>NC_139032.1:85559911-86159911 GCF_964662115.1 Mustela nivalis | reverse complement strand
AGAGCCACAACACCAGTCTTATTCGTAGTTACTTTTCAAGCACATGGCACAGCCCCCCAGTGGGTATTTGATAATCCTTTTTTTTTTTTTTTTAAAAAGATTTTATTTATTTTATTTGACAGAGATCACAGGTAGGCAGAGAGGCAGGCAGAGAGAGAGAGAAGAGGAAGCAGGCTCCCCGCCGAGCAGAGAGCCCAATGCGGGGCTCGATCCCAGGACCCTAGGATCATGACCTGAGCCGAAGGCAGAGGCTTTAACCCACTGAGCCACCCAGGCACCCCTGATAACCTTTTTTATTGTAGTGTAGATGTTTTCATTTCCCTCATTGGACGGATAAAGACACTGAAGCAAGACTCACCTGATGGCATCAGACTCACTCTGATGGCAGAGCTGGGAGGTCACCCCAGACGTCCTGTCTACACAGGATCCTCTTTGTGAGTCAACGTTCCGTGAGCACGTGAGTGTGAATCAGCCTTCCAGAGCTGTGGCCTGGACCCAGGACTGGGGACAGGTATATCAGGAACTCCGCCCCAGAGGCCCTGCCTCACCTGAGGGCTGTGACCTGGGGCGGGTCGCATCACCACACCTGGCAGTGAGGCTTCCTCTCCAGCATAGCCCCTGCCTGTTGGGGGTAACGAGAGGATTCAGTGAGGAGAATGAAGTGGATGAATCAGGGAGGGCAGTGCCTGGTGACAGGGAGGCCCCAGGGCTCCACACAAGGCCTGGCTTACAGCGGGGTAAAGAATATAAAGAAATGAGAAGGCAGGAAGGGGCCCACCTGAGGACCCCTTGCTACATGTTCTCCAAGATTCTGCTAATCCTGAGTTCTTGAACTCCTGCCTACAGCCACTCAGAAGAGAGTCCCTTGGCTCAGATAAGCTGTCCCCGGCCTGCAGAAGGCTGGCTGGCTGGAGGCTGAACTCAGCTTCAGGCAAGCCCGACAGTCAGGAATGCAGGCCCATCCTGCCAGAGATTTCCTTTTTACAAAACCAGCCAGAAATCTGGGCTTTTATGTGAAATCTCCCAGTTTAAACATATTGACGACTAAATATTTGTAAACCCTGTACAAGCCAAACAAAACACACCTGTGGGCTAGAGTCAGCCCACGGAAACCAGCCTGTGAGCTCTGCACTTAACCCTTTAGGGGCCAGCTTGTACCCCGTGGGAGAAGCCAGAGGAAGGCAGCTGGAGGCAGAGGTTGGTAAGCAGGAGGCCTAGGTCCCAGGTCCCTGTTTCTCTCGTGCCTCAGTCTCCCCATCCACACGATGGGGTTGCCAGTCCTAGGGGAATGGTCCCCGGTGTGGACAGCCCTCCTTTACCCAGGCCGGGCCTGACTCACTGGGAGGGTCTGGGTTGGGCTCTTTGCTTTGCTGGAAGCTGAGTCAGTCTTGATTTGTGGCAATGATATGCAGATGCCACCCACCTGTCAAGAACCAAGCTCAGGGGCGCTTGGGTGGCTCATTTGGTTAAGCATCTGCCTTTGATGCAGGTCATGATCCCAGGGTCCTGGGATAGAGCCCCACATCGGCTCCTTGCTCAACAGGGAGCCTGCGTCTCCCTCTGCCAGCTGCTCCCCCTGCTTGTGCTCTTTCTCTCCCTGTCAAATAAAAAAATACAATCTTGAAAAGAAAAAGAAAAAGAACCAAGCACAAATGGGTACTGGCCATTGGAGGGAACGGCTGTGGAGGGTGAGGCTGGCAGAAACAGTTTCCAGGCAGGCCTCCAAGAGGGTCCTGTCCGGATGGGAGGTTGGGCCAAGAGACATCCACAATCTCTTCTGGCTGGTTTTAGTGCCTGCTCAGCACCCAGGGCTCCTCCAGTCTGGTCCTCATGAACCAATCCTCTTCCATTCTGAGTTCGGGCAATATGAGCCCAGTTCTGGCTTCAGCCTTAACGCTTGTTGTCCAGGTCTGGTCCCCGAGAGCAAAGCCTCTGCCACAGTGATTGGGTAAGGGTGTTCACGTGACCCAGCTGGACCTATGAGAGTCTGCCCTGGGGAGGTCACCCCATCGAGACAGCCTACCTACGAATGCAGAAAGGGTAAGCAGCCGATGGAGAAGGATTTCAGCTGGGGCTCCAGTACTTTGATCCAGCAGTTCCTGAAACCGCATCTACCTTCCAGGCTCCAGGCACAGTATAAGCAAATCTCCCGTTTTGCTTCTGTCGTTTGTCAAGAGCAGCTAAGAGCCCTTCGGGGTCCCACCCTAAGGGTCTGTGATTCAGATTCTAGGTCAAAATACCTTCAGAGCTTCTGCCTAGACTAGCTGTTTCTCAAGTTCTGACCCGAGGAACTTCATTCATTCATTCGCTGTTAATGCACATTTCTGAGCCCCCATCCCGACCAACTGAAACAGACCTTGGGGTGTCAGCCAGGAGTGGGGCGGGTGAGGTGTCTTAACAAGCTCCCAGGTGGTTCTTATTAAGTCTCCAGTTTGAGAACACCTGCTTACCCCTGCTCTTCGTTTCGGCTCTCCTCCCGCGCCGGCTGAACCACGCGATCCCACTGTGGTCCAAACTGAGCCAGTCAGCTTGCTTTCCCCTAAATTTGGAATTGAGACTTAGGGACCCAATCAGTCTTTGTGGCTGTTTGAGCCTCGCTCCTCCTCCCACTCCAGGATCTAGAAAAGGGTGCTCAGCAGAGGGAGAGGAAGGAGAGAAGGAGCAAGAAGAGTCAAGGTGGAGAGTCCGACCTAAGTTACCAATGTTTCGTACTGTTCCTCATCCTGATCTCGGCTTCGTGAGTCCCCCTTGCCCATTGCCTGCAGTGCCCCTGTGTTTTTATAGCCCCTTCGACTTTTGGGGTAACTAACTCGGTGATGTCTGTTACTTGGAGCCAAGAGACCCTTACCTGAGAATTCGCTTACTTCCCAAGGTCTCAGTTTCCTTATCTGTAAAATGACCAACATTTTGTGATTCAGGACACCCTCTCTCCATATGGAGCAGGTTCTCACCAAAGAGGCCCTGCTTCAACGACTCTTTCCTACAGGAGAGGTCTTGGTAACATGAGGTATAGGTGGTAGAAGGATTTTGCTATAGCAGTCAGTGCCTTTCACACTTTGGTATGCATTGAAAAGACCTGGGGAAAAAAATGATCTGGAATCTGTCTAAAATGCAGATTCCTGGACCCTCCCATGTACAATCTGTGATCACTAGGTAGGTCTGATAGGACCCAATTATCTGTATTTTTTTTTTTACAGATTTTTTGAGGTATAACTGATAGACAATGAATTCCATATATTTAACAATTTTTAAAGTTTATCTTTAATTATTTTTATTTATTTATTTTTTGTAGTAATCTCTACACTGAATCTGGGGCTCGAATTCAGGACCCCGAGACCAAGAGTCACAATGCTCTTCCCACTGAGCCAGCCAGGCGCCCCTAACAATTTGATGAGTATGTATGTGTATCTGTGAAACCATCACCATAATTAAGGCAATGAGAATTGCCATGAAAATTCCCATCAACGCTAAGTCTCTTGGTTCCTCTTTATAATCATCCTTTCTTCCCTGCTTCCTCCCACCACTTCCCCAGGCAACCCTTGGTCAGTTTTCTGCCACTATAGATGGTGTGCATTTTCCAGAATTCTACCCAAACGAAATCACACAGCATTCACCCTTCCTTTATCTGGCTTTTTTTTTTTTTTCTCAGTCTAATTATTTGGGCATGTATCCATATCGACGTGTTTATCCAGAGCTCTCTCTTTTACTGCTGACTAGGCTATACAGTCACTAACCTATCTAATCACATACTAATGGACATTTAGTTGTTTCCAATATTCGAGTATGACAAAGAAAGCTGCTGCAGACCCTTGTGTACAAGTCTTTGTAGATACAAATGCTGTCCTTCCCTTGGATAAATCCCTAGGAGTGGAACGGCTGGATCATATGGTTGGTGTGTGTTTCGTGGTTTAAGAAGCCGTCAAGCTGTTTTTCAAAGCGAATGCCTCATTTCACATCCCCACAAACAGTGTCTGACAGTTTCCAGCGCTCCATATTCTTGCCAACATTCGGTGGCATTTTCATTTTAACCATTCCAGTTTGTGTGAAGTGGTATCTCGTTGCAGGTTTCATTTGCATGAAGGAAGACCAATGGTGTGGTTACTTGCCATCTGTAGATCTTCTTTGATGGGGTATCTATTCTATTTAAATGGTCTTCTTATTAATAAGTGTTTGGAATTCTTTTTTTAGAATATTTTATTTATTATTTTTTTAAGATTTTATTTATTTATTTGTCACAGAGAGAGAGAGAGGTCACAAGTAGGCAGAGCAGCAGGCAGAGAGAGAGGGAGCCTGATGCGGGGCTCGATCCCAGGACCCTGGGATTATGACCAGAGCTGAAGGCTTAACTAATTGAACCACCCAGGCACCCCTAGAGTTCCTTTATATCCAGATACAAGTTCTTTGCTAACTCAGTTTTTGCAAATATTTTCTCTCACTCGGTGCATGCCTTTTCATCTTCTCGTAACACATGCCATAGGTTACTTTGAGAACATGGAGTCTGAGAATCTCTCTTCCATGACAAACAGCGCAAATTCAAACAGTAACAAAATTCAAACAGTAACGAGAGGGGCTCAGCTGTCCGACTTGCAAAAATCAAAAAGAGAGCTCTCAGGCATTGCTGGTGATGGATAATGGACAACACTCTTCGTATCCTGTTATAAAGAGTGGAAACTGGTGCAAAATCCTAGGTGGACTATTTGTTGATCATTCATCACATCTTTAAATGCAGGTTTCTTTGACTCGGCAAGTTCAGTTCCAGAAATTTTTCCTGGAAAAAATAAAAAATCGAAAGCACTAAGTTGTCCCAGGACCTTCCGTCCGGGGTTTGTGCTGACAGGTGAGGCTGCAGACATGCCTGGCTGGTCGGCCCCGTATCTTGGAACTGTGTGTGCCCCAATGTGCTCAGAGCCCTTTTGCTGTCAAGCCTGGGTGGGAGGTCAGCAGAACTGGAGTTTGACCCATCCCTGGCAGAGTGGCCTGAGGAAAGTGCAATGCAGGTTTCACTCGATTGCATCAGGAGTCTTGGTCTACTGAGACCTGGGGTGGCCTTGGAAGCTCCAGGATTCAGGTTCTAACCAACCACCGCCAGCACAAACTGGGAAACAGGAACACTTGGTTGA
This sequence comes from Mustela nivalis, assembly GCF_964662115.1. NCBI lineage: Eukaryota > Metazoa > Chordata > Mammalia > Carnivora > Mustelidae > Mustela > Mustela nivalis. The sequence continues at coordinate 86,154,791 of NC_139032.1, read as the reverse complement.
CATAGCTACTTGGGGCCAAAGAAGAGACAGACCTTTGCTCTCCAACCACCAATCGTTTCCCGGGGATGGGTGAAGGTGGGGCCTTGGCTAAAGCTGGGTCAGGACAGGAAGAGCTGGGTGTGAGAAGGAAGCTGGGGGCTGGAGATCTGGGTTCTAGATTAGTCCCTGTCCTACTGTGCCACTCAGGTAGAGCCAGACTATTTCCCTTCCTAGGCCCCAGTCTCCTCAGCCGGACAGTGAGGAGGTAGAGCAGATAGTCCCCTTTGGCCCCTCCAGCAGGAGTGAAATCATGGGTGCCAGAACCAGCCAGACCTGAGTTCGTTTCTAAAACTCTTTGTGACTAGCCTCTTTGAACCTCAGTTTCTATCTCAACTTAAAGCCCTATAGCATCTTCCTATTGTGTTTTGGGAAAAGGCCCTCGTGATCTGCCCCTTCCCACCTCTCAGTTCCAGTTCCCATGACTCTCCCCATCATTTGTCACACTGCAGACAAACTGGAGCCCCCTAAACTACTCCTTCTGACCCCAGGGCCTTTACACACACTGATGCCTCTGCCTTGCATGTCTTTGGCCTCTCTTCCCAGCTAGGTCCTATTCTTTTATCAGAGCTCAGATGCCACTTCCTCAGGGAAGCTCTCTCTGACCCCAGACACAGTCACTCCTGCTGCTTATCCCTTTCATAACACAATTGTGGTCATTAAACAATTATGTCTGCATGATTATTTGTCTGATTTCTGTCTCCCAGTGACATTATGAGCTCCCTGAGAGCAGAAACGAGACAGTCTTGTTTGGGCCCCTTGCACAGGTGTGGCATAGGGCAGGGACCCCTGTAGTTTTGTTGAACATGTAATGCAGACACCAGACTTCATCCATTCTAAGATGTGTTTCCCCACACATTTAAACATCTCTGAAGTCCGAATATATTTTACAACTGCAAGGGACAAGATAGCAACTGTGACATATTCATGAATACCTATGCCTATGTGTCAAAGCTTGGCGCTTGCGAGGACATCCTGAGACAGGAGTAGCATACCCTGAAGAAAACCGGTGTTGCCCGTGCTCTTAACGACCAAGGACAATAATGTCTGGAACAACACAGACTTCAATGACTCTGAAGGAAAAGGTGATGCAGAAAAGTCAGACTCTGCCTGTGCAAAAGTCTCAGGAACATCTTCACTAAATTATTTGAATCGTGTGTATGTACAATATTAGATACATGATTTTTTTAAAAACCTACGTTTAAAAGAACGCCATCAATAAATAGAAAATGAAATTTCTAAGTGATAAATGCTGTGTCATATTTTACTTGTTAGTGCTTTTTTCTTTTATAGTGGCACAGAAATCAATGCTGAATCTTTCTACTGAAGTCATCTCAGAATCTTTTCAGTACTGCTGCTTCCTACCTTGATGGGATTATGGGGCAATTCCCCGAGAGACCAGAGGAGGGCGCAAGGCTCTGGGCGGCCACTGGGGGCGCTCTGCTCCCAGGCGCCGTCCCAGCCCGAAGTTGGAAGAATCTGCGCTCTGAGAAGCTGGGCGGCGAGTGGTTATATCCATGTGCCCTATAGGTGGCGCTAGAGACCACAGTCAGGCCCAGCCCAGCGCGTTCTAGGCTGGGCCTTAGGAGTGTCCTGTTGGCAAGGAGCAGGCTCTCTTGCTATCCCGGGGGAGAGAACATAGCCAGTTCTACCAGCCCATCTAGCCCAGAGGAAGCTCTGGGTGTGGAGAGAGCTTAGGAACCAACAGAAATTGGGGACCCTTCCCTGCCTGGACAAGTTATGTGATTTTGTTTCCGCTTCTCTTCATGGCCTCGGTTTCCCTCCCCTGCAGTGAGGATGTTAAGAGCCTGCCAGACCTGAGCCCAGACAGTAAAAGTCTGCGGTGGCTGAAAGGCTGCCACTGGCTTACCTACCAAAAGCCTGGGACAGCTCTCACCTTGTCTGACCTTGCCACTTTCCCCTGAGGTCACGATGTTTCTCTTCTCCCTGGATTGGGACAAAAGATTCAGTGACTTTCCCAAGACTAGAGAACTGTGGGTGGTTGGAGTCGGGAGTGAAAGCTCGATCTGCTTGCTGCTTCTGCCGTGTCCGTCTCATGTCCCGTGATAGAAGGGAATACAAAGCAAGGTGAGTTTCCCACCAAACAAAGGAGCGAAGAGAAGTTCTTTGGCAAGATGATGGAGCCATCATACACACCCAATTTGTCTCCCTACCAAAACCACAGTAAGATTTTAAAAAAATTTCTCAAAAGGGTCACAGAAAGCACAAAGTATAAAAAGGAGAGCTTAATAAATTAGACTCTATCCCAATGTAAAATTTGCTCTTCAAAAGTCATCGTCAAGAGAGTGAACAGGCAAGATACACACTGGGAGAAAAATATTTCCAGTACCTATCCCTGACAAAGAACTTGCACCCAGAATATACAAACAACGTTTACAACTCGATAATAAGACGTACAACTCAACTTAAAAATGGGCAAAATATTTGAACAGCTTCCTCACAAAAGAAGATATACAAATGGCCAATAAGCATGTAAGAAGACACTTAATGTCATTCGTCGTAAGGGAAGAACAAATTAAATCCACAATGAGATAGACCTCTAATGCCCACTTGATGGTCCACGCTTAAAAAGACTGAAAAGTCCAGGTGTTGATGAGGGTGTGGAATAATTGGGACTCTCATCTCCTGCTGATAGAAATGTACAATGGAATACCACTTTATTAAATTTTTAAAAATATTTATTTATTTATTTATTTATTTGACAGAGAGAGAGAGTGAGAGAGGGAACACAAGCAGGGGGAGTGGGAGAGGGAGAAGCAGGCTTCCTGCTGAGCTTAACGACAGAGCCCCTAAAAATTTTTTTAGAAGATTTTTTTTATTTGCGAGAAAAAGGAGGGAGATCCCAAGCTGGGGTGTGGGTGGGGGAGGGGCAGAGGGAGAAGCAGACTCCCTGCTGAACGTGGAGCCCAACACAGGGATCCCAGGACCCCGGGATCATGACCTGACTGGAATGTAGATGCTTAACCAACTGAGCCACCCAGGTTCCCTGGATCACCACTTTAGAAAACAAACTTGCGGTTCTTATAAAATTAAACCTACACTTCCTACACACCCAGAAAATCTACCCTTAGGTATTTACCCAAAAGGAATGAAAACATAGGTCTGCCCAAAGGCTTGTTCAGGAATGTTCATAGCAGCATTGTTCACAACAGGCAAAAACCAAATCTATTCAGTGAGTTGTGTAAAAAAGTGTACAAATCTGGGGCGTCTAGCTGGCTCAGTCGGAAGAGTGCATGACTCTTGATCTTGGGGTTGTGAGTTTGAGCCCCATGTTGGGTATAGAGATGACTTAAATAAATAAACTTAAAAAAAAAAAAAAGAAGTGTACAAATCTGAAGTATGGTGTGATTTAACCCGTAAATGCAACGTTATTTCCACAATGGACAGTAGAGGAGAGGAAATGGGGGGAGGGGTGATGCAGGAGGAGCTAAGTCCTCCATCCCAACAGGTGGTCAGTAGGTAGCATAAGGTAGACAGGGAGACAGGGTAGGTGTAGCTAATGGTTAAAATGAATGTATCAAAAGATAGCCATATGTGCTTGTAATGTAGAAATAGGAGATGTGTAAGTGCTGGGAAAAAATCATCTGAGAGAGTCAGTAGTGGTTGTTTTTGGGGAGAGAGGGAGGGGCAGACAGGAAACCGCTGTGTCTTATCCCCCTTCGGCTCACGCTGATTTTGCTTTCTGTGTACATGCTGTATCTCATCGAGGCTGATGCCCATTTATTCACATTTTAACATATTTAAAATCAAGGTACATCTTCTTACAGTCAGTGTGCTCCTGGTAGTTTTAACTGGCAGTGATTTCTCTTGATGGTGCATAAGAAATGGTGCATGTCGCAAAGGGTGATGTCTTGGGTTCCCTGAAGTATGGTGTTCTTTTTCCTCTCATTTATTTATGTGTTTATGTCTATATTTTTAGGTAATTTCTATACCCAGCATAGAGCTCAAACTCCTGACCCCAGGATCAAGAATCTCATGCTCTACTGACTAAGCCAGCCTGGCATTCTTTTCATAAAATAATTATTTAAAAGAAAATATGAGCCAGTAGGAACAGCTCTTGTTTATTGAGCTCCTCTTGTGGGTCAAGCACTGTGCTTCCTGTCGATATTTTTTAGTATTCTAAACAACCCTGCCTTATAACTCAAATTTTTGAAGAGGAAATAGGGGCTCAGAGAGGTTAAGTGACTTCCTTAATGTCACCCAGCAAGTGATAGACACAAGTCAAAAACTAGGGGCTGTCTGATTCCTGGGTATGTCACCTCTGTTTTGATTAGTTTGAAAGAGTTCAATCGGGGTTCCTGGCTGGCTCAGTCGTTTGGGTGATGGCCTTCAGCTCAGGTCATGATCCCCGAGTCCCGGGAGGAAGTACCACATAGGGCTTCCTTCTCAGCAGGGAGTCTGCTTCTCCCTCTGACACGCCCCCCTCCATGCTCTCTCTCTCTCAAATAGATAAAATCTTTATTCTTTTTTCAAGATTTTATTTATTTATGATAGAGAGAGATAGCGAGAGAGGGAACACAAGCATGGGGGAGCTGGAGAGGGAGAAGCAGGCTCCCTGCTTGTTTGGAAGCTATATTCGCCCAGTGAGCTCACTATTTTATGTAATGGTGTCTTTGTTTGGGGTGGCTGGGGCAAAGGGCTGTTGGCACTTATTTTGATGGAAGAAGGGGTGGGGGGTAAAGCTAGCCAGGTGGTCCATGGGCTTTGCCTCCCCCATTTACAGTGTCTCAACCCACCCTCCTAACAGAGACCGCGAGAGATCAAGCCATGCATCTGCAGTCACACAGCCAGGAGCCTCTCTGACCCCAGAGCCCGTGCTGTCCCCCCCCAGCAATACCGCTTCTTTCCCAGTGATTACATCTGATAGTTCACACCTATCTGGGGCACCAGCCCCTTAAAGGGAAACCCACATCCTGTCTCCGGTTCGGCCTCAAAGAGATGAATTTTCGATAGTGCGGCATGAGGAGCTAATCTCTCATGTACAACCCTGCCTCCTCTTTCCTTCCTCTCTCCCCAGCCCCCAACCTGCACATGGCCATGGCTTGCCTGTGACTTTTGCAGCATTTCCACACCTCATGTGTCAGAGCCTTGCTTTCCTTTCCTGTCAAATGAGAGGAAGAATAAAGCTGACTTCATAGGGTTCTTTGGAGATTGGATGAGCTGATGTGTGTTCCGTGCCTGGGACTATGCCTCGTGGGAGAGTCTGGGAGGAGTCTGTATGATGGGGGCAGTGCCTCTGACCCACCTTTCATCTACTTAAAGTAGGTTCCAGGGGAGACTGACGTTACTGTGGTTCACGGTCAGCTTCACTGACCCTCTTCTCCCATAAGAAAAGCCCATCTAGAAAGTTCATACCAAGACTTCTCTGTTCCTGAGGGTGCCAAGCATCTTCATGGGACCCCGCCAAGGGGTCCCTATGATCCTCAGTTTTTTCATCTGCAAAGTGGGCACCACAACCGCATATACCTCACTGCAGTGCAGTGAGAACTCAGTGAGCAAGGCCCATAGATTGCCCAGGTGAGCTCATCTGGCAGAAGACCTCCCTCCCACAAGTGTGCACAGGGAGGTGAACAAGGATGTTCACTGCAGCAGGATTTGCAGTGAAGGAAAGGGGAAATTGCCTCGCTCCCCTGTAGGCACCGACGGTGGCAGCCCCCAAGAGAGCCCAGTCCTCCTCTATGCCTGGTACTCATGGTCTCGGAAAGCCCCTCGCACACGTACCAGCACTGGTCTGAATGACCAGTGGCGGAGTGGCCTGCCGTTGCAAATGTCGCATCTGAGACTGGGTTATGAAAGACTGCCACTTCCATCTTGGGCTCTCTCATTACTCACTCTGGGGAAGCAGCTGTCACATCCTGGGGACACTCAGACAGCCTATGGAGAGGCCCACGGAACTGGCGTCTCCCACTACAAGCAGCGAGGCACTGAGGCCTGTGACGGTCACAGGAGTGAGCCCGGATGAGGATTCTCTGGTCCCTTCAGAAAACAGTGGCCTTAGCCAATGGCTTTCAGCGACCCCAGAGACCCGGAGCCAGAGTGGCCCAGCTGAACCATTCCCGGAATCCTGACCCTCAGAATCTCTCACGTGATAAATGTTTGTTGTTCACAGCTGCTAACTTTCAGGGTAATTTGTTAAACAGCAATAAATAAGGAATCCAGGGCCCCATTAAATACATTTATACATGTGTTCTGGAATGCCGGACCAATGTTAAAAAGAATAAGATAAATCTCTCTATCCAAACATGGAAAGATAGCCAAGGTATGCTGCTCAGTGAAAGGAAATCTTGCAGAGCGATATCTATCAAATGCTGCTTTTTGTATAAAAAGATGCTATTATGGTGTGGCAAAAAAAAAAAAAATCTGGAAGAATATGTCTCACTATTAATTGTAGTTATCTCTCCTTGAAGAGCAGGGAGGGGGCACGGGGAACCTTCATTCATTTCTGTGATGTTTGAACTTTTTACCATGTCTTACTTTGGTAAACCAGTGGAAAAATACAATAACTTTCAAAAGATTTACCTAAGATGGGCCTGATAGAAAAGCATAATAAAGATTTTTTTATAATTTATTTATTTGACAGACAGAAAGAGAGATCACAAGCAGGCAGAGAGGCAGGCAGAGAGAGAGGGAGAAGCAGGCTCCCTGCTAGGCAGAGAGCCTGATGCGGGGCTGAATCCCAGGACCCTGAGATCATGACCCAAGCCTAAGGCAGAGGCTCAATCCACTGAGCCACCCAGGTGCCCCGAAAAGCACAATAAATTGGCTTAAATAACCAATAGTCCTTGAAATCTCAGTGTTTAACAGATTAGGAGTTAATTTCTTCATTTTGTGACGTTCAGTCAGCATCCTCTGGGGATCTGGACGATGGGGACTTTGCTCTTGCCTTGTCTTAACATGGGGCTTCCTCGGCTGATCTAGGACCAGGGCGCAGGTAGACCTCCAGCCGGTAGACATTGAAGCGAGAGGGTAGAGGATGAAGTGACAGGCTTTTGGCGGGACGGGTCTGAAATGATGCTCAGTCACATTTGCTCACATTCCATTTGCCCAAAATTCTGTCACCCTCTCTGGTCATGGCTCCTGCTTGAGGACCTCAGGACCGTCTATCTACCTCTGCCCACCTGCCACCCCCCGCCCCTGGCTGGCCGTCCATTTCATTGTGTTATCCTACCTGAGAGCCTTCTTCCCCGCCAGGATTTGATTTTAAGGCATCTCTACACCCAGTGTGGGGGCTTGAACTCATAACCCTGAGGTCAAAAGTCACACACTACTGACAGAGCCAGCCAGACGCCCCCTAGCTGAGAGCCTTAGCCACAGGAATGTCAAGGCCAGGCGGTCAGGCTCCTCCAGATGCTGCTGGCCACCCAGAGGAAGGAAGCGCTGATGCAGCACATTCTGGAAATGTTAACTCTGCTGAGGGTGGCTTAGCCTGTCCAGTGTGGTCTGCCAGTCAGGAACACAGTCTTCGACCTGCTGCCCCTCCCGCCGCCCCCTCCCAAGGGCAGGGCTCCATCACCTAGGGTGGAGCTGTCTGAGGATGAACCCAGGGTCACAGAGCCCCAGGAGCTGTTTGCAAACTGCCGTGTGCATCTGTGTGAATTTGCAAGCCAGCAGTGCCAAGGTCAAGAGGTAGAATGACTGGTGTTTCCTGGGCTGTGCCCTACACCAAGCATTGTGCTGAAGGCCTGCCCCACAGAGGGGTGTGGGACCTCCAAGCTACTCTTCGAGGAGCCCCTAGATGGGGAAACTGAGGCTCAGAGAAATGACATCATTTACCCAAGTTTTCATAGCTCCTAAGGTGTAAGGCTGGAAAGAGAGTGTAGGCAGGTCTGCCTGACTCCAAAGCCACTGTTTCTTTTTTCTTTTTGTTTTGAGTAAGTTCTATGCCCAATGAGGGGCTTGAACTCATGAACCCAAGATCAGAAGGCCCGAGATCAGTGTTTATTGATTGAGTGAGCCAGGCCCCCCCAAAGCCAGTATTTCTAATCCTTACTCCATGTGGGTAATCAGGGTCAGTGTCTAGCGGTTGGTGACATTTGAACTGAGGCCTGAATGATTAGGAGCCAGCAGGGAAGATGCGGGGAGAGATATACCAGGCAGTGAACAAGGCATGTGCAAATGCCCTGAGGCAGGCACAGGCCGGGACAGGGAAGCTGGTATGATCAGGGGGTCTAGAAAACAAGGGTAAGGGGAAACATGGAAAGTGAGCTCAGAGTGTGGATGGGGGACACCCTGAGGGCCTTGCAAGCCACAGTAAGGATTTTGGATTCTACCTGAAGAATAGTGAGACACTCTTGGAGGATTGAAGCAAGGGGGTGATATTTTCCAAACTGCAGTCTTGAGCATTTGCAAGTTTTGAACTATCTCAATGTTCCACTAAAAGTGTCAGCCTCCATACTGGACCACATAGAGCCTGGGCTGTGTCAGCATTTCTGCTCGTGGCCGAGCCAAGTAGGGCTATGTCAAGGACCCTAGGCCAGTAAGAAAATAACAGAGAAGGTAACTATATTAGTTATTTATTGACGTCTAACGTATTAACTGCCCAAACTCAGCACTGCCAAATAACAAACATTTACCATCCCACAGTGTCTGGAGGTCAGGAACCTTAAGCTTAAGGTCTCTCACGGAACTGCAATCAACGCGTCAGCCGGGGCTGGGGACCCATCTCAAGGCTCAAATGGGGAAGGATTTGCCTCCAAGCTCACTCACCTGATCGTCTGCAGCATCATTCGGTTCCTCCACGGCTGTTGGCCAGAGGCCTTCCTCAGCCCCTTGCCTCGTGGGCCTTGCCATGGGGCAGCTCACAACGCAGCAGGATCTTCACCAGAGCCAGCAAATAAGAAATCCAGGGGACACGCGCAAGATGCAAGATGGCGTCTTCTGGTACCTAATGTCAGAAGTGACATCTCATCACTTGTGTCTTAATAGGCTTTTAAAAAATCCTTTGGAATAATGTTATGATTCACAGAAAAACTTCAAAGAGAATACAGAGGGTTTCTGTACTTCCCCACGCTGCCCAGTTTTCCTGAATGTTACCATCTTCATTTACCACGGAATATTTTTGTCAAGAGAAACCAGTCGGCTACGTCATGATGGACTGGAGTCCAATGTTTGTGTTTCACACAACTCTGTACTAATATCTTTTCTCTGTAGCAGGATCTGACTGAGGATACCACACGGCGTTCTGTCACGTCCCCTTGATTTTTTCCCGGTCTCTGACAGTTTCCCAGTCTTTGCTTGCTCTTTATGACTTTGAGTTTTGCGGAACAAAGACCAAGGATCTTGTAGAATGTTCCTCAGTTTGGGTTTGTCTCTGTCTTTTGCAGATTGTGTTAAGGTTACGGAGGTAGGGGTAGGATACCCCAGAATGGGACGAAGTGCCCTACTCCTTCCATTATATTGGGGCACATGGTACCTGTGTGACATCACCTGTAAGATGACTCTTCTTCTTTTTTTTTTTTTTACTTTCACCTCTTGATTAAGGTAGTGTGGGATAGGTTTCTCCACTGTAAGGGGATAATGTTTTCCTTTCCCTCACTTTATTCTTTGGAAACGAGTCGGTGAGCCCACCCATCCTGGAAGGGGTACAGAATGAAAGTCCACGTCCTGGGAGGAATATCATAAATTATTTGGAATTCTTCTATAGGGACAATCTGTCTCTTCTCTCCCACGTACGTGTTTGTTCAATCATTTCCTTATGTCGGTGTGGACTCATGCATGTTTATTTTATACTTTGAGCTATAATACAATACTATGTTGTATATTTTGTTACTCAAATCATTCCAGTTTTGTCTGTTGGGAAATCTTTCAGGATGGCTCCTGTGTCCCTTTAATTTGCCCTTATTCTTTGGGGTTTTCGAGCATTTCCTTGCTTTCTTGGCACCACAATGTGCCCAGGCTCATATCTTCCCTGTCTTAACTTTGTAATCAGCCATTTCTTGAAGGAGCCCCAATGTCTTGAATTGAGGAATAGTATTTAGGAGCCAAGACCTGGCCACTGGATTTTTGTTTTTGTTTTTTGTTTTTTTAAAGATATTATTTATTTATTTGACAGAGAGAGAGAACACAAGCAGGGGAGCAGCAACAGAGAGGGAGAAACAGACCCCACTGAGCAGGAAGCCCAGCGCAGGGCTCAATCCCACTGGGATCATGATCTGAGCGGAAGGCAGATGCTTAACCAACTGAGTCACTTGGGGGCCCCATGGGGTGCTGGGTCTTAGGGGCCTGTTGCTGCTAGACTGTCACTGCTTCTAGGCCGTCTTAGCCGTCCTGGGAATTTCACTAGGTCTCTTTGTCAAAAGCTGACCCTGGACCCTGCCCACTCTCGGGGGAGGGGATGATAGCGAAGCCTGAATCCAGGAGACGGACATCACTGGGCACCATCTTCGAGGCTGCTTCCTGCCGTGACTAATGGCAGCCGGGACAACTGTGAAGGTCAAGAGCAGCCCTCACGTGCACAGACGAAGGACAGGCTGGGACCCAACATGCGCTCATACAACGTGAACAGGAATGAAGAAGCCCTTTCCCCGTCTGTATGAAGTGACCTCCGAGATCCCCTGTTAAGTGGAACTAGCAGGGAGCAGAGCCTCGAATGTGGTGTGAGCCTTTCCTCTTCTTCATGAGAGAAAACAGAATATGCACTCTCGGAAAAGACATACAAGAAACTCGTAACGCTGACTTCTAGAGAAGAAGAGTAGGAAGTGTATCTAGATTTCTATCATCTATTTATCTAATATCTCTCTAATATTTAAAAAAATTCTGGGACAACGTGAAAGTAGTTTGTGTTCCAAAAGTTCAAGTAAAAACGAAAAAAGGTGCTGTTATGCTGAGTGGAGGACAAAAACTGATGATTTCTCGGTGGTTTGGAAAGAGAATAGTAGTAGGCAGGCCAAGGTCCCCTGGGGAACACACGGGCTGAACTCAGCCCTGTTCAGGGGGCAACCTCATTCCCACAAAACATCATCGCCTGTCAACAACCATGTCACACGCAGTTTGGGCAGCCGTTTCAGTGTTGTTCTTGTAGAATGGTTTGTGCTTAATTTGTAGCTGTGTGGTGTAGTGGCCAAGCGTACGGGCTTCGGGAGCCTGACTATGTGTGTCTAAATCCCGGCTCTGCCACTTCCCAGCTGGATGACCGCGGGCAAGCAACTCATCTCTCTGAGCCTCAGTTTCCTCTTCTGTAAAATGGGGATAATGATACTCCCCAAAGGGGACCTCAGTGAGTTAATACAGGTCAGGTGCAGAAAGCAGGGTCTCAATAAATGGGGACCGCTATGGTTATCAAGTTCAAGTTCATACATATTTAGGAAACAGAGGAATTGAAATCATCTACGTCACCTCTGGAGCTCTGAGGGATTTTCCCTTTTTAGATGGGTGTTTCTGTGATTCTAGCTGGAGGAACACTGGGCTCCCACCGGCCTGTGGTCCACGCCCAGCCCAGCACTGTTCACACGTGGACTGGCACCATCTGCCCGCTCCCAGTTCCCTCTCCTCCCCCGATCAGACTGGGATGTGAGCTGGGCAGGGCAGGGCAGGTTGGTTCACTCTGGGATCCCCGCTGTGCAGTTTCTGTAACCATTTAGTGAATACATGAACACACAAAGACCTGAACGAACGGAAACTCTGGCAGTCCCCATGTGACCACGTTACTGAACTTCCCCTCAGGTGATCAGGGAAGGCTTCCAGGAGGAAGTGTGGGAGGGGGGATTATGACAAGGGAATGTTTTAGGCAGAGGGGACAGCATGTACAAAGGTTCAGAGATGAGGCCGCATTCTAGTCCTTCGGGGAACTGAAAACAGGTTAATCCAGGTGGAAGTCAGAGGGTGAGGGCAGGAAGTGGCAAGGGCAGGTGGGTAGGCAGGCGAGCAGGGTCCAGATCATTCACTGTCCTGAGGAGGTTGGTCTTTCCCTGGAGGGGGAGGAGGAAGGGGAGACAGCGCCTGGCAGGGAGCTTGGAGGTGGCATGGGAAGCAGAGGAGCCCCTGCTTGAGCTGGTCCTCCTGGACTGCCTATGATGGTGTGGGCCTCGGGCCAGGGTCTGTGAAGTGGGTACTGGGTACTTAGGAGGGTGGACACCAGACGAGCCCACACTGTGCCCCCCGAGCTGGCTGGCGGGATGGGAGAATCCGTCTGTCCGTCAGCAGGACAACCTGGCAGAAGGTATTGCGTCCTTCAGATGTTCCTAACCTTCAATTCAGCAGTTCCTTTCCTCAGAACTTGTCCTGAGATAATAACTGAGGATTTGTGAGGAAGTTGGCCGGGAAGACGTTCAGCAGAACCAAGGAGAACAATGGGAGGCAGTATCGGCACCGGCCAACCAAGCGCTGCTCTGGCAAGAGTTGGCTGGAAGCTGCAGGACTGCAAAGATTTTCACAGCACGTTCACACACATTTTAATGCAAAAGTAATACATCTCAGGGCGCCTGGGTGGCTCAGTCAATTAATCGTCTGCTTTCAGCTCAGGTCAGGGTCCCAGGGTCCTGGTATCGAGTCCTGCATCGGGTTCCCTGCTCAGTGGGGAGCCAGCTTCTCCCTCTGCCTCTGCCCCTCCCTCTGCTCTTGCTCTCTCTCTCCCTCTCAAATAAATGAAATCTTTAAGGAAAAAAAACAATACATCTCACTTTTTAAATATTCAAATCCTAAAGAAAAGTATAAAGGAAAAACCAAAAGTTCCCCCTTTATCTGCCCATTTCTACTCCTGAAAGTTAAACACTGCTAGCATTTTTTGAACTTTCAGTTGTACATCAGTGCACATACAAACATTTAAACATACACACATACACATGTGTATTATCCAACACATACATGAGATGATATTTTAGTAAGGACATACATATTTTCTTTTTCTTTTTTTAAAAGATTTTATTTATTTATTTGACAGACAGAGATCACAAGTAGGCAGAGAGGCAGGCAGAGAGAGAGGAGGAAGCAGGCTCCCCGCGGAGCAGAGAACCTGATGTGGGGCTCGATCCCAGTAGCCTGGGATCATGACCTGAGCGGAAGGCAGAGGCTTTAACCCACTAAGCCACCCAGGCGCCTCTCATACGTAGTTTCTTAATAAAATATTATCAAATTCAATGTATAGTGCTGGACAGTTACTGGGATGGCCCCCAATGCATTTTCCCTCCCAGCATCCGTGCCCTGGTATAGCCCCATCACAGTGACTTTGGACGGACCACATGACTTGTCTTGGGCAAGCATACGTAAGCAAGCATGATGCCCGCTGGAGCTTGGTAAGTACTCGCACCTGGAAGCTTAGCCTCTTGAAATACTCCCCGAATCCAGCCACCATGCTGTCTGGCAGCTCAGCGAGACTGCAGAATGGTTAGCGGCCCCACACATGGACGGCCCTGGTAGAGGACAGGCCATCTTGGAAGCTCCAGCCTAGCCATGCTCCCAGGTGAAGGCAGCCCCATGATTGAGTCCTGCTGACGCTCGGTGCAAATGGCTAGTTTCTGGAGGGCGTGTTACTCAGCTATAGATAATGGAAATATAGACTGTTAAATATAGACACTTAAAAATAGACACTATATTAAGAAATACAGACACTTAAAAAAAATCCTAATACACGCATATATCACGAACATCCTCCTATGTCCGTTCATACAGATGAGGGCCTCTTTTTGGTGACTGCATAACTTTCCATGGGGGAAGTCCATGATGCATAGTTTTCTTACTGGTCTCCTACTGATGGACGTTCTTGGCCATGACAAACAGTGCTACCTCCTTGTGTGACGATCACTGCCAACGGACTTTAGAGTGTCTGTAGGATAAATTCCCAGAAGTAGAGCTGCTGGGTCAAAGGGTACACATTTGGAAGTTTGCACAGGTACTGCTCAAGTCACCCTCCAAAGTGGTTGCAGCAATTTATATTCCAGCTAGCGGTGGCTAAGTGGGTGAGGCCTCCAACCCTTGTCCAGACCTGGGGTGATCCAGCTTAAAAAGTCAGCTAAAGAGAAGCAGACAGAGTGAGCGTGTGAGAGTCTTACAGAAGTAGCGGGGCTGGGGGTAGGGGTGGAGGTCCGGACCGTGGGGAGGATCTGCTGTGGCTGCAGGCAGCAGAACCTGGGGCCCCAGCCCACACCCCCTTCCCCCACCGCCTCCCGCCAGTTCCTTCCTCTTCTGCTGAGGCAGCTGTGCTCAGCACATCCTCTTTGAGTGCTGCCCTTGAAGACGCTTCCCCAGCAAGCCTACCTCATGGTAAGCCCAAGTTCCTCCAGCCTTGACCCCTTCTTGCAGTGACCCTTTGGCTCAGATGGGTCCTGGCGCCAGCCCCGGCCTCCTGCAAAGAGAGGAGCCTTCCGGGTTCACCATTTATTTTTTCCAGATTTTTTTTTTTTAAGATTTTTATTTATTTATTTGACAGAGATCACAAGTAAGCGGAGAGACAGGCAGAGAGAGAGGAGGAAGCAGGCTCCCCGCTGAGCAGAAAGCCCGATGCGGGGCTCGATCCCAGGACCCTGAGACCATGACCTGAGCCGAAGGCAGAGAGGCTTAACCCACTAAGCCGCCTAGGCACCCCCAGGTTCACCTTTTGACTTTGGGTAGATCTTCTGATCTTCTGACCTGATCTTCTCTTGATGAGGCTGATCACCATACCAACCTTTGGGCTCTGTTGTTTATTCCTTCAGCAAGTGGTAATTTATTTATTTATTCCTTCAGGAAACAGATATCTTTACTCATTCATTCATTCATCCCTTTGAGGAAAACTTATTTATTAATTTGTTCTTTCCTTCCTTCCTTTCTTCCTTCAGCGAACATTTACCATTCTGGCCCTTTGGCCCCCATGGTCCAGGGGGAAGAATGGGTGACTATGTAAGTGTGTACTTTTATGTACTTGTATGCGGGGCCCTGTCATCTGAAATCAAGTGCAAGGACACAAGAATCTGATTTAGCTGGAAGGTGGGGCAACGAGACAACCGTCTTGAGATGGGAGGAAGGAGGAGCCCCGAGGCTGGAGAGCAGGATAACTGCATTCCTGGTGGGTGGCATGGCTTGTACAAAGACCCTGAAGTACAAGGTGCATATCCCATTCGTTTCTGGGGCAGAGAAACAAGTGCATGGTGAAGGAGAGAGAGGCCTGAGATGAGGCCCCAGGGGTCAGCAAGGACCACACCTGTAGGGCCTTGTGGGTCACGGTGGTGACCTTTAACCTGAGAGCACTAGGGAGTCATTGAGAGGATGGTAAGAAGATTAAATGAGATTCATTATGTAAAGTTCTTTTTTAAAAAATATTTTATTTATTTGACAGAGATCACAAGTAGGCAGAGAGGCAGGCAGAGAGAGAGAGAGGAGGAAGCAGGTTCCCTGCCAAGCAGAGAGCCCAATGCAGGACTCGATCCCAGGACGCTGAGATCATGACCTGAACCGAAGGCAGAGGCTTAACCCACTGAGCCACCCAGGTGTCCTCATTATGTAAAGTTCTTAACATGGTTAGTGCTCAATCCATGTTGCTTTATTATTATTATTATTATTATTATTTTAAACTTTCTATACCCTCTGGGTAATAGGCCAGGGAATTCCCTTTGATCCCAAGAGGCCCTGACTGGTCTGGGCCAGCTGTGTTCTTTGACTGGAAAGGACTCCAGAAATAGTCCCAGTGTTTTTAGGAAATGGAATCCAAATCTAGAAATCATTAGTAACTTGCCCCAAGGTTGTCTGGGGAGGCAATGCTGGTATTTGAACCCAGCTCTCTGACTCCCAGCCCAGTGCCTCCTGTTTCACCCCATTCCTAGCAAGTTCTTATCATCTCTTTGCCCCGACTGAAACCCTCAATGGCCCACATTACCTTCAGAATACCTACAGCCTGGTCTTCAAGGCCTCCTGTGTGGGGCTACCACTCTCTGTCACCTGCCATTAATCCCCACCAAAGCAAGAAATACTGTTCGATGTTCCCCAGAGGACACAAGGAAGCCTGCTGCTATGCATTTGCTGGTGTCACTCCCCACTGAGGAATTCGGGAAGTGGGGACACTCCATTCCCTTCTCCAGGCATTCTGCTTCCCATGGGGCCCACCTGTCCTCCTGGATTAGTTTCCTATGGCTGCTGTAACAACTCACCATAAACTTAGCAGCCTAAAACAACATAAACCTTTTATTTTATTTATTTTTTTTAAAGATCTTATTTATTTATTTGACAGAGAGAAATCACAAGTAGATGGAGAGGCAGGCAGAGAGAGAGAGAGAGGGAAGTAGGCTCCCTGCCGAGCAGAGAGCCCGATGTGGGACTCGATCCCAGGACCCTGAGATCATGACCTGAGCCAAAGGCAGCGGCTTAACCCACTGAGCCACCCAGGCGCCCAACATAAACCTTTTAATCTTACAGTTCTGGAGGTAAGAAGTCTGAACTGGATCTCAGTGGGCTAAAATCAAGGTGTCTCCAGGACTGCATTCCTCAGGAGGCTCTAGGAAAGAATTCATTTCCTTATCTTTTCCAAATTCTAGAAGCTTCCTGCATTCCTTGCTTTGTGGCCCCTTCCTCCATCTTCAAAGCCAACCTCATAACACGGTCCTTCTCATGCTGCCATCTGTTTTTCCTTCAGTCTTTTTCACGCTGAGGGACCCTTGTAATTACATTGAGCCCACCTAGATAATCCTGGATAATCTCCCTATTTTAAGGTCAGCTGATTAGCAATCTTAATCCCACCTCCCGGTTTAATCCCCTTTGCTACATAACCTGACACATTCACACTAATCCCTGGATGTGGATGTGGACATCTCTGATGGGGGGAGTCATTGTTCTGCCCACCACACTCTTCCTCCCTCCCCAGGTCCAGCCAGTCATTCAGGTAGGAACCCAGGGGGAAGTGTGTGCGCCCACATTTCTGGAAAGGAAACAAAGGCTCCTCACAACACACCTCTGTGAATGTTTTTGAGTTTGTAAAAGGCTTTCACATTCCCGGGAGTTGGTATCATTTGTTTTACTCCACATCTGAGAGATCCGTGGTTAGAAAGGTCAAGTGGCTGTCCCAAGGTTACAGGTCAGGAGTGAATATTGCTGTGCTCAAACCCAAGCCTGATCCCAGCTTTTCTCCTCCGTCGAACAGCCACCCCTCCCAAGACCATCTTAATGATTTTCCAAGGACACGCCAAGGGAGTCCTGTGGCAAATCAGCCCTTATTTCTGGCTTGTGGCCACAAGTCATGGGGTCATACTTGAAAGACTTCCTCAAACCCTGCAAGTCATCACTCTGGAGGCTTCTGCCTGAATTAGAAGCAGGGGCTGTTTCCTCCATGTTGCCGATGGGGAGAGCTATAACGGGTCCTGATTTCCAGGGGAGCTATTTATCAATGTATTTCAAAAGCCTTGAAAGCACACATTCCTTTTACCCATCAATGCCACATGATGGAAATAGACAAACATGCAGAAATGCATATACAAGGTGTACCAAGGCATTATGTGGAACAGCAAAACATCAAAGCCAACCAAGATGCCCACCAGTAGGGTCTTGATGAAATAGAAAATGGATCCAGTGTGAGAGTACTACATAGTCATTAAGAATAATGTAGCTCTCCATTTACCTGTATATAAAGACAGCCTCAAAGCAGCCCATGAAGGAAGTTCCACTCCATAGTCACCAGGGATCACAAAATAAAGCCATCATTAGTGCCACTACACACCTACTAGAATATTCTTAATGAAAAAGAGTAGACCATATCAAATATTGCCAAAGAAGTAGAGTCACTGGAAATCACATACAGTGCTTGTGGGGCGGGATAATGATTTTAGACAACAGTTTCTTAAAAAGTTAAACATACACTTACCAGGTGATTCAGCCATTCCACTCCAGGGTATTTACCCAAGAGAAATAATAGCACAGGTCCATACAAAAACAGATACATAAATGTTTACAGCAGCTTTATCTCTAACAGCCCCAAATGAAACAAACCCAAAGGTCCATCACCAGGTGAATGGATAAACAAACCGGTATATTCACACGATGGGACACTACTTACCAATAAAAAGAAAGGAACTATCAATCCACACAATAGGGATGAATCTCAAAATAAAAGAAGCCAGACAAAAAAGAAAACACAGTGTGTGATTCCGTTTATATAACATTCTAGAAAATACAAACTAATCTGTAGGACAAAAAAGCAGGATCAGGGTTTACTGGTGTGTGTGTGTGTGTGTGTGTGTGTGTGTGTGTGTGTTTGAGGGAGAGGGTGGCAGGAGGGATTCCAAAACGGCATAAGGAAACTTTCAGGAGTGATAGATCAGCTTGTCGTTGTGAATGTGGTGATGGGGGTACACATATGTTGAAACCCATACGCTTTAAATATGTACAGTTGATTGCATGTCAATCATACTCCAATAAAGCTATACTTTAGGAAAGATGGCCTCTTAAAAAAAAAAAAATCAGGTTCCAGCTGTATATACAGTCTGACTTCCTTTCCGGGGGCGTGGGGGTGTGCGGGGAAAGCCTTTGTGTGTGTGATTTACTGGGTGACAGATCGGACGTGAAGTAGACTTTTCTTTAAACTCTTCTGTGTCTGCGTACAACCACACGTCTGAATTTATGTTTATAATAAGTAAAACAATTTCCATTTCGCAAAAGGAAAACCAAACAAGAGCCCTACGCAGGGCCTAGCTCCTCCCCCCGCGCCTGGTCCTCTCCAGCCGGAGCCGAGGCACCCGTTGACCCAGACTCCAGGGCTTCCTGTGAACTGGTCCCCACGCACAGCGGCCCCAAGGGCAGTGACGAGAGCAGCCCTGCAGATGCTTCCCGGAAGGCCTCGGGGGTCAGCCTGAGCTAGACGGTAAATCAGCGGCGGAAGGGGCCGCAGGGTTTCCTCTGCAGAGGCAGGGCAAGTGTGGCGGGGAAATACAAGCTGGGGGGGGGGGGGTGGCAAAGGAAGGGGCGCCCACCCACGCTTGGCTCTAAGGGGTAAGAAGGTCTGTAGTATAAGGGAAGCAGCGCTGCCTGGCTTAATGGGGACCAGAATGGAGATCTGGGAAACCAGCATGCCGATCCACAGTTCTTAGGGCCAAGGGCCACCTGTTCGGTTCCCTGTTTCTCGGGACAGACTGCTCCACCTTGGTAGGTAGGTCACGTGCCAGCGAAGACCTGTTCTGAGTCGATTTGCCAAGGTAGAATCTGATTGGTCTATCTTGGGTCACGTGAGTAAGCCCGTCAGCCAATGGGGTGGGACCCCATATAATAAAGTGTCTTCCAAGGGGTTCACAAGGGCTTCTCAGAGGAGGGGCAAGCAGGGGCAGGGCTGCTCCCTAAAGGCTGTGCACGTTGTGCTGCAAGCGTGGTTTAGTCCCCAGACAGCATGGTGCCTCCCTGTGATGCAGCTGTTCCGGAGGGACCCAAGCTCTAGAAAACCAGCCTGGTTCAAGCCCCCTCCATAGCGGTGTTCCGCACCTTCTGCCATAGCACTGTCCCGGAAGACAGCTGCTCAGACCCCTGCCCCAGGGCAGCCGAGCTCAGCCCCGACAAGGTCTCAGCAAAGTCCTTTGAGGAATCGGAACCAGGTTCTGTGGAGGAAGGTCAGGCTTTGTCAGGAGTAGCAGGGATGGAGACAGACACACGGATTGAGCAGAGGAGGCCAAATAACGGTGACTCCGAGGGGCTTTCACCACCGTCATCAGAATTACAGTCCTGTAGCTCAACACTGACACAGCCACCACCACGAAGGCACAAGAAAAGGCACGCCTGCAACATACTAAGCAGTTTCCATGCAGGGCCGTGCTGAGTAGCAGACACCAGTGCCTGCTCCAGATTGAACCTTGGAGAACCTTGTCTAACTGCTAGTGTTTAATGCTGACATTAGCACTGATTTGCATCTTCTACAGACCAGGCACCCATGCCAAGCCTTACTTAGAACAGACCTTACTTAGATCTGTTCGTGTAATGGTTTAGGTGCTATCATCCCCCATTTTACAGATGGCTATGCTAAGGCACAAAGAGGTTCAGTAACTTGTCCTAGTTCACAGAGTCAGAGTTCAAAGCTGGGCAGCCTGGCTCTGACGTCACAGCTGTAACCACTGCCCACCAGACACTGATACGCACCTATTCTGGGCAATGGGATATAGACCGAGACACATACCCTACTTTGTGGGCCTCACTGCCTGGGTGGGGAGAGACATAAATAGCAATGACCCACATAATGAGCGGTCACTGTTGTTTTAAGTGCTACAAAGCTTGGAACTCCAAGAGTAACTAGAAAGGGACCGTCCTTGCCTGGAGGTCAGCAATGTCTTCCCTAGCGAGCTGACGCTGACGCTGACGCTGAGGTCTGCAGAGTGACAAGGAATGGGCCAGGCAAAGCAGTGAGGGGGGGTGTGTGGGGCAGGAAGAGGTCCAGGTGAGAAGGAACAGAATGTACCATGTGCCCCATGTTGGGTAAGCGCTTTGCTGAAAGTTACCCCAGCAAAGGTTACAGGGCATGATAAGGACCCTGCCCTGGCCTCCAGGTGACTGACCAGGCTCTCTGTGACTCTGTCCTACCCCCCACACTCCCCCCCGCTCCACTGGCAATCATAGTTGACTGCCTGCAGCTCTCAGAGGTGGCGGTAGGACGAACCCATGAATATTTTGGGGGGAAATGTTTGATACCAGGTGGCCCAGAAGGACTCTGATCACATGAGTGATCAGGTTTCGGGAGTCATGATGATTCAGGGAAAATGCTACTAGCCGGACTCTGGCGGGTACTCAGCCAGCCCAGCTCCCTACGTGTGGAGATGCTTATCAAAAGCCAGCCTAGGCACCACTGGCCTGGACAGCGGGGCTCTGGCAGGTTGTGCCGAACAGCTCTGGCCTCTCTCCAAGGGCTTATTTTGGACACTGCCGGCTTTCCTAAATGAGTGAAAAAGCAAACTCTGGGGTTTTTAAGAAAGTGCTCCCGTCTCAGCAATCTGAAGGATGGTCTTGACAAGAACGGTCAGTTTCTGGACCCTAATGGGCAGCAATGGGGGTGTCACCACGAGAGGCTGTGTCACTCTCGAGGCTGGGCCACGTCTTGGCTGGGCAAGATGACAGTTGGAGATCATACTGGCCAGCTGGGCAAAGATGACAGCAGGGACAGTGAGGGGAGGGGACACAACTCTCTCCTACTCTCTAGGCAAAGCTGGCTTCTCCTTCTAGGAGGGAACATTTGAAATGTTCTTGTCCTTTGGCCCAGAGATTCTGCTTCTGGGAGTTATTCGCCGAGATACCTCCCACCAGCACACAGGGCCATTTCCAAGGGCGCTCACCGCAGAATGGCTGGAAAGAGTTAAAAACTGCCAACACCCCAGATGTATCCTGATGGAACTGGCTGAATCCAGTGCAGAAGTCCTCATCCCAGACTACAGCCTCTGAAGAGAATGTTCCAGCAGGTGCAGCCTCTAAGAGTCACTGTTAGGTACAGCAAAACAAACAAACAAACAAAAAACCCACGAAAGTGACAAAACAATGTGTATTGCATTATCTCATTTTTGCTTTTTTAAAAAATTATGTCTTTATTTTTTTTTAAGATTTTATTTATTTATTTGACAGAGAGAGAGATCACAAGTAGGCAGAGAAGCAGGCAGAGGGAGAAGGGGAAGCAGGCTCCCTGCTGAGCGGAGAGCCCAAAGAGGGGCTTGATCCCAGGACCCTGAGATCATGACCTGAGCCAAAGGCAGAGGCTTAACCCACTGAGCCACCCAGGTGCCCCCCCCACCTTTTTTTTAAAGATAATATTCCTGCAAGGTTAGAAGACAAATCAAAAACAAAACAGAACGATCTTGAAGCACCAGACCACACCGTTAAACAGAAGTTATCCCCAGGGACAAGCATCCCGGGGTCCTTCCGTTTTTTAAACTTTTGCTTTCTATAGCATAAAATTATGCAATGCTTGAATTTTTACTTTTGCTTTCAGATCTTTTCTATGTAAGCATTTACTGCCATAAACTGGCGTGTCCCAGAGAATTTGTTTTCATCTGTTCTCAAGACATTTACTCAGTTCCCTTGCGATTTCTTCCCTGACTCACTGGTTGCTTAAGAGTGTGTTGTATAATCCCCACATACTTGTGAATTTTCCAGTGTTCCTTCTGCTATTGATTTCTAGTGTCTTCCCCTTGCAGGGCGCATGTTATGTGTGAAGTCGGAGGAGCAGGGGTGAAGAGTGGAGGAGAATGTCTACGCAGCACGGCGGGTAGGAACTCGGGCTGTGGGATCCACCCTGCCTGGACGGTGGAGTCACGCTCCATCACTGACCGACGACCCATGTGACCCTGGGTGTGGTCTCCTTGGTCTGTGCCTCTCTGCTTCCTCACCTGTGAAATGGGGTCTTGTGATGATTAAAAGAGTTCACATGAAGAAAACCCAAGGTCAGTGCCTGGGGCACATACAGTAAGCGTTCAGGGAAACATCTGTCACCTGTGGTGTTGGAAAAGGAGAGGTCAGGACACCAGCAGCCGCCCAGTCTGGGGATGACTCTGCTGAGCCCAGAGTGATGGCCCCGAGCATGTGCGTTTGAGCTCACTGCCCTGCAGGACCTCATGGGCCTGAAGCCCTGACCTGTGGAAGGGTTGCTGACAGTCTGTGCCCCTGTTCATTTGTTCCTTCCCTCCTGCATTCAGCACTCACTTACTGTCCCCCTCCCTGACGTGCTATTGCCCTGGGGCCAATGGGGGTGGGGAGGGGGACAGAAGTAAACTCTTCTGTGAAATGGGGATGATGATTATCTAAGCCTGCTTGGGCTGTTTTCACAAAATACCACGGACTGGGTTGTTTATAAACAACAGAAATTTATATCTCACAGTTCTGGAGGCTGGACGTCCAAGGTCAAGGAGACAGTAGATTGGGTGTCTGGCAAGAGTCTGCTTCTTGGTTCCCAGACAGCCATCTTTGGGCAGTGTCCTCCTGTGGCGCAATGTGGGAGGGACTCCTGGGGTCCCTTCATAAGGGCACTGTTCCCATTCACGGAGGCTATGCCCTCATGACCTAATCACTTCTGAGGGGCCCCCAAACCGTAATGCCATCACCTTGGTGGTGAGGATATCAACATAGGAATTTGGGGGGGACATGTTCTGTCTCTAGCAATGATATAACCACGGGCTGCAGGCTGTGGGCACTTGAGGGGATCTTGGGAACACAGTGCTTAGCCCAGGGCATGGGCCCCCATGGTCAGGTCAACAAACAGAAGCTAGTGTTTAGAAAGAGAAGTCATAGTATCAAGGCCCCTTTATCTATCTATCTGTCTATCATCTATCTATCTTTGTAAGATTTTATTTATTTACCTGAGAGAGAGATAGAGAGAAAGTGTGGAGAGGAGCAGAGTGAAAGGGACAACAAGGCTCTGGGCTGAGCTTGGAGACCTAGGCAGGGCTCAGTCTTACCACCCTGAGGTCATGACCTGAGCTGAAATCAAGGGTGGGACACTTAACTGACTAAGCCACAGAGGTGCCCCAGTTTTTAAAGTGAGGCCTGTGCCCTCTGGGGAGCTCAAACTCATGACCCCAAGATCAAGAGTTGAATGCTCTATAGACTGAGTCAACCAGGCCGCCCCATCAAGGCCCTTTCTAAGGCCAGTGCCCTTGCAGGAGAATGGCCAATACCACCTTGCCTCGGGGCTCATCCCTGGCATTGATTTCTAATCCCCCACCTCCAGATTCCTCATTGAGGTCAGAACTCTGTCTGGTTGTGCACGCTTGTGTCCTGGTGCTTCCGTTGGTGCCTGGCAGTGTGGGTACTCAGTTTTTGTTCTAGTCAAACAAACACTATTCTAAGCACTTTACAAATATCCACTCACTCTTTATTCATAACATTTCTGGGAGGTGGGTAATACATTCAGGAAGGTGTGGCACAGAGAGGTTTTATAACTTGCCCAAGGTCACACAGCCACAAAGCGGCAGAGTCGGAATGTGAACCCTGGGCCATGTTTGTCGAAGGAAGGAAGGAGGGGGTGATGTGCAGACTCTGGTGTCTGTAGTTCTGAAATGCAGAATCAGAGAGCAGAGCCTCGGGATCCATACTGCCTGGACATGGAGTCAGGTCTATCGCTGACTGACAACCCATGTGACCCTGGATGCAGTATCCTTGCTCTGTGCCTCAGCTTTGACCTCACATTGGTCTTCACGCTCATCCCCCCTTGTTCCATAAGTGGGAAGTGGGGACTAAGGTCTGTGAAGGTGGGACCCCAGATTTTAAACAGGAGATTGAAATTTGGGATTCCCAGCTTGTAACCCTATGAGCCTAGGCAATTAGGGGTTCAGGAAGTGTCAGGAAATCTCGTGTTAAGGTTCCTACTGTCACTGGAGAGAGCTTCATGATGAGTTGAGTAGAAAGGACAGGTTACAAAACACGGTGTGATGTTGGTAGCCGACCCTCGAGGAGCACTTCTGAGGGGCGAGGTAATTTGCAAAGTGCTTTGGGTATGTCACTCCTTCTTGAATCCTCAAAAGAATTTCATGAGTTAAGTCCGGCCACTAAACCCATTTTATAGCTCTTAAAACTGAGGCTAAGAGACTCCTAGCGACTGGCTCCAGGTCATTGAGCTAAGAGGAGGAGGAGTCTAGGACGCATACCCTGGTCCGCTCTCTGGTCCTTGCTGGAGGCCTTGTCCCCCCACTGCTCCTCCAATGCCTCACCATTAAATGACACCACTGATGACTTTGACATTCAAAAATCATAGCTGTTGGGATGCCTGGGTGGCTCAGTCGCTTAAGCATCTGCCTTCAGCTCAGATCATGATCCCCGGGGTCCTGGGATTGTGTCCCAGTCAGGCTGCTTGCTCAGCGGGTAGCCTGCTTCTACCTCTGCCTGCCGTTCCCCCTGCTTGTGCTTGTGCACGTGCTCTTTCTCTCTCTCTGACAAATAAATAAATAAATAAATAATCATAGCTGTTGCTGACAATAACATTCGGATTGTAACTAAGAATTCTGAAATTCAGGGCTTAGGGGCTGTGTGTGTGCCTAGGAGGACTGGGAGGAGGACTGGGAACACCTCTTCTCGGTAAACATGACCCTGATCACTGGGTGAAAGGTGTCGGACTCCTGACCAGTTATGTAAGCTGTGTTCACCTGCCGGCTCCTGGCCCCCTGGGTGGGGTCTAAGAAAGTCCAGAAGTCGAGCTCCAGGGGGTTGGCAGGCCTGGGCGGGTGGTGGTGGGGAGTTCTCCTTTGAGCTCACCTCCCATATGGTCAGCTGCCCGGACAAAGCCTCAGCCGACCCAGCCAGACTACAGGGCCACTTTCCAGAAATGGGACTGCTGCCTGTTCTTTGGGATCCCCCTTGAGCCCCCTCCCTGGCTTTTGTTTGACTTTGCACAAGAGTTCAACGGGACCCTTTTTCGTTAGTGGCTCTATGCCATGCACTTTCCCCTCATACTTTATGTAACTGTGCAAAGGAGTCATTATCTCCATTTTATGGGTGAGGACAATGAAGGTGAAAGAGGTTAATAACTTGCTTGAAGCGACAGGGCCAGGGAGTGGCAGGGCTGGCATTTGAACCCAGGTCCCTTTAGGCAGAAGGAAGGCTCCGGGAACTGTGTGCTCAAGAAATACCTTCAGATCCAAGTGACAGGCAGAAAAAGGAAAGTGAAAGGAGCTAAGTTCCTGACTCTCACAGGGAGACAAAGACCATGTAAAGAGCTGACCTGGGATCATCACATCACCCTCTCTCTAACACCTTCCATGGCTCCCCATTGCCTTTAGGATAAAGCATGACATCATTATCGTCACCTGCCAGGCCCTCCTGTGGGGTGGGGCCTGCCTACTTTCCTAGCCCTGCCCTTGCCTCTCACAGATTTGGGGCTCCTACATCTTCTTGGCTTAGACTTTCCACCAACTCCCTTCTCTCCTGGCTGACTTCTGCACATTCATCAGGCTTGGCCTTACATGCCTTTCCCAGTCAGGAAGGCCTGCCCAGGTCACACACACCAGGTCAGGTCTACCCTGCATTCCCACCACTCCCTGAACTTTCCTTGGCCCCCAGACGTACTCCAGCTCTCATCACTTGGGCCCAAAACACCTGTCTGCTCTCCACCCCCGCCCGCCACCCCCCACCCCTGCAGCCCTGGACCCAGAGCAGATGGTGTGATAAACACCTGTGAATGAAACACGGGGGAATGAAATGCTTGGCAGACCTTGCTTGGCACGCTGGAGACCTCAGAGACAGGAAGAGCAAGGGGGTGAGGCTGCTGGGCTGCCCTGACTAAGGCAGGACTCTCAGAGTTCAGCCAGTGCTCGGAATCCAGAACATAGGCTGCAATCTGTACTTTTTTGTCTGGTTAGTGATTTGGAGTTCTGGGCTTAAGGCATGTTGGAGCTGAAGCCATGGTTTAAGCAGTTAGGGCTGTCCTTAAAGCCATAGGGGAAGATGGGTGGGTCTGGGGGAGGCCACCTACGGGTCTCTGGACACAATGGACACGATGGAAATGGGGTAGACACATGGCCTTGTTTCAGCCTGGCCATCTGGCCTGATTTCACACCCTGTCGGGTCAAGCACTAGGCCTCGGCCTTCCCACACTCGCTGATTGCATCTCCTCAGTGACCCCAGGAGATAGCGATGGCTGTGGGCCCCACTGGACAGACAGGGAAACTGAGGTTCAGAGAGGTGGAGTGACCTGCCCCAGGTCACACAGGAACTCTCTATCCCTGCCTTCGTTGTGGCTCTGCACTGCGTCTCACTCAGAGGTCAGCGCTTTCTAGACCATCTAGATCTTCTACACCCTGTCCCATATGGTCATCACTAGCCACCTTGGTGATTTCAATTTTAAATTTCAATTAAATGGAGTTTAAAATTCAGTTCCTCGGTCACACTAGCTACATGTTAAGTGCTGAATAGCCCCTGGTGGCTAGTGGTTATCATATTGGATAGTGCAGGTGTTGGACATTTCCACCACTGCAGAAAGTTCTACTAATAATGCCAGTCTAGACTGCGAAGGTGGCTAGGTCCTCAGAGACCATTTAATTCAATGCTCTTATTTAACACATAAAGAGAGATCAGAGACTGGTTCAAAGTCACACAGTGAGTCAGTAATAGGGGTGGAACTCAAAACCTGGGCTCCCAACTCCCAGCCTGGGCTCTCTCTACCAAAGGAGGTTGACTCCTATCTCTTAGCTGGGGCTTCACAAGGGGCTTCTGTGAGGCAAAAAACAAAAAACAAACAAACAAAACCCACCATAAAAAAAGTCTAAAGACAATTGATTAAGTAGAAGTAATACTTTAATGTTGAATTATAACCAAAGTTAATATCCATAATATGTAATAAGCTGCCACAAATAAATAACAAAAAGATGACGACTGACTGGAAAAAAGGACAAGGATAGGCCAGGCAATTTACAGAAGAAATGAAAATTGCCAAAAAGATTCTAGTGAAAGAAATGTCTACAGTATAGCTTTTTTTCTTTTGGTCAAACAGATTGGTAAAGATGGAGAAAATGTGGGAATGGGTGCTATCTTACACCCTTGGTGGGAATATACCCAAGTATAAATGGGTCCAACCTTTTTGGAAGGCTGTTTGGCCACATTTTTCAATGGTAAATATGTAAATTCTCTTTGAATCAGTAATCCCTGAGCGGGAACTCAAGGCCGCCTGACTCCGGGTCTCGTGCTCTGAGCCATGACTATTCTCCATGAGTGATAGTCAGGCTTAGGTTGGAAAGGGCAGAATCACTGGTCAATGGGGAGACTTGTGGACTTGGCTGTGGGAGGTTTAAGCAGGATGGATCCCCGTGGGCGAGTTCTTTGGAGCCTTTATCTTCTTGTGTGACTGGCTCCGATATTAGCAAGGGGCCCAGCTCCGATCAATACGCACTTGGCCAGCTGCTGTGGTGGCTCAGCTGCCCTTCCAGTTCTGCAAATAATTGGAGCCCAGTCACCGGTGAATCAGCACTGACCGCCCTTGGCAAGCAGGGCCGGGAAGGCGGCTTGGCGTGGCACTCTGGACTGCGTGTCAGGTGACAGAGAGCAGGCCAGCTGGGTAGCTGCCCTGAGGGTGATTTGGTCAAGAGTCATTCTCCACCCCACCTCAGTTTCCCCTTTCTTTCCCTGTCTCTTTTCCTTTTTTTTTTTTCTCCTCTCTTCTCTCCTCCCTTTCTCCTTCCCTTTCCATTGAGTGCCAAGTGCGCACCACTTAATGTGACAGCAAACAGAAGGCAGAACCCTTGTTTTCCCTGGACACAGATGGCCGGTAACTTGGGGGCACAGAGCGGGGAGCGAGTGTTGTGCCTGACACGGGGGGGTGGGGTGGGGTAAGATGCCTGAGCTGAAGCTTAACACGAGGTCAATGTCACCAGGTGGGCAGGGGACAAAGCCAGAGTCTTGGGGCAGGGCTGTAGGGAGGTGGGCAGTGAGAGGCCGAGCAGTTGCTCCAAGAGCATCTTGAATGGCAGGCTAAGGACCTTTGAGTTTATCCAGGGTGTGACGGAGAAACATAGCAAGATTTTTATAAGGACATAATCCTTATAAGGACATATGACTAAATTACAAAATGAACTCATCACACTCCAAAACATACATACCCCAAATATCCATTAAAATAAAGGGGGTGCTTGGGTGGCTCAGTCGTTAAGCATCTGCCTTTGGCTCAAGTCATGATCCCAGGGTCCTGGAATCAAGCTCCACCTCGGGCTCCCTGCTTGGCAGAAAGCCTGCTTCTCCCTCTCCCATTCCCCCTGCTTGTGTTCCCTCTCTCACTGTCTCTCTCTCTCTCTCTCTGTCAAATAAATAAATAAATAAATAAATAAATAAATAAATAAAGGAAAAATTTCCCTCTAAACTCTCTTCCCAGATGGAAGCCTCTGGTAACAGTGTAGGGCGTATTCTTCAAGAGTCTTTCCTATGCATACATAAATGCATCTGTTCTTCTAGACGAAAATAATCTCACTCTTTACATCCTGGTCTGTGACCTGTTTTGCATGGCAGGCTGGACATTTCCCCCCTCGGCACACACACATCTCCTACAGTCTTCTTGGTGGCCATGTGGCATCTCATCGACCACAATTGCCTTCATTTGACAAACACTGATTGAACTCCACTGTGTACCAGACACTGTTCTGGGTGCCGAGTATGGGGCAAAGAACAAAATGCAGTTTTGCCCTCAAGGCTTCCCTCTTCCTACTGGGAGACATCAGGCTGCTTCAGTAATTTTGTGTAATATACAAGGGTGCAGGGACCATCTTGCAGGTGTATCTTCGCCTGCATGTGTGACTGCTGTTATTGGATAACTTACTTTAAAAGGAAATATGCTCTGAGTACCTGGGTGGCTCAGTCAGTTAAGCAGCCGACACTGGATTTCAGCTCAGGTCATGATCTCCAGGTCCTGGGGTCGAGCCCTGCCTTGGGCTCCACGCTCAGCGGGAATTCTGCCTGCAGAACGACCATCTCTCCCTCTTCCTCTGTCCCTCCCCTGCTCACGCACCTGTGTGAGCACATGCTCTCTCTCTCAAATAAACAAATAAATCTTAAAAAAAAAAAAAGGAATTATGCACACTGAATTTTGCTAGTTACTGGCAGTACTGAGTTTTAGAGTAGGAGGTGGTGTGGTTATATCTACAGTTATCCGCCCACCCATCTAGCCGTCTACCCATCCACCCAAGCGCCCGTGCACATATACACACATACGTCACTTGTGTGTCTGGGCATCTGTCCCTTAGGCAGTCCTTTGTGGAGTGTCTGCATGTAGCAGGCCCTGAAATGGACATGCAGCCACCTGGATGAGCTGTCTGGCCCTGTGAAGTGCGTGCTGCAGTCGAGGGGAGAGAGAGGTCCACAGCGTCCCAAGAGTTTGTCCAAGGTCAGACAAGGGCAAGGAGTCTCTCAGGCCTCCCGTTTTCTGCAGCTGTGATTCTAGTCTCGAGGTTGCAGTCCCACTAGATCCCTCCGTTCCCTCCTCCTTCCCCATTCCCACCCCAGTGTTTATGCTCACTTACATCCTGACTTCGCAAACCAGGTGGCACAGAGTCAAGCTCGAAACCCTGGGGATACTCCGAAAGCTCTACCTGAGAAACGGCCAGTGTTGCTCAGGAAGTGCTGAGCTCGTCCTCTGCCACGTGTCCCCTTTCCCTTCCGAGAGCCCTGGCACCCTGCTAGTCTAAGCTGCCCATCTCCTGCTGGCATGGAGACTCCTTGCCTGTGTGCCTGGCTTGGTCTTGCCCGCTGGTAACCAATCCATTCTCCACAGAGCCAGAAAGGACTTTGAAAGAGGCATTTTGGATCTTGTCACTAACCTGCTTACATCCTCCAGGGGTGTCCCTTTGGGCTGAGAATCAAATCTAAACTCCTCCCAGGCTCACGCAGCCCGTGTCAGCAGGTTCCTGCCTGACCCCATGCCTCTCTCCCTTCCTTCTACCCACTTCCGTCCCCTCACACGCAGCTCCCCAAACACGCCAGTCCCTGCTTCTGCCCGCAGAGTTTCCTGTGCTTGGGTGCTCCTCCTCCTCCTTCTTATTATTACTTTATTTAAAGATTTTTAAAAAACGTATTTATTTGTCAGAGAGAGAGAGAGCGCACAAGCAGGGGAGCAGCAGGCAGAGGGAGAAGCAGGCTCCCTGCTGAGCAAGGAGCCTGGGACTCAATCCCAGGACCCTGGGATCATGACTTGACCTGAAGGCATATACCTAACCAACTGAGCCACCCAGGCATTCCAAGGGTCCTCCTTATTATGTAGGCCTAGGCTGAGATAATCCCTCACACAAGCCAGGGACCCCATCCTCACATCCTCTCTCACATTTTCCTGGGTCTTCCTCTCCAGGCCACTTGTCTGAATTATCTTGTGAGGTTCTACTTTCCTTATGTCTGCTCAGGGCCTCAGGTAGGGAGGACAGGCTACGCTTGGGGATTTGGGGGTGCTGGCCTGGGCCTCTGTCTGACCGCTTGCTCAGATCTCCATGTCCCTTCCGGCCTAAGCCATTTACAGGTGTGGCCTCTTGAAGTCTTCCCAACATTCTGAAAAGGTTGGTTTTCTATTTTTTAATTTTTAAGTAAGCTCTACACCCAGTGTGGGGCTTGAACTCATGGCCCTGAGATCAAGAGTCGCATGTTCTACTGACTGAGCCAGCCTGGCGCCCCAGGTTGGTATTCTTAGTCCCCTTTTACAGGTGAAAAACTATGACTCAGAGATTTAAAAAAAAAAAAAAAAGTTTTGGGGTGTATCCTTCAAGATTCCTTTCTATGCATGCAAAAGTACACCGAAAGCTTGTGTGACACAGCTGGTAGTGTTAAGTCAGCCAGATTTTAAATCCTGCTCTGATGGCTTCAGGGCAAGTGGTCCTAGCCACATCACACTGAACCCCCTCTCATGAGGAGTCCCCAAGCCTCAGTGTCCCCAACCAAGGCCACACTGCCCATGTGCAGCAGAGCCAGGATTCCAATATGGCTTTGTCTCACCCCAAATGAAGCATCCTGAACCAGCACCAGGTTCTCTCCCTTCCCCAGGCACCATCTGGGAAATGAGGAAAGGGAAACTTCCTGGGCTCCCAGCCCTGAGGCCTCAGAGAGATAAATACCAGACCCGAGCTAAGTCTGGCGGCCAGGCCCACCCTGCTTCCTGTTAGAGCAGTTTGGGGTTACTCGTGGTCACAGCTGAAGAGCCAGGCAGGCCTTGAGACCTCCTTGGCTGGTCTTCTCCTCTGAAATCTCCTCCTGGAGTCAGGTGGGCACAGGCTCTTCCCCTGGAGCAGGCCCAGCCAGGATCAGCAAGGAGAACACATCCCACAGAGTGGGTAGGTAGCACAGTTTAGCCCTCTAGTGCTCCAGTGATCTAAACTTTCTAGGCCTCAACTACCCAGGCTGTATATGGGGATACAGAATAGCAGTGGGAGCCGCTCTTGCCATTTTTCACCAGTCTGGCTCAATGGTGTTTTCTAAATTACGGGATCAACTGGAGGGAAGTAGAGGTCACCGCCTCATTTTAAGGAAATCAGAAACTTGAGCCCTCGGTTACACATCTGGATCGAACTCAGCCCCAAGTCCAATCCATTTCTGTCTCCCAAATGCCTCTCAAATCCATCCTCTCGTCTTCTCTCAGCTCTGAGGTTCTGCCTTCATCATTACTTGCCTGGATCAACACGAGGCCCCTCAGCCCTCTTTCTCATATTTTCTCCTCCACACTGCAGGCTGCCAGAGCCAGCTTCTTGCAACAAAAAACAGGCTTGGGTCATTCTCCTGCTCAAAATGTGTCAGTGGTCCCCCTCCTTACTCTGGTTGACAAGACCCAGTGAGATGCAGCCACTACAGGAGGCCTTCTAGCCGCATCCCCTGCCCCTGCCTCTCTCAAATCGTAATGCAGCCAGATGAAGTCCTCACAACTTCTGTGGGGACCTCGATCTCTGTCCTCCAGGCCTCTAGAGGCTCCCTCTGCATGGCCTCTGCAACTGTAACTCAGGGCATACATCCTCCCTCAACCGAGCTCCTCCAGTGCCTGTCACAGTTCTCAGCTACCAAATTTGTTGCTGCGTGTGCTCCTGGCCGGGCCGTCCTGGACCTGATCTTGGGCTTAGGCTGGAGACTGGAGGGCCACCAGGAGCTCACTACTGGGTCCGAGCCTGGTTCCAAGCAGTTCGCGCCCTAACATTTGGAGACTGAATGAATGAACTACAATGTGTCCAGGGCCTAGGAGGTACGAGGCTCTGGAAGCAAGCGGTCTCTATCCAGGGCAGTTAATGTAGTCAGAGAGAACAGTAATAACTAGCTAAGAAGCTAACCGACAACAAAAGGCTTGGAAAGCAGCTTGGGGGAGAAGCTGGGTCTCGCACAGATTGCGTGATGAACTGCTCTCCAAGTCACTCCCTGGGCGAAGCCTTTGCAGACACTTCCTTCTCCGTGCTCAGAACCACAGATTCCCAAGCGAAAGACCTGCTTGGTCTGGTCCTGGCCACCTTTTTGGGTGTTTTGGGGAAAATGGGACTCACTGCCTCTGGCCTTGATTTAGTGGCTAACGAGCTCACGTCTGGGGGTGCGTTGGAGGGCCGTTATAGCCGGTGTTCATATCGTTTCTTCTCTTCATTGTTTCTTCCTTTCTTCTGCTCGCGCCCTCCTCCTTGCCGGACCAGCCCCGGCTTCCCGCCCCGCGACCTCCCACTGCCTTCTCGGGGCCCCTCTCCCTTTCCCTCTGCTCTGTCCCGACCGAGGAGGCGGGTCCAGCCGCGCGGCGCACCAATCCAAGCGCCCTGAGCCGCCTTAGCTTCCCGCGAGTCCCGCCCCACGCCCCGTCCGCCAATCGCGCTCCGTTCCCGCCCCGCCAGATCACCCAATTGCCGGCAGGCTGGGCCGCCGGCGCCCCGTCCCTCCCGCGCGCGGCGGCGGCTCCGCTGGCGGCCGCGCTGGGCCTCAGCATTCTCCCAGTGGCGCCGCACAGCGTCGGGCTCGGGCGGCCGTGTCCGGAGCACAGGGGGCGGCGCTGCTCCTCCGGGGTGCTGGACAGAGGCGGCGAGCGAGGCGGGTGCCACCGGCCGGCCGGAAAGGTGCCTCAGCTCTGCCGGGGCCCGCGGCGCGGGACCCAGGACTGAAGAGGAGGCGGCGCCCCGGCTGCCCGGGCCCGGTGCCCGGCCGCAGGGGGCCGTGGCCGGCCGTTCCCGGCCCGGAGTGTCCTCGCCGCGCCTCCCGAAGAGGCCGCCAGAGCTCCCGGTCACCCCCCGGGGGCCCTCAGCCGCCCCGGAGTCACCTGCGCGGGCCGCCGGGCGCCCAGGTGCGGGGGCGTGTGCGCGGCGAGGGCACCTCCCCCGGCCGCCAGCGGGGCGGGGGCGGGGCCGCCCGCCGCCCTCGGCCTCACCGGTCCGCCAGCCGCGCCCGGTAGCGCGGCGAGAGCTCCCCGGAGACCGCGGTGCGGGATGCTGCCCGCCAGCGCGGCCTCTCGCGCGCCGCCCGCCGCCCCTGCCCCTGACTCCTGGGCCATGCCCCGCTGTTTACATGCCGGTGAAGCCCCCGGCCGCTCCGAACCGCTCCGAGCCCCGGCGCCTCGACGGTGAAGCCAGCCGGCCCGCGAACTGGACTGGTCGCTCAGACCTGGGCCCTCCGGACTTAGATCCCCGCCTGCTCGGCCGCCTTCGCCACCATCTGGGCGGGATCCGGCTCTGATGTTTTGAGGAGGGGGTGTGGTGTAGGGAAAGGAATCCTGGGGATTTCTGGCTTCCCCCCCTTTTTGGGCCTTCGGGGCTTCAGACTCAGGGAACTTGCTCATGGCTTTCTTGATGAAGAAGAAGAAATTCAAATTCCAAACCACTTTCACCCTGGAGGAGCTGACTGCCGTCCCCTTCGTGAACGGAGTCCTCTTCTGCAAGGTCCGGCTGCTGGATGGCGGGGATTTTGTCAGCTTGTCGTCACGGTAGGAGCTGGGGCAGTCGCGCCTGCTGGGGGTGGGAATGAGCCAGGTCTAGCCCCTTGGCACTTGGAAGCGCCCCTGTTGGCCCAGAGCGTCCTGGGGATTATGTGTGTCTGGGGCAGGTCTGCACAAGGCAGGACTGAGTGAGCTGGGAGGTCTGGGCCTGAGGAAACTGGCAGGGTGCCGGTCACCCCCGTCTGCAGGTGACCAGCTGGATAGCTGGAGGTTCATTCTTTCAGCCCTTTTGGGGGTCCTGCACACTGGCCCATTCTTCAGATTTGCACAAAGAGCCCACCAGGGTTTGTGCCTGGAGGGCCTGGGACAGGAGGAGTACTCCAGGCCACCTTGCTCCCAGCTGGTGCTCGGGCTGTCATATGATTTAGAGCCTGGGCCAGCCACAGGTTCCCAGGCACTGCCGGTCTGGCTGGAGGGAGGTGGCTGGATTTTGGCCTGCCCTCTCTGAGTGTCTGTCCTCTCCTGGCTGTGGCTGGGCTGCTTTGCATGGCAAACGCCCTTGTGGAGGAGGCTGCCAGCCTCTCTGAAAGAGGCTCCGTCCAGTTTGGTTTATGGGTTCTTCCCTGTCCTGCAGGTCCAGCCGTCCGGCTCATTGTTGAGGGTGTCTGAGCTCCTGAGCTGCACCCGCTGACTGGGCCCATCTAGGGTCATATAGTTGGGGCTTGCGGGGGGAGAGTGTCTGGGAGTTTGACAGATGGGGGTTCGATTCTTAGCGCTGTCACTTTCTGGGCCCAGTACAGGTCTCCGTCAGAGCTGTGGAGAAGTTTCTGTAGATAGAGTGCACTACAGGCCTGGCCCAGTGCCTAGGACATGCTGGTTCCTTTCCCTGGTCTGTCCCTTTGCTCCCCAGGCCTCCTTGTGGGCCCAGTTAGCTGGAGCTGCCTTGCAGTTCTGAGCTGGGGAAACTGAGGCCCAGAAAGAGGAAGTAAGTGGCTTTCCAGGGACCTCACAGGAGGCAGTTGTCAACTGAACTTGGCCTATTTGGAGACCTGTTGGATGAATCTGGTGGTCTGGGAGGACGCGGGCAAGGGGGGCTGGTTGGGGGGTGAGGTAGGCATAGAGCGTAACCCAGATTTAGAAATCTCTGGTGCAGACAGGGTGGGGTGCCTTTTCTCTGCGCTTGGGCCCACTTAGGCCTAGAGGCTCCCCAGACCGCCGGGAACTGCTTATCTGAGGAATTCAGAGAAGGGCTGCCCTTTGCTGTGGGGGCTGGTGGCAGTCCTCCGCTGCCTGGGAAGGCTGTGATCCTGATCCCGTGGCCACCCACAGAGCAGCCCAAGGGTTTGGGGAAAGGGTGTGCTCAGAATTAGGGTCTGGGGTCGGCACTCACTAACTGGTGGCCTTGGGCTAGTTACCTAACCTCTCGGATTCCAAGAACCAGCAATTGTTGGTGTGGGGCTCCCATTTTACTAGCACTTTTTCCTTAATTGCCTTGGAGTGGGGTGGAGGTGGGGGTGTGGGGGAAACTGTAGGATTATTATCCCCATTTTACATAGGTGAAAACTGAGGCTCAGGGAGGGAGTGATTTGCCTGAGCTAATACAGCAGAGCCCAAGTTCCTTCAGGGTGTGCTTTTAACCATTACCCTGTTCTACCTCTAAGCCTTCATTTCCTTGTCTGTGAAATGGGAGAAATCATACCCGCCCCTAGAGTTGTGAGGGTAATTGATAACGGCTGTGCCACGTCTGGTTCAGGCAAATTGTCACAGCAGTCGTGGTTACTATGGCAGAGAGGTCCAGGCCCGCAGGCCCCAGGCCTCCTACTTCTTGGCAGGTACAAGTGAGAGTCAACAGAGGGTCCACACGTGAGCTGGGGGTGGACAGGGTCTTAGATCCCCCTGAGGAATACATATTTAGCCCCAGACTGAGGTGTCCTCCCAGGCAATAGGGCCGCTGTCATCCTACCTGTCAGCCTTTCCATTGCCCTAAACCTACCCCCTCATCTGGGAAAGTCTGGAAAGTTCCAGGTTTTGGCCCACAGTCTGGATCTCTTTGCCTCCCTTTCTTCCTTCCTGGCAAGGGGCCATGGATTCCCTGATCCCAGCTGAGCCCAAACAGCCTTTCGCAGCCCTCATCCTGGTTGAAACTTGACAGGGCTGTGGAGGGGGGAGCTGACACTGAGCCCCCCAGGCTGGGCACTTAGTGGGCTCTGGGTACCTTTCCGTTGCTGGGCAGGTGTGGCTGGAGGGAGCAGACAGGGACATTGGGACCTGAGGCTGCTTTAGAGCTGCTTTGGCTTTTGCCCAGGAGATAGGGGTTCCTGGGCTCCTACCTCCTCCACACCCATCCCGCCTGTCCTGTTCTGCGGCCTGGAAGGGAGCCTCGCCTCCCAGCCCACCCCCCCCCCCCCCCCCCCGAGATGGCCAAGGCCCTGTTGTTTTGGAGTTGGGGTAGAGTCAGGGGTGATGACACCTGCTTAGATCTTGGGCCCAGATCCAGTAGTGTCCTCTTCCCAACCCCACAGATCTCTGGGATGGCCCAGGGACTGCTGGTGGCTGCACGGGTGTTGTCTGAGTAGAGCAGGCCTGAGGCCCCACCCCTGCAGTGCCCGCCTTCCTAGCTGGTGTGTTTCCTTGTGTTGGGTGCCATGGCAACAGCCGGGTACACAGCTCCAGCCTGACCCAATTTGAGCAGGTAGAACAGGTGGTATGTCGTGCTGTTCCCCAGCCTCGTCTTTCTGAGGCCTCCTTACAAACCATAATCCTCACAGCTACCGTGTTCCGAGGGTCCGTGTTCTGTGCCGGTGTTTTGCAAGCGGTGTGCCCATTAATCCTCTTGGCCTTGGGGATGGGGGAGGTGCCAAAGCCAGAGGGGTGAGGCCATCTGCCAGAAGTCACCCAGTTCGTAATGTAATTGGGAAGATAGCCTTTTTATCATTAGGGTTTAAACTGCCTTTATGTGCACGTCCTGGATGCTCAGGACCTGCTGAGCACCTCGGAGGTGTGATGGGTTGAGCCC
This sequence comes from Mustela nivalis, assembly GCF_964662115.1. NCBI lineage: Eukaryota > Metazoa > Chordata > Mammalia > Carnivora > Mustelidae > Mustela > Mustela nivalis. The sequence goes on along the minus strand of NC_139032.1, from coordinate 86,117,532 downwards.
TGGAACCACCTCTTGAGCTGATGAGGACATTGGGCTCAGGAGAGCTGAAGTGATGGGCCCATTTCACTCAGCTGGGGAGTGGCAGGGCTGTGATTTAATTTGGGCAGGCCCAGCTCCAAAGTCCTGCTTTGTCTCTGTGGCAAAGGGCTGGAGGCAGCTACAGCCCCATGTGATGTCCCCAGACCTTTGAAGAAGGTTCCTTTTATTGGGTGGGGTGGTATAGGAAAAGTCCAAATCTGGATACTTTTGAGGCATCAAGCTAGATCCCGAGGGAAAGGGGCCCTAGGGCCATAGATGGGGATGAAGCTAAAATCATTCCTGTGGATTTGGGGCCAGGTCTGGGCTGTGCCTGGGGCAAGTGGGCATTTGCCAAGGTCCCTGCTTGGAGGCCCTCCAGGCAGATGCATCCAAGTGGCATCTGGGAGGCTTTCCCAGGGGTCCTGGGAGGGATGCAGAGGTCCCAGCCAAGTCTGGTGAGTTGGGAGGCAGCATTAGTCTCTCCAGGGCAGGCTGGGTGTGGGCTTCCAGCCTTGAGCCAATCTATCCTTCAGGCAAGAAGAATCCTAAACATCCTGAGAGGTCTCTGTGCCCAGCTGGCCCCGGTCCTGTGGCCTGGCCCATGCACGTGCTGGTGGTGCCAGGGGAGGGAGCGAGAGGGAGGTGTTGATTTACCTTCTAGCCAGCCCTTTCAGGAGGAGACAGGCAGAGAGCACCTTCTTGGCCTGCACGATAGGAAGAGACTGGTGCAGATGAAGGTGGGGGCGGCTAGGCCTGACTCCTGGCCTTGGGGGCCCAGCTGAGGGGCAGGGGAGCAGCGTGGCCTGGTTTGCCCATCAGCTGATGGGTTTTGGCTGCTCAGGGGGGAAGAGCCGGGGGGGGGGGCTGACCAGCACCCTGTCAGGGATCACTGGAGTTGGCTGGGTGGGTTTTGCCAGCCTGGCTTCGAGGTGACAGGCAGTGGGAGAAGAGCGGGCAGCCTGGAGGGAAGGTTGGCAGGCAGAGAGGGTAGGTGGGTTTCCTGGTGCTGACGTGCCTGACACCACACCCAGTGCTTAGTGGCTGCTGGAAGATGGAAGTTCACAGGGCGCCCAGAAATGTAGCCTGGATTTTGGTTCCCCATACGGTGTCCTAATAGTTTTTGGCAGAATAAAAATCTAGACTTTCGGTTTCTTTTAAATTAGGTATCTGGCAAGAGTGCCACGTGGCAGTGCTTGGCCCCAGGCTTTGTGGCTGCCTTCTCCACAAGGTACCTGCTCTGGGCTCCTGACCCCACCACACACCTTTGGATCTTCACCGTAGTCTTCCGCCTTCGTTTTACCAGGTCCTGCCTGGCCCCTGGGGGGTGTGAGGAGGCAGGCGACTGTGGAGAGAGTCCTGCTGGCAAACCACAGGAACCTCCCTGGGTAGCCAGGGGGGCAGCAGGCCAGCTGCTGTGCCCCTGTGGGGTCAGACTGTGCTGCTGGTGCCTGTGGTGAAGCCCAAAGCCGCCGAGCCCAGGCCTGGCCTTGATGTCTGCTCCTTGGACCTGGCCTTTGCTGCCCACCAGCCACACCTTTGGCAGGTGCCACCCTGGCACCCCCGGCCACCCGTCTGCCAGCTTGGCAGTGGCCGAGCCCTGACCTGAGGTGATCTGGCTCTGTGGAGCCAAGGCTGTTCCCCGAGGCCTGTTCCTCCTGTTGAGCTCGGTCGTGGTTTCTCAGCAGCAATGATATCGGGTGTCTGAGCGCCCTGAGTGCCCTTGAACTCTGCTTGCTTAGTACCTAAAAGTCCCGACTCACATTCGGGAAGCTGTGCTGAGCCTTGTGATGGCCGCTAATGTCTGCTCGCGTGTCTCGGGAGCCTGAGGACTCAGTGTGTGCCGTCTGGTGGCTGCCATGGGGCGACCCTGTGGTCACTGGTGTTGCTGGGGGTGGGCGGTCCAACACCCTGGTAGCCAGAGGGGGTTTATCTTCATCCTGCCAGACAGCCAGGGCATGGTTTGAGCAGGCAAGAAACATCAGATTTGCTCAGAAAGAGACCGGGTGGGGGCAGTGGGGGGTGTCTCTCTTCATTTCCACCTTGTCTGGCAAGTACTTCTGGTCATGGGCACACCAGACCCACTCCCGTGGTATCAGATAGGCTCTGTGACCCGAAGTCTGTCATCTCCTGGGCCCCTTGCCCTCTGTAGGTCCCACTGAGCCAGTCGTGGCCTTGATGAGGACTGAAACTGCGGCCGTCTGCGCCTGGTAGTGGTGTCTGTTTAGGACTGTGCTTGCAAAACTTCGGTTTCTACTTTGAGCCTCTTTTGGCACCTTGGTCAGGGAATAGCTCTCAGATGCAGGCTTGGAGCCGCTGACCCCTGACCCTGCCCAGATGTCAACTGAGAGCCACCAGCCAGCAGCCCCCTAGAGCCAGTTTGCTTCAGCCATTGGGAGGCGGCTCTAATTGAGGACTTGCTGCCTAGTTGGTCAGTCTGGTGCCCTGCCCCAGACACAGGGCTGGAAAGGACGTTCTGTCCTGCCTCTTGCTGCCTGTGTGACCTCGGGCAAGGAGCTTAGTCCCTTAGATCCTACCAAGCGGGGCTGGTGGTGCCCACCTTGAAGTGTTCTTGGGACGACACAGTGAGAACATCCAGCTTGGCTTCTGGGACATGCTAGAAGCACAGGACACACTGCAGTCCATCGTCCGGTCCCTGGGTGGAGTCACAGCGGTGGGCTGGGTGGTGCACCTCAGCTCCCCCACCCCCCTACCCCTGACCTGTCCCATGGCAGCTGGCACTTCTTGGTGGGCCAGGACTGACTCTGGGGTGCTGTGTCTCTCTCGTAATTCTCTGGGGTGCTGTGGGAGATGGCATTTCCTCCATGGGGCTCTCTGCCCTTCAGAGGGGTGGGAATGGGCCAGGACACTTCCGGACTAAGGGGACTGTTAGCGCGCTGGAGCACAGGGTCTCCTGTGGGTCTCGGTGCTTTTCTTGCCCCCACTGCTTTGAACCTGCCCCACCTCATGTGGCTCTGAGCCCGTGAGATCTGGGGCCCTCTCCCCAGGAGGGCCTGGGCTGGGAGGTGGGGTGAAGTCTGCCTGTGGGAAAGTACCTTCTCCACAGCTGGCTTGGGGACCCATTCTGACAGGCCAACAGCTCCTAAGTCGAGGTGGAAGCGCCCGGTTAGGGGAGCGGGGACAGGGGAGTGGGTGGGGAGGCCAGGGGCCCCTCAGTGGGTGGGAGGCCCCTGCCTCTCCCGGTGCCCCCCTGCTTCCACCACACCTTACTCTCCTAGTTGTTCGCTTCTCCTGTTCCCTCGACCGCAAGCTCCCTTCCCCCACTGCTGCACTTGGCTAAACTCCTGCTCAGCCCAAGAGCCACCTCCTCTAGGAAGCCTTCTCTGGACTCTTTTGCCTTCTCTATCCACTGTGGGCCCTCATCTCAGGACACGACGGTCTCTCCCTGCCCCTTAGCTCCGTCCCCAGACTGTGGGCAGGAGCGGCCTCTGTTGCCTCTTAGTTCTGGAGCTTCCTGCTGCCGGTTGGTGCTGGCACGGGGCTGGGAGTTTTCTTCCTTGGCACTGAACCAGCGTGGGCACTGGTGGTGCTGGATCGTGTGCCGGCCACCGCCAGCTGCTCGGGTCCGGCCCCTCCCTGCCCCGGGGCCGGAGCTGTCAGTCCGTGTCAGGAGCCGCCTTCGCCCGCACACCAGGCAGCTGGGCACTGCCATGGGCTCAGAGGCCGTGACTGAGAGGCAGCTGGGGACACCGATGGGCTGTGTGGGGTGGAGCCTCTGTGGGAGCTGGGGATGCTCCTGGTGGGATGGGGAGGAGGAGGGGGCTGGGGCCCAGCCCGGACTCTGCCGTCGGACCTTGGCGGCTGCTTGCTGGCTCTCTGACAGTGGCCAGAGGCCTTGTCTTCTCAGCCTTGGTTTCTTCCTCCATCAGATGGTGTGGGGGTGCTCTTGTGACGGTGAGAGGGCTACCTGTTCGGCACAGGGCCACGCACCTGGCAGCTGAAAGCAGAGCAAACTTGCTGAGTAGGGAGAAAGTGCATGGTGCTGTGCTGGGGAGGGCTCGGGGGAAGGCAGCCTGGGCATCCTCTCCTGCTTCCTATCTGAGAGCAGACATGTGGGGGCAGAGCACACCTGCGGCTCCCAGTCCTGCAGGGCACGATTTCCTGAACACCTTCCGTGGGGGTGGGGGAGGTGTGGGGGCTCCTGGGGGCAAAGCCCTGTCATCCCAGAGCCCCTCCCTGGGAAACGGTGCTGGGTTTGGTCCCAGTGAGGAGGGGGCAGGTGGTTGAGAGAAGAGCAGCCTTAGGGCAGAAGGAGGGCAAGGGCAGGTGTGCTGAGTGGGGAGGAGCCAGCCTCCTGGGGTGGGGGGGGCGGGGCGGGGGGGGGTTCCTGGGGAGGAGCCAGCCTCCTGGGGTGGAGGTGGGGGAGTTCCTAAAGTGGCAGCAGGCCACGGGGAGGGGTTTGGACCTTTCTGAAGGGGGGGCCCCAGAAGAGTCAGATTTTTTTTTTGTTAAAGATTTTAGTTTATTTATTTGACAGAGAAAGATCACAAGTAGGCAGAGAGGTTGGGGGGGGGTGAGGGAGGGGGAAGCAGGCTCCCTGCTGAGCAGAGAGCCCAATGCGTTCTCTATCCCAGGACCCTGAGACCATGACCTGAGCCGAAGGCAGAGGCTTTAACCCACTGAGCCACCCAGGCACCCAGAAGAGTCAGATTTGTATTTTAGTACCACCAAGGGCGGCCATGGGGTTATCCACTTGGGGCTATGGTTTGCAGAAGGGGAGGTGGCTGTCAGCTGTCCTCATGGAATGGTTCCAACAGTGCTTGAGCCTCCTCTGCAGTGAGAATGAACAAACCACTGCGACTCACAACCAGGATGGGCATCGCGAACAACGTGGAAGGAAGGAAGCAGACAAGAGCGAGCTGTGTGTTGTTGTTGATAGAAAGTTCAAAAGCAATGTGATTAAAAAAACCCACCCTTGGGGTGCCTGGGGGACTCAGTTGTTAAGCATCTGCCTTCGGCTCAGGTCAGGATCCTAGGATCCTGGGTTCAGGCCCTGCGTCAGGCTCCCTGCTCTGTGGGAAGTCTGCTGCTTCTTCTCCCACTCCCCCTGCTTGTGTTCCCTCTCTTGCTGTGTTTCTCTCTGTCAAATAAGTAAAATCTTTAAAAAAAAAAAAACAAACAAACCAAAAAACCCACCCTAATATGAGTCAGGGTGATGATCTCTTTGTTGGGGTGGCAGTCATGCCTGCAAGGGGCTTCTGGGGCCTGTCCTGCTTCTTGGGGGCTGGTTCTAGGGGGCTGTTCTGAGAATCTGTGAGCTGAACGCTGACAGCATGTGCACACATGTGTGTCAGCAACAGCCGTGAGACATCTACGCCTCTGGGAGTGCAGGGCACCTCTAGACAAAAATGAGGTGCTTTCTTGGCTGCCTGGAAGTCTGGAGGCGGTTCTGTCTTTCCAGGGTCTTGCCGGTGGAGCAGTCTTGAGCTGTCCTGACCTGATAAGCATCGCTCCTGTTTACGAGACTGTAACTCATCTTGGCAGCTGCCAACGGTCTTCTCTGGCTGCAGATTTTCCTTCTGCTGCTTGCAAAACCCCAGCAGGGACTGCTGGCCTGTGGGGGCTTGGCAGTTCAGAGGGAGGATGGGCTCCTGAGGCTGCCAGACCACGGGATCTCTCTGAGCCTTGCTTTTCCTCATCTGTGAAATGGGGTGGTAAACTGCTTGGTGTTTGGATTAAGTGGACTAATGCCGGTTGTATATCCACCATAGCCTGTGGCACAGAGTAAATGCTCAGCCAAGACTGGCTGTGATCGATATTAATCCAGGACAGTTATTGGAGGGAACCCAAGGGCAGGAGCAGAAGGGAAAGGTCCATTTTCCTCTGTCTCTCCTTTTAATTGTTTCTCTTCTCTCTTCCTGTGGCTCACCCAGTCAGCAAACATTTGTGATTAGAGCCAGGCTGCTGCCCTGGCCTTGCACTGGGCACTGGACCCAGCAATGACCAAGACAGCCGTGATCCCTGACCTGGGGCCCATGAGCAGGGGAAGACCATTAGCTGCATCCGCTCTCAGAGGAGTTCTGAGCACCACGGTGGTGGGCGGGGGGGGGGTTGGCATTGGCTTCTCCTGCCTGCTCTGCCCCTGACCCCTCTCTTTGGGAATGACTGACTGGGTACTCTCCCTGAATGTGGAGAGAAGGCTCCAGCACCTCCTAAAGGTTTTGAATTGACTAAAGAGGAATCACATGGACCTGAATGAGAATGGCCACATGCATTTTAGCCACAGACAAGACTGAGGCCCAGGCTTATTCTGGATGTCTCTCTAGGGTCCTCCTCAGGGTTGGACTCAGTACAGTAAATGCTTGGTAAATGTGTGGGGCATGAGTGAATGACAGAGGCAGTGATTGGCTAGGGTCTGCATGAGTCTGTAGGAGAATCAGGTGTTGAGGAGAAGGTAGGGATTGGTGAGTCAGGGCCTCATGGTCCCACCTGACCCTGAGCCCTTTGCCCTGTGGTTGGAATCTTGGGGAGATGCTGAAGATGGCTGGAAAAAGACATCTGAGTCTGTGAGGAGACGTGACTCTGAATGACTGTTCGCTGAGCATCCCCGAGTCACCTCAGAGAAGACCAGGGAGCCATGTGTGGGGCAGTGGGAACACCTAAGGACGGATCCAGAGGTGACAATCACCCTTGACCCCTTGGACACTGCAGAGGACATGGCCCAACCACAGCCGAAGGCCCTTTTCCTAAAGGGGGAAGGAGCATTTTTTTTTTAAGATTTTATATTGATTTGACAGAGATCACAAGTAGGCAGAGAGGTAGAGAGAGAGGAGGGAGCAGGCTCCCCGCTGCACAGAGAGCCTAGTGCGGGGTTTGATCCCAGGACCCTGAGACCACGCACGACCTGAGTCGAAGGCAGAGGCTTTAATCCACTGAGTCACCCAGGTGCCCTGGGAAGCAGCACTGTAAGAAGGCCTTCCCTTGTTGGGAACAGGGCTGTGAAGCTCACTGATTTAGTCATTAGACACTTCCTGAGTACTTCCTGCGTGCCAGGGGCCCTCCTCAGGACTCAGAAGCAGCAGTGAGTGAGACAAGGGCCCCGCCTCTCGGAGCTCTGTGCTCTGAGACACAGGAGCCTTGTTCTGTTTTCACCATACCTAGGACCCAGGCCCAGAAGAGGAAGTGATTTGTCTGGCTGCAGTAGTTGGGGGAAGGGTACTTTCTGGAAAGGCCTGATGGGGTTGGGTAGGGACTCAGAGGATAGGGACATCTCCCTGACTTGCTTACGACCAGCCATTCACAGGCCCTGAGGTTGGGATTCCCTCCCGCCTGCTTGTCTCTTTCCTTTCTTGGAGGATTCGAATGCCACTCAGATGTGAGTCAGCCAGGAGTGGCCTGGACATGCCTGCCTGGGCCACCTGCCAGTCTACCTCCTGGGATACCCCAGCAAGGTTCAAGGCTGGGGGAAACATTCAGATATATGGTCTGGGGTGGGAAAGGGGAGGCTCCGTTAGAGGCCTGGCATGCCTGGCTTCCTGCTGGACCCTCTGAGTTGCTTCTGATGGTTGCAGCCACATCCCCCATTCAACGTGCGTGCCCTCTCAGGGTGGGCTCCTGAGGTAGGGCTTGGGAGGGCAGGTCAGCATGTCCTGTGTGACCAGTGGACTTCTTGAGAGTTTGCTCATCTGAGAAGTAGGCGGTGGTCATGCTCACAGAGAGTTAATTCCTGACATATGGGTCAGGATGCCTAGGAAACAGGAGCCCCGCTGGGCAACACTGGACACAGAGGGCATCTTTGTCCCAGTGCGAGGGATTGGACTGGTACTTGGTCAAAGCTAGAGGTTTACTTTGGATCCTTTCAATGGCTTGAACTCCTCTTGGGCTATAAGAGCAAGAGGGAGTGGCCCATTATTGTCAGATGGGAAAAGCATCCACAGGTCTCCCCAGGTGGTAGGGAAGCCACCCCTGTAGCCTGACTGGATACAGAAGGCCAAGCAGGGAGGCTATGAGCCTGTGTCTGTAAACGGGGAAGCTGGTCCCTGGCTGCTGTGGCTCTTTGATCCAGCTCAAGCTTTGGGGCTGGTGAGCAGCAGGATTACAACTCAGCTGTGCCTGACTCCAGAGTCCTTACCCCTGACCCTGATGCTTCCCCAGCAAGCCTGAGTGATTGGCTGGCCCCCTACTCCTTTTTCAATCTAGAGTTGCTGCAGCCCCCAGTGGGCTGTCCAGTCTGGACTTCCATGGGTCACTCGCTGATGCCAGCCTTTACTCCCGGGCCAGGAGCAGGGGAGCACAGGAGGGGTCTTGAGGTGTCTGGTGACATCCCTCCCACCACCTCCCCGAGCACTCCAGTGTCAGCAGGCTGGCTGGCCTCTCGGAGCTGACTGCTGCCTCATCCTGTTGCAGGAAGAGTCGCTGCCTGTGTCAGAACTGCTGCAAGCTGCTTCCCTTGCGCGCAGCCCTGGATTCCTGGCAGGAGCCAGATGCCGCTGGGCTGCCACGTTGGCCGCTGGGATGGAAGCTCCACCGCCCCATGGCCCCTGGATGGACGCCTTGGCCGGTCCCTGGAGCGGGCCCCTCCCCAGGCGGCTGTACACTCTTCTCTTCGGGGAAGCACAGGCAGATGTTGTCGATTTAAATTGTTTCCTTATTAGACTCTTGCCTCTCCCGGCCTGGGCTGTGTTTCATCAGCCCGGAACCTTGGCTGCATCACTGCGACCGACTGCTCACTCCCCCAGGATCCCAGCCAAGGACTCGAGATCATGGAGTGGGCGTGGCTGGGGAGGTGCTGGCTGGGCTCCTGGGCTCCATGACAGCCCTCCTGCCCCCTGGGGCTGCTGGATCCGCTGGGAGGGACTTAGTGATGCAGCCTTGCTCTGGTTCCCTGTCACTGTAGGGGCCGGATGGGAAGAATCCAGGGACCAGCCCACTCAGGCATCCAGGACCCCAGCTGGGGCTGGGAGGTCCCTGGGGTCCCCCTCAGTGCTCCTGGGTATGCCCCTCTTTTAGCTGGAGGCCCACCTCCTGCATCAGAATCCCACATTAGCTTGTTTAAGAAGTTCGGCCCATGGGGTGCCTGGTGGCTCAGTCAGTTAAACATCCCACTCTTGATTTCGGCTAGGGTTGTGATTTCAGGGTCATGAGATCCAGCCCCGTTTTGGGTTTGGCCCAAGGCCTGCAGCAGTGATTCTTAATGGTGGTGACTTCGTCCCCTGGGGGGACAGTCGGCAGTGTCTGAAGGCATTTTTGGTCGTTACAGCTGGTGTTACGCTACTGGCAGGATGCTGCTGCATGTCCTGCAGTGCACAGGGTTCCCCCCAGGACCTCAAGAATCTCCGACTCCGAACATCAGTAGTGCTAAGATTGAAAGAGACCCCCTGCCCTGTAGTCTAGTTGTGGCAGCACCTGGGAATCTGTGTGTTGAGCTGAGGGTTTTCAGTGTTCCCTTGAGTCTGAGAAGCCCTGTTCTGGGCCTTGCTTGTGGCCACGGCTGAGCTGCTCCCTGCCAGACCAGGGCTCCGTGCTGAGCAGAGGTGGTAGCGAGGCAGGCGTGCAGACGAGGCCATCCGGCTGGGAGGGTGAAAGCTAATGGTGGGCGCAGGGTCCTGCTGGAGCCCATTCCAGGGGCTGCCCCACTGATACCCCGGCCTCCTTCTCCTAAAACTTTCTGTTCCTCTGCTGACTGCAGGCCGTGCCGCATCTTCGCTTCAGCTCCAGAGAGAGGCACCAAGTGGCCTCTTTTGTTTCTGCCTGCAAGGACCCTATGGGCTTGGCAGCCTGTGGCCAGGAGGTGGCTCCCACTTGGGAACCCCTTGTCACATGAGTGATGGAGACCCTGGGGGTGCTAAGGCTCTGGGATCTTTTTGCACTTCCTGGGTGGTAAGGCTGGCTTGGGCCAGGGACTGGGGATGTGGCTGTGGGCCGGCCTTGGGGAACTGGGGGGAGGTTCTGGACTCTGGGGTCGCTCCTGCTGGGAATCCTGAATTTCTGACCAGCCTCTCATTGTGAGAGGCTGAGGATGGTGGCTCATGTCAACCTGACCTGCCACCTGTCACAGCCTTTGAGGCTGGCGTCTGGGAAGAAGCATTTCCCTGCTCCCAGGTGTGCCCACTTACCCTTCCTGCTTGTAAGGGGAACCGACACGGGGAAGAACTGAAGGTGTGGCCTTGGTGTCAGGCCACCTCAGATCAGCTTCCAACCCCGTTCTGTGACTTGGGGCCTATCCTGTCTTCTCTAGATCTCAGTTTCTTCCTCTGTAAAATGGGAATGATGATGGCACATACCTCATAGGATTGTGGTAGAGTTCGGTTGGTCACATATATGAAGCACGTATCCTATAGCACAAGCTAAATGAACAGAACCTGCTTTTACTACCAATTAATTAATACACTGGCCTCTCACCTCTTCCCAGGAGCCCCTCCTTCCCTTGGGGTCTTCTTGGGCTGTTCCCATTGCCTGGGACATCTCCTCTAATCCTTACCTGGCCAACCTCAACCTTGGGTCCCAGCTCCAGTGTCACTGCCCATCCCCTCCAGATCAGCTCAGAACCCTTTCTGCCCTCTAGGAGGCTGGTGGCAGTTACTAGGCATGTGGGAAGTGTCTGTCTCCCCCACTCAACTGGGGCCTTCTCTGCAAGGTCTGCCCCTGCTGCGTCCCCACACCCACCCAGGCGCCACGCCAAGCCAGCACCCACAGTAAGTCTCTGTGGATGCGTAATAGAGGCCTTGGTCGGGATTTGGGGCCAGGGGTGCTCCGAGGGAGTTCTGCTGGGCTGAGGACAGCAGCCTCCTGCGGTGCTCTGCCCTATTTTAGGACAACCCAGAAATAACTGAATTCTGCCACGGGGCTGGCCACCGTGGACTGCGGTGGGTGGAGGGCTCCCCACGCCTCCCTGGGATTCGGACATCTAATTGTATATCTTAAAGCTAAAAACAAAACTCCCCTGAAAATGCAGTCTCTGTAATTACCTGTCCCTGGCAGTATGGAGCTGGGGACTCATGCTTGAAACCCCAGGCAGGAGCACCTGGTCCTGTGGGAAGGTCTGGGCCCAGGCCTTGAATCAGGGAGATGAGGGGTCACACCCCCTCTGGCTTTTGACCAGCCCTTCTAACCTCACTCCCTTTATTCATTTCTCAATTTAAAATTTTTTAAAAGATTTTATTTATTTATTTGACAGAGAGAAGGCAGGCAGAAAAAGTGGAGGGGAAGCAGTCTCCCCACTGAGCAGAGAACCCGATGTGGGGCTCGATCCCAGGACCCTGAGATCATGCCCTGAGCTGAAGGCAGAGGCTCTATTTAACCCACTGAGCCACCCAGGTCCCCTCAATTTAAATTTTGATTGTAGAAATGATTCTTGGACAGAAATGAAGAAGATGGGCCCTGGTGTCCCTCATCACCCTAGCCAGACCTGCTGTGAGCTCCCTCCTTCCTTTGACCACTGTCCCCTCATGCCAGAGTGCCAAGGAACAAGCCCCTTGCCTGGGAGCCCGGGCTCCAGCGCTCTGGATGGCCTCCTCTCTGGACTTGGCTGCGCCATCTGGACGGTTCTGTTTTCCAGCCCATCCTGAGCCACATCGGCAGGGCAAACAAACAGTGGGGACACCCAGTCCCGTGTTTTCTTAACAAATGTCTTATTTATGATTTTTCTTCATAAATACTCATTGGTTTTAATTCTTCCACACTCCCTGTCTTTCTGAGACAGGCGCTACTGTGCTTCCTGTCATTGCAGATGGACATGGGCGCCCAAGCCAGGTCCCTGTCCCCTGCACCCACAGTGCCCCAAGGTCACAGTGGTGTGAGGTAGCACTTGGCTTTCGCAGTCCTAGTCACCCTTAAGGGGTCTTGCACGAGGCCACTGCTATTCCTGGGGGTCATTCCCTATGGTGGCTTTGTGGCCTCGGACCTCATGGCAACGCTGAGCCCTCCCAGAGGAGTTCGTTTCTCCCCTCAGTCATGCTTTTTTACATTTATTTTTATTTTTTATTTTTATTCTGTTCAATTAGCCCACATACAGTATATCATTAGTTTTTGATGTCGTGTTCAACAATGTATTAGTTGTGTATAACAACCCGGCACCTATCTCCACGCGTGCCCCGAGTCATGCTTTTAAAAGAAGCCATACTGATCATTCAGTTCAAAAGGAAGAGAAAACTCCTCCTCCGCTGGTCTCTGCTGTGCTTCCCTACCTACCTGAGCACACGTGGGCGCCCGTGACCGCTGGCACCTCACCACGGTTTGGAAGCTTGCGGCCAAGATCTTCTCTCCTGCTTCCCTCCCAGCACCCCCTGCTCCTTCCACGCTGGCCTGCCGCCTGCCTGCCGGGCTGCTGCTCCCCCAGGATGTGGGTCCCTGCCTCGCCCGCTTCAGCTCCTTGCTCAGGGGTCGCCTTCCCTGGTCTCCTTCCCTCACGCACCCCCACCCGGCCCTCCAGGGCACTCGCGGCCTTTGTGCCTCTGTTTGCCAGACTAAGCTCCTGGAAGGCGGAGATTTCTGTTTGGTTCAGGGGTCATATCCCCAGGGCCTCAGCAGTACCGGCACCCACTAAGGGCTCAGTAAAAGGTTCACGAGGGAGTCTAGCTCCTAAGGTTTCCGTAGACCTGGCCTGGCCAGCTCCCTCTCTGGCGCTCATGGCCTCCTGCCCCCCCCCTTTTTTAAGGATTTTACTTATTTATTTGAAGAGAGATCACAAGCAGGCAGAGAGGCAGGCAGAGGGAGAGGGCAAAGCAAGCTCCCTGCCGAGCAGAGAGCCTGATGCGGGGCTCGATCCCAGGATCCTGAGATCATGACCTGAGCCGAAGGCAGAGGCTTAACCCACTGAGCCCCACTGGTGCCCTACTCCTGCAGTTCTTATGAACACCCCTCCCCTGCCCCATGCTCGTGTTGCTCTCCCTCCTTTGCCCCTGTCCTGAGCCTGGGCCTGCCCCCCTCTCTGCAGAGGCAGCTGTGGGGCCGGGGCTGGGCTGGGCCATCATCTCAGGTTCCAGGACAGGGGCTCAGGACGCAGACTGGCCTCTGGTCCTCGCAGCATGTGGGAGAGTCACTCAGCCTTTTGGAGCCTCACCCCTGTCACTGGCGAGGCAGGCCCGGTAACAGCCACCTGGCAGGGTTGAGGAGTGCTGGGTGGCACACAGTAGGCCTTTGGGAGGGGGGCCTCTGCCGAGGTGTTTGTTTTGCCCTTGCTGTGACCTCTGGGGCTGGGCCAGGGTGGGGCTGTGAGCCTCTTCCCGTGGGAGTGGTGGCGCTTAATAGTGTGTGTTTAGAGCCCTGTGGAAACAACGGGGAGGCCCAGCGCTGATCCCCAGAGTCCTGTCCCGGCCCATCTTCCTGTGGAGGGAGAGGAAGGCGCCTGTTACCTGAGCCTGGGAGGGCACCGTTTGGCCGGGCCTGGCAGGCCCACAGGAACCCAGAGAGGGCCTCAGGCTTCCTGGCCCTTGTTCCCAGGGCAGACTCACGAAGGGGAAGGGAGAGAGCCTACAATCCCATGTATCAGCTTTTGTTCCCAGACACTAATCCTGATTCCTCTGGGTGTTTCCACGCGCCCAACACTGTGAGCTTCCTCCTCAGGTCTCCGGCAGCTGCTTCCAGCTCCTGGGCTGAGTTGAGTGGAGGGGCTGGGTGGAGATCCGAGGGTCCCTGTGGAAGCCATGGCCGCCCCCCAGGTCCCCCATTTAGGCTTGGGCTTATTGGGCTTATTGGTCCCCCATTTAGGCTGCTCGGGAAATGTTTCTACTCTTTTTTCCCTTCCACTCACCAACTCTGGGGTTGCTCTCTGTCTCTGCCTCAGCCATTGAGGCAAGGCAGAGCCACCATCAGAATTCAATTCAAAGACCTCACCATGGCCCCTGAGGTCCTGCATGACGCCTGCCCCCTCCCCAACCACATCCCCTCTGCTTTCCTCCCCAGTCCCATTTAGCTCCTTGCCTCCAGGCCACTTTTGCCAAACATGTTTCTACCTCAGGGCCTTTGCATTTGCCGTTAATGCATCTGGACAGCTCTCCCTAGTCTTTTATGCCTTCACTCCTCATGCTGGCCCTGCTCAGATGTCACTGCCTTCTGGCTTTACCCAGCCATCTGCCAGAAGTAGCAGCGCTCACCTTCTTATCTCTTCTCAGCAATCCTGACCCACCTTCCCCTCTGTTTTCTCTGTGTTTCTCTCTTTATCCCACCTACCATGTTTGGTTTTTCACTTATTTAAAGCATACAGTTCACTGGTTTTTAGTCTATGCACAGAGTTGTGCAAATGATGAAGTCCCAGAACCTAAGTCAGGTTCGGTGGGGTGAGGAGGTTCGGAGCCGACGACTAAAGAAAGAATTCTTAAGACGTCGTTGGTGCAAAAGGTGATTTATTAGAGCACGGGCCTTGCTTTGTCCTCAGCCAGCTTCCTGCTCCCTCATCACAACCATGGGCACAGTCCCTTGTAGCATATTTTCATTACCCCGAAGAGACCCCATACCCATCAGCAGCCACTCCGCATTTCCTTCTGACTCCCCCAGCCCCTGGCAGTCACCAGCCTTTCTGACTTGAAGAGATTTGCTCATTCTGGACATTTCATGTAAGTGGGATCACACAATACGTGGTTCTTTGTGACTGGCTTCTCTCTCATAGCGTTTTTCAAGGTTGAGTATGGGGTATCTGTGCTTTGTTTCTTTTTAAAGATTTTTTTTTTTTTTTTTTGACAGAGAGAGATCACAAGTAGATGGAGAGGCAGGTAGAGAGAGAGAGAGAGAGAGGGAAGCAGGCTCCCTGCTGAGCAGAGAGCCCGAGGGGACTGTGCTTTGTTTCTTTTGACTGCTGAATCCTGCATACCCTGTCGTGTGTGGAGGCATTCACCGGTGGATGGCCATACAAGTCGCTTTCACTTTCCAGCTGTTATGAAGACTGTGGACTTACCTTTCATTTCTCTTGGATGTACAGCTAGGAGTAGAATTGCTGAATCCTAAGGTGACTGTGTTTAACTTTTCTAGGGAGTGCCCGGGCGATTTTCCGAAGGGGCCACACCCCCTTACACTCTGACCAGCAGTGTGTGAGGGCCCCAGTTTCTCCTTGCCAGCTCTTGTTATGATCAGTCTTGATTATAGCCTTCCTAGTGCATGTGAAAGGGTCACTCATCATAGTTTTGATGTGTTTCCCTGATGGCCAGTGACGCTGGGCATCTCCTGTGCTTACTGGCCACTTGTGTATCTTCTCTAGAGAAGTGTGTGTTCGCGTTTGATCATTTGCCCATTTTTAAATTGGGTTGTCTTTTACTGGTCAGTTCTAAGTGCCCTTTATATATTGTTAGGAACAGTCCCTTGTTATATATGGGGTCTGCAAATATTTTCCTTCATCCGTGGGCTGTCTTCTCCCTTCCTTGATGGGTGCTCTGTGAGCCACAAAAAAGGTTAATTTTGATCAAGTCTAGTATTTCTGTTTTTTTCTTTTGTCACCTGTTCTTTTGGCATCATATCTGAGAAACTGTTGCCTAATCCCAGAGCACAAAGAGTTATCCTGTATTTCTTTCCTCAGAATTTTGTAGTTTTAGCTCTTAGATCCCTGTTGAGTTAGTTACTATATATGGTATTAGAAATGGGTCCTACTTCATTCTTTTGCATGTGAATATCTCATTGTCCTAGCAACTTTTGTTAAAAAGACCCCCCCACCCTTCTGAAAATCAATCAACCCTTAATGCGAAGGTTTTTTCTGAACTCAATGCCATTCCAGTGGCTTATGTGTCTGTCCTTATGCCAGAACCATACTTCCTTGATTATGGTAGCTTTGTAGAAGTTTTGTAGTCAAAGACATGTGAATCCTTTAATTATGTTCTTTTCTACTTTTTCTAGATGCTTTGACTATTCCAGGGTTTAAGATAAATGTGTCAAATTTCTGCAAAGAAGCCCGCTGAGATTGTGTTGAATTTTTAGATCAATTTGGGAGCTTTGTCCTACCAGCATTTGATCTTTGGAAACATGACTCTGTGATGTCTTTCTATATATTTAGATCTTCTTAAATTTCTTTCAGTAATTTTCCTAGTTTTCCAGAATGTATATATTTTGTACTTCTTTTGTTAAATGTAATCCTGTCTATTCTTCTTGATGCTGTTGTGAATGGAATTATTTTCTTCATTGTGGATGTTCACTAGGATGTAGTGAACATTGATTTTTGTATATTGATCTTGTATCCTGAAACCTTGCCAAGCTCTTGTGTTCCGATAGTTTTTAGTGGATTCGTTGTGATTTTCTATGTACATGATCAGAGTGTCCACCAGGAGAGAGATTTCTAATTCTCTCCTTGCACTACTTTTTCTTGTTTGCTTGACCTCATTATTTTTCCTCCCACCACAGTGTAAGTTGGTCACTGCCGGGGTCCCGTGCATAGAACAGCACCGGGCACATGTTTGAATGAATGGGTGGAACCAGCAAGGTTGGGTCAGGTGATGCTCCCGGCCCAGGGCTGTGGCTCCTCCTGTGACAACTGCTCTTGACAGCGTCCCAGTCCCTGTCTGCTGGAGGCTGGGCCCTCTCTGTCTCCCTCTCATCTCTGGCCCTCACATTTTGTGCTAGTTCTCAGTCTTGGGGCTGCAGGGAGTTGCTGGGGTCCCCCGTGTCTTCACCAGATGAGACACGTCTCACAGACTCCCCAGGCCGGGCTTGCGGGTGCTCCCAGGTGCCCACAAATGAGTGGGTGGTGTACCTGTTTTACCCATGAGGGTGGAGAGTCAGGCCCTGGTTGAGTCATTCAGGGATGTGAGGGCTGGGAGCCCAAGTCTGCCTGACTTGCATCCTGCTGCCCCTTGTTACAGCCCTGGCAGGATATGAGAGGAGCCTCGTGTGCAGTCAGGAGGGGGCTCCTCATAGAGGCTCGGCGCAGCGGGGGCAAGGCCATGGAAACCAAAAGCATATTTGTTCCTCCCTCACGCTGTTTCCTCTGCCTGGAACTGTCCCCCCCCCCCCCCCGGCTACACCCCTCTCTTCGTTCCCCTTTGAGCTTGAATGTCACCTCCCTGCGGCCAGTCACCTAATCTGACTCACCCTTTCCCTCCACGCTCTCCTGGTGACACTGAGTCATCACGGGGGTAACTGTCAGTGTTAATCTGTGAATCAAGTCCCCTGCAAGCTCGGAGCCTGACTTGTACTTGGCCCTTGGAGACTCGGGGGCGAGTCTCGGGCCCGGAATCCCCAGTGCATCCTGCCTGCCAGGCTTCTCCAGGCTCCGGAGCCCGAGAACCAGGGGGATGACTGAACCCTCCGACTGTAGTGGGACAGTCCTGGTTTCAGATCCTGCGTTGTCAGTCTCTGGGGGTGTGGTCTGGGGCCATCTCTTGGAGCCTCAGTGCCCTCAGCTGTGGAAGAGGGTGCACAGAGCCTGCCATCAGGGTTGTGTGCGAAGTGAACATGCCCGTGTCAGACGCTGCCGCATTTGTGCTGAGCCCCTCCCCTCGGGCCGCAGTCTGGCAGTTAACCTGTGACCCCGGGGTCCCCGGGATGTGGAGCGGTCACTTCCTCAGCTGTCCAACACGGCCAGTCCTGTTAGATGGGATGATGGGGCAGGAGATAACATCTCTGCGCCATCCCGTCCCTTCCGCGGTCACCCCTTCCTGAGCACAGGCTCTGCCAGGCGGGCCGTGGGGGGCGGGGGCTGCTCGGGGCTGTGGAACTTGTCAGATCCTGCTGAGCAGCTGGGTCAGGCTCCACTCACTCCCAGGGCACAAAGCATGGCCCTGTTACGGGGCTGCTGAATTTTTCAGTGTGGTAATACCCTCCCCCCCCAGGTGCAGAAGGAACTTGGGCTGAAGACCAACTCCCCACTTACCATCCGGGAAGCTGAGGACCCCAAGTTGGTATCTCAGGCTGGTATGGTGAGAGTGAAGCATGCGGCACTGGGAGCCCACGGCTCGGGTTCAAGTCCCTGTTCTGCTGTGCGTGCAGTGGGCCTCGGGCCAGCGTCTTGGCTCCAGCTCCCGGTGTCTGTGAATGTGGGATTGGCCTAATGGCAGTAGCTGTTCAGACAATTGTTGGAAGGATTGGTGTGATTATGGGTCTCTGGCCCTTGGAGCAGTGCCGCCAAAGTGCCATGAGTGCTGTCTAGCACAGGGGAAGCGGGATATGAGCCTTAGACGGTGTTACTGTTACTATTAACCTTGTTGTTGTTGTTCGTGGTATAGAAGGGGTCTCCGTAGCCAGGCAGCCCTGAGCAGAAGGCCAGCTGTTTCCTGACTGGGTGGCACTAAGTAGCTTACCTCACTTTTCATCTGTAAAATGGGCTCTGGGGCCAGTTTGGAATGACTGTTGTGAGGGTTGATTGAATGGCCAGGGGCCAGGGAGGTATTGGCAGAGGAAGGAGCCCCCCAAAGCCACAGAACAAGGGCAGCACTGAGAGGGCAGTGCTGGAAGCAGGGACAAGGAGTAGCCTCCCCTCTGCCTGACCTCACCCCTACCTTGTGTTTTTTTTTCATTTTTTTATTACGTTTTTGTTGTTGTTTTTACAACACTATACAAGCGTGTCCTTTTTATGAAAATATAGTCACTTCGTGATACAAAGTAAAAAGTGAGAGCTCTTCGGCGCTCCTCTGCCTCATCCCTAAAGGCCGGTCCTGTCGCTGATACCTGTGTTCACCTGCCCGCTTGTGTTCACCTCTCTGTCTGCCCTGCAGGGAGGAGGTGCAGGAGAACTGTGTGCGGTGGCGGAAGAGGTTCACCTTCGTGTGTAAGATGAGTGCAAACCCAGCCACCGGCCTGCTGGACCCCTGCATCTTCCGCGTGTCGGTGCGCAAGGTAAGGCTTGGGGGCTAGGGCTTGGGGGTTTGAGGCCACCAATCCAATGGCTTTAGCCCCGTCCCCTGACCTGTCCCCTCCAGAGGGCAAGGAGTGAGCCCCTCTGCTCCTTGGCTTGACTTATCCCCAGCAGTGAGATTCGGGGCGGAGGTGCTGGGGAGACACATGAGGTCCCTTGGGTTCTGTATTCACGCTGCTGCTTCTGTCTCTCTCTGCAGGAGCTGAAAGGCGGGAAGGCTTATTCCAAGGTGAGTGGGGCTGGGAAGGGATAGTGAGATAGATCAGAGGTGTGAGAAGAGCTTCAGCCCCTCTCTGCACCAAACAGGAGGCACTCAGCTCTGCAGATGTCTTCTTTCTTAGAAATATCTTTATTGATAGTCTTTGCATTTAGTACAAAACTACTCTGGGCTTCTTGTAACACAAACGGTACAGAAGTTCAGAGTGGAAGGGGCAGTTTCCACACCCTCCTCTGCAGCCTTCCTCCCCAGACCCCATCCTTGGATTCGTTAAGGTCTTCCCAGACCTGTTAAGGAAAAGAAGATTATGATGTATGCACAGAGCAGTGAGTCAAACCCACGCGCTTGTGGTTTGGAAGAACGGAAAATGAGCCCCCGTGTGTGGACTTGTGTGCGCACAGACAGTAGGCTTCTTACATACACAAAAGGGACTTATTCTAAACAGATTCTGCAGCGTGGTTTTCACTTGCCAGTAAGCCGTGGGCACGTTTTCGTAGATCCCTTTTGCTTTCTAACTGTGGCCATGCCCCCCTGTGCGGCTGGGTGGCAGGCACCCAGCTGGTCCCCTGCTGTGGCCCATCTGTGTTGTTGCCGTCTGCTCGGCACCCATGGGGACCAGTGGGAGAAGGCGGCTCTGCAGGGGTTGCCTCTGGCTCTGAATGAGCCCGCTCTGCCCTAGACCCCCTTCTTGGTAGGGACATACTGCCCATCCTCTGTGGCCCCTGGGACGCGGCCTGGCAGCAGGCGGTGAACTCAGACTACCCGGAGGGGAAATGCCTTTGCCTCACCTTGCCCTGCGTGGAAGGTGTGTTCTTTCCCATTGACCGGAGCTCAGGAAGCTCTGTGTTCTGGGCCATCTGCTCTGCCCTGGCCCGGGTGCTGGTGGCCCTCTCCAGAAACAGGGCAGGGTGGCTACAACTGGCTGTGGAAGGTGCCGCCAGAGTGGAAATTTCTCCTCCCGTGGTCACATAGGCGCAGACAGCTGTGGCCTCCCACCTCCACCCAGCAGGTACTTACCAGGCACCCGGCAGAGGTCAGACCTGCAGGCCCTTCCCTTCTGTCCTGTGAGCAAACACCCATGACAGGCCCTGCCCCCAGTTTCCAGGGAAGAAAGCTGGGGCCCAGAGGGTGGCTGGTCTGGACACTGGTTGGGCCTGGTCTTGGGCTGTGTGGGGCCCTGGGCAAATCACTTCCTCACTGGAACCTTAGTTTCCTTCCCTGCCAAATGGGGGTCCCTCTGACTCGATGGCAGGGCTGGGATTCGAACCTGCCACGTCTCTGATTCTGGCTTGTGTGTGCCTAAACTCTGCAGTAGAGACTTGCATGTAGTAGGTGCTCAATAAATGCCACCTGTTGGTTTGGTTGTCCTAATCCCAGCACCCTCCCACCTCAACTCAGTTTCCTACCCAAGGTCTGGAGACCTGGCTTCTTTCGAAGGCTTTCCCAGCTCCAATACCCTGTTTTCGAATGTGCTACCACTTCCCTGTGCATCCCTGGTGCCTCTGCCTGCATCCCAGGAGCAGCCAGGTGTTCCTACAAGCCCCTCACTCCAACCTCTGTGAGGCCCTCCTGCCCACCCCCACCCCCACACCGAGTTCCCACGGGCTTTCCCTCCCCCGCCGCCCGCTGGCCTGGCGGCTCCCACAGCACAGCCTTGTTTCCCAGGGAACAATGCCTCTGTGTCACAGACAACAATGTCCTTTCATCTCAGGCGCTGCCCCAGTGCACTCTGGGATGTTGCACAAAGGGCGCTTTGTGTGGCTCAGGGATGTGAGCTCCAGACCAGCCTCTGTCCTTGGGTGCCATTATGCAATACTCAGTCTGGGCTGTGGGGTGGGCCCGGGGGATCTGCCTCCCCCGCTGCCAAGTTAACTCTTGTGCCACTTGCTGGGCACCCACATTTCCTGCAGTCTCCCACACTCTCTTCTGTCCCTCCTAGCTGGGCTTTGCCGACTTGAACCTGGCCGAATTCGCAGGCTCAGGCTCCACAGTGCGTTGCTGCCTGCTGGAGGGATATGACACGAAGAACACTCGTCAGGACAACTCCATCCTCAAGGTACCAGGGCCCTGCCCCCTCTTTTGTCCCCTCCCACCAAGGGGCAGGGGCCAACTTGCTCCTCATCAGAGTCCCCTGGAGGGTTGTTAAAAATACAGATGCCTGGGTGCCTGGGTTGCTCAGTGGGTTGAGCCTCAGGTCATGAACTCGGGGTCCTGGAATCAAGTCCTGCATCAGGCTGTCTGCTTGGCGGGGAGTCTACTTCCTCCTCTATCTCTCTACTTGCCTTTCTGCCTACTTGTGATCTCACCCTGTCAAATAAATAAATAAAATCTTAAAAAAAAAAAAATACAGATGCCCCTCCTAGACACAGGGAAGATGTGGTCCCAGGGCCAGGAAACCACCCTTAGAAGCCTGGCGCTGCACTGGCCTCATGTCCCCATCTTTAATCCAGGACGGGGTGCGTCCCAGCAGTCTCGCTAAGGGTTGGCTGAAATGCGCATCCCTGAGCGCTCACCACCTCTCATCTCATGGTGCCAGACAGCAGCCCCATGGGGTGTAGTGTCTGCTCTTGGACCCAGTTTTGCATAGGAGGGGGTTGAGGCACAGAGGTTAGATAGATCATTTGCCTGGGGTCACAGGCAGAGGTGACACTTGACCCCCAGCTGCTCAGCTTCACAGTCCAGCTCCCAGCCATTGCCCCATGTGACATGAGGCTGCCCGAGCTTGCAGGGGAGGATCAGTGAGTGGAAGAACCGGCCGAGGGGCGGCCGGGGCAAACCGGTGTGTCTGCCCCTAGAGCCCAGCCACGTGCCCCCTTCCAGTTCCCTCTGTCCAGGCCGCTGGCTCTCGGGTCTCTCAGGACAGAGGTATCTGGGTGTCTGCCGCTAGCAGCACGCCTCTCTTCCTGTCCCTCACCCTTCCACCTGAGAAAACAGCCTTGGCGTAACCACACCTCTGCGAGCTGACCCAGAGGGAGCCGCTTGTGCCTGAAGCAGAGCTCGGCAGCAGGCGGCGGCGGGGGGCTCGGCAGCCTCCCAGACCCTTCGCAGAGGGAACCAGAGGCACCCAAAAAGGTCGAGGCTAGTTTTGGTGGGGGCTAGGGCCTTTCAGTCTCGCCCCAGTGACCCTGTGTACCCGTAGGCAAATCACGGCGTGAGGGGGTTCAGTGGCCTCAGCTGCCGGGGCAGCTCCCCCACGTCCTGTCTGCAGTGCCGTGGGTCCTCACTCCCCTGGAGTCTGTCTGAGTGCCACTTCCCTGTCTGCAGCCTGGGGCCATCCCCCACTTGAAGGCTGCTATCACCGCCAGATGAAATAATTCAGTTTAAAAAAAAAAAAGTCTCAGGAGGCACCTGGCTGCTCGGTCAGTAGAACATGCGACTCTGGACCTCATGTCATGAATTCAAGCTTCACATTGGACGTAGAGTTTAGTTCCCCAAAAACAGGGCGGGGAGGTGCCTCGGTGACTCAGTTGGTTAAGCATTAGACTCTTGGTTTCGGCTCAGGTCATGATCTCAGGGTCGAGGGATCGAAGCCCCATGTCAGGCTCTGCCATGAGCGTGGAGTCTGCTTGAGTTTCTCTCCCTTGCCCTCTGCCCCTCCCCTGTTTGTGCACATTCTCTCTCTCGCTCTTTCACTCTCGGGTAAATAAATAAAATCTTTAAAACTCTCAGCCCAGTGATCTCCATTTTTGTCAGTGGCGACCGTGGGATATGAGCCCCTTTTCCTGTCCTATCACCCGTTTCCTGTCACTCCATCTCGGCCCAGACTTGGGGACCCAACCCTGCCTCGTTCGGACCACTGCCAAAATCTCTGCCCAAAGTGGGTGTTGAATTTCTGGTGGCTTCTTGCTTTACTTGACTCAACAAAGTTTCACCCCTCCCCCCCTTGTCAGAGTCTGTGTGCACCCCATCTCCCACTCCCGTGCCCTGTGTTATACCTGGGGAGCCCCTCCCCACCCGGGTGGGCTTTGTGAACCTCCCTCCTCCCTGCCTGCTGCGTGGAGCTCACGCCCACTCTCAGGCTGTGAGAAGAACCTAAGACTGGAGAGGGACTGTGGCCTCTCTCCTGGCCGTGGTTCTGGAGGAACAGTAGCTAAGTTTTAATGCTGCCTGCGCTGTGTGCCGGGCACTAAGCCACGCAGAGCGTCATCTCCCCTTGTCCTCTCCACTATCCCAGGAGGCAGGCGCCAGGACTGGTCCTCGCCTCCACCTAAGGAAATGGGGCTTAGTGCGTTTCCATGGCTTTGCCAGGTCTAGCAAGGGGCAGGGACAGGATCAGAGTCCAGCCTGTTGGCAGCCAGAACAGCGGGGCCATGGGGAGGCACCCCGGCTGCAGGTTGGTGGGTGCCGTGTGGCTGACTTCTCCCTCTGTGCAGGTCACCATCGGGATGCTTCTGCTCTCCGGAGACCCCTGCTTTAAGACGTGAGTGTGGGCGCAGGCTGGGAGGGTGCCACACAGGGACTCTTCCCTCCTCGGGGCTCTTGGCCTCCTCTGTCTTTGACCCCCGAACATGGGGCACCCCAATCACAGCCATCTGTCCTCCCAAGGCCACCGTCCACCGCCAAGTCCATCTCCATCCCGGGTCAGGACTCCTCCCTGCAGCTGACGCGCAAGGGCGGTGGGACCAGCAGTGGCAGTGGCACCCGGCCCCCCAAGACGAGGCCCACCATCCTCAACTCAGGTATCATTTTGCACCTGCCCTCCCTGTGCCTCCCCATGGCCCAAGGCTCGTCTCCGTCTCCCCAGGTCCCGGGGGGGATGCTTACTGAGCACGGGTGGTGGGATGGTGTTTATGTCCATCCGTGCTTCCATGAGGCCCACGTCTGAGCCCTTCCCACAGGCAGGGCACCATGCTGGTCCCCAGGATCACAGCAGCGCCCTTACCTTGAGGCTCCATCTTGCAGGAGAGACAGGAGTCAAACAGTAAATAAGCCCATGTCACCTGCAGGTGGGACAGGAGCGGTGACTGGCACTGAAGAGCTGGCACTTGAGCTGAGCCTGAGCTGTGGGGCAGGGTTCCCGGCAGGGGGGTGGTGTGCTGCCATGCCTGGCTGTCTTGCCTGTCCGGTCTCAGCATCCACCCCCACTGCCGACTAGAGGGGCAGCAGCAGCCCCTGCAGCCTGGGCTGCTGTGGAGCTGAGCCGAGTGCACGAGTGTGCCCTTGCCTGGCACACAGTTTGTATTCTGTATTCTCTGGGTATCTCCCAGCGTTGGGTTTCTACTAAACTGTCATCATTATGAACATTATAAAAAATGCAGAGGAGACAGCATGGCGATTAGGGGGAGGAGATGGTCCAGGAGAAGGCTCCAGCCTCCCCCCCCCTCCCTCCCCGCCCCTGTACTCTATCCCTGGGGGTGGACTCAGCCCGGAGGCACAGTGCCCCCGAGCTGCTGAGCGAGCCGGGCGGCACGCGCCACCCTAATTTGCACCACGACAGCAATTAGAGAGACGCAGGGCCGCGGGCAAGGAGCTACCTTCCCAGGCATTGTGGGGTTTGAGCCCCCATATGCCTCTGTGACTGGTTTTTTAGCCCTCTCCTCCTGCAACCCCCGCCCCACCCCGTGGAGCACCTGTCTTGAGAAACCCTGTGCTTTGGGTGAGGACCCAGGCAGGCCTAGGGGCCAGCCTGGGGCCTGGTGTGTTCTCCTCTGAGGAGGGGGGTGGATGAGATGAGTTCTTCCTCTTATGACCAGAAGTTGTGGGCAGGCAGCCACTCATGGGGCCCAGAGTGGACCACCCCGACACACACCAGGTCCCTTGCGCCCCCTGCTGGCGAGTGCTGGGAAGTTTGTTTTGAAGTTGGGCTTACGGGTGACTTGCGACAGGATGGTCGGCCATTCTCCATTCCCCTTATTCGTTCCACACTGACCTAAGCTCATTCAAGCCTCAGAAAGGCCCCTTTCCTGATGCCTTCTGTGGCTTGTTCCCTCCCATGAGGCCTCCCATTAAGCCACCTCCTAGAAATCTTCCCTGATCCCAGACTGGGTCAAAGTCCACACTGCTGCCTGCTGTGTACCACTCATCTCATTTCAGGCATGGTTAATTGGGGGTCATTTTTCATTCAACACTCTCCCTTCCCGCTGGCCCGTGACACCCCATTTCCTATTTACAGCACTATGCAGAGGACGTCCTCACAGATATTTGTGGAATGAGCCGACCTGGGCTCCAGGGGTGGACTGTGGTGGGAGCAGGGCCTCTGGGTTTGTCTGTAAAGCGGGAAGCACCTAGCGTGCCCCCCTCTGCCCGCCGCCGACTGCGTGAGAGGCCATGTGTGGACGGCCAGGGCTGGCCCGCTGCTGAGCCCGCCTTCTCCCTGCTCTCCAGGGGTGCCAGAGGAACCCGAGCAGAACCTGTCCAGCCCGGAGGAGGTGTTCCACTCCGGCCACTCCCGCAACTCCAGCTATGCCAGCCAGCAGTCCAAAATCTCTGGTGAGTGCCCGCCTGGCCCCGCA
The DNA here is from genome assembly GCF_964662115.1 of Mustela nivalis. Classification (NCBI taxonomy): domain Eukaryota; kingdom Metazoa; phylum Chordata; class Mammalia; order Carnivora; family Mustelidae; genus Mustela; species Mustela nivalis. The sequence continues at coordinate 86,092,118 of NC_139032.1, read as the reverse complement.
CCCCCGGCCTTCCACACGCCTTGCCGGCCCCCCACTAACGGGCCTCCCCGCATGCCCGCCAGGCTACAGCACGGAACACTCGCGCTCCTCCAGCCTCTCGGACCTGACGCACCGCCGCAACACGTCCACCAGCAGCAGCACCTCCGGCGGCCTTGGCATGACCGTGGAGGGCCCCGAGGGCAGCGAGCGCGAGCACCGGCCCCCCGAGAAGCCCCCGCGGCCGCCACGGCCACATCTGTCCGATCGCTCATTCCGGTGAGCAGCGCTGCCTGGTGCTCCTGGAGAACAGGCCCCTCCTGGGCACCCCCGGAACCTCCGCTTCCTCCCTGTAGCACGGGGACAACAGGGTCCTGCCTCAGAGGGTCGGATGGCGATGATTCAGCCGATGGGTGGACGCGAAGGGCACAGCCTGGGCCTGACAGACACGCGCTGTCGGGGGAGGCTTCGTGACCTACGTCCCCCGTTTACCTGTGGCGCGGCCTCTCAGAGGCTCAGGTCAGCTAACCTGTCAGGGCCTCCACGTCCTCATCCACAAAACCTGGCCTCGGGTGAGGAGAGGGTTCCAAGAGCACGACAGGGAATAGGTTCTCACGTGCACGCAGAGCAGCCTGAGCTCTGTACGGGCTTACCATGGTCGCCCTCGTACCTGTCGCCAGCCGGACTGCTGTGACTCTACTCTGCCCCACCCCAGGAGGAAGAAGGACTCTGTGGAGAGCCACCCGACCTGGGTAGATGACACTCGGATTGACGCAGATGACATTGTGGAGAAGATCATGCAAAGCCAGGACTTCACGGACGGCAGCAACACCGAGGGTAAGCTGCCCACACAGGGAGGCCTGGGTGACGTTGCTGCCTGTTCCAGGGCCATCCCAGATGCCCCTGCCCCACTCAGCCTCTGTCTTCCCTGTGTCCCCACAGACAGCAATCTCCGGCTGTTTGTGAGCCGCGACGGCTCCACCACACTGAGCGGCATCCAGCTGGCCAACAGGTAGGGTGCGCCGTTTGGGCATGGGTCCCTAGGGTGGCCATGGGGCTCGGTGCTGAGAGCCCAGGCATGGTAGACGCTGACCTGGCTTTGAATAGCTGTTCCTTCCAACACAGCATCACCTGGGAGCACTCACTCTTCTCTGGACCTCAGTTTCCCTGCTTGTCAAATGTCACGGACCACACCGTCTCCTCTAGAAACCTGGGACAGCAGCCTGGGGTTGGTTCTCAGGGTTCCAAGGGTGGCTTGGAAAGGGCTTAGCACAGGGCCCGGTGCACCGCCTGGGCTTTATCTGTCTTTATTTGGGACCTGCTTTTCCCTTCCATCTGGATCTGGGAACTTTTAAACATGATGACGAGAACAACTCATTTAATTTACTGAATAAATATTTATTGAGCACCAGCCACACACCAAGCACTGAGCTAGGTGTGCTGGGGATACAGCAGTGAGCAGCCCAGATTCGTGCCTGCATGATATTTACATAAGCGGGTGTGGCGGCTGAAGCTGCTGCTTCCGCTAGAGTTTGTAGCGTGTCCACTGCCTCACTGAGTGAGTAGAGGAGCTGTGCCAAAGCCGTAACCCCCTGTTCCCCTGAAGCGGCCAGGAAAGTGCTCTTTAACATATAATGCTGGGAGCGTGGGGGGCTGGGGTGGTGGTGGTGTGGAGACTTGGCTGGGCAGGTCTGGGGCGCAGGGGCCCAACCTCCCCTCTGGTGCTGCTATGCTGACACCTGCTGGCCAAGGTTCAAAATTGCAGCCACCCTCTCCCTGTGACTTCCTGGGCTGTCCCCCGGGAGGTGGGCAAGAGGAAAACAGAGGACACCTCCTTGGAGCTTTACACACCCCTCCCTAGCTCCCTAAGACAGTGAGGAAACGGGTTCAGGGGATGGGAGAAACCGGTTTCATCAGGAGCAAGGTCTTAGCAGAGCTGCACACTGATCCCTGAATGTCCATGACCCTGTGGGTGGGTCTGGCTTCAGCAGAAAGAAGAGCTGCCAGCCTTCTGTCCTCTTGGTGAGCTTCATCATCCCTCTGCTGCCTCAGTTTCTTCATCTGTCAAACGGGGCAGGGTTCAGACTTTGCCTGCCAGGGTTACCATGAGAATGGGTGCGGCACCATCTCTGGTGCAGTGAGCAGACACTGGTGCTCAGGACGGGCTCAGGCACAGCTTGCATCAGCTCTGAGATCCCACAGGCTTTAGTACTTGGCATCTGTGTTGCCCTGGGCAAGTGACTCGACTTCTCTGAGCCTCAGTTTACCCCTCTGTGAAGCAGGGCCAGTTGGTTCACGGGGCCGAGTTGTGAAGTCGTTCCCAGGGCCTGTCCCAGAAGAACAACAGGGAGGACAAGCTGACCTGGTTTTCTCCTCCCCTCCCCCACAGGGTCTCCTCTGGAGTCTATGAGCCTGTTGTGATTGAAAGCCATTGAGGAGCGGGTGTCCACGCTGGAGAAGGGCCCTGCCTCTGCGGGCATTCAAGCCCGCATCATTCCACGAGGGACCTTCCCCTTCGGATCGTCATCCGCGCCGCATCTCATCTGTGCCTCCTCCATGCACTCCAGCCCCGCATCATTCCATTGTCCTCCCATCCATCCCGGGACCCTCCTGGCCTGCCAGGCCCCGGGCACCACTGTGAATATTCTCCTCTGAACCACTAGGGGGCAGGACGGTGCAGGTCCGTGAAGCAGGTGGACCAAAGATGGCCAGGCCTGCCCCTCTGGAGACCAGACTGGCCCCTCGTCGAGGACATGCAACAGCACCTACATGCAGGGATGCTTGTGACCGAGGGGCCTCTCGCCCTGTGTCCCTGCTTACTCCGGGAGCATTGGCTTAGCCATGCCCCAGCAGGGCCTTGCTCCACTGCCCCCTCGCCCTTGGGAGGGCCAGTCCATCCCCAGAATCCCGCCACCACGGCCCTCTGACTGCTTAGTGCTTCAGCTCTTCCTTCCCCGTGTCCCTGAGGACCCGCTGGCGGCCTTCTTTTGGGAACCAAGACCTCAGACCCGTCCACACTCCAGATTGAGACCCCCGCCCCCAAAGAATGTTGTCCTGCTGCCCTGGCAGCCTGCACTTTGCACATGCTTGCCTCCAGCACAGCCCCACCGGCCCTTGTCTGCCTTTCCCTTGAGCCCTTCATAAGGGTTTCTGGGCACTGCCTGCTGTGCGGTCAGCGCCTGCCTCTAGCAGCCCGGCTGGAACGTGGCACTGCCTCTCCCCTGGTTAGCTCCAGCCCAGGCTTGACACCCATGCTGAGCATTGATAGTGGCTCTTTTCTGCTTGGGGCTGGATCCTGAGCAGCTGGTTTCCTAGGAAGCCAGGGAAGGTGCCTCCCAAATCCTTGGAGGTCGGCAGTCGGGCTGGGCTGGGCTTGGCAAGCAAAGCCCCTTCTCTGTCCCTGCAGGGTCAGCTAGCCCAGGCTGGGGCTGATGCTGGAGAGGCAGGTGGGCTGGGACTGGACCAGCCTGGAGCTGGCTTCTGGGCCGGAAAAGCCTCAGCCCTCCTCTGGAAGCATCCCTCTCTCTGGGCTGGGGAGAGGCGGGGAGCAGTCTGGCCCTGCCCCCGCCCCTCGCTAAATTTCTGCCATGTCAGCCCCCCCGTCCCCCAGTCTTCCTTACTTGCTTGAAGGTGGGTTCTGACTGCCCACCAGTCCCTGGACAGACTTCCCTGCCACTCTGAAATTTCACTCACTCTGTGTGAACCCAGCGGGCTGGTGTTTACCTAGTCCTGTATCGGTTTTCTTTTTTTAAAGTTTGCCCTTCTTTTCCTTTTTTTTTTTTTTTAATTTTTAAATTTCACAGTTTGGTATTTTCTCCTCCCCCAGGTGAGGGAGGTGGTTCTGTTCCCTTCCATACCTACTGGCTGGGTCCCAGCAGGGCTGGGGACCTGGATGGGGGGCCAGAATCCTGGCTCTCTCCCTGGAAGGGGTGTGGGTGCCAGTGGGGTGTCCTCCCCAGGCTGGGAGGGCTCCTTGCCCTTGTGCTCCAGCTGCCAAGAGTTGGAGCTGCTGTCTTGGAACCTCCTGGCCTTGGGAGCAGAGCATTTCTAGGATTCTTTGTTGTTGTTTTTAATCCCCTAACTCTTAGAAAATGAATGTGCGGAGCTGCCTGCTGAGACAGGGCAGAGCATTTGCTGTGGCTGGAGAAGGCTCTGCTTAGCCCTGCAGGTCCCTTCCTGCCTGGCAGGCATCTGGCACTTTAAAAGGGAGCTGGCCTTGCTGTTTCCAGATGAAGTGACCCCCAGAAGATGGGAGAGCACTCCTCCGCTTCTGTGTCTGCGTGACTTCAGCCCAGTGGGGAAGAGCATTCAGGGTGTATTTAGGATCTGGCTCAAAGTTCTGGACTTCAGACATAAAGCAGTTAGCTCTGGTGCTGTTGGGGAGTCCCCCAAACCAGGAACCCCAGTCCCACCCAAGGCATGGTCTGGGCTTGACAGTTCACCCCAGAAGGACACAGAGCCTGCCACAGCTTCCCCTGCCAGGCCGTGGGCCAGGGTGACTGGACTGAGAATTTGACCACATCCAAATTAACACTAGCTGGAGCCAGAGGCCTGGAGCCCCAGCCTCATCCCCATGTGGGAGCCCTTTCTTTGACCTCTGGGTCCCTTCAAGCTCAGTGAATTCCCGCCAGGCCCACATAGCTCCTGGACTTAAAATTCTATATGTAGAGAAAGATAGACTATATTAGAGGTATTTTTGGAAAGGAATCAGTCTATGCAATGCCAGTTTGGAATCTTCTTGAAAGACAGTTTAACGTTTTTACTAGGAGATTTAAAGAAAATTAAAGTCTACAATATTTTTAGGTTACTTTTTTTCTGGTCCCCCCAAATGGACCACAGGGTGTGATCTGCCTGGATGGAGATCCGCCATGTTCTCCTCTCTATTGAGCTGGGGAATGGGGGGGTGGGGGGTGAGGTGGGGTCTTGGTTTTGGTTTTTTGGTATTTTTTGTTTTTGTTTTTGGTCTTAAAAAAAAAAAAATTCCCCTCCTTTCTAACAGAATGTTGCCGCCACCACTACCCCTTTTTCAGAGGGCTGTGTTTGTATCTCTGTCCCGGCTTCTGTTGTAGAAAATCACATTGTAAGGGGGAAATCAGCCTAGTGTCAATGTCTTGATTCGGGTGAAAAAATTAAATGTTGCAGTTTTTGTTTGTTACGGCGTGTTGGGTTTTGTTTGTCTTACCGCATGGTCAGCATCAGAAGAAAGCCGGATGCTTGGGTTGACATCCGGGAATGGGGAAGGATATAGGTGGCCAGGGTCCTCCGTGTCCTGGCTGCCATCACAATCATTACCACCTTTACTACTGCAGGTTCCCAGGGAGGAAACAGACCCAGAAGGGCAATTTCTTGCCACCCTTGCACCTACTTACGTAGCTGCTCTGGTCTCAGAGTGCAAGTTCTAAGCATGGAGTGCAAGTTCTAAGCAAGTTCTAAGCAAGTTCTAGCAGTCAGCCTGAAACGAGTAACTGTCTCAGCCTCAGTTTCCTCAGCTGTAAATGGGCCTGTGGTTGAAAGAAGAAAGTGGATGTACAGCCTGGCACAGGACGTGCTGAGTTTGTTCCCAACTTTCAAGTCCCAGGCCACTACTGTCCCCAGGTCTAAGCCTCTCCCTTCTGGCCCCCAACACTCTCAAGTTAGAGGGGAGCCAACAACTTTGCCAAGCTCAGAAAGGCAGAGTCAGCCTGGCCTTTAATTAGCTCAGAAGTGGCAGGAAGCCTCAGCGGCTGTGGACAGGCCAGAAGGGACCAGACCTCCAGGGCTCCTCCCTGCTGCAGCGTAGCATTGTCTGCACCCCTCCTCCGGGTGGACACCCACTTCTGGCCCCTTTAAACTCTGGAGGCTGAGTTTGAGTCTCTTCCTCTGTTCTGCACAGCACACCTGGGGAGGGGAAAGTTGGCTCCTGGCTGAGCCCAAAGTCTGTCGTGAGATGAGAGGGATGGCATTAAGCTGTAGGCCAAGAAGAATTGTTACTATCAGCTTTGAGGAGTGCAGTCCCCGTAGAGATGGGTTCAGGTGACTCAAAGAGACATGCTGCCAGCAGGAGCAAGCCATTCCTGGTTCTAACGCATCTCTGCAAGTGTGTCTGCCCCTCCTGCACTCCCCATGTGGGAACTAGGGATACCGCTGTGACCGCAGACCCTATACCCATGGAGCTCACAGGCCAGATCAACAAGGAAATGAGCTAAGATGATGACAAGCGTTATCACAGAGACATTCTGGGGGCTGTGGATGGAGGAGGGAACCTCTGCCCAGCTGTGAGAGGGCTTCCTTAGGATGTGTGGCATGCCAGTGAGACCTGATGGATGAAGAATAGCCAGCCCCGCAAGCTGTGGGAAGACTTCCAGACTGGGGAGGTGACCTGCATGGGGGGCCCTTCTGATGATCTGTCTGTGCTGCTCGCTGAGCTGCAGCGACACCCAGGGTTCAAAAGGCAGATGGTGGGGCGCCTGGGTGGCTCAGTGGGTTAAGCCGCTGCCTTCGGCTCAGGTCATGATCTCAGGGTCCTAGGATCGAGTCCCGCATCGGGCTCTCTGCTCAGCAGGGAGCCTGCTTCCCCCCCCCCCCCTCTGCCTGCCTCTCCGACTACTTGTGATTTCTCTCTGTCAAATAAATAAATAAAATCTTTAAAAAAAAAAAAAAAAAGGCAGATGGTGAAGGAAGGGGCTGGGGGTTAAACCCCTGACCTCATCCCTGCAGTGAAGAGAAGACACTGGAAGGGTTCCCTAGGAAGCCAGGTGATGGTGAGGGGCGCTCCCCTCACAGCCAATGGGAGTCTTCCAAACCTGAGGATCTGGGCCCGCGTCCCCATCCCCACCCCAGGTGGGGCAACAAACACTCTGCATCCCTATCGACAGACAAGTTGGGGCCTCGGTACTAGAAAGTATGGTCCGCGGGTTCCTATCTCAGCTTCACCACTGACTCGAGTTGTGATCTGCAAGTCTTCACCTCTCTCGGAGCCTCATTTTCCCCATCAGAAACCTGGGACCTCTAACCTCCCACGCCATCTGGCTCTGCCTCCTGGGATATTTGGAGATGGACTTTTGCTTCTGGGGCGAGTCCGGCAGGACTGACGCACAAATGCCAGACAATCTAGGTCCCCATTCGATTCCATTCCCTAGGGAGAGTCGGGGAACAGCGCGACCCAGGATACCCTTGGAAACTACATTTCCCGGCATGCGAAGCGGGAGGCGGCACCCGCCTGTTTAGGGCCACGTAATCCCGGCCCGCCTAAAGACTACGACTCCCGGCGTGCCCTGCGGCCCAGGGCCTGAAGGGCCCGGATCCAGATCTGGCTGTGGCTTGCGGCTCGGGAGTGGGAACGCGGTAGAGATGGTGAGCTCTGGGCCGAGTGCTTGGGGGAGGGACTAGAGGGGGGCAGTCTGGGAGGGGGTCTTCCCGGGAGTCCGGACTTAGGCACTGGGAGCCCGGATTGCTGTCTCGCGGGCGCACCGTAAGAATGAAAACGCCGTGGCCCGCACTCCCCGAGCCTAGGAAGTGATACCGGGTCCGGCCTGTCTCCATCTGTTGAGTGAATGGGAAGCTAAGAGCGGAATCAGGCTGCGACGCCACCCGCCAGTAGTGCACCCGAATGGGGAGATCCTTCGTCTGTTGAGCCCTCCTTTCCTCCAGGCCACGGGGACAGACCAGGTGGTGGGACTCGGCCTCGTCGTCGTTAGCCTGATCATCTTCACCTACTACACGGCCTGGGTGATTCTCTTGGTATGTGTGCTCCCCCCAGTCCCCCGTGTCTGACTTTCGACCCCAGCATCATTTAAGCAGCTACTAAGTACCAGACACTGTGTCAGGTGCTTTCCCCGCCCTCATCTCCCGATATCCCCAGAACAGCACTACGAGGACGATGGCAGAGGTGTCCCAGCTTATAGATGAGGAAGCTAAAGCTCAGGAAGAAGGGTGGGGCGGTACACCGTGAAGCACTGTTACTGATTCGCTTTTGCCTGTGCTTGGAGTTCTGGACCTTCTGGGTTATCTTGCTGGCCCCCCGGGCGTGATGAGTGCCCAGAGATCTTGTGAGGGCTTTTAGGATTTTTTTTCCTTGTGGGAATCTTTGTTGATGACTGCTTAAGAAGTGCAGTGTGTTTGGAGGGCAAAAACTTGCAGAACTTTGGAGGAAATGTTAGTAAAGAAGATCTTGGAGCCTACTTGAAGATTTCTCCTGCACCTTTGCCCCCGTAGGGTTGTGAGTGCCTTAGGGCAAGGCCCTCGTCTTCTGTTCATTGCCAGGTCCCCCACACCACCTTAGGGCAGTCACCAGCAAGTGTACAGTGAACAACTATTCAGTGAGTGAATGAAGGAAACCAACCACAACACCCCAGATACCATCATCTTAACCAACTGAGCCACCCAGGCACCCTAGATACCATCATCTTAAAGCAGGCGCTGTCCCAGTGCTTTGACTGGGTGGGGGGGGGGGGGCGTTTAGCACCTGAGATGGAGGAAGGGCCGTGTTTGGCCTTGAGGCGCTGGGCCAGGCACAGGGAACACTCACCAGAGCTCTGTCCTCCACACCAGCCATTCATCGATAGCCAGCATGTCATCCACAAGTACTTTCTGCCCCGAGCCTATGCTGTCACCATCCCCCTGGCCGTCGGCCTCTTGCTGCTCCTGTTTGTGGGTAAGTCATCTCTCCCTCCACCCCAGCAGGGTGTCTGGGAATCCCATCCCTGAACATGCTTCCACACCACAGCACTTGCAGTACACCTGCTTGAGGCCCCTGGCCCCCAGCTTACCCCCCAGGGTTTTCCTGTTCATCCTTCCAGGCTGCCAGTCAGTAGCCTTTCTGGTCTTCCCCACGCCTCAGGCTCATTAGTTTCAAATGGGATGGCCCTCATGGGGTGTCTCCCTTTTCCCCGCTCCCTCCACCACCACCATCATCACTGTCACCTTTCACCCCCTTGTCATCACTGGCTCGTGATTTCTGTCCTTCTCTCTCTCTCCCAGCATTTATGTGTGGGCTTCTGTGGGGCAGGGACTGGGTCTTTGTCATTGTTATTATGTTTTCAGCTCCTGGCCAGGCTGTGGCACTGAGTTGGTGCCCAAGAAAGTGGTTTGGATGAGTCACTTGGATGACCGCGGGGTGGGGTGGGTGGGAGATGTAGAGTAGGCAGGTGGGTGGGTGGACAGGTGGACAGGTAGATGGGTCATTGAGTGGGTCTTGTGCCCTGTAGAGTCTAAAACACTAAGTGTAGCCGTTTGCCTGTGTGGGCCCCCCTTGGTGTTCGTTGAATGCACGGGGGTGGGTGTGTGACTTGCTGACTGACCAGGGAGGTGATCGTGGCCTTGGAGGGTGGTTGGGCAGGTGCTTGGCTCCGTGGGCACCTGCCCCGTCTGGCCTCCCAGCAGCCCCAAGCCCGGATCTTACTTGGCCTCTCTGGTCTGTGTATTCAGGAATGTTCATCACCTATGTGATGCTGAAGAACCGGAAGGTGACCAAAAAGACTCAGTGAAGGCCCAGCGGGGCTGAGGCTGCCGGACCTTCTTGTGCCTCCCCTCCAGCGGTGGGAGTGCAGAGGACCCATCCAGGCACAGCAGCCCCCTCCAGCCTGGCCCCCTTGGGGTGGAGCTGTTCCGGACCTACCACACAGGCCTGCTCCTTCCCCGCCCAGCATTCCAGACGCCAGGAGGGAGGATTACCTGGAAGCCTCCCCTTACCCTTTCTGGCTCAGGGCCTGGAAGATGCTGGTCACCCCCACCCACCTCACCTTCACGCTCCCGGCCGCCGTCTCCCCTGGGTTCTACCCTCTTGTTAACGTTTCCCTCCTGTTACCTGCTGATGTCGGACTTGGTAGGTTCTCAGGTAGCACGTGACCTTTCCCCACAGGTCCTGCTCCTCCTCGGGGGTGGCTTTCCCAGGTCTGACATAGCCCCAGGCCCTGCAAGGACTTTTGGACCTAGAATGCATAAGGGGAGGACTGACAGGCTCTGGGGTTACCAGCAGCCCTCAGGGTCCATTAGGGTGGCCACAGTGGGCCCCCAGACCAACTGCCTAGCCCCCCCAGCCCTAGCGCCAGCCAGCTGGGGAGAGCTGAGCAATAAACGCTGGTGACGTGTTTGTCTCTGTGCCATCCCTGCCCGGGGAGCTGGGCTGCTCGGGGCCCAAGAGGGGCTGGTCTCAGGTCAGGAGACTCTGGTTCGCGCGGTGAGGGTGCCTCAGGTGCCTCCCAGATTGTTCCCGTGCTGGACCCAGGATAAAGTGGGAACTGAAACGGATGCGGCTCCAGCAGAGGCATGACAACATGCCACACACCACAACAGCCTCTACTGTGCCTGCCCTGCGCCAGCCCAGCTAGCATGCAGCATATTTTAGGGACCCTTGGGCCAGCCCCAGAAAGCCCAAGTCTGTTGTCTGTCTCTTGCACCCAGCAGCCCAACCTGGCGTGGCTCCGAGCATTGAGCTGGGGGAAGCAGAGCAGGGCTGGCTCTCTGCTCAGGCTGACTGTTCTGGGGTAGGCCCAGCCCTGTCTCCCCAGCAGTCCCGCCATGCCCCCTGCCCCATGCAGCCAGGTCTCTTGTCCACAGCACCCAGTTTAAGCCTCTGTCACGCCTTGCGTGATGTTCACTCTAGTTAGCAGAGACATCTCCCTCACACCTGCCGTGCCCTCACCTGTCCCATCCTCTTCCTGTCCTGCAGGCCAGGCTGAGCCGCCTGGGCTTTGGGTTCTGTCCTCTCCCCCTCCTATAGCAAGAGTGTCCTGTCTCTGATCGTCCCCCACTCTCACAGAGACAGCCTCTGCGTCTCACCAGCCCCCTCCTCGTGTTTCCTGAGCATGCCCCAGACCCCCACATAAAGGACCCTCCATCAACCCAGTAATTCCCTCTAGGTCTCTCCCCCTTGCCCCAAAATGGCCAAATTCCCAGAATATCCACACCCACTGCCCGCAGCTCCTTGCCATCGCTGTGTTCAGCCTCACTCCTGAGGGGCTGTGCCCACCCGGACCACCCATCCCCTTGGTGCACCTCAGATGCTCTCGGTGTCCGTGGGGTCTCATTCTCATATGGGGGGTGGGGCTCCTTGGAACTTGATCACAAGCCTTTTCTCCCCACACTTGTCCTTAACCAGGCTCGCCTCCTGAGCCCCAGCGTATTGCCCGTGCACCAGTTAACCGCCATCAGGTGTCATAATGGCACCTCAAGTTCCTCCTGTCATGATCTGAATCCTCAGACTCCCCCTCCCCAGCTTCCTCTCCTACTCCCTTCCATGACTGGCACCATCCTGTGGCCCTAATCCCAGCCAGAAGCCTGGCACACATCACTGACCTTGGCTTCCTCCCAGCCCCCACCCACGTGACCCCAGGACCTGTCAATTCTCCCCTTTTCTCCCCTCCTCCCACCAGTCACCTTCCTGACGCAAAGGCACCATCCTCTGCCCTAAGTCACTAAAAGATTCCTCGACCCCCCCCTCCTGCCCCTCCAATGTGACTATACATGACAACCATGACCTTTTAAGGACATCGGAGCATCTTTCTCATACACATGAGAATGTGTATGCTTGTTCACGTCTCACTCCAGTTCGACCTTTCATTTCCTGGGATTCTCTGGGGCCCTTTGCACACCCTACTCAAATGGGTTCTGCGTATATATACATACAAGACACCAGTTTGTGCCAGACACTGAGCCAAGAAAGGAGCCCAGCACAGTTCCTGCCCTCCTGGTGCTCCCTAGGATGGGGGAAAATTAATAAATAAATGAACAAGAGGATTTCTGACAGCGTTAAGTGTGATGAAGAAAAGAAAACAAGGTAATGTAATCAGGAGTGCAGGTACATTGGGATGTGTCGGTGACTCAGTTAAGCATCTGCCTTCTGCTCAGGTCATGATCCCAGGACCCTGGGATGGAGCCCTGAGCAAGCTCCCTGCTCAGCGGGAAGGCTGTTTCTCTCCCTCCACCACTACCCACCCCTCCATTTGTGTGCATGTGCAGGCTCTCTCTCTATGTCAAATAAAATCTTTAAATAAAAAAAAAGAACTAGGGGACACTGAGTCTGGCAAAGTGACAAGAAAGAATAGGTCAAAGGAGAGCCTAGGGGAAAGGCTTTCAAGCAATGGGAAGGGGGCCTGTAAAAGCCCCAGGTGTGAAAGAATTTTATGCCTAGGGCATCTCCTTGTGGCTGTCTGGTGGGGGTAGGCAGAGTGGTTTGAGATGGGCCTAGGGCCATAGTGAGTGGTATGGATTTTGTTCCAGGGCCTAGGGAAGCCACTGGAGGCTTTAAGCATGAGAGTGACATCATCTGATTTATGCTTTTAAAAGATCACGCTGGCAGCTGTGTTCCTCCCTCTCACTCACCGCTGAATCTCCGGGGCCTAGAGCTGCTCCTGCCCATAGTGAGTGATCAAAACAGGCCTTGAATGAATGCATGCCCCGGACTTCCTGTGTGACCTGGAGGTACTCACTTCTCTCTGGACCTTAGTTTCCTCACCCGAGGGACAGTCGGTGGGAATTTCACGCCAGAGTGGGTGGGCGGGACTTGGATTTAGGTTTCCCGCCTCCCCAGGCGGCCCCGAGACCCGAGCCCGCCCCGAGACCCGAGCCCTCCACTAGAGGAGACGGACTGCGGGGGGGTCATCCCTCTGGGGGACCCTAAGCGACGCGCGGCGGCCCCACCCCGGCCTGGACCGCGGTCTGAAGGATGCTGCAGCCCCGGGGGCGGGACCCGCAGGCGATGGCCGGCGCCTCCCGCGCGGATTGGGTGCAGCCGTGGCCGGCACCGCGCTATTGGTCGGTCCGGAAGCAGGGGCGGGGACTGGCTCCTGCAGCGCGGCGACCGGGACGCGGCCGGAGCCCGGGAAGCTGCTGCGGGGTGATGGCCGCACCGAGCCCGGGGCCCCACGAGGTAGGTGCGGACCCAAGAGAGGACAGAAAAGGGAAGGGTTGTGGGACAGGACCCAGGCCTCCGTTCCCCGTGCAGCGCGGACACACCCCCATCCAAGCCCTGGAGGGGTCCAGCACTGGGCGGGGACCAGGACACGCCCCACACGGGGCCGCAGGTATGGAGGGGGAAGTCTGGCGGGTGTCCCCAGAGAACTTCCTCGGTTTTCTCATCGCGGGGGAAAAAGCTCCTCCTTCCTAGGGCTGTTAGCTAGTCAAGCTCTCGGCCAGTGCTGGGCACATGGTGGGTGCTCACTACTAATGGGTCAGCGGCTGTGAGCTCAGCTTCGAGCTAACCCTCCGCTCAGCCAGGAGGAACTCCGCATAGATGAGTGAAACCGAGTCCCTGGCGTCACAGCTCCTACTATCAAGGGTTCCTGTGCCTGGAGCAAATATCAAACTGCCACCACGAAGGAGTTACTAGAGTTGTCATTTTACAGATGAGAAAAGGAGATGCAGAAAGGTTAGGTGACTTACCTAAGATCATACAGCTGGTGAGAGACAGGTTTGGCTGCGGAAAGCATTCTCTACCTACTGATAATAATTATCTCCTGGGTGCTGATTGCACACCAGGCACTGCGTGGCCCATCACAACACTCAGTGAGGTGGGGTAGCAGCGTTATCCCTGTTTGACAACAGAGGAAACTGAAGCAGAGAGCGATAATAGGAGGGCTCACAGGTACTGCGGGTGGGACTCAAACCTGGGTCTTTCCCCTCTGGGATGCTTCCATGTGCTCATTTCTCCTTGTGCCTCTGCCACCAGGTCCTGGCCCCCTCCCCAGAGGCTGGATGCAGAGCAGCCACCTCGACGTCTGGCCGCCGTGGCCTCCTCTGGCGCCTCCGAGACAAGCAGGCTCGCCGAGGCCTGTTTGAGATTGGCCCGGGGCACGAGCTGCACCAGCTGACGTGCATGATGCAAGCAGGGCTGTGGGCTGCCACCCAGGTCTCCATGGACCACCCGCCCACCGTGAGTGGCCCATCGGTGTCCCTTGCCTCCCTGGTACTGAGGGCAAGACCACTTGGGGGCCAGGTCCTGCCCATAATGCAGGGTCGGGGATCAGAGAGGGCTATACGAGGAGGAAATCAGGGGCTAAGTTCAGGGGGAGAGGGACATGCTGGGGTGGGGGCTGAGACCAGAGAGCCGCAAAGTGCAGTCTGTACTAGGGATGTAAGGAACCCCTTCACCCAGGTGGTTGTTGTGTGACTCTAGATGGTCCTCTGCTTCTTTGGGCCTCAGTGCCCCCATCTGTATAATGGGTGTGGGGTGGATATTGTACTCCATGGTCTCTGATGCCCTCCTGGCTTTGCTAGGGTGCACGGCTGAGAAAGGACCCCACCCCCATCCCGCCAGCCTGGCCCATCCTCCCGGAGCTCAGGGCTGGGGCCAGGCTGGCTCAGCAGAAAGGGTCACCCGACTGCAGTCTCAGCAGCTGGACAGGCCAGGGCGAGCATGTATGTTTTTGTGTGTGTGCACACATGTGCACAGTGTACAGCATGACCGCATCCCACAGGTCAAGTCCTGGCACAGGGAACTAGAGGTCCAAGAAGAGTGTAGGAGCCTGGGTGGGGGGAGGAAGGGGGACAGTCTTCTAAATTTCGTCACCTGCCTAACAATCTTCCATGGCTCCCCAGTACTCAGCACGGCCTCAGGATCCTGCTGGCTCGAGTCCAAGAGCCAACTGTCCAGCTGCATTCACACGCCCTCCCTCCCTTAATTATTTCAACCACTTGAGCTCTCCTGCCCTTCTGGTGACCACCAATGCTGTTCCCCCTGCTGTGAACATCATGCTCTTCCTCTCCACCCCCTTTCAGATTTCAGCTTAGAGGTCACCTCCCCTGGGAAGCCTTCTCTGATCCTGCCCTTCTCACACTGAATCAGGCAGGTCCCTTGGCTTTAAGGCCATCCCCTTTCACTGGGATGGCTTTACTTGGCCAACAGGTACTTCTCGGTGAATGGACAAAGCTCTGAGTTCTGGTCTCTGTTTGCTGGAGCAATCACATTGAGGGAAGGGGGTGAGGCCAGGGGCAGGACTCTTGGAGATCCTGGAGCTGGCAGTGTGGGGCTAAGACTTGACCTGAGCCCCTCCACCCCTCCCTGTAGGGACCGCCTACTGAGGAGGATTTCTCTGAGGTCCTGACCCAGGTCCACGAGGTAGGAAGCCCAAGACTGCTGCATGGGGTGGGGTGTGTCCTGGTCTTCCTTCTCTGTTGTCCTCAGTTTCCCCATCCGTGTAATGGGTGGGCTGGCTTGCCTCAGGTCTTTGCAGAAAGAGTGTGGTTACCCTGATCCTCCCACGCCAGGGCCTACAGCACACACCTGGGCCCCTGTGGACACTGCTGGGGCTGCTCTTCCTCTCCTACAGGGCTTTGAGCTGGGCACCCTGGCTGGCCCCGCCTTCGCCTGGCTGCGCCACTCCCTAGGCCTGGCCGAGGAGGACTATCAGGCAGCCCTAGGCCCCGGCGGCCCCTACCTGCAGTTCCTCAGCACCTCCAAGAGCAAGGCCAGCTTCTTCCTGTCGTGAGCTGGCAGCAGGGGTGGGGAAGGGGTGGGAGTGGTGTCCCTGGGTGGAGGGAACGGGAATGGGTGGAAAGGAAATGGAATGGCCAGGTCAGGGACGGTCAGGGCCAGCTAGAGGTCAGGTGGAGGAGAGTGAGGGCGGGGGGTGACCGGGGCGAGGTGAGGGCCGGCGGGAAGGCCTCAAGCCCAGACAAGGGGAGACAGATCCGCACTCCGGCAGAGGGCCCAACGGGGCCGCTCCAGCCCTGCCTGACCAGTGACCTCTTTCTCCGCCCCACAGCCACGACCAGCGCTTCTTCCTGAAGACCCAGCGGCGTCGGGAGGTGCGGGCGCTGCTCGCCCACCTGCCCCGCTACGTGCAGCATCTGCAGAGGCACCCACACTCGCTCCTTGCCCGGTTGCTGGGTACGACTGGCCGGGGACCAGGGACTGCGGGACGGAGGAAGGGGGGCGGTGGGGAGCGCAGAAGACCGAGAGCGAGCTGGGGAGGGGGCCAAGGAGTGGGGCGGCTCCCAGGATGGGGGGCGTTGGGGACCTGAGCCGGAGCCTGGGCGGGCGGGTCCGGCGGCTGGTCGCGTGGGTCGGGCTGCGAGCAGAGTTCCATGGGGGGCGTGTCCTAGACGTGGGGGGAGAGGAAAGGCGGGCTCGGTGGGCGCGCGCCGAGCCCTGGGGCGGGGCCTCCCGAAGGGGGCGGGGTCGGATCGCCCAGTCCCGCGGCGGGAGGGCATATGGGTGGGGTCGCGCCTGAGGACCGCGCCTCTCTGGGGCTGCCTAGAGCCCGGGGCCAGTCGGGGCATCCACCCTAGCTAGGGCAGAGGTCCGGGGGCGCGGCCTGGAGGGGAGGGCTCGGGAGAAGCGGGACCTCGAGGAGGAGGCGTGGCCCGGAGTTGGGCCTAGGGCGGGATGGACCAGGGGTTGTCGAGTTGGGGGCCCCTGACCTGGCGCCCTCTCCCCTTCCAGGAGTGCACAGTCTGCGGGTGGCACGGGGAAAGAAGGTGGGTGAGGCCGAGGCGAGGGGGCCGGGCTAGAGGGGGCGGCTAGAGGGTGAGATCCTGTCGTCCCTCACTCCCTACCCCCATCCCCAGGAATTCTTCATCATCATGCTGAGCGTCTTCTACCCCGCCGGTCGCATCTCCGAGAGGCGAGTGTGCCACCTGAAGCACCCATTCTCACTAGCCGATGCGAAGCTGGGGCCCAGGGAGAAGATGGGAGGCACATCCCCGAGATCTCCCAGGGGATCGGAGACAGAGATAGGCACCACCAGCGTCCCTTGAGCACTTGGGGAGTCTTCATTTATTGCCTACTTTATTCCCAGAACAACTCTGAGGGGCAGGGGTGGTTATCATCCCTGTTTTGTAGATGAGAAGCTGAGGAGGGGGAGGCCCACACCACTACTATGTGAGGAGCAAAGATTCAAACCCTCTGCCTCCGCGGAGGACTTCCCACAAGCCCTTCTTGGGGCTGCAGTCTAGGCTTGGACCTCCTGTGGGGGACACTTCCAGGGATGACAAGGTGCAGAGAGACAGGTGCAGGCAGGGATAAAGCCTGGACTGGGCTTCCAAAAGCCTGAGTTCAAATCCCAGCTCTGCCCTATATTTACTGTGTGGTCTTGGGCAAGTCAAAGAAGCTCTCTGAGCCTTTTTCTTCATCTCTGACGTGGGGACAATAATGGAATGGCTTGTGATGATGGTTCAAACATCCGCCCAGCAGAAGCTCTTGTTTCTTGGTTCCCCCTCTGTGTCAGTCTGTCTAATGCTGAATTGTTGCCCCCTTTCTGTCACCCCACCCCCCACTCACAGGTATGACATAAAGGGCTGTGAGGTGAGCCGATGGGTGGAGCCAGCCCCCGAAGGTAGCCCCCTTGTCCTGGTGCTGAAGGACCTCAACTTTCAAGGCAAGACCATCGACCTGGGTGAGCCATGGAGACAGTCTGTGCCTTCTTTTCCTCCATTCAGGGTCAAGTGAGAAGGGTGTCCCCGGCCCTGCCCTCTGCCTGAACCGTTTAGAGCTGGGATTCTAGAGTCAGACAGAGCAGCGTTCAAATCCTGCCTCCACGCTGTATGAGCTAGACAACCAGGGCAAATCGTGGAGGGGTTTCCTCATCTGTGAAATGGGACCGTTAATGACACCTGCCCTCTTGGGTCAGAGATGTGTGGAGCCCTCAGCACCTTGCCTGACACATGAGGAGCACTCAGGTGGGGGCACTGATGCTCCCGCAGGGCCCCAGCGGAGCTGGCTCCTCCACCAGATGGAACTGGACACCGCCTTCCTCCGGGAGCTCAACGTGCTCGATTACAGCCTCCTGATGGCCTTCCAGCATCTCCACGAGGATGAGAGGGGCCCGGGCAGCAGCCTCCTCTTCCGCACGGTCAGGTGGGGCCCCCCTACAGGGGCGAGGGCAAGAATGAGGTGATGAGAGCAGGAGAGAGATGGGTGATGGGGGGAGGGGAGACCGCACAAAGGCTTAGAGACTGGAAAGTGCGTGCGTGCGTGTGTGTGGAGAAGGAAGAGTAGAGGGCTGGCGAAGCCTGGTTGGCAAGGTTGGTGGGCATGTGCGGACTGCACAGGACTGAGCCAGGGAGATCCAGCTGGACAAGGGCTTCAGTGCTGGTGTAAAGAATCTGCCCAAGAAAAGAATTCTTTTCTTGGTGTAAAGAATTCTCCCCATCCTGAAGGGGATGTGGAGCCACTGAAGGTTTCACAGCAGTTTTCAGACCTATTTAATTCCTACTTTAGAAAGAGCCCTTCCCCTTTATTAATAAAATGAGAGGTTTTATTTATTTATTTGAGAGAGAAAGAGCATAAGCAGGGGGAGGGGCTGTGGGAGGGGAAGAAACAGACCCCCTGCTGAGCGTGGGGCTCTGTCTCAGGACCCTGAGATCATGACCTGCACTGCAGTCAGATGCTTAACCAGCTGAGTCACCCAGGCACCCAACAAAGCCCTTGACCTTTAAACCAGTCTTTCCACTTCTAGGACCCTAAGGGCATCACCATTAGCTCCACCATCATGTTGTCCCCTGCTTTATAGTAGTATCTGTTGCTCTTTGCATGCTGACCACGAACCTCATTAAGGTGGGCTCATTCCCATTTTAGAGATGTGAAAACTGAGGCTCAGAGAGGGTAAGTGAGGAGGCAGAATGGCTCCTGAGGATTCATGTTAGTATTTGGTTAGTTACTTGGATTTCTGTCCTCCAAGGCTGAACAGAATAAGGTAGGGGTTAAGGAAGGCACATTAAGGAAAGAAGTCCAATCATCTGGTGGGTAGAAAAGTCAAAAGTGACATTCTCTCACCCAGCCCCCCAACCCACCCTTTGGAGATGGGTGAGGTGTGGGCTGAATCCAGGTTATGGGCTCCCCACATATTGGCTGGACACATCCTGACCAGAGGGTGGAATCCTGCCTTGGGTCTCAGACACGCTCCCCTCCCCGCTGCCCCCCAAGGTCTGACTATCCAAGCTAGGTTAGCTTCTCCTTTGCCCCCTCTATCCCCAGCTGATGCTTAGATTTCGGTCATCTTTCAGCCAGTAAACCCCAGTTCGCTTATAATGGCTGTTGTCATATTGAAATATGCTGGCTGGTAAGTGCCCACTGCCCCAGGCCCACGCCTACCAGTTCCCAGCCCCTCTTTCAGGATAAACTTTCGCCTCCCACCCCCCATCCCCAAGGCGCACGGCAAAGAGCATCCGTGTTTTGCCCAGGCACCCAGACCACTGGGTTCTGATTGGTCGATGTCTGGGCAGGGCTTGTCTCTCATTGGCTTATTTGTCTCAGCGACACTTCCCCAACTCCCCTCCACCTCCCAGAGGACAGAATTAGGGAATTGAACCTGCTTCTGGCTGGGACTGGGGCCCAGCCAAAAGCGGCTTCCAATTTGGGATACATTTAGAAGGCAAACCGCCCCCTCACACCATCTATAAACTGGGGCTGAACCTTGTTCACACAGTTTCAGCTCTGCCTCCCTGAAACCTCCAGGATTGGACGACCCCAAACAGAAGTTTAGGAAACACCCCAATACCAGACTTAGCCAAAGTCATATGGTAGGTAAATGAGGAGCCAGTGTCTGTGTGACCCAAAAGTCCTAGAGCGCCACCACCCAACAGAAATGCAATGCGAGGGGCGGGGTGGGGGGCTTAGCCGGTTAGATGGCTGCCTTTCGCTGCGATCTTGATCTTGGCATCCCGAGATGGAGCCCTGCGGGGGAGGCGGGGGCCAGGGGCGGGCTCCCTGCTCTGTGGGGAGTCTGCTTCTCCTTCCCCTCTGTGCGTGCTCTCTCTCTCAAATAAATAAATTTTGAAAAGAAAGAAATGTAATGTGAGTCACACATGTGGTTTTAAATTTTCTTTAAAAATTTAGCCTCTTTAGAAAAGTAAACAGAAACAGGTAAAGATAATTAAAAAATATATATATATTTGTTATTCAACACACCCCCAATTTTTATCATTTCGTCGTCAAATCAATATAAACCATTATGAGGTGTTTTACACTCTTTTTCTCATCCTGTCTTGGGAATTCAGCATGTATTTAACACTTAACAGCGCACCTCAGTTGGGACTAGCCACATTTAAAGGCTTCGTGGCCGCATGTGGCTAGTGGCTACAGAATGAACAGCTCTAGTCCGTCGTCTACACCTTACTCAGCCTCCCAGTTTATCTGACGTCACAGGCCTGGCACCCAGGAGTTGTGGGAATGAACAGAGGAAGAGCAGGGTCAGCGCAGAATGCTGCCTGGGCGCCCCGTGGCTGCTGGGGCCCCCTGGAGGAGGCAGTAGCCTCACTCTCCTGTCGGCCGCCAGGTCTGTGCGAGGGGTACAAAGCCCGGAGGAGCCGGGATCCCAGAACCGCCGGCTGCTGCCTGACTCCCCCAACGCCTTACACATCCTGGACGGGCCGGAGCAACGCTATTTCCTGGGCCTCGTGGATCTGGCCACGGTCTATGGGCTCCGCAAGAGGCTGGAGCACCTATGGAAGACGCTGCGCTACCCGGGCCGGACCTTCTCTACCGTCAGCCCCGCTCGCTACGCCCGTCGCCTCTGCCAGTGGGTGGAGGCACATACCGAGTGACCCGCGCTCGCGGCTCTCCGCATCTGGACAATGGGCGCATGCCAGGAACCAGCGTTGGGCTCCCCTCGCCTGCCGTTCCGCCTTTGGCCTCCAGAGGGCAGTATCCCCCTAACTAATACCATGACAACACAGCCTCACTTGGTGGCGATGCCGTGTTGGTCTTGTGCCAGGGACTCTCCTACGTTAGCTCATTTAACCCTCAAAAAAAAAAAAAAAAAAAAGCTATTATTCTCTTTTTACAGACCATGAAATGGAGGCTCAGGGGGTGAAGGGACTGAGCAAGATCATTCAGCAATAAATGCTGGAACCAGGACTCGACTCTGCCTTTTGGACTCAGGAGCCTGTATTCTTACCCGCCAGCTCCCTCAGCCCTGGCCTCCTGCTTTGGGGAAGGGGGCAAGGCTGAAGGCTCCAGCCAAGCGCCTTTGTCGTCCAGATGGGGAAATTGAGGCCCAGAGACTTTAAGGGGCTTGCTATTGGGTAAGTGGAAAGACCTGCCCAAGCACTCAGCCCTCCTCCTTACCTACTGATCACTGGTTTCCCTTTGGGGTGTTCCCCCTCGGTCCTGCACAAGGGATGCAGGTGGGAGAAGGGGGAGGATTGAGGGGCCGGCATCTCTAGAAGACACTGTGTTGAGGCTGACCATTGAACTTGAGTAAGCTCTTCCCTATACCGGGAGTCATTTTTCTCATCTGTGAAGTGGGAGTAGGGGTCAGACCAAGGGTATGGCAGCATGGAAATTAGCAGGAGCAAAGAAACTCAGTATGTGCATGGCCTCTGATCATTCCTTCTCCTTCCTCCAGGAAACTCCAGTCTGGCCTCTGACCCTGGTCCAATCCCACCATACCCAAGTAGGCCTTTCCTCTAGAGCTGCTCTGGGGCCTGAGTGTTTGTGACCAGGGCAAGGTGCTAAACCTCTCTGTGCCTCAGTGGTCTAATCTGTACAATAGGAAGGATGAAAATGACTTCATTAACTCATTAAATATTTATTGAGCTCCTATCATGTGACAGGCCCTCTCCTGGGTGATGGGAACCAGGGGTGGGGCAAGATTCACAGATTCCACCTTCACAGAGCCTGGGGAGAGAGAGCGACAGAAGCAGCCTGATGTGACCCAGCCTCATGAAGGAGCCTGGGGGCACTATGCTGAGGGAAGGGGCCTCCCCCTAATAACTGGATGAAGGTGGGGCTCTATCTTCTTGACTGAGACCAGAAGAGTCAGATGCAGCCCTGGGAGGGTCTGCCATGGCAGACCACGGCAAAGGTCTGGGGTGACAGAGAGCCTGATACTTGAGAGAAAGAAACATTTCACTGTGGCCGGAGTTCGGAGTAGGAGGGACAATGTGTTGGGTAGGGGGGATGTTGTGCGTCAAGAGCTGACCCCCAGGACAGGAACCGGATCTTGGGAGAGCCATTCAGCTAATACCAAACATTGCCGGTCCATTAGCCTTCAGAGAAAATGAGGCAAAATGGAGGGCGGGGAGGGAGCGGGCAGGGAAAGTTAATGCTGCACTGGCATGGGGGCTCCTGGAATATGTATACAATTGACCTCACCCCGAGTGGTCTGGGTGACCTTGGATGATTATTCAAGCTCTCCGAACTGGCCCAAGTCACAGAGAATTTCTTGTTTTGGCTCAGCAGGAAGTTGACACATTAGAGGCCATCAGTCAGGAGGTGGGTGCGTTGAGGAAGCACAGTAGCGGTAGGGCTGCACAGCAGGAAACGGGGGGTTTGGCCATACATGGGCCCAGGCTCTGGACCCGGCAGGACTGAGTCAGAGCCTTTAAGCCCTGCACTCACAGATAAGGATGGTTCAGCCCCTCACCTACCTGGGGTCTCTGGCAAGGGCCTGAGCCAGAGCTTGAGGCTGGAGGGGAATGTGAGTTATCCAAGGTCTCATGGGGACCCAGGATTCCTGGTTCTCCTCACTTGGTCATTCAAAAGACATTATCAAGCCTCTAGTGTGTGCTGGGTGTTGTGCAGCTGCTAGAAATGCCGAGACCATGACTGGCCAGACTCTGCTCCATTTAGCTGAGAGTCTAGTGGGTGTGTGGACCAGTTAGTACACAGGATGATTTCAGACTGTGACCGGTACTATGAAAAAGACCAATAAGGGGACTTAGAGGGATGGGCATGTAGTGTTACATAGAGTGCTTAGCATGGGCCTTTCTGAAGAGGTAACATTTGAGCTGACCTAACAAGGAGCTGGCTATGTGAGTAGAGCAAACAGCAAGTGCAAAGGTCCTGAGGTAGGGATGAGCTCAATGTGATTGGGGATCAGAAGCATGCCCAGGGTAGGTAGAAGGTGGTTAAGAAGATGGAAGTTCCCACCGTACAGGGCCTTGTATGTCATGGTAAAGAGAGTGGTCTTTTGCCAAACCAAACTGAAGACCTTTATCTGAGCCTGCGGAACTTCCCACTGACAGTTCTACTGTGGATGTGTGATCCTCATCTGCTCTGCAAGTCCAGGACATTTGGGCATGTCCTTGTCTCCATGTGATCCTAACAAGGAGAGAGTTGCCTGTTTGGGGAAAGAATGGTCACTTCACCAGCCATTGTGGGTGATGAATGAATCCTTAGGGAATTTCTCACCTTTGTCCCCTTAGGGTTGGGGCTACAAAGAGAGACCCTTGAGGGATGATGACTTGGGGGGGGGGGATGCAGGAGAACTCTGGCTTTGGGGACCCACTGTGCGCCTGGCCTTGAGTGAATAGGAGAGTACAAAGAGAGAGATTGAACTTGGACCACTACCTTCTAGCTGTTCCCAGGCTGCGGGGGAGGGACAAGGTGGGCCTGTACTCAAAGGAAGCTCAAGGGCAGGGCTGCCATAGAGTGTCACCTGACCCCCATAGGACAGGGAGAGGCATGGCCGACTTGGCTTTGCACTGGAGCAGAACAGGTAGCCTTGGGAAGTTGCTCATCTGGGTACAGATACCCAAACATGGGTACCTTGGCATTGCGCCCACACTAGAGGCTCTGAGAAAAAGGCAAATGGAATTTGAACTGGGGTCGGAGCAGAAACCTAGCCTGGATCCCAGGGGAAGGTCCTGCAGAGGAGGGTGTGATGGAGGTAGTAGAATGAGCTTTCTGGCCCATAGAGCATTTTACATAAAACACTTTATTTTTTTTAAAAAAGATTTTATTTATTTATTTGATAGAGATCCCAAGTGGGCAGAGAAGCAGGTGGGGTGGGGGGGTGGAGCAGGCTCCCTGCTGAGCAGAAAGCCTGATTCGGGAGTCAATCCCAGGACCCTGGGATCATGACCTGAGCTGAAGGCAGAGGCTTTAACCCATTGAGCCACCCAGGCGCCCCTAAAAAACACTTTAGATGAGAAGCATGCCCTCCACTTTTCTGCAGGCACACTCCTTCGTATGGCCCTATATCTGTTCTTTCAACCCTTTCCAGCCCCTGAAAGGCACTTGAGTTTGAACTTCCCAGGGGACCCCATCTGAGCCTTCAAATGGAATATATTTCAGCATCTACAGGGGTGCAAGACTGAATTGGTTGGGTTTTGGAGGACACTTTGGGAAGGGGGAGGCAAAGAGGTGAAAATACGTGGCAGTGAGATAGCTCAGAGTTGGAATCTTTAAAAAAAATTTTTTTTTAAAAGATTTTGTTTATTTATTTGACAGAGATTACAAGTAGGCAGAGAAGCAGGCTTCCTGCTGAGCAGAGAGCCTGATGTGGGATTTGATCCCAGGAGGCTGGGATCATGACCTGAGCCAAAGGCAGCGGTATAAGGAACAGAGCCACCCAGGTGCCCTCAGGGTTGGAATCTTAACTCTATCTCACTGGCAGGAGCTGTTTCCTAGGCAGAGAAGCAGGCAGAGAGAGAGGAGGAAGCAGCGGGGCTCGATCCCAGAACCGGGGGATCATGACCTGAGCCCAAGGCAGAGGCTTTAACCCACTGAGCCACCCGGGTGCCCCTGGCAGGAGCTGTTTTAATCCTCACTTCATAGAGAAAAACTGAGGCTCAGGTGGCTAGGGTCGCCAGAGAAAATAGAGAATGCCCAGTTACACTGGAATGTCAGATTTTTATTTTTTATAAGTGTTTTTTTTTAAAGATTTTATTTATTTATTTGACAGACAGATATCACAAGTAGGCAAAGAGGCAGGCAGAGAGAGAGAGGAGGAAGCAGGCTCCCTGCAGAGCAGATAGCCCGACGTGGGGGCTCGATCCCACGACCTTGGGATCATGACCTGAGCCGAAGGCAGAGGCTTTAACCCACTGAGCCACCCAGGTGCCCTGTAATGTCAGATTTTTAATATAATTATGCATTGTTTATCTGAAATTCCAGTATAACTGAGCGTCCCGTATTTTACCGGCTAAATCTGGGAATCCTACGAGCTTGAAACCCAGGGCAGCCTGACCCCAAGGCCCTGCTTAATTTTCCCACCCATCTTCCAGTTTCACAAATGGAGAAACGCGAGCCCGGACCGCTGGGTAGCCACCGCGCGGGTTCCCACACTCCGTAGGTCTTTCCTCTGCGCGCCGCCCACCCGACCCCCGAGAGCAGCTACGAAGAAACGTGGGAGGGCGGGAAAAGGGGGGAGGAGCGCGCCCTCGGACTCCGCCCCCGGCACCCCGGCCCCGCCCCTATCCGGAGGCTCCGCGCCCAGCCACGCACTTCCCTCCCCCGCAGCGGAGGCGGTGCTCGTATGTCCCGCCCCCGTCTCCCGGGACCCGCCCCCAGCGCTCCAAGCTCCTCCCGGTCCTCGCAGACCCCGCCCCCGCTGCCGGCGGCTCACGTTCGGTTTCCATCCTCCAGAAGCTGCGGCCGCGGTGCCGCCTCCGCCCCAGGGCTCCGGCTTCCCGCCCGGACCGCCCGGTTTGCGGGCCATGGAGCTCCGAGCAGCGGATCGAGAGCAGCCGGAGCGCCCCAGCCCGTCTGCCTGGTTAGCGCCTGGCCGGGGGAGGGGGCGTTGGAATCTGGGAGAGGGGTGGAAATATCCCGCCCCAGGCCTCTCCGTCCATCCCTCTTGTAGTGAGGTAGGAGGGATGGGGCGGCAGTCGGGGCTCCTGGCTCCCGGTTCTAACTGACCCAGACTCGACGAGTGACCTTGAGCCGAGGGCTCCCCCTCCCTGCCTCTCCTTCCCCATCAGCACAAATGGAGATTGGGTTGGTGGGATGTTTCCCCGAAGGTCACTCGATACCAGCTCCTTTACGACCGCGTTGTCCGGTGTTTGGGGGCTTTAAGGAGTTTGATTCCTGGAAGTCATCTGCCTTGACCCTGGCCCATCCCCTCCGCTGCCTCAGTTTCCCTGCGGCGTTTCCTCAGAGGCCCAGGACCCAGCTCTGAGTTTCTGGATCTTGGCAGGTGCCTGGCCCCCATCCCTTCCCAGCGCGAGCCTTGGAGACGGCAGCCCCCTGACTGCTGAGCAGCGGCAGCAGCATGAAGGCCCCGGTAAGTGGTGTAAGGAGGAAGGCTCTTGGGGAACTTCCGGCACAGCAGCCTCCTAACCTCTCCCACCCCAGAACTGACTCACTTCTGACCCACTGCTCCTGAGCTGAGAAGGGCAGACGGGTCTCAAAGCCCTGCTGATCTGGTCTGGCAGGCCGTGAGGCTTCAGACAAGTGGTGTTCCCTCTCTGGTTTCAGGGCCTTGCCGGTCTCCGCTGTGACATGGAGATCATAGTACTATGTCCTGTAAGCATTCTGGAGGGCAGCTTCCCAGGAGAGGCAGCGACCTGGGAGGGGGATAGTTGCTCTTGACTTTATTCAGGAACCCCTGGTTGAGGAAGAGGGCCCTGGATGTTGGGGGGAGTCCGCCACGACTGCTCGAATTCGGGTGTCTGAGTCCCTTGTGGGCAAGAGGACCAGGTGCCAGGCAGAGCCCGAGGCCTCAGGGGCTGAACCCCCTCCCTGGCACAGCTGGCCACAGAGAGATTTATTTTTAGAAGCTGATGTGGCTTGTGGGTAGAAAAGGGTGGGCCTCTGGTAGGGTACACCTTGGTGGGGGGGGGGACCCTGGGGGCTGCTTCCCCCCCCTCTGGTTTTCAGAGCACCAACAGCTGCTGGGTGGATTCTGGTGGGGGAGAGCTGTGCCTTGGGCATGCTGGGAGAATTTTAGAGCCCAGAGAGACACAGATGGTAATCAGGGTGGCCCAACACATGAGGGCAGTCCCAGCTGGTCCCCTCTTTCCTGTGGCCCCTCCTTGAAGGCTGGGTCACGGAGTCTGCCAGCAGGGCCAACAGGCCGGAGGGCTTCCTGGTTCAGATGGCCTCTGGCACATGTGTTTTGGAGGTGGGAGCCTCCTCTGTGGCCCAGCTTTCAATTATTGAAACCATTCTTTGAGTGACACTTCCCTCACTTCCTGGGCCGCTGACCCAGATTGAGATCATCAGCTAGGGGGCTGGCCACTGAGCAGCTGGGGGAGGGGGCAGGGGATGGGCACACAGGCAGCCTGGGTCCCAGGTCTGAAGGAGGACAGTTGCCCTTTTGAGGGGCCGCTCTCCCATCTTGGGGACCACTTTACGGTACACAGAGCGTTTTTATCACAGTCCTTACCGGCCATACTGCAAGTGTCGTGGAATTTCAGAATTTCAGAAGCAGAAACAGGCCCAGAGGAGTGGAGGGTCGTACCCAAGGCTGCCCAGAGCACCAAGGCTTCCAGTTTCGAGCATGGGCTCTGCAGCCTGGATTTAAGGCCCTGTCCTGTTGCTGTCTTGCTGTGCGACCTCGAGTACCCCAGATTCCTTATCTAGAATATGGGGATAATAAGAGGTCTTGTCTCCACAGCCTGAGCCTGGCAGCCCAGAGGAAGCCCTGGTTAATGGAGACCAGGGCTGTGCTAATGTTCTGGAAGCTACTGAGCTGGGGTTTGGATCCATGAGGCTGGGGTGCAGCCCCAGCCCAGCAGAGGCTTCTAGGAGCCCCAGAGACCCCTACCCACACCCCATGACCACTGTCTCCCCCAGGGCCGGCTCCTGCTTGTCATTCTGTGCTCCTTGGGCTTCTCTGCTGCCTACGTCCTGCTATGCTGCTGGGCCTGCCTGCCCTTCTGCCTGGCCTCCTGCCTGGCCCCCCAACCCTCCACCAACTCCAGGCCCACTGTGCCGGGGCCCCTACACTTCAGCGGATACAGCAGCGTGCCAGATGGGAAGGTGAGCTGGGCGGGCACTGTGTGGCGACAGGGTTGGCCCCGGCTGCCAGGCTGCTCCCAAGTGTCTGGGTGTGAGAACCAGGCTTATGTCAGGCCAACCTGGACCCCAGGCTTGGCTCCTGTGCTCACCAGCTGTGTGACATTCAGCAGCCGGTTCTCCTCTGTGAGCCCCAAGGTCTAAGAAGAAATGGTGTTGTTTTTTTTTTTTAAAGATTTTATTTATTTGACAGAGAGAGATCACAAGTAGGCAGAGAGGCAGGCAGAGAGAGAGAGAGAGGAGGAAGCAGGCTCCCCGCTGAGCAGAGAGCCCGATGCGGGACTCGATCCCAGGACCCTGAGATCATGACCTGAGTCGAAGGCAGCGGCTTAACCCACTGAGCCACCCAGGCGTCCCAATGGTGTTTTTGTTTTTGTTTTAAATTCAACATGTATTACCTGGCTGCTCTCAGCTCGGTAATGGAGATTTAAAAAAAAAATGGTGAGCCAGTGGCTGGCCATCGGGAGCTCTTCGTCTCAGTGGGGGGATAGACGCTGTCTCATCATGGTGATCTGTGCGTTGTTCTGGGTATCTTTAGAATTAACTGTGCGCACACACAATCCATTTACTCAGGAGGTTTGTGTTTGGGTGTGCCCTGCCTTGTGCTGATGGCTGCTGCTGGGACAGAGATGGCAGAGAAAAGTCGTGTCAACCCCAGAGCTCTCCTAGTCATGTCATGGGGAGACAGGGACACTGGTGCTTGGGGTGATGACCCACCTTCCCATGCTTGCTCTGCCGGGTGTAGTTTGGAGTACTTTACCCCCTCACCCTGATTTCAGTGGCCCCCCCCCTTCCCATGATAGCGTTTGCAAAGGCATCCCATGCTGATAGCAACACAGAAAGCTCCCAGTTCCGAGACTGATGGCTCTCTGAGAGCATATCAGAGGGAGGCATGTTCAGGAACCCTGGCTTGGAGGAGACATATTTGGGGTCTTAATTTCTCTGAGCCTCGGTTGCCTCCTCATCAGTAAGAGAACATCTTGTAGTTCTACCTCTACAGAGTTGCCATGCAGATTCAGCTGTGGGGTCCACAGACTGTGTTTGCAACAGGTGCTGGGTAAATATTTGATCAAGAGACAAAACCACAGGGGGTTGGGCCAGATGGGACCAGTGGTGGAGTGGGCCAGATGGGTGCTGTCCCATCTTCCACAAGGAGGTGGGGGGCAATGAATGTTTTAGACCCTCCAGAGCTCATGGGAATGTGGGCTCAGAGTGGCCAGATCCTCTGGGTTTCTTTTATTTACTTATTTACTTATTTAAAGATTAAAGAGACCACACAAGCAGGGAGATGGGCAGAAAGAGAGGGAGAAGCAGGCTCCCCGCTGGGCAGAGAGCTGGATGTGGGACTCGATCCTAGAACGCAAATGGGATCATGACCTGAGCTGAAGACAGACACTTAACCTACTGAGCCATCCAGGTGTCCCTCCTCTGGGTTTCTTAAGAGAAGCCAGAAATCCGAGTTTGGGGTATCAAAAATGGACTGGTTGTAATTAAATATTTTAAAGAGCTGGACTGATTGCAATTAAGTATTTTAAAGGCCTTTTAAAGACTTTTAAGACCTTGTGGGACAAGCAGAATATTTCCTGGGGTTGGAGGTGACCTCAGATCTGAACAGAACCCCTGTTGTCAGGACAGGCTCGGACTGCGGACAGAATAAAGAAGTCTTGTTCTGTATTTTGGGGCTTTGGAAAATGGACCTGTGGGTCCCTAAATCAACATTATGTTAGATATAAAATGTCCCAGAGTGGGATACAGGCCACTGTAAACCCCTGTCCCCCCAGGAAGACACGAAGACATGGAGTAAGGAGCGAGTCCTTTTCTGGGAGTCCTGACCTCTGACCCCCAGGGAACATTTGCAGGCATGTTGGCTCAGCTTCTGCTTTTCAAGAGATAATGAGATAGTGTTTGAGAGACTGTGCTCTGAGTCTGTGCTGATCACTCCCCAGGCATTTTTTTTTTTTTTTTTTTCAAGATCTGAGCTGAGATCAAGAGTCCGATGCTTAACTGACTGAGCCAACCAGGCACCCCCTCTCCAGGCATTTTGAATGGAGTCCTCACAACCTGGAGAAGTAGATAATATTTTCATCCCCATTTGACAGATGAGGAAATAGAGGCTCCAAGAGACAGAGGAAGTGGTCAAGCCAGGATTCAGGCTCAGAACCGGAAGTTCTCAGTGTTGTTGTGGCCCTAAAGACCACTTTTACTTATGAACCGGGCATAACGTGAGTGGGGCTCAGGTAGAGGAGGGGGAGGTCCAACCGTGACTGTGAAGAGCTGGGGTTCATGTTTACTTAACAAACATGCATATGACACCCAGGTTGAGCCAGGCATTGCTGTAAGTGCTTTATAAATATTTGCTCTTGTAACTGTAATAAGGAACCCATGATGGAGGGCCTGATAGGGCCTCAACTGTCGGGAAAGGGGACATGAATGTGGCTAATGAAGAAGCTTGGGGCTCTGAACACAGAGTCCCAGCCCTGCCCCTGGCTATCCATAGGACCGTAGGAAAGTACCCCCCGCCTGCCCAGTTTCAAATTCCTCATCTGCAAAATGGGTCGATGCTGTACTCGGAGCTGATACAGGGGTCAGGCAAAGTCAGAGGTTGTCACTGGGTGGAGGATCAGGGCCGTGGACGCCGTGTTCTCATGCCTTTCTCTTCCCCCTCTGCCTGCCCCCACAGCCACTGGTCCGAGACCCGTGCCGCAGTTGCGCCGTGGTGTCCAGCTCCGGCCAGATGCTGGGCTCGGGCCTGGGCGCTGAGATCGACAGCGCCGAGTGCGTCCTACGCATGAACCAGGCACCCACTGTGGGCTTTGAGGCGGACGTGGGCCGGCGCAGCACCCTGCGCGTGGTCTCGCACACGAGCGTGCCTCTGCTGCTGCGCAACTATTCACACTACTTCCAGCACGCTCGAGACACGCTCTACGTGGTGTGGGGGCAGGGCAGGCACATGGACCGGGCGCTGGGCGGCCGCACCTACCGCACGCTGCTGCAGCTCACCGAGATGTACCCAGGCCTGCAGGTGTACACCTTCACTGAGCGCATGATGGCCTACTGCGACCAGGTCTTCCAGGACGAGACGGGCAAGAACCGGTGAGCCTGGCGCTGGCCTGCTGGGGGGCCCTCCCTGCTGGCAGGGGCGGGGCAGGGGACATGACTTCTCTACTGAGTTCTTGTCCATGAGGGTCTGCTCCATCAGGCACTGGGGGAGGGTCAGCTGTGTTGGGGGCAGATGTGCTCCTGCCCCTGATGGGGGACAGAAGCAGGACTGTCATTCATTGAGTCAGCACATAGATGAAAAGTCCCCAGGGGTGGTGAGGGCTGTTTGGCTTTGCAAGCACAAGATCGGGGAGCATTGCCACCTGGGAGAATGTCGGGGAACTCTTCCTTCTGGAGGAGATACTCCCTGAGATCTGGATTGGTATCTGAAGTCCCTACCAGATAAAAAAATAACAGTTAACAGTAGGAACAGCCCTCTGCGTGCACTAGGCACTGAGTTAAGGACTCTTCATGGAAGACCTCATTTTACCCCACACTCAGAAGAGCACGCTGATTCCCCCCTGCCTCCTCCACACACTTGCTCTGCCCCCCCCCCCCCCCCGCCACCCCAACTCAGGAAATACAGCTGCCAGCCTCTGGTTTCCAAGCCAGAAGCTTGGGCTTTGCACCTGACTCCTTTCATTGCATCACCTGACACATATTGTGGGCTCTTGACTCTCCTTTTGTGCCAGAGGTGCCACCTTGACTTAAGTCACCATTCCTCCCCCCGCCCCCACCCTTGTAGCACCCTCTCGCTGCTGCCTCTCTGGCCTCCTGTTGTCTGAGCACCAGCTGCCCCCAGTGAATTCATCCCATTGGTGGCCTGCCCTCAACCTGACAGCAGATTTACTTTCATGTCCTCCCCTCCCCTGGCCTTCAGGTCTCCTATGATCTGGCCCCTGCCTGTCTATGATCTCATCATCTCCCCTCATTCAGCCTGCCCCAGCCATCTGGGCTTCCTCAGAAGTAGGCCTTGCACATGCTGTTCCCTCTGTCTAGAATGTTCTTCCTCCATATCTCCCTATGACTGACTCTTTGGTATTCAGATCTGGATGGGATGTCACCTCCTCAGAGAAGCCCTCCTTGACCACTCTGCCTGAAGGCGTACCTCCCTGCCCAACATTCTTTGTCCCCTTCCTTTGTCTCCTTGTCTTCTTCACAGTTCTGCCCCCTCCCCTGTGAATGTTAGTACTGGCTATGGCAGGTTCCTGGCCAGCACAGGGCCTGGGAGATATGAAGTTTGAAGGAGTGAGCCACCGCATAAGCCCTCTGTCAGGGTGGAGGTGAGCGGCTCTTGGCTAGGAGAGCAGTAGCGCTGGTGTATTGAGAGGGTGGAGGGCTGGGCTGCCCACACAGCCCCTTGCTCCCAGGTTGGTATGGGGGAATGTGGGAGGTGCTGAGCGGACAGTGTTCCCTCCCCATAATTATCTAATTCTCCTTATTTCACACATGGGTCAGTAAGCCCCAGAGAGGTTTAGGGGCAAACCTGATACTATAGAGCAGATTCAGGGTTTGAATTGGAGACCATCTGACTCCAGACAACCATCTTTTTTTCTTTTTAAGATTTTATTTATTCGGGGCGCCTGGGTGGCTCAGTGGGTTAGGCCGCTGCCTTCGGTTCAGGTCGTGATCTCAGGGTCCTGGGATCAAGCCCCGCATCGGGCTTTCTGCTCAGCAGGTAGCCTGCTTCCCTTCCTCTCTCTCTGCCTGCCTCTCTGCCTACTTGTGATCTCTGTCTGTCAAATAAATAAATAAAATATTTAAAAAAAAAGATTTTATTTATTCACTTGAGAGAGAGAGAGGGAGAGAGCACGGACAGCGGGAGAGACAGAGGGAGAGGGGGAAGCAGACTCCCCACTGAGCCGGGAGTCTGAGTCCAGTGTGGGGCTCGATCCCAGGACCTGGAGCTCAGGACCTGAGCCGAAGGCAGGCGCTCAACCATCTGAGCCACCCAGGTGCCTATCCAGACAACTGTCTTGCCCACTTTCAGGCACTGTGCTCTATGGCCTCCCACCATCTCCCTAGGCTTGGTCCCTTAGATGAGCAGAAGTTGTGACCAGGGTCCCCCCACCATCATCTGGGGCTTTGCTCCGGTCCTGTGTGGGTGGTGAGGGGCTGAACGGGCCTGGTGTTGCATCCAATTCCACCTGTTGCCTGCTGCTCCTCTCAGGCTGGCTCTGTCCCCTCCCCAGCCTCCCCCTGGGTCCCCTCTGTGGGGGTCAAGGTGGGGACCCTTGGCTGGGAGGGTAGGGAGTGCTGTGTCCTGAGGGAGCTGAGGTGGGGTCTGTCCCACAGCCCCTTGCTCCAGCTTGAGTCGGGGAAGCGGCCGGGCTGACCGTTCTCCTTCCTCCCAGGAGGCAGTCGGGCTCCTTTCTCAGCACCGGCTGGTTCACCATGATCCTCGCCCTGGAGCTGTGTGAGGAGATCGTGGTCTATGGAATGGTCAGCGACAGCTACTGCAGGTCAGGCCGCCCAGGTCCTGGGCGTGAGGAAAGCCCGGGGCGGGGAGGACCATGGGCAACCGCCACCCCCCCCCCCACCATCCTGGCTCAGCCTGGGGGCCCCCCAGTGGGCAGCCGAAACTCAGACACCCCTTGGGCCCGGTGCCTGGTGGGAAGGAGCCCAGCTTCATGATCGGCCTCTGTGACTTTGGGCCAGACATGCCACCTCCCAGGGCCTCCGTTACCTCATGTGTAAAAGAAAATAATCACAGCTTCCCCAGAAGGTGGAAGCAAGATTTAGAGAGCGAATAGTCTACCAAAGTGCTTAGAACGGCATTGTCGGGCGCCGGCTGATACGCCCGCCCGGGATAGATCACATCTGACCTGTCACCATCAGTACGGTGATGTGTGGAGTGTGCCAGTGGGGTCCCTGATCTTGATCTTCCGTTCTCTTTGGAGCGTGCTTGATGAGCCCGTGGATGAGGTGACAGGAGCCCGTGTGCCCTCTGCCATGGTCCCTGCGGTTTGCCATCTTGATCTTTTTTTTTTTTTAATTTTATTTATTTATTTGACACACAGAGAGAGATCACAAGTAGACGGAGAGGCAGGCAGAGAGAGAGAGGGAAGCAGGCTCCCTGCTGGGCAGAGAACCCGATGTGGGGCTCGATCCCAGGATCCTGAGATCATGACCTGAGCCGAAGGCAGAGGCTTAACCCTCTGAGCCACCCCGGCGCCCCTTGCAGTCTTGATCTTGTTGGACCTGCGGTCTTGCGTGCCCATGTCCATTTTATAGATGGGTTATTTATGCTCAGAGCGTCTGCCTCTGGCCCGGCGTCAGCCACCTCACCAGAGGCAGATCCGGGGTTGAACTCTGGCCTTTGGGATCCGTGGGCTGCCCCGCTCCTCCCCTGTCTGTGCTGGCCTTCCCCGGGGCGGGCATGGGGCTCCGTGGGAGTCCCCGGTGAGGCATGGCCAGGGTAGGCGGCAGCAGGTGGTCGGAGGTGGGCGAGTTCCGTACCCCACGCGTGTCCCTCTTCCCCGCCCACAGGGAGGAGAGCCACCCCTCGGTGCCTTACCACTACTTTGAGAAGGGCCGGCTGGACGAGTGTCAGATGTACCTGGCACACGAGCGGGCGCCCCGCAGCGCCCACCGCTTCATCACCGAGAAGGCCGTGTTCTCCCGCTGGGCCAAGAAGAGGCCCATCGTGTTCGCCCACCCATCGTGGAGGACCCAGTAGCCGTGGCACCTGGCCGGCCGCCACGCCTTCCCCGGGCCTCTGTTGCACACGCCACCAAAAACATTTAATTTATGGATCCTGTCTCATGCCTTGTGGACCTAAGGTCCCTTCTTGTCCTACCCTGGGGACACTGGGAGCACTTTTTAGGGCTCCGGACTTGATGGGGGAGAAGGGGAGGACTCTGGCGAACTTTGCGCCCTCCTCCGCACCCCACCCCCTGACTCATCCAAATCTTCATTTTGGGTTCATCCCTTCTCTGGGTCTGTCCAGTGGCCTTTGCCCCGGGGCCGATGGCCCCCGCCACTCACCAGCATTGTGATCTTGGATCCTGCAACAGCTCTGTCCCTCTTCACTGTCCCCCTCCACTTGCCTTTGGTGCCACACTTCCCAGGCTGGTTGTCCTGGTCAGGACAGCCCAGAGCTTGGGGTTCATTGGGCAAAGGGGCCTTTGAGCTGTGACTGCCAGGGCCACCTCTGGAGTGTACGGGTAAACGAATGTTTTCTGGAAGCCTGTCTGAAGTGTGGTCATGTGTCTGGGGGTGGGGATTAGGGCTCCTCTCCCTGCCACAGTCCCATAACCTGTTGACTCAAGGGCAGGATGAGTCCTCGGGCTCCTTCCCAGGCCCACAGCTGGCTGGGCCTCTGGCTGTTTAATCTACCCCCGTGCTTCCTCCCCGCGAGCCCACCTGCGTCCCCACCAGGCCAGGAGCTCTGGCCGCCTGGCTGTACTGGGCTCAGGGAATGCCCCAACTTAGAGGCTTCCAGGGGACCCCTTGTCCTGCATCAGCGGGGGGAGAGCCGAGGGCCTGGGAGGAAATGACTCAGGGTGGGTCAGAAACTGCTCCACCCAATGTCGTCTCCCTGGTCCGTGGGTTAAATTCCAAGGATCTTACCAGCAAAATTCCCTATTAGCTCTGGAGTTGATCACACAGCAGGAAAGGGAGGCGGAGGGCAGGCCCCTGGCTTTCCCTCTCTCAGTTTTAGTTTTTTCATCTAGCAGGGGGGAGAAGCAGACCCACCAGTAAATCCTTAGCAAATGCCAGTGAGCAAGGGTC
This sequence comes from Mustela nivalis, assembly GCF_964662115.1. Classification (NCBI taxonomy): domain Eukaryota; kingdom Metazoa; phylum Chordata; class Mammalia; order Carnivora; family Mustelidae; genus Mustela; species Mustela nivalis. The sequence continues at coordinate 86,056,768 of NC_139032.1, read as the reverse complement.
TGCCGCCACCCTGGGAGCGGGAGGGTATGTTAGCCCATTTTACAGAGAAGGAGAAGCCACTGGCTGAGCCAGGTACAACTAGCCAGGCCCAGTGCCTGGGCCCTGCACTAAGGGGCTGGGAAGAGACCCCAGAGGTCTTCACTACGTCTCCCTCTCTCCTTCCCTCCTTCCTAATCTGAGACCAGGAGACTAAAGGAGAACCAGGACCCCAGGACCTTGGGCTCTCAGCTGGAATGGAGTCCTGGGGTTCTAGCTCCCTGCCCCAGGGTTTGGGGCCTGCTTTATGGGCCTATAAACTGGACAGCTGTTCAGAGTCCTATGCTTAGCATAATACTCTGCTATTGTTAGCTTGAAATTCTTACTATGTTTTTTAAGAAGGGGCTGCAGATTTTCACTTTGCACTGGACCCCCACAGATCACGGGGCCAGTCATGTCAGGGAGTCTGGGTGACCCAGCACGCTTCCCCTCCTGCCCGCAGCCTCTTCTCCAGAGAGGCTGGAGACCTGGCACCTGGCCCACAGCCCTGCCTTTTGTGCCCTGCCTCCCCCCTCCCCAGTGCCAGGCAGACCCAGAAGCCTCTGCAGGCGTGGGAGGAGGGAGGAGGGAGGAGAGCCCCGAGCTGGGAAGTAGAGAGGAGCAGGCTGCTGGCCACACCCCAGCTGCTGGCCTGGCAGGAGCCTGTGCCTGGGCACAGGTACTGGGCAGAGGTAAGGGTGGGATGTAACCCGGTAGGCAGAGGGTTGGGAAGGGGAGATCCTATCCTGTTCAGAGGGATGCCTCTGGAACAGAGACCTGGCCTCGCTCCGGCTCCTGCTGTGGAATGCTGACAAATTAGTGCCTTCCTCCAGGCCTCAGCTTCCTCATCTGTAAAAGGTATTAAAGGAGTCCCTACTGGGGTGCCTGGCGGGCTCAGTTGGTAGAGCGTGCGGCTCTTGATCTCAGGGTCATGAGTTCAAGCCCCAAGTAGGCATGGAACCTCCTTTAAAAAAAAAAGAGGGAAAAAAAAGTAGTCCCTCCCCATGGGATTTTATGAATTCAGAGAGATGGCCCCAGGGCTGGCACTTGATAGGTGGGTCCGGTCATTTTCAAAGGGATCTCCCTGGCTAACCGGGTCCCCCTGCCCTTGGCAGGGACAGAGGCGCTACAAGACCTCTCAGCCCCATCAGCTGCCTCCCTGCCCACAGCCTCATCCCCCCTCTCCAAGCACCAGAGATGGTTCTGATAGGATTTAAACTCACCCCCCTTCCAAGGGGTTGCCGCCTCCTCCTGCTCCGTCCCCCCAGGAGATGCTGGCTCAGCCCCTGGGCCCAGTGCACAGAGGAATCTCTGTCCTGGTCCTGCCCCCGGGTGGGATGTTTTTTGCTGGGTTGGCCTAAATAATGTGTCTTTCTGGGGTGGTGACTTGGCAGAAATACTCCATCGGCTACTTTCTCCGGGCCAAGGAGGGTGACCCCTGGCTGCTCCGGTGACTGGTTCTGGGCCTGCTGAAGGCTCTCTGAGGCAGCCCCTTCTCGGCCACTGGAGTTCCAGCAGCTTCTGAGAGGTGAGCTGGGGGCAGGAGCTTCCTCCTACCTCTGAGGGGTGTGGTGGGGCTGGGGCACCATGGTTCATGGCCCCTCTTTGGGGCCCTGTTTTCCTGTCTACAGCCCTGCCCCTTTGTCCCCTTAGCAGGCCTGCTGGGGACTGATCTACTTCATCCTGAGGTCAGAGGGGAGACTAGGTGAGTCTCATAGCCTAGAAGCACTGGTGTCATTAGGGGTCTGTTCTCAGAAGGAACTTGGGGCCAGGCCAGGAACTCACACTCAAACCTCATCTAGGCAGATGAAGAGAAGATGACAGGTTCTTCTGGACACCGGTGGGCTCCTGTGCCCAGGTCACCGGGCCCACCTGACTACTCCAGCCTGCTATTTAGGACCAGCTGCTTCCTGGTTGCAGACCCGTTGCCCAGGTCTCGGGAACACGGGCTTATGGAGAGCTCCTGTGTGCAGGTCTACACCCGCTGGGGACTCCCCACTGGTCTCTCTTCCAGAAGCCCTTCCCTTGGGTTCCTTCTCTAGCTGGAGGGAAAGAGGCTCCAGCTTTCAGGCTTGGGTCCCACACTGGATCTTCCCAGGAGGTAGTGGGGAGATGGGGCCAGGTGTGGACCCATCTATGGGCCTTGGTTTTAGTCCATGTAAATTGAGAGCTTTGGTGGTGGGTGAGGAGGTCCTGATGGGCTCTTCCTAGGGCAAAGATTGCTAAGGGTTCAGAAGGGAGGGTGGTCACACTCAGGATGCCCACTCTGGGACAGGAAGGCCTGACGCAGAGGCCACCTCTGCCTGACCGTGGACGGGCAGCCCTGTGGGGAGGACCCGCTCCGGGCAGGTTTAAAGGGTAGCTCCAGCACTGGCCAGCCATCCATGAAAGTCCTGCTGTGGGCGTGAGGCAGGCCTGGGGCTTCGGGGCAGAACGGCTCATGGTAATTCAGTAGACAAGCGTGGGGGAATCCCAGCCTGGGCATCTGCCCACACCCGAGCCTTACTTTCTCCCTCTGGAGTGTAGCACCCATCTCATAGTTCATTCTAATTCGGGGAGGCCTGTCTGCAAAGTGCTTAGCACAGGAGAAAGCACCCGACACTCCCAGAGCTGTTCTTCTTACCCTGGTGATTACTGACACGGTTGTTCCTGTTCCTGGGGCCCAGGGAAGGGAAGCTGACCCTGAAGCGGAGCCTCCTGGAGTCAGTCTGGGCCCAGAGACATGGCAGGCCTGAGGGGGGAGCTCCAGGTCCGGATTTGGTCCAGGAGCTGGGCTGTTGCACTCTTTTGATTTCCGGAGTCCGTGTCATTGGCCTGGGGCAGGAAGCAGAGCTGGGGACAGGACGCCCCCGCCTCTCGTACAGCCTCCAACCTGCAGGGTGACTTTGGACAAGGGGCTGCTCTCTGAACCCCCAACATCAGCCTTCCCACTGGACAGCCTTGTTCCCTACCCTGTGGTTTTCTGTCCCTGGGCTGGCAGGGTGAGGTTTGGGGGCTGGAGTGGAGTGGTGCTCAGGAAGCACATAGAGGTGGACAGCAGGGGGGGCAAGAGGCCTTGAATCCACCTTTGGCTCTCCCCACTGAGCCCCCCTGCCCAGTTGGGGGTGCCTCCACAGCCTAGAAGACAAACCTTGGCCCCCCCCCACTTTTGTTTTAATGGAACACAAAGTAGTATTAACAAATGACTCCATTGTGAACAGCCTGGAACTTAACAAAGCAAAAAGTGAAGGTAACACCTACCCCTCCTGCCCCGTATCTATTCTCCAGGGAGAACTCCTGCCAGTAGTCCAGTATGGATTCTTCCAGACCTTTTGTGTGCATTTACAATTCTACAGATATAGATGTATTTTTTAGAAATTGTGTTATAGATGCAGTTTATTTTTTTTATAAGTTAAAAACTCAGTTTTTAAGTATAAAAACATCGTGTAGCTACTATCTTAAAATTTCTGTAAAATAGTTAAGCACCCACCCCCAAAACACAAAAAAAACAAAAGCAGCCCATAATTTTATCATTCCAGAAATGACCACTTAAAAAAAAAAAGATTTTATTTACTTATTTGTCAGAATGAGAGAGAGAAAGCACAAGCAGGGAGAGTGAGAAGCAGGCTCCCGGATGAGGGACTTCATCCCAGGACTGTGGGTTCATGACCTGAGCTGAAGGCAGACATTTAACCAACTGAGCCACCCAAGCATCCCCGGAAACAATCACTCTTAGCACTTTAATCACTAATAGGCAGAATGAAAAATCATATTTTCATTTGATTTATCTCCTCCTTCTCTTTTATTTTTTGAATACTGTGATACATACAAATGATGTCATCCATCATACTCACAAGTGACAAAACATAATAATATAACGACCCTCTTAAACCCATGTCCCACTGAAAGACCGGAAGGTACTAGAACTGCATGGCTCTGTGTTTCCTCCTCTCCCTTCCCGAGTCCCTGCCTCCCCCACAGAGACAGCTATGTTCTTGACTTTTGCTGGTTTAAAAGTTTAATCATTTGAATAGGCAAAAAGCTAAACCTCTCCCTGGTTGTGAGGGCTGCCATAGCTCAAACAACATAGCATGTAGTTTTATTTGTCTTCTGGGACTGGTCTTTTTCACCACTCATGTTTCTAAAATCCATGTCATTGTAGCTCATTCATTTTTCCCTGCTGTGTAATATCCCACCTGGGCATCCAGACAGGGAAACAAATCCATTCTCCTGTTGACAGATATATGGGCTGTTTCCGGTTTTGTGCTATGTCTAGCTCTGCTACTCCCAACTTTGTTGTGCACGTGGCAAGAATTTCTCCAGGATACATATCCAGGAGCGGAAAGCATATTTTTACAATTTCCTTTTCCAGAATGATTAACTTCTTTCACTTGCTTTCTTCGCTTGAACAGCCTGTAAATATCCTGGACATTTCTTCCTGGCGGTGCATAGCGCTTCTGCATCCTTCATTCTAGCTGGACTGTGCCTTTGTGTGTTTGACCAAGTCCCAGTCAGGGGTACCATCACATAAAACGATGTCACAAATACCCTGATAACTCTAAGAAGTAACATAACATTTTTAATCCTGACGACACCCCATGAGGTTGTTCTTCCTATTTTCCAGAGGCAGAGGAAGGGTAAATGATGTGCAAGCTTCAGCAGCTAGCAGAGGGCACAGTAGACTTGAATCCAAGGGAGAACCCCCGAGTTCACCCATGGTGGCTAGTGGATGCAAGGCTCTGGAGGCCCCGGGTAGGGGAGCCCAGGGAGAAACTCGACTGATTCCAAGCGCAATGTGCCCCAGGACTTAGTTTCCCCATCCAGGTCCTGGCGGCAATAAAGCGAATAGAAGCGGCTCCGACTCACAGTGAACGGCTCCAGAAGGCTGTTCTGTGTGTGGGGGGTAGTGGTGGTGGTGGGGGGGGGTTATTGCCACTACAGGCTGCCCATCCGAGCAAGGGCTGTGCTAGTGCGGTCCCGGCCCGGGGTCGCCTGCCCCTCACCCCTCCCCGCCAGCACCGCCCCGGGGCGGAGTCACCCGCGGCCCCTCCAGGCTCCGCCCGCTTCCCTGGCCTGGGCCCGAGCGGCGGCGGTGGCGGCGGCGCTAGGACCCGGCGGGCGGGGGCTGCGGCGGGGCCTGGGCGGCCGGAGCAGCGCGGACCCCGGCTCTCGGCTCCCGGCGCCATGTGAGGGGGCTCGGGGGCCGCGGGGGGCCGGGCGCTCCCCGGGGGAGGTGAGCGGGCGCCGTGCGGGGGCGGGTAGCGGGAGGGGAGCGCTGCCTGCGCCCCGGGGCGGGGGCGGGGAGCCCCCAGGGCAGGGGGAAGATGCGGGGCCCCAGATTTCCCCTAGACCCACTCCCGGCAGTCGCGCCTGGAGATCCCGGTCCTCGCGCCCATGGGCTGTCGCAGGGTTCGCGGGGCCCCTGCCGCTGACTCCATCGTTAGAGCTCGGGGACCTGCCGCCGTCCTGCCTCCCTCCTCTTCCCAGCTAGGGCTAGGGCTGTGGACCTCCCGGAGTGCGGGAACTGGGGGAGGTGGTCAGCGCAAAAGGGGGTGTAGAGGGTGAGTCGCACCCCGCCAGTGGACCCACGGGCTCAGCGACCCCCCATGTAGACATTAGGAGCCTCCCTCCCCCTTCTCCTCAGAGCCCTCCTCCCACGAGGCTCGTGGGGGCGTCTCGACCCTGCCGGAGGACTCCCCCACGCCGAGAGAGGCAAAGCCCCCAAAAAGAGAGCAGGGTGTGGCCCCCACCCTTAGCGCAGGGACTCAGCCCTCCTGCTCTGCCAGCCTCGGGGCTGAGGCCACACTCCTGGCCCCGCACTCTGGGCTGCCAACTCCCCAGGCCTCTCCAGCCTGAGCAAGTCGCTTCCCAGCAGGCCTGCTCCCTAGTGCTAGGCCGGGTGCTGAGCACACACTTGGTGGCCTCTGGCCCATTCCAGTCCCGGCAGATCCTGGAGGGAGATCCCGGCAAGCTCAGCCCCAGGCTGCTCCCTGAGAACAAGACTGTAAACAAGGCTCCCCGGAAGACTCTGGGCAGCTCTGCCTCTCTGAACCTCAGTCTCCTTATCTGTGAAATGGGGAGTAAGAGTCCTTCCCTTGCAGCGTTGCCGGGAGGATGGGGTGAGTGGGTGATGCGCAGTGTGGCTCCCTGCATGCCTTCCTCGATATTAGAGGGAAGTGGCTAGGCTAGGTGTCGGAGAAGGGGCAGTGTTTCCCTCGCAAGCTCAAGGTGAGGCAGGCCCCCAACAATGAATAACCACGAGACGAACAGCTACTGACAGGCACTGACCAAGCACTTTCAAGCCCGGTGCTTCCCTTGCCACATCTGCTTGAATCCTTTCAACAACCCTGTAAGTTACCTACTCTTATTATTCCCATTTCAGAGATGAGGAAACTGAGGCTCAGAGAGGTCACATGGCTTGCCCGAGGCCCCTCAGCCAGTAAGTGGTGGAACCGGGATTCGCACTGGCACCTGAGATGCTGTGACCATGGCCTTCTCAGAGCAGGATTGTGACGGGGCTGACCAGAGGGTCGGTGGTCCTGGCTGAGGGCACTGCTCAGGCAAAGGTGGGAAAGTAGGGGTGGGCCTGGGAACTGGAGATCCGTGGTGTTTCTGGAGCGTGGGGCATAAGAAGGAAACGGTAGTGAGAGGAAAGGCTCCGCTCAGAGACAGCTGGACCGTGAGGGCCTGAACGGCCAGAGGGTCAACGCTGATGGGTGCGACCCTGGGATTCTGGACTCCCGTCTTGCGCCATAACGGGCTGTGAGTCCAAAGACAAGCTGCTTTTCTCTTCTAATGAGCCTCAGTTTCCTGATCTGTATCGCGGGCACTGGACCCAGTGAGAGGCCCCGTGAACTCCTTGATGGGCCCTCCAGCCCGGGAGAAATCTGAGACCTGGCTGGGGAGGAGGGGGGCTCCCGCGGGGAAGGGGCGGGGCCGGGCAGTGGGCGGAGTCGGGGATCAACCAATCAGGAGCGGCATTGGGGGGAGCCTCCTTTGGCCTGAGGTTCTATGGCTATTCCTGGTGGCAGTGTAGGAGTAAACAGCGGCCAGGTCAGGGGGCGGAGATAGTGGCGGGAGCTGGGAGGCCCCTGGAGGGGAGGACAGAGCTGGGGAGCCCGGGGCCCTGGTTGTCCCTCTGCACATTCTTCCTCTGTCCTTGAATCTGCGGGAGGTGGCTGGTTGCAAGTACTTACTCCCTTTTGACAGGTGGGGAAATTGAGGTCTGGAGGGGAGCTAGGGCCTGTGAGAATGTCCCCTCGCAGCACCGGCCGCTGAGGGCAGATGGGCAGGAAGGAAGGGCTGTCCTGGGCTGCATCATCACTGGAGCCCCCCCACCCCCACCCCTGAGGGTGGGGCTGTAATTATAGCCCATTGGTGAGTTGTGCCCTTAACCCCCCAAGATCTCATTGTTAATTAGCGGAATCATTCACTGAACCTCCTGCACCCAATCCCGTGGCTTTGGAGGCACAGGGGGAGAGTGTGACTGAGGATCTGTACCCACCCCACCCTCAGAGAGCTCTTAGCCTAGCCAGGAGGTGACACACAGGAAGTTGCTGGCCTACCCCAGGCTTGGAGGATGAGAGGGCATGAGCAGGGTGCAAGAGGGCAGCTGTTCGAGATAGAAGGGACAGTTTGTGCAAGATCTGGAAGGGTGCCTGTGCAGAGGAGTCTGGGGACCTAGAAGGAATATTGCTTTATTCCAAGGCTGCAGGGACCTCAGTCAGGGTTTGGGATAGGAATGCATGGGGCTCTTGCTGGGTGGGGGACAAGCCCCCAGCAGGGGAGTCAGCTTTAAGGCCTGCCAGCTGTCTAAAAGAGCGAAAGTATGGGGAGGTCCCTGCTCAGGGAGCAGAGTGGGAGAGAACAAGGGGCAAGGAGAGAGGCAGGGCTCTGCCACCACCCGGCTCTGTGACCACGGGCAGGTTCCTGCCCTTTCTGGGTCTCAGTACCTTTCTCTGCAAAATGAAGAGCCTTGAAGTCGTGGATGGGTAGGAGGGCTGGTGGGGACGGTGTAGCCTTTGACCAGCTGTGCTAGAGGGAGAGCTCCCAAGCTGTAACCTTTCTGTGACTTGCAGGTGTGACCCCACATCCCTGCCCCCTGGGCCACCTGCAGGACGCCGGCCCCTGCCCCTCAGCAGACGCCGGAGAGAGATGAGTAGCAACAAAGTGAGTCCCCTTTCACTTCTTGTCCCCATCTCAGCCTTTTACTTCCTCAGCGAAATGGGCTCCTTTGGACCTGCCTCAGACCCAGGCCACCACCAGTGTCTCCCCTACCAAGAAGTGCCTGATGCCTGAGAGGCCATGGCTTGAGCTCTGCTGTGGCCACTGATCTCTGGCTTTGGCCAAGCCCCTGTCTCTCTCCGGACTTGGTCCACCTCTCTCTTCCTAGTTTTGACTGGTCCATCTGTGGTAAAGGGTGGGCCGAGAAGGTGACTGTGAAGGGTGGGGGAGGGGAGGGGCAATGGTCAGAGTCAAAGAGGACAGGATGTTGTGAGCAGCACCCTGAGGGTGTCAGAGTGATCCATGCATTCATGTTTTCCTGAGCACCTACTATGTGCCCGGCCCCATGCACCCCTTTCCAGGGATCCACCGCAGAGCCCAAGGGTTGGAGTAGTGTGATGTGGGCATATCGATCTGGGTCTGATTGGGAGAGGGAAAGCACACAGTCATTTGAACAGGGAAAGATTAGGGGAAAGAATTCTCTGCAACAGCCAGGCATCAGAGTAATGAGGACTTGGAATTCTAAGGAATATAGGAAGGAGCAGGCCCCACCTGCAGGGCTGAGGTCTAGGGCACAGCTCTGGCCCACAGGATGGCAGAGAACCCACTGTGGCCCTGGGCCAGTGGATTTGGCCTAAAGTTGTCATAAAACCACCTCCTGAGTTACAGGGAAGGCTGCCACTCCCAAGAGACACTCGGAGCCCATACAGAACTGCTCCAGGGAGGGAGCCTATGGCCTCTGGTGTTTGAGTGTACAGTCCGAGCTGAACTCTGGAGAAGCTGTGATCACAGCGGGAGCCGGAGGCACTCTGCTTCCAGCCTGCCTGAAGGCAAGGAAAGGGGGTTGGAGGGGAGCTGCGGAGTGCATCCAGCTGCTAGCTGCTGGCAGCTCCTGGCCACCGGGCACCGGGGCTGGAGCAAGTGCTGTGGGAGCCCTGCACTGTGGAGGGGCAAGGGCACGGACCATGCGTCAGGCCCCCCAGCCTCAGGAAGCAAACTCCTTTTCTCCTGAACTGCCTCTCCAGTGCCATTTACCAACAAAGCTCAATCTGCAATTAACTGGCAAAGAAACACATGTAAGGGCCCAGGCCCATTTTCGCAGAGCAGGCAAAGAGGGTGAGCTTGGACCTGAGAGGCAATACGTGAACAAGCAGCACAAGGAGCCAGGACTTCCAGATCTTGCCTGGCCGTGCAGGGCCTGGGCGGATTAGTCCCAGCAGATACTTTGGATATCCCTTTCCTGCCCTTTCGGTGACACGGTGGGCCCTGAGTGCCCATGCACCGCAATTCCTGACCAGATCCATCCCCTCCAGGCTTAATGAAAGATAAATATTACAGGGAATTCCTGTTTGGGGAAGGAAGACCTTGGGCCCTGTCCCTTGAATGCCCCAGCTGTCTCCAAGCATTCTTCCAGCTGCCCCCGGAGGGATCCCTCTGACATATGCAATCCAATCCAGCGAATCCTCCCAGAGAACCCCCTGGGCTTCTGTAATCCGGGAGCTGGGATACGGTGGCCATGGAGGCTGTCTCGGTCCCAGCCCTCAGAGGTTATGGTCTTACGGGGCAGGGAGAGGGGGGTGGCAGTTTGAATGCAGCGTGACCCGTGCTGGGATGGGGGTGCTCAGGGGGCCGGAGGGGGTGGTGTCTGAGCTGGTCTGGAAGGATGAGCAGGAGGGAGCCGGGCAAGGCAGGTGGCAGGGACGAGGCAGAGGCCTGTATGGCGGCTGGGCGCTCAGTGGCCTCTCCCCTCTCCAGGAGCAGCGCTCAGCAGTGTTCGTGGTTCTCTTCGCCCTCATCACCATCCTCATCCTCTACAGCTCCAACAGTGCCAGTGAGGTCTTCCATTACGGCTCCCTGCGGGGCCGCACCCGCAAGCCCATCAACGTCAGGAAGTGGAGCATCACCGACGCGTATGTCCCGATTCTCGGCAACAAGGTAGCACGACAGCTCTGGGGGGCTCCCCGAGACCCGGCTGACAGCTGACCCACCCCGCGGCCCGCCATCTCTGTTCCCACCTCCTCTACCTCTTCTCTCTGCTATTTCCGTTCTTCCTAAATGAGAGTCAAGGCCCTGGCTTCCAGTTCCTTCAGCCCCCTGTTGGCTGTGTGACCTCGAACAGGTGCCCTTGTCCCCCTCTGGGCCTCCATTTTCTTCAAGATCCCATTTTTAGCCCTGATACCTTACTGCCTAGTGAGTCAGAATCCCTAAGGAGAGATGTCTCTGGTTTTCCCTGATCTCTCCCTGCTGGGGATTCCACACATGGTTTGGAAGCTGAGCACTGGAGGGCCTGACAATACAGAAACAGTCACAATAATGGCTGTCCGTTGTCCGTTGCCTGCTGTGTGCTGGGTACTGTAATTAGCGGTAATCATCATACCGACCCTGGGAGGTCGGCATCGTTAGCTCCCTTGAAGAGATGGAGAAACCAAGACTCAGAGAGGTAAAGTCATTTGTCCAAAGCCACACAGAGGTGCAGCTCAGTAGAGAACCCAAACATTATTCCCAGGACTTCTGTTTGCCTTGCATAGCCATGAGACTGACATTGTGTTTTGGGGGTCCCCCCTAGAAGCCTCTAAGCCCTAAATGTTTTCTAGGAGGCCAAGGATATAATCGCTGGCCTGGAATATGGACTCCCACCTTCCAGGAAGAGGAGGTCTTCCAATCTGTGCCTGCCTCCCTCTCCTCCCTCACAAATCCTCCTGAATTTCTCAGGATCTGAATACACCCTTACTGGAAAGGGCCCATTAGCAGGTCTTCAGAGACCGATCAGCATCTGTCTCTAGACCCTAAGAACTCTTAAAATAAAAATAATGGAACCTGGAAGAAAGCAGAAGAGCTTGAGAGTGGGCGACACGGGAACAAGGGAATGAGGCAGCACTGGGCTTATAGACAGGGATGCCAGCAGAGCTCGGGAAAGCTGGAACAGTCAAGATTTGAGGTCCATGGGATCTGCCATCAGATCTCAGAGCAGGGACTCAGGGAGGACTGCCTGAAGGAGGTAGCTCCTGAACTTGGGCTTAAAGGGTAAACAGGAATTCCATGGCAAGAAATTAGGCCCCAGAGAACATGTGGTTCTGACTGATTCTCCAGTGGGGAAACAAAGACCCAGAGGGGCTTCCACACCCTGTCGGACTGACAAGGCGGGGCGTTGTTTGTGGGTGGTGCCCTGGGAAGGATGTCCTCTTAGGGGAACTGGACTGGGCTCGGGCTCTGTGGTCAGGTAGACCTGGGTTCCTACCCAGGTACTACCCTTCTCTGCTGTGTGACTTTGGGGACATCCCTGCATGACTGTCCTGTCCTCCTGTTCCTTCACTCTGCCCCAGCCGAGTGGCCTTCTTTTGCCTGTCAACACACTGTGGTCATTCCCACATCAGAGCCTCTGGTCTTGCTCTTTTTCCTGCCTTGTTAACTTTCCTACATGGTTCCTCTTCATCTTCCAAGTCTCAGCTCCGAGGGCCCCCCACCGCCCTGCCCTGCCAGATGATCTTCCTAGAGTAGCCCCCACCCCTGTCGCTCTTGATCCCTTGCCCGAACTGCATTGTCTTTGTAGCATGTTTCACTCACCACTTGCCATTAGTTTTTTACTTGTTCACTGTCTGTCTCTCTGACGATGAGCCTTTTGAAGGCAGAAGGGGGGTCCCTTTTATTCATTGCTCTGTCCCTAATATTTGGCCATTAGCCAGTTGCTGTAATATTTATTGTCAAAGGAACAGCCTTTGACAGTTTCCTTGTCTTTAAAATGGGCAAAATAAGGTTACCTGGGTGGCTCGTTCAGTTGGGTGTTTGACTCTCGATTGTGGCTCTGGCCATGATCTTGAGCCCGACATCAGGCTCCATGTTTGGCATCGAGCCTGCTTAAGATTCTTTCTCTCCCTCTGCCCACCCCTCCCCCCATCACAATAAGTAATAAAATAAAATGGGCAAATTAATTCCTGCCTCCAAGAGGCCTGGATGTACAGGCATTGAGTGGACATGACAGACAGTGTTGACTTTGCTCACCCCCTCCCAGACGCTGCCCTCCCGGTGCCACCAGTGTGTGATCGTCACCAGCTCTAGCCACCTGCTGGGAACCAAACTGGGCCCCGAGATTGAGCGAGCCGAGTGCACAATCCGCATGAACGATGCGCCCACCACGGGCTACTCAGCCGACGTAGGCAACAAGACCACCTTCCGCGTGGTCGCCCATTCCAGCGTGTTCCGTGTGCTGCGGAGGCCCCAGGAGTTTGTCAACCGGACCCCCGAAACCGTGTTCATCTTCTGGGGGCCCCCGAACAAGATGCAGAAGCCCCAGGGCAGCCTTGTGCGTGTCATCCAGCGGGCAGGCCTGGTGTTCCCCAACATGGAGGCCTATGCCGTCTCTCCCGGCCGCATGCGCCAGTTTGACGACCTGTTCCGGGGTGAGACGGGCAAGGACAGGTACCAGCCTCCTGCCTGCCCCCTCTGGCCAGCCCCGCGCTCCCCATCGGCATTCTCGGCCTGGAGGGCCTGCTGTTCCCAGCATGCACTGCTCTGAGGGTGTGATCACTTCCTGCCACCCTCTGGTCACGTTTTCCAGGGTAGCAGGAGTTATTTCCAACATACTCTGCACTGTCATGTCTCGCCAGGAGGGCTTCCTCCCAGCATGCATTGCTCCGAGGGAACAGGGCTCCCAGCATGCTCTGCTCTAAGATGGCATATGCCTAGCATCTTTCTAGGAGAGCTCCCAATGGCTCATGGCCGGTATTCACTGAACCGAGCATGTCTTACTTTAGGCATATAGTTGCTCCCAGCATGCTCTATCCTAAGAATACATCTTTGCCAGCATGTCCTTTTCTGGCTGATCTCTCCAAAAAAGCTAGGCCAGTGCTATCCAGTAGAAATATAATGCAAGCCATATATGTCATTTAAATTTCTGTAGTAGCCAAATTAATAAAGTAGAAAGAAACAGGTGAAATTAATCTTAATATATTTTATTTAACCCAATACATCCAGCTTATAGATCCTATACTTTGTTTTATCCCTAAATAGTTAAGATTTGAAGGAGCTATTGTAAATTGTATTTAAAGTTTTAGGGGGTTCCCAATTACTCATTGCTGATATACAGAAATACGATTGATTTTTGTGTCTTGACTTTGTATCCTATAATCCTGCCAAACTTAGTTACTGGTTCTGGGAGATTTTCCCAGCTTCATTGGGATTTTCTATACATGTAATCATATCATAAGGATATGTAATTCAGAACAGTTTTATTTCTTCCTTTCCAGTGGTATGCTTCTTATTTCTTTTTCTTGCCTTATTACGTTGGCTAGGACTTTTGACACAAGGTCAGATGGTATGGAGAGTGGTGAGAATAGACATCCTTGGCCTTGGTTCCAGTCTCAGTGGGAAAACATTTGGTCTTTCATCATTGAATAAGTTGTTAGCTGTAGTTTTTAGCTGTCCTTTATTGAGTTGAAGAAGTTCCCTCCTCTAATTTGCTAAGAGTTTTTATCATTATTGGATATTAAGTTTTATCAAGTGTTTTTCTGTATCAGTTGATATGCTTATTTGGTTTTCCTTAAGGCTATAAGTATGGTGGATTATGCCACCATGTATATTTTTGAATATTGATTGATTTTTGAATATTGAATCAGACTTGTATTATTAGAATAAACTTCACTTGGTTGTAGTGTATTATTTTATATAGTGCTGGATATGATATGCTAATATTTTTTTGAGATTTTTGTGTCTGTGTTCACAAGAGATATCAATCTGTGGTTTTCTACTGTCTTTGCCTGGCTTTGGTCTTATGGGTAATGCTGGCCTCAGAAAAATGTGTAGAATTGGTGCTATTTCTTCTTTAAATGTTTGGTAGAATTTGCCAGTGAAACTGTCTAGGCCTGGAGAGTTCTTTTTTGAAGGTTTTGAATGATGAATTCAGTTTCTTAATAGTCACACATACTTAGGTTAATCTGTTTCATATTGACTGAGTTTTGGTTTCATCTTGATTTTCAAGGAATTGGCCTATTTCATCTAAGTTGGGAAATTTATGTACATAATTGTTTATGGTTTGCTTACCGCTCTTCCATATCTGCAGGGTCTGTGAGGATAGTCTCTGTTTTATTCTTGATATTGGTAATTTATGTCTTTTCTCTCTTTTTCTTTGCCAGTCTCCTGAGAGGTTTATTTTCTATTTAAACTTCCCAAAGGGGGCGCCTGGGTGGCTCAGTCATTAAGCGTCTGCCTTTGGCTCAGGTCATGATCCCAGGGGTCCTGAGACTGAGCCCCACATCGGGCTCCCTGCTTGGCAGGAAGCCTGCTTCTCCCTCTCCCTCGTGCTGCTCCCCCTGCTAGTGTTCCCTCTCGCTGTGTCTCTCTCTGTCAAATAAATAAATATAAAAAAAAAAACAACAACAAAAAACTTTACAAAGAACCACCTTCCTTTAAATATATCCAAACTATTTTTAGTTAAACATATAGTCAAAAACCACCAGTGATATTTTCTGTGTGTGTGTGTGTGTGTGTGTGTGTGTGTGTTTAAGATTTTATTTATCTGGGGCGCCTGGGTGGCTCAGTGGGTTAAGCCGTTGCCTTCGGTTCAGGTCATGATCAGGGTCCTGGGATTGAGCCCCACATTGGGCTTTCTGCTCAGCAGGTAGCCTGCTTCCCTTCCTCTCTCTCTGCCTGCCTCTCTGCCTACTTGTGATCTCTCACTGTCAAATAAATAAATAAAATATTTTTTTAAAAAAGATTTTATTTATCTGACAGAGAGATCACAAGTAGGTAGAGAGGCAGGCTCCCCGCTGAGCAGAGAGCCCGATGTGGGACTTGATCCCAGGATCCTAAGATCATGACCTGAGCCGAAGGCAGCGGCTTAACCCACTGAGCCACCCAGGCGCCCCTGCAGGTGTGTTTTTAAAGATTTTATTTATTTGACAGAGAGAGATCACAAGTAAGGAGAAGGGCAGGCAGAGAGAGAGGGGTGGAAGCAGGCTCCCTGCTTAGCCTGCTTCCCGAGCCCAATGTGGGCTCGATCCCAGGACCCCGAGATCATGAACTGAGCCAAAGGCAGAGGCTTAACCCACTGAGCCGCCCAGGTGCCCCAATTTTCTGTGTTTTTTTCACACTAAAACATCACATGTGTATTTTACACTGATAGCACATTTTAGCCACAAGTCGCGCCCACATGTGGCTCCTGGCTGCTGCAGTGGGCAGCTCAGCTCTAGACCCTTGGCTCCTTCCTATGCCTTGCTCTGAACCTGGGGTCACAGCATGACCTCTGATGAGTCTCCCATTAGGTGTTTGCTCCTAGCGTGGGGACAGCTTCTAGAAAGTTCCTTTAAGCAAGACCATGAGTCTAGTAAGTTCATGGTCACTTGCAACTTGCTCTGCTGTGACTAAATCTCCAGGAGTTGATTCCCAGCATGTGCTGTTCCTCCAGAGGAGCTCTCTCCACACCCCTCATCTCTGCCCAGACAAGCCCTCTGCCAGCGTGTTACATGCTCCCACAGTGGGGCTGGACTGGGGGGAGGTCCCTGAAGTGGGGGCGGGGCCCCTAGGGCGGGGGAGGGAGAGTTCTGGGAAACTCCAGATGGGCTGACCATTCCTTCCCATCCGCATGCCCCCTCTTTGCCGGCAGGGAGAAGTCCCATTCGTGGTTGAGCACCGGCTGGTTCACCATGGTCATAGCGGTGGAGCTGTGTGACCACGTGCATGTCTATGGCATGGTCCCCCCGGACTACTGCAGGTGAGCCCCCCCCCCACAACAACCAGTCACTGGTTTCAGGCTGGAACCCCGGAGATTTTGGCTGGGGGGTGTCTTTGAGGGTTTCTGTTTTCTGGCATTCAAACCGCTCTGCAGCGATCTAGGCTTCTACCTTGGGGGCCTCCCCCCAACTCAGCCAGAGTCCAGAGTTTGTATATTAATAATAACTATCATTAATATCATCACATGACAAGTCTGCTGGGTGACAGTGTACTTCACCAAGTCCTGACCGTGTTCCAAGCCTGGCTCTATTTGTTATGTCGTTTACTTCTCACAGGGACCCTCATGGATAGCTGTCTTATTCTTTCTGTTCCATAGATGAGAAAAACTGAGGAAGGCATTTTGTGAGTAGCCTAAGGTCCCACAAACAATAAGCACTGGGGCCAGGCTCCAGAGCCTTACTTCTTACCACTACCCTACACTACCACCCTCTTAAGGAAAGGAAAAATTTCGGTCATTAAAAAACAACAACAACAAAACAAAAAAACCCACAAGAAACAAAAAACAGGAACAAAGTTGGGTGGTCATAAATCGTCCATCCTACATCCATTTTACAGATGGGGAAACTGAGGCCCTGGGAGGGACAGGGATTTCCCCCAATGAAGTCCTCTAGCAAGTCAGGAGCTGGAAGGGACGGGCCCCGCTGGTGCCTCCTGTGCCCTGACTGCTCCCATCTGTTCTGCCCCAGCCAGCGGCCCCGCCTCCAGCGCATGCCCTACCACTACTATGAGCCCAAGGGGCCGGACGAGTGTGTCACCTACATCCAGAATGAGCACAGCCGCAAGGGCAACCACCACCGCTTCATCACCGAGAAGAGGGTCTTCTCCTCCTGGGCCCAGCTGTACGGGATCACCTTCTCCCATCCCTCCTGGACCTAGGCCACCCCGCCGGTGGACCTCCCACGGGGTTGGGGGGGGGAAGGCGGGAGAGACCACTCTCTCCTCCCAGCCACTCAACCAAGGGCCATCTCGTGGCCAATCAGAGCTGGCCGGAGTATCTTCGGGCCAATCAGGGCCTTGTATCCTCCAGCCAGTGAGGGCGTGGGGGTGTCTCTTGACCAATCAGGGATTTGGATTCGAGCTATGTGGTTAATCAGGGGTGTTGGAGGTGTTTCTTGTCCAGTCAGGGTCTGAGCAGTCAATCAGGGTATTTCTGAAGTTATCTGAGGCTAAGGACATGTGCTTTCCCATGAGGCCTTGGTTCAGAGCCCCAGGATGGACACCGCCCCTCCCCCATCACTCCCTGTTGGCTGGGACAGTGGGGTCCTGTCCTATAGAGCTGGGAACTCTGCTGCTCCCTCACTTCCCAGAGCCAGAAAGAGAGGTTGCATGGGAGTGGGAGTTGTGTCTGGAGGCGAGGCCAGGGCATTTGGGAGCTTGTGGGGGGTATCTTAGAGGTAGGAGCCAGCATCTGGGTCTTGGCTCTGTCCTGAGTGGCTTTGGACAAAACTCTTGCCCTCTCTCTGGTCACCCTCCTGCCTGTGTCAAGTTCTGACGTGGAGTCTGAGGCCCCCTTCCCACTTTCCCCACTGACCTCCTTGGGTCTGTCTTCCCTAAGACTGGACCCCTCCAGCCACCACCCCTTGCTGCGGGGCTCAGCTCCTTGGGGGTCTGGAGTCCTCTTCCTCACCTCCTCCTGGAAACTTAGGGTATTTTTGCATAAACTCCCACAGGGGTTGGGGGTGGGTGGGATCTAATAGGAAAGGAACAAACCTTCAGCTGTTTCCTTAGTTCCTCCACTCAGCTGCCATTAGTTTGGCTCTTAAAGAGCCAGGCTCCCTTTTCTGCCATCCAGCAGTCAGGCTTTCCACCTGTTGGAGTAGCCTTTGGGGTACTCCAAAGAGGGGTAATCCCAGCCAAACTGGGGTTTCACACAGCCCCTTTTTCTGCAGCTGCTGGAGTCATCCAAGGGTCTCCCCTCAGCTGGGCCTGGGAAGGCTCTCAGGGGCCGGGAGCCCCTTTGCCTGGGTTCTGCCCCCTCACTCTACACCAGGCACTTTATTGCTGGACCTCAGTGAGGTGGACTTGCCCCTGCTCTTCCAGAGTCCAGGAGGGAAGACTGGAGGGCTTCCTGGAGGAGGCTGTGGAACAGGAGGGGTCAGGTGGAGGAGGAAGAGGCCAGCAGCAAGCCTTTGCACATTGGGGTGGGGGCTGGGAGCCGGTGAGTACCCCAGACTCGGTTTTGTAATGATTTGTTCAGGAATAAATGCACCTAAGCTCTGGTTCCATTTCCTTTGTCTCTGGGATAGAGCTTGACTCCCTCTGGCCTGGCTATGGGCTTCCTCAGGACAGTGCCCACGCCCTCCAGCCTGGGAGCTCACGCACAGGATGGTTAGCTTCCGCAGCCTGCCAGTGAGTCTGTTTTGTAGCTTGGGTGGAGACCTGGGAGCTCCAGAGGTGTGCGGGTTCCTGAACCAAGCCCACCTGGCTGTTCCAGTCCCTCCTCCCACTTCCTGTGTGACCTCAGGCAAGTCACCTCACCTCTTAGAACCCTGGTTTCCTAACGGGTGAGACAGGTCCAGACACTGCTCTCCTGGTTCTAGGAAGTTCTAGGAAGGGGAGGGGCCCTCTGGCAGCTCCGTCCCAGGCAGGCCCTGGAGGGTGCTAAGGACAGCAGGCCAATGACACAGGGCACTTTGTAGAGGTGACATTCTTCTGAGGCCCGAAGGATGAGGAGGAGGCCTGTACAAGTTGGTGGAAGTGCTTCTGGCAGGGAGACGTGGGAGGGGAGGAAATGCTAACACGGACCCTGAAAGCTTCATGGAACTGGAGGGGGAAGCATGAGCAGCAAATGAGGGGGAGACCGCCGTTGGGGGTGGGGTGGTCACGGGGGGGGGGTGCTCGGATTTGGCTCTAGAGCCTGGGGGTGCTGAGGGCAGGGAGTGGAAATTTCCTGCAGGGCCCAGCAGGAAGGAGGCCGCAGGGCTGCAGCCCTGGGAGGAGCCTGGTGAGTCCTGGACTCGAGAGGGCTGCCACCACCCTCTAGGCAAAAGGGTTTGTTTACTCAGTGTTGGCAAGAGGAAGGGGGTCTGTGACCCTGGCCGATTACAACCTGTTCAGGCAGATAAGATGCCCTTGGGAGCGGAGGCCTGACAAAGGGCCCTGTGTGAGATGAGGGCGGGCTGCGGGGGACCGTGGGGGAAGAGCTCTCCCCGGGCACAGGGCCAGCTTGGAGGGTGGGCCACAGAGCTGCGAGGTGAGAGGGGCACACTGCGTTTGTCTCTTGCTCAACTATAGGTTCATGCGCTAGGCAGCCCCAAGCCATGCGCTGCCCTGAGTGCAACTGGCGAGGGAGGGACTGTGGGGTGGGGAGAAGGGCCTGAACAAAAGCCTGGAGAGGGGGGACCCCACTCAAGTCAGCAGTGAGCCCACAGAAGGAGGGAGCAGTGGGAGAGGAGACTGCTTGGGGCCAGACGGGAGAAGGCCCTGAGTATCAGCACAAGATAGGCTAAGTCACAGCCCTTGGCCAGCAGCAGGATGGACAGGAGGCCAGGGCTCACCAGGTACAGTAATGGTGGTGGTGGTTGGCCTGTCAGAGGGACAGGGACTCTTGCAAAGTCCTTACACGGGGTGGGGGGAGGGCTAAGACCTTGCATAGGAATGGAGAGCTGGCAGTATGGCCCACTTCAGTCCCACGTAAAGGCTTCTGGGAATCTGGGTGCAGGCAGAGGTTTCACGGTAGTTTCTCTCCCAGAACACTGTGGCCCTTTGGTCTGCTCATTGGTGGGCATGAAGGAAGGTGCCAAAGGTGGGCATTAAGAGGGGGGTTGGTGGAGCGCCTGGGTGGCTCACTCGGTTACAGGTTACGGTCTGCCTTCGGCTCAGGTCATGGTCCCAGGGTCCTGGGATAGAGACCTGCGTAGGGCTCTCTGCTCAGCAGGAAGTCTGCTTCTCCCCTCCCCTCTCTCTCTGCCTGCTACTCCCCCTGCTTGTGCTCTCTCTATGTTAAATAAATGAATAAAATCTTAAAAAAAAAAAAAAAGAGGGGGGTTGGTTGCTGGGGTGGGACAGTTCAATTTAGCACCAGAAGGGAGGAATGGGGAGGAGGCATGGGGTCCTCCACACCACAAACTCTGCCTCAGATAGGACCCAGCAGAGACTGGTCCACTCACTGCCAAAACTAACTTCCTAAAGCAACCTCACTATGTTCCTCTTTCCTCTGAAATCTTTACTGGCTCCCCAGTGTGGCCAGAACCAAACCTACCTCTTCCTTTCAGGTTTGGAGCCCCCCATATCCCTGTGTATCCCTTTCCCAGTTACCTCTCTGAGGCTCCTACCCCTCACCCCTTCCTTGGGTTGGGGGCATCTCCCAGCAGCTGCAGACCTGACTCGTGCTTCCTAAAGTAGCCTCCAGCTGCTTCCTGCAGGGCTCAACTCCGCACCCACAGGGGGCAGCTGGGCTGTGGGTGGTTCCAGCTGCGAGCCTCAGAGTGACGCTGCCTCCCGGTCGGTCTCTCCCCAGCTGGCTTGTCTTCAAGCCTTGGGATTCTTTTCTTTCACCAAAATATATTTTAAATATTTAAAAAACTGGTTTCAGGCACCTGGGTGGCTCAGTCGGTTAAACCTCTGACCTCAGCTCAGGTCATGATCCCAGAGTCCTGGGATCGAGCCCTGCATCAGGCTCTCTGCTCAGCGGGGAGTCTGCTTGTCCCTCTGCAACTCACTTCTCTCTCTCTCGCAAATGAATAAATAAAACCTTTAAAAATAAAAATAAAAATAATAAGGTTTCAGTTCATATGTTTTTAGGGTTTTTAAAGATTTATTTGCGGGGCGTCTGGGTGGCTCAGTGGGTTAGCGCCTCTGTCTTCGGCTCAGGTCGTGGTCCTAGGGTCCTGGGATCCAGCCCCGCATCGGGCTCTCTGCTCAGCTGGGAACCTGCTTCCCCCTCTCTTTGTCTGCCTGCCTCTCTGCCTACTTGTGATCTCTGTCAAATAAATAAATATTAAAAAAAAAAAAAGATTTATTTGAGCACAAGCAGGGTGAGGGGCAGAGGGAGAGGGAGAAGAAAACTCCCCGCTGTGCTGGGAGCCCAGAGCAAGGCTCCATCCCAGGACCCTGAGCCAAAGGCAGACACCTAACCGACTCAGCCACCTGGGTGTCCCAGGTATTTTTTTTTTCATGTTATAAAGTAACATAAACCATTCAAATGATACAAGATAGAAGGTATCGCGGGTCCTAGTCCCTGTTAATAGTCTAGAGATAATCTTCCCCCTCTCCCTTCTCTCCACTTCTTCCTCCCTCTCTTCCTCCCTGCCTCCTTTTTTCAGGTTATAGCCAGGGGAAAAAACCCTGACACTTTATTTTATTTATTTTTTTAAAAGATTTTATTTATTTATTTGACAGACAGAGATCACATGTAGGCAGAGAGGCAGGCAGAGAGAAAGGAGTAAGCAGGCTCCCCAATGAGCAGAGAGCCCGATGCGGGGCTCGATCCCAGGACCCTGAGATCATGACCTGAGCCGAAGGCAGAGGCTTTAACCCACTGAGCCACCCAGGTGCCCCACCCTGACACTTTAATATCCCAGCATTGGTGGAAAATCCACAGGTCATACACAAATAAAATAAAACAAGTTCTCACAGAAATTTGGATGGCTGGAAAGCTCATTGAACTTCCAAATTGCTCAAATAGAATTATAAAAAAGCAAAATTGTGTTTTTCACAGAGACCTCAACATGGCTGAGACAAGAATGCAGAATAAAATAGATATTTAAAATTGTTTTTATTTTCTATTTGTTAAGGTTTTAAAATTTCTTATTGTGGCAAAAACCACATAAAATTCACTACTTACTCGTTTTTAAGTGTACAGTTTGGGAGTGTTAAGTACACTTACCTTGTTGTAAAACATCTCCAGAACTTTCTCATCTCATGTGTCTGAAAGTTTAAATCTATTAAACAGCAACTTTGAGTTTCCCCTTCCCCACCCAGCTCCTGGTTGCCATTCTTTCTGTTTCTATGAATTTGAGCATTCTAGCATCATACAATATTTACCTTTTTGTGACCGGCTTATTTCACTTAGCCTCATGTCCTCAAGGTACATCTGTGTTAAAATTGTTTTATGTATAAAGTAATAGGTGCTTGTTTTATTTTTAGAAAGAAAGCCAGCCAGCCGGCCTCTGAGTAAGAAGTGAAAGTCCCAGTTCCTTGAAGGGGTCATGTACATACCCCCACCCCCTCTATTCTGCTTCATTTCATTGTCTTAAAGATAAAATCGGTTTGATTATAAGACAACACGATTTCAGAGATGTTAAAAAAAAAAAAAACCCAAACTCATAGGAATAGATTTTATACACACATGCCCCTGAATGTTTAGAATTATTTTCACTGGGCTCTTTGCCTAGTTCTCTTGCTTGGGCAGCCAGCTGCACAGACCTCTGGTTTCCTTTCTCTTATGAACAAAAACTGCAGTCTTACCTCCCCCCAGCCTGGCTGTACGACCATCCCTCCTATCAGTCATGCCCCACTGGCACTGGAGAACCATCTGCACACATTTTGTGCCCATGCAAAATGGGGGTCTGAGAGCTGTAATTCTGGAAGCACAAATTCGGGGAGCAACCCCAATCGTGTCCCATTGAGGAGTAAAAGCCAGGGGTCTTCATTAGCAAATTGCGGAAGTATTGGGAAGACCACACAAATTGTTTCCCAAACATCGTGATTGGAAGAGAGAATGACAGTTTACGATGTGTCAGGTTTCTAGTACATTATGGCAATTACCAGGAAAATATCCAATTTTTATCCAGAATGGGAGTTCAGGGGCACCTGGGGGTCTCAGTGGGAGAAGCGTCTGCCTTTGGCTCAGGTCATGATGCCTGATCCCTGCTTGGCGGGGGCCTGTTTCTCCCTCTCCTGCTTCCCCTGGTTTTGCTTGCTCTCTCTCTGTCAAATAAATAAAATCTGTAGAAAAAAAAAAAAAAGAGTGGGGGTACAGCAGCTCTGTGTTCCATCATATGCCCCTGTCCAGTTCAATAGTTGAGAGGTCCCTGTGTCAAAAATTAGATGAAGTTTTTGTTCCCCAACAAGATTTCACGGTCAGAGGTTCTACGCAGGTTCAGGCTGGGGATGTCCATTTAACAGGTGTGACCCTCACTTTCACAGTGAGTGCTCATTCATGGGAGCTGTTCTGTTCTTCAGGATTGTCACCCCCCGCCCCCCATTCTGGGTACCCACATCCTATTCAGCATTCAGAACATCCCACATCGGGGCGCCTGGGTGGCTCAGTGGGTTAAGGCCTCTGCCTTCAGCTCAGGTCATGATCCCGGGGTCCTGAGATTGAGCCCCGCATCGAGCCCGGCATCGGGCTCTCTGCTTAGCGGGGAGCCTACTTCCACCTCTCTGCCTGCCTCTCCGCCTACTTGTGATCTCTGTCTGTCAAATGAATAAATAAAATCTTAAAAAAAATAAATTAATTAATTAAAAAAAAAAAAAAAAAAAGAACATCCCACAACCTTGGGCTCATCTCCTGGGGGCTGCCTGGCAGTTTAACAGAGGCAGAGCTGATTTTTTAAAAATCTTCTGCACAACCACTAGCCGGGAAAGGGGTACCTGGATGGTCTTCAGAGTCCTGAGACACTTTCAGTCCCAGAGGCGTTCTGGGGCTCCTTCTAACAGGAGAGGAGGAGTTCCGCGTGGGTCTCGGCCCAGGGGACCCTCATGACCTGAGGAGGGGTCGGGGGACTGGTCTGGCAAAGCCCCCAGAATCCACCCGCCGGGGTCTGGCCTCTCTGGTCTGCCAGCAATTTGCCGGGGGATTTTGTGCTAAGGGCCTCTTCGCTCTGGGTCTCAGTTTCCCCAGCTGTCAGAGGGGAAACGCGGTCTGTCCCCCTGCTGTGATGCGGGCACGCGGGAGATCAGGCAAGGCCCGAGAAAACCCGGCAGGGCAGGCCCAGCCACCTGGGGATGCACGGCCCGGGGTGGGGGCGGGGAGCGGCGGCCTTGCTCTGGCTTCCCATCGGGGCTCACCCGGTTCAGGTCCCCCTCCCTCCCGGTCTGCTCTCCCTCCCTCCTTCCCTCTCTCCCTGCCCTCGCGGAGCGCCGGCTCCCGGCATGCTGCGCGCTGCTGACAGCCTTATAAATAGTCGCCTTTGCGGGCGGCCGGCGAGGACGGGCAGGGCACCACTGGCCCCGGCGCCCGCCGCACCCCTCCCCCAGGTCAGTGTGTGCCCGCGTGCATGTCCGGGCGCGGGGGGCGCCTCTGCGGGGGATGGGGGAGCGGCGCGCGCCTGGGGCCGCGGGTCTGTGTGTGTTGGGGCATCCTTAGGGTTTGTGCGGCTGTGTGTTTGTATGGGTGGTTGTGATCGTGTGGATCCGCCTGTCTGTTCTTCCCAGGCTCTGCTCCGGCTAATTTTTGCCACCCTGTGCGTGCCCGAGTCCAGGGATGTGTGTTGCAGCCCCTCCTAGCGTCCTAGACAGTCACCCTTTTGTCCAGGCTGGCACTCCTGGCGCTGGGGCTCCAGGTCCCTGCCCTTGGCACGTCCCAGCTGGGGCCCAGGGAAGGGGGCTGTGGCCTGACGCCCTGCCTGGAGGAACTGGTGGGGGCCACCTATGAGATTGGAGGAGCTATCCTGCCATGTCATTTTGAGTGCTGGGGGGACAGGAAGCCCCCTGGTTGTTTGGCCCCCCTGGCCCAGCCTCCTGAAAGGAAAGGGGCTCTCAGGGAGCCCCGGGGCCAACACTTGGGACTTTTTTCTGAGCACTGCTCAGACATCCACTCAGGACTCTCCAGCCTCAGCAGGACAGGGCCTGGAGAGGGGCCCAGAGAGGGGACACCAGCTGCAGGCCCAGAGAGGGGCCACCAGCAGCCCAAGGTCACACAGCTGAGTGATGAACCCTTAAGTGATTGTTGCTCTGGGCCTCAGTTCCCCAGGCCCCTGGGCAGACCCCCCGGTCACAAGAGGAGTTGCTGCAGCCTGGACCCAGGGGCCTTATAAGGCCTGGGTGCTGAGCTGGTAACCCAACTCCGTCCTGGACCCCTGGCCTCCGTGAGGCCTCCTCACGACCCAAGTTATTTTGGACCAAGGAAGTGGCAGGTGCCAGCAGGACAGAGGGACTTAGGTTACTGGGAGGAGGCAGGGCAAGGTGGGTGGGAGGCCACTCCGCAGGATGTCACCTCAGGCTCTCCCTGCCCGGGGACCCTCCTCCTCCCTAACCAGCTGCTTGGGGCACTGGCGGCTCCTACCCTTCCTTGAGCACACTCAGCAGGAAAGAGGCTATAACTCATGCCCCATGAGCAGCGGGACAGTCAGCAAAGCTGCTTAGAGACCCACTGGGTGCCAGGCCTAAATCAACAGAAGATGCAGCCCAAGGTTGACCCCAGTGGAGCTCTGGAGTAAGTCTCTTGTCCTCTCCAAGCCTCAGAACCCTACCAAGATGGCCGTGAGCATGGCACGAGGCCCCCAGCCCTGTGCTCAGCCAGAGGCCAGGCCAAGTGCAGTGGGACACACAGGCTGGGGGTACAACAGAGGGGTCCAGTACCGTGTGGTGTGTACGACGCTGGGGGCGTTGGAAGGAGGCGCCTGCCAGTGTGGGAGGGAGGGCAGAGTCCAGGAAGACTTCCTGAAGGAGGTGACGCCTGAACCAAGTCCTAGCCAGCAGCACCTGGGGAAAGGCATCCAGGCATCAGGTGCAACAACAGAAGCCAGGGCCCGCAGGTGGGACACGGTCATGGTGGGTGAGGAGGCTCCAAGCAGTTCAAGTGATGGCTGTTAAGGCTGCAGAGGGGGGAAGGGGCCAGGCTGTTGGACTCTGTCATCCATGTTAGGGGCTCAGGCTTTATCTTGGGAGCTAAGGGGCCACGTGTGGAAGGGTTTTTAAGCAGGTGAGTGATGTGGTCTGATGCTTATTAGAGAGAATCCTGCGGATTGCCTGGTGGGATATGGAGTTTGGGAGACCCATGGGAGGCTGGGGCAGTGGCCAGGTGCCCTGCTTGCAACAAGGAAGTGGTGGTGAGCCCACAGGCTGGAGAGACAGTCAGGATGTGTGTGTGCAGGGGGGAAGTGGGGTGTGGGAGAAGGGTGTTCACAGAGACTGGGGTCTCTGGCTGGGCAACAGGGTGTGGAACTGGGGGCATGGGAAGTTCTATGGGGATTCCAGGCCCCTCTAGGGATTGTAGACTTATGGGGCTGAGGAGGGAGGCTGGAGGTGGCTGGGGAGAGACAGGGGTCCTGGGGACCTGAAGCCAGCATCGTGAGGGTAGAGTGAGGGGCCTGGGGTTGGGGGCATGCCAGGCAGGGTGAATGCCACCCGAGGGCTGGGCATCAAGAGTCAAGGCAAGAGTGCCTGGGATGGTCCCTGGTGGCTTTGGGGAGGGCAGGTGGGTGTGGAGGTGACCATTCTAGGTGGAAGGAGAGGTTGAAGCAGAGTAGGGTTCCCGGGAGGAGGTGGGGTTCACTCACATCTGAAGGGAGTGGTAGAGCGAGATCCTCAAGTGGATGAGGGGACAGGGGTCATGTCAAGGGGTGAGAGGCTGGGGACCCTCCCCGTGTGAAAACTGTACAGCGTCATGTCCCTTGAGTAGCTCCTGCAGCTTCCTGCCCCTCAGGCCTCTGTGTCCCTTGGAGCATCCTTGTCCCAACCCCCTCCTGGCTGAGGACGAAGCTCAAGTCCCTCTTCCCGCCTCCAGCCTCCATGGAACTTTCCTCCCAGCCCTGGGGAGCGTCTCCAAGGTGCTGGGCAGACGCCTGTTTTCTGGGACTTGTAAGGGGAGCAGCTCAGCCATTGCTGACGCCACTGTTTCTGTCCCTCAGGATTGTCCTCGCCACCTGGCTCCTCCGGCGGGAAGAGGTGGACAGGAGGGCATTGCTGCCCTTTTGTAACAGCGGAAGTACACCGAGGAAAGGTGACTCTCCCAAGGTCACTCAACCTTCGGGGCCCTCCCTGCCCTGTACCCTTGGGAGCCTCAGGGCCTGGCACATACCGCGTGGCTGGGCAGAAGCGGGGGCAGGGGGCAGGGAAGGCCCCCTCACCTGCCCCACTTGTGCCCTTGTCTTGCAGGGTGTGCTAACTCGGCTCCCAGGACCTCAGCAGGATGGAAGGTACCAAGGCTTTTCTTTGCTGTTCGCTGCCTGGGCCTCAGTGTGCCCGTCTCTTAAGGGGTTGCACTTTCAGGAGACCTTCTGGGAAGGGCTGGAGGAGGGGCTGCCAGAGGGGCCTGTCTGGGAGCCTCCAGCACCCTCCTCGGGTGTCTCACGGGATCTGCCAGCTCCACAAATAATTTTAGAAGCGAGGAGGCCTCCTTGAGGCTCCTGAAGGCCCCAGAACTCACCTCCTACGCTGGTATTTATAGAGCTGAATCCCTGCCTCTTTCTAGAAAGGGTGGGTGCTGGCAAGGGGAGGCTAGCCCTGGGGAGAGGCCCCAAGTGTGTAAATGCCAAGCCTAACGAGGATGAGGCAAGGTCCAACCCCTCTGTGGGACTCAGTTTCTCTGTGGTCCAGAGGGGGGTGGGTCTTGAGGTTAGCTTGGGCCCTCCTGGCCTGCTTTGGGCCCGGACCTGGAGGGAGGCGTGTGGTCAGCAGAGAGCCTGGCTGGCCCGCCTCCTGGAAGTATCACCGCCCAGTCCTTGGCCTTGTGCCTCTGTCTGGGCCGCTCTTAAAGGAGCCTGCAGCTGCTCTCTGAGCCGGCAGTCGCCCTTCTACCGCTTGGGCTCCCAAAACCAGCAGCCCCTGGGCTGTGGGCTCCCCCACCTCCACGTCGTACGAGACACTGGGCAGGCCGTGGATGGGAGCCCGCAGGAGAAGCTGTTCCTCTGACAGCTCCTGTAGGCCTCCAGCCTCAGGGCCACAGGGCCCCTGGGAGCTGCCAAGCCTTGCTCAGTGGGGAGGAACAGAGAGCCGGAGAGAAGTGGGGACTCCTCTAAGGTGACACCAGGAGGGCCTACTTCCCTGAGAAGAGGGGAAGGCTGGGTAGCCTGGGAAGAGGGCCCGGGTTCCAGTTGTAGGTTTGGCATCCTCAGAGCAGGCCCCTGCCTCCCTCGGCCTCAGTTTCCCTTGCGCGGTGAGGCTGTGGTCTTGCTGAGTTCTGAGGGCGGGCAAGGCCGAGGCTGGAGCAGGAGTTCGCCTCTCTCTCTGGGCGAGGGCTCTCCGTGCCCACCGCAGCCCTTTTCCCTGGCAACTGTCTCCAGGGCAACATATGTTGTGGTTGCCAACTCTGTACTCGTACTGCCCAGGGAAGGCGGGCGATGGGCAGGCCCCGGGGGCTGGGAGAGGAGGGGTAGGGGACGCGAGAGAACGGGACCATGGGGGCCTGCTGCTCGGGAACCCGCCACACCACGGAAGACTCAAAGGCCAAAGGTGACCCGCTGCTGCCCAGCGGCCACCCACCCCCTGCCGGGGGAGGGTCTGTGAGGGTTGGCATCCGAGCCCCCTTAGAGTTGTCCTCCACCTGGGCCGAGTCTGGCGTCCCCAGGCCTTTGCCTGGAACAGCCTCTCCGCCCTGACCGCTGAGCTGGACTCAGCCTATCTCTGGTTGCTCCGGCAGGAGCCTGAGCTGGGTCTCCCGCTGTGAGGCCCGGCTGGGGGCTGCAGAGGGGGCTTCAGGTCTTTGTCAAGCGAGTCCCTGAACTCTGCCCCCCTTTTCTGTCCTCCAGAGAAGCTGAAGAAAACCAAGATCATCTTTGTGGTTGGTGAGTCCGAGGCAGGCGGGCCGGGCAGCCAGCAGGGAGGCTCTCCACAGGCGCGGCTGGGGCTGCCCCCGGGGCTCTGCCCTCCTCAGCAGGCCGGCGGTGGCTCACGGGGTTTCTGAATGGGTGGGCGCTTGCAGGAGGGCCCGGCTCGGGGAAGGGCACCCAGTGTGAGAAGATTGTCCAGAAGTACGGCTACACCCACCTCTCCACCGGGGACCTCCTGCGGGCCGAGGTTGGCTCTGGCTCGGCCAGGGGCAAGATGCTGTCAGAGATCATGGAGAAGGGGCAGCTGGTGCCGCTGGTGAGTGGACCTGGTGGGATGGGAGATAGTGGTGGCCCCAAGGGGGCTCCCCCACCAGCAAACCCATGATGCCCTGCAAGGGCTGCCTTGAACCTCCCTGGCTCCAAATACCCCTGGCTCTGGTCCCCATTTCCCTGGGCAGGGAATTCCTTCTAGAAGCTCCTGGAGCTTCTAGGACCCCTGCCCCTGCTGATCCCTTCAGCCTCACACCACGCACTCAACTCCCCCACCCCCCGCCTGCCACCACCCCTGCAGTTACCTTCCAGCTGTTCTGGCCTTTCGGTCCTGTCAATCTCATCAGATTCTTCCTGCCTGGAATGTTCTTTCCTCCTCAGCTCAGACCTCCCTGGCTCCACAGATCTGAGCTCAGATCCCCCCTCCCCACCATTTTATAGCTCCAGAAGGCCTCCTTCTTGGCCCATTCAACCTGTCGTGCTTGGAAATTGCTAAATTAACCTCACGGCACGTGAGCTGCTTGAGGAAGGTCTGCTTTGTTCCCAGTGGTGTCCTCGGGGCCCTGGACTGGAGCTGGCTGGGAGGAGGGTCTGAGTCAGTCTTACTGAATGAATGGATAGATGGATGAAGGGCTTCATCAACCCGGTCAAGTCTTCACATTCAAAGGAGGCTTCCTGGAGAGGGAGGCTTGTTTAGAACACCTTTATTAGGGCAGAGGCCTGGAAGAAGGAGTGCAGAGAGGAGCTCACAACCCCTCCATCTTTGCCTGTGCCCCCAGGAGACAGTATTGGACATGCTTCGAGATGCCATGGTGGCCAAGGTAGATACCTCCAAAGGCTTCCTGATCGATGGCTATCCTCGGGAGGTACAGCAGGGAGAGGAATTTGAGCGGAGGGTAAGGTACAACCCGCTGGGTGCATATGGGGGCTGGGGTGTGGGGTGGCCAGGCAGAGGCTGCTGTGATGGCCAGAGTTTTGGGCAGAGAGAAAGAGACTGATTGTGGGTTGGGGTGGGGGAGGGGTAAGGAGGAACACTGGGGAAGAGTTTGCAGAAGTCTTCCTAGAAGTCTAAAAGAAAAGTCTAGAAGGAGACAAAGCACAGGCTGGGGAGCTCACAAACCTGGGCTCAGGTTCTAGCTCAACAGACCTTGGACCAATCATTCTGCCTCCTTGAACCTCATCAGTGTCCTCATTTGCAAAATGGGGGGGGGGCACCGTTGGCAGCTTAAGGAGCAGAATGCGATTAGAGAGAATGTAGCCTTCCAAAGTGGAGCTTGGCACCTTGAAACCTGTAGTCAAAGGGAGCAGGACGGACAGGACTGGAAGGGTCAGGTTGGTGTGGGGAGAACAGAATCTAGGGGGCATGGCAACCAGGATTGATGTGGCAGAGGGGGTTCAGGCCTAGCTGGAGGCCTCGAGGCCGGGGAGTCCAGTCTCCTTCCACGGGCCACGGGGAGTCTGGCTGGAAAAAGTAGACCTCAAGATGCTGGCTCCTAGCTGCCTGAAACAGACGCCCAGCAGGAAGGCCAGGCAGGGGGCAGCTCTCCCAGACACGCGCACGTAGGCATACAAGCACATGTATATGTCCACACATACAAAGCACACACATGTGCATACACATCTGGCAATGCACATATACACACTCATGCAATGCACATATACACACTCATGCAATGCATGCCTGTGGACATCACACACTTATACACAGGGATGTGCACGTGTGAACACACACACACACACACACACACACACACACAGCTCCGATCCTCTGGGGTCACAGGTCGTACTAGGGAAACAGGGCTGCAGGGAGGAGGGGCACAGCAAGGGGTAGGGCTCTTCTTGGCAGAGGAACTCCTTCCCAACCTCGTGGGGAGGACCAGGCATCCCAAGGGGCTGGGGTGGAACCAGACCCCCCAACACTCACTTCCCAAGCCTGTGAGGCTGGGGCTGTCGTTGGGCTCCCGTAGCTTTGAGCCTCATCCAGAGGTAGGATATTCCATGTTCCAACCTTGAAGTGCCTGCAGGACCTCAAGAAAGCTTCTACCCTGCTCTGGGCCTCAGTTTCTCTGTCTTTGAAACAGAAGTGGTCTGGGCCATGGACACTGTGGTCAGGTGCTCGGCAGCCTCAAAGCACGTACTGTCATGACCCACACGTACCAGCTGTGTGACATCGCCTCCAACCCTCAGGGCCACATCTGGAAAATGAGATTATTAAAAGTCTCCTTCCCTCCTGAGGCTGTTGTGGGCTCCACGGAGGGCAGTGGACCCAGCACAGGGCCCAGACCCGCCATGGCCTCCAGGGGCCCAGGCATCTGGTCTTCTCAGATCTGGACACCAGGGGGCATCAGGGCCTTGTGGAAGGAGGACAGGTCAGCCTTGTTCCTTATCGCCCTTTGCGGTGGAGGAAACCTTCATTCCAATGACATGGACAGTGTTCAGAACCACCCGCCCCCACGCCGGGCTCAGGAGCCCGCCATCCCACCTTGTCAGGTTCTGGTCCAGCCCCGCTGTGTCAGACAGGTGTCTCCTAGCCTGGCTGGGGAGAGGGACAGCGAGTAAATAACCAGAGACCTCCTGACATATTCTGGGCGAAGATAAGGAGAAGGCACTGAAGAGGGTGTTGGAGGTCGCTGGGGATGGCGCTGGGGGTGGCCTCTGGGAAGACTGCCCCAGAGGAATGAGATTTGTGTTCGAATCCGAAGGCCAGCACTTGGTATTGAGGGTAAGGATAAGGGTTCCTGGCATGAGCAAAGGCCTGGCATGGGAGGAGGCTGACGAGAGCCCAGACTACAGTCAGGGTGGCCGAAGGAAGGAGAGCGAAGGAGTAGGAAACACGAGAGGAGGAGGGCGGGAGGCCCTCTTCTGAGGGCACGGGGGAGCCAGGGGAGACGTGGGGAGCAGGGGAGCGGCTTCTGGAAGGTCCCTCGGGCTGCCTTGGGGAAGGGCTTGGAGGTCTGAGTGGGTCTCAGGTGGGGCTTCTGACTGGGGAGGAGGGGAAGGCGGTGGCCCCCGTGGGGCAGGAATGGGGCTCCTATGAGTGCCCTCCGCCCACAGATCGGACAGCCCACGCTGCTGCTGTATGTGGACGCAGGCCCTGAGACCATGACCCAGCGGCTCCTGAAGCGCGGAGAGACCAGCGGGCGAGTGGATGATAACGAGGAGACCATCAAGAAGCGGCTAGAGACCTACTACAAGGCCACAGAGCCTGTCATCGCCTTTTATGAGAAACGCGGTATCGTACGCAAGGTGCGCCCCCTGCAGGCCGTGGGTCGCCCTAGGAAACTGGGGTTTTTGCCAGGGGTGGCCAAAATTCCAGTGACCTTAGGTCAGCCCTCCTCTCCAGGCCTTGGTTTCCCCACGGGCTCGGTGATTGGCTGTGGTCCCTGTGGCTGGGCTTAGAGAGCAAGGCCAGGTCTCTGGAGAAGTGAGCCCGTGTCTCCGCGGGGCCCAGCCGGCCCTCCCCATCATCTCCGCCCTTCCGGCCGTGTCCCCACAGGTCAATGCCGAGGGCTCCGTGGACAGTGTCTTCTCCCAAGTCTGCACCCACCTGGACGCCCTCAAGTAGCAGCCCTGGAGCCCCTTCCCCGGCCGAGCCCTGCCCCACCCCTGTCCTGACTGAGGCTGTCCCCAGCTGGAGCTCAGCGCCTCCACCCTGCCCGGCTGGACTGCAGACAGAGGAAGCCACTTTATCCTGTTTTCGTGGACAGCCAACCACTAAAGGAATTTCCAAGGACATTCGGTTTTATTCCTTTTTCTTTGCTTTCACTGGAGTTGATCCACGTGCTATGGCCTCTCCTAGCCCCTCACCCTCCCAGTCCTCCTCGGGCCCCTCAGCCCACCTTGGCCAGCTGCCTTTCCCTAGCACCACAGGAAGACCCAGGGCCCTTCCTCACCCAGGCCATGCCGGGCCTGGGGCTCCAGGGTGACTGAGGCAGGATGCTTGTTCTTGGGGACTAATGGTCAGGCACAGCCGAGCCCCAACCTGGGTTCCTCCCAATCCTCGCTGGGCAGCCTTGGCCCTGAACCCTCATCGCTCTGAGCATGTTTTCTGTGCTTCATGCCACTGGGACCTGTGTGCAGCAAGGTCATGGGCTGGGTTGGCGGCGGAGGGGTGGGGCTTCCTGGGCAATGGGAGGGCACATATGAGCTCTCTGGGTGGGCAAAGAGTTGGCTTCTGGGTACAAGAAACTCTGAGGGTCTGGCAAGGGCATCGAGATTGGTCAGCACTCCCTCCCTGAGGAGGGGAGATGTGGAAGACCTCCCACCATACGTCCCTGGACAGGTCACCAGCTGCCTTGTCTGAGCCCATTCCAAATCTGAGTCAGGGTCTATGCCCCCTGCAGCCCCCACTCCTCAATGTGAGGACGAGAACATGCTGAACGGGGGTGTGAGGCCAGCAGTCACTGTGGCCGTGGGAGCAGCCTTGGACATGAGCAGGGCTGGGGTGCTTTGGGGATCCCCAGGATCCCCGGGGGAGAACCATCTTGCCTTTCCCGTTCTTCCACTGTGACCTCATCACCACAAAAGGCTCAACTTGGTGCTCACGTGTCCTTAACACCTGTCCCAGCCCCAGCTGACTCCCTTTAGAGCCAGGAGGACCTTCGGCAGCCACACCTGGCTGGAACAAGACCCCACGAGGGGCTGATTGTGCCCAAGCTATGACCCCCTTCATTTACAGCAAGTGTGGCTGGTTTTCCATCTACATTAGTTACTAAGTTTCCTTTAAAATAAACATATTTAAGTTATAAAAGTGAGTCTATTGAAAGAAGAACACAGAACAAGTAAGTGAGAGCACAGGGGAGATAGGAGAAGGCAGGCATCGTGGGGGAATAAGCCTTGCGGGCTGGGTGGGTGCACGGGTAAGGCCTCTGCCCCTGGTCTCTGTTCCCCAGGCCAGCTGGGGTGTGCTGGGGAGTCTCAATGGCTCTGTGACCTTCCACCTCTGGGTCTCTGTGTCACCTCTGTCCAAGCGGTCTAACGCGCGCGTGCACACACACACACACACACACACACACACACACACACACACCTTCCAGCTCGGGGTTGTCCAGACCAGCGTGAGGACAAGCAGGGAAGACACGCCAAAGACCATAGAGTGGGAGAAATCACCTGACAAGAGTATCTTCATAATCCTTATTTTTTTTTCAATTATAGCATCATCATTTCAGGTGTGTCCCAGTTTAACGAGAACCTAAGGCTGACCCAAACTCCTGTTCGCCACAGAATCACCTTGTCCACTTAAATAAACAAGTTGGAAACTTGAAAAAGCAAAAAACAACTGAAACACAGAAATGTAAAAGGTCCAGTAACCTCCACCCCATCCTTGCCATCACAGACCTTCCTTCGAGGGTCTCCTTCGTGCAGCCGGTTCCTTGAGGTGGAGCTCTGGAGGGGGCCCTAGGAGTTCACTTCACTGTGACAGAGGTCATGGAAGGGTCGAGGGAACAACTCTGCAGAGCCACAGAGGCCTGTTGGATAGAATACAGGTGAGAGGGGTGCAGGAACAAGAGACAAGCCTAGAGGAGCCAGATTTGTGGGGCCTTGAGTGCCGACCCAAGTATCTAGTCTCTTTCCTAAGGGCAATGGGAGGTTCGGAAAGACTGTTTTTCTTGGGGCGATGGGGGGCAGGCCACCTGGGTGGCTCAGTGGGTTAAGCATCTGAATCTTGATCTCGGCTCAGGTCATGATCTCAGGGCCTTGCTTCAGGCTCAGCACTCAGTGGGGAGCCTGCTTGAGGATTCTCTCTCTCTTTCCCTCTCCCTCTGCCCTTCCACATTTCCCCCACTCTCCCCACCATACTCTCTCTCTCAACTTAAAAAGAAATAAAAGAAGAAAGTTTCTTTTTTTTTTTTTAAAGATTTTATTTATTTATTTGACAGACAGAGATCACAAGTAGGCAGAGAGGCAGGCAGAGAGAGAGAGAAGGAAGCAGGCTCCCTGCTGAGCAGAGAGCCCGATGTGGGACTCGATCCCAGGACCCTGAGATCATGACCTGAGCCAAAGGCAGCGGCTTAACCCACTGAGCCACCCAGGCGCCCCAAGAAGAAACTTTCTTTGATGAGAAACTAAACTTTAATGCAAAATTTCAAACTGAAATTAGAGGAAATAATAGAATGAACCCCCATCAGCCAACATTTAGTAACTGCTGTCATTTCCCTGTATGTCCTTCATTATTGTTTTGATCTTGACCAACTATTTATAGTAGATTACAGATATGAAGAAAAAAACTTCACCCCTCAAGTAGGATTCTACGAAATAAGGACACCTTCCTTCAAAACCACAACTCAGAGTTTCCGTAACACTAAGTTAAACACTAATTTCATAATTTATAATAATCAGCCCACAGGCAATTTTGCCCAATTGTCCCCAAAATGTGTCTTTGTTCAAATCAGGGTACAACCCAGGATCATAGCCACCGCCCCCCCCCCCCCCGTTGCGATATCTGTCAGATCTCTTTCAACCTTAGAATCTTTGTTGTGACAGCTGTCTTGCAGAAAACTTCCAGATTCACCCTTTGCTTCCTCCTGGTGACGTCCAACTTGCTCCTGTCTCCTCTAAATTTCTTGTGAACTGGAAGTTATTTGTAAAGGCTTCATGGATTCAGGCTTAGCCTGTGGGGCAAGAACACCTAAGAAGTGAGGCTCAGGAAGGCCTTTAAACCCAGGCAGGGGGCCAGAGCTGCGGCGTGTCCGGCCTACCAGGGCACTCAAGGCCTGTGTAAAAAGCTGATGCTGCTTCTGCAGAGCTGCCCTGGCCGCCGAGGGCTGGGCTGCTGGTCCCCGGCCCACACTTTGGGTAGCTCAGGGAGAGCCAGCTCAGCAGATGCCTGGCTTCTGGGAGTGGGGAGGAGGGGGAGTCTCTGGGGTCAGCCAACGCCTGCTCCTCCACTTGTGTGGGCTGGGAGGTGGGCGTGGCACTGGGACCAGGCAGGAGCCCATCGCAATTGTCACACTCTTGACGTCTCTAGCGATGCTCCAGGCAAAGCCTTATCCCAAAGTTGCCGGAACATTCTGACCAGCCAGAGACCTCAGGATCTCAGAGAGAGAGAGAGTGCTCTGCGGGGGTGGTGGCCTCAGATGCCTCCCCCCCCCACCCGACAACGGACTGCGCCCCTAAGTCTTGGCCTCGAGGGCCCTGAGGGCCTGGCCGGAGGCGCTGAAGTGGGAGAGGAAGGAAGCAGGGAGCAGAGGAGGCCAAGGCTGCCGCCTCCCAGCCTGGAGAGGGGCCTCGAGTAAACAGGAAGGCCTGGCGGCTCCGCAGTGGGGGGGCTTCTGAGGGGTGTGGGCCAGGGCCCTACTGTGCATGTGCAGACTGTGAGCACAGGGCTTCCTCACGGGTAAAGCTGACCCAGAGAGGTTGTGTGACTTGCCTCAGGCCACACAGCAAGGCAGGGGCACGGGGCTAGACCCTCACCTCCCTCTCCAGCTTCTGCCCTCTTCCTAGGGTTCTAGTGCAGGGTCTCCCTGCCACTGTTGCCCTCCATGGTTCGTGGAATGCTGGGCGAGTCTCTTCCCTTTGCAGGCCTCAGCTTTCTTTCTATGAACTTCGAGCCTTACAACATAGAGGTTCTAGAATCCTAACCCAGTGGAATTCTTGTGTCTCCTGGGTGGTCCTTGTGGGTTCTTTGCACCTTGGGGAGTGGGTTTCAGCAAAAAGGCCAACATTTGGGAGGCAGCGGGTACCTAGACCTGTCCTTGGGGAACAAGGAGACTCTGAAGGACTTCTCTCTTCTAGAACAGAGCAGAGCCTGGCGGGACCACTGATCTGGTGACCACCAGGCCCCCTTGGGGAATCATTCCCTCTCATCAGAGGCCCTGTCCTTGGCTTAGCATGCCTCCAACACCCACACTCTGAGGCCTCAGAATCACAACCTGTGCAAGCTTGAGCTGCTAACATTTATACTGACCGAATTCTCAAACACCTCTCACAGGCCAGGTGCTGTTTGAAGTGATGGGGTTGGGGCAGCAAAGCAGGATCTTTGTCCTCATGGAACTTCTGTTCTAGAGAGGGAGACAGACCAAAAAAAAAAAAAAAAAACTATATAGAATGTGTCAGATAGAGACCAATTGGTGGTGTGGGGAGGGGCCTATTTTAAATGCAATGGTCAGCCAAGTCCTCACTGACCCTGCGACTTTGCATGGTGACTTAAAGCCCTGTGGTTATCTAGGGGGAGAGTGTTTCAGGAAGTGGGAATAGCAAGTGCAAAGGCCCTGAGGTGAGTTTGGATTTGGCACATTCTAGGAGGCCAGTGTGGCTGTAGTGTGGGGAGCAAGGGGGAGCAGAGCAAAAGACGAGGTTGGAGAGGGGACAGGGGAAGCCTCGCTGGCCATTTGAGGAGCTTTGGCTTTTATACGGAACAAGATGTTGACCCAAGATAGGTGCTGAGCAGGAGGGATGAAACTTGGCTTAACTTCAACAGCCACCCCCCTTTACTGTGTGCCGAATGGGCTGGGAGAAGGGTGGCAGCAAGGGAACTCCCTAAGGAGGTGACCACAATATTCTAGGGGGTGCTTCTGGTGACCAGGGTGGTAGCTGGGCGGTGGGTGGGAACCCCACAAACACTGGAAAACTGGGAAAGCCACTGACAAGATTCTGTGTCGATTGGAGGAGGGGTTATGGGAGTCAAGGTCAACCTCAAGGCTTGAGCGATGAGAGGAGGGATCCGTCACGGTCTGAGAAGGAGACCCTGAGGCGGGAGCAGTTGGCACAGAAGGGACAGAACGTGGTGCAGGTCCCATGAAGCCTGAGCTGCTTATGTTACACCCAGGAGCCTGGAATCAGGGGGAGAGTAGAAAGCTGGGAGCCATCAGTATCCATAGATGGCACTTAAAGCCATTTGTCTGGATGAGGTCACCCAGAACAGCACTTGTCAAAATTAATGTGCACACGGATGCCCTGGGGATCTTGATAAAATGCAGGTTCTGAGTCAGCAGGTCTGGGGCAGGGCCGGAGAGAAGCTCTCGGGAGATGCTAAGACCACATTTGGAGTAGCAGGGAGCTAAGGCATCATATTTTATGGCTGAGACCTGCCGTGGGTGATGAAACCGATAGAGCGGCTTGTGATTCGTATTTGAAAGGAAATGAGACGAGATGGATACACATCGTAAGGGTATATGTGTTCACAAAACACTGTGATTGTTTGAGCCTGAGTCCCAGGTTCATGCTGGGACACAAGGTCATGGTCCCAAAGGTTTGCGAAAACCTGACCTGGGTATGAGAAAACAGAGAAGGGAAGAGGCCCAGGGGTCAAGCCTGGGAGGATGAGGAGGAATGAGTAAGGAGGCAGATAAGGTGACCAGGGAGGTGGGAAGAACAACAACATGGAATGTTCTGGAAGCTAAAGGAGGAAATACGGGCCAGACCTGAATTACCCTCTGCTTCTCCCCAGACCTGTTGTCGTGCACCCTTGAGTCTCAGTTTCTTGCACTGTAAAATGGACCCATGACAGTCTCAGCCCAGTAGGTGGCTGTAAGTTGGCACCTGGCACGGGGCTGGACAAGCTTGTCAATGGTGAAGTGATTCCAATTCTTTTCCTGGGCTTCAAGCTTCTCCAGGCCTGCAGGCTGTCCTCCCATGGTGCTGATGAAGAAAGATGAGATCCAGCACGTAGAAAGGTCTTGCCTAAGGCTGTCTGAGACAGAGCCTGGTACCCTGACTCCCACTGCCGTGCTCTCGGCCCCATGTACCCACTTTCTCCGTTGTCCTTGTGGGTTTGGCCCTGATGTCCTCAGCAGCCCTTGGCTCCAGGCCGGTGCTGGAGACAGACAGCCGCCTGGGGGGCTCCCCGGGGACTGCCTAAAATTCCTCCTGTGGCTTGTGGCCAGGGTAGACGTGCTCTGTCCCTTCCTGCAGCCCTGGCCTTCCCAGCCAGTCAGGAGGAGGAAGGAGCAGAATTTGTGCACCTGCCCACTGTGGGGTCGTGGCACAGGGACCTGGCCATTGGCCACATGTCTCCTTGGCGTGTGGCGAGGCGGCACCTGAAAACATTTGTATCAGTCAGAGCCCCAGCAGGAAACAGATGGCACGCTCCATTGGGATAATTTGAGAATTTAATGAAGGGTCTGTTTACCCAGGTGTGGACAAAGGGGGGGGTGCAGTGTTGGGGAAACCACAAGGGAGAGCAGTGTGAGCCATGACCACCTTTGGCCCAGAGAGGGCCTGGTCAGGACTGTGGCCTTCAGTGGAGGGAGGCTACTGATTTGCACTGATTCTGCAGGGAAAGACCCTGAGAAATGAAACCCCCCCCCCACTCCCTGTGATCTGTGCAGGGCTGAGGGGGCTGAGGGGTTGAGAGGGATGAGACGCTGCAGACGTGTCCATCGAGATGGAGATGGAAGATGGCTAACCCAAGGTCTGTCCCCTGCTGTGAGACGATATGACCATCAAGCTTCCCAGGGACAGGCGACCCAGTGGAGAACTGGTCTCTTCTACTGGGGAAGAGGAGTAAGACCTGCTTCTTTGTACCTCAGTTGCCCTGTGACCTCCATGGCCCCCACCCCTGCCTTATCTTCTTGGGTACTTCGTGCTTTCAATAAATAGATCTTAAGGCGGGAAGCGTCCTGGGCTCTGTGCTGGGGCCGCAGCGGTGCAGACGTGTCAAAGTCCCCCTCGAGGGGCGTCTAGTCAGTGGAGAGACTCACACAGGCTAGAGTGTCGGGGGCGGGGGCAGGTGACCTCGTCTCCACAGCTGGGGGGTCCCAGTCTCTTCCATCCGCCACAAGGTCTCCGGAGTCAGGGTTCCAGGCCCTCCTTCAACTGCCTGTAGGTCTTTCTATCCCCTGGAAGTTTCCTGAAAGTTCTTCCATGGGTCTGCCTGTAGCTTCTCCTGTTTTCTAGAGAATCCAGTGGGTCTGGTTTAGAACGTGCCTGGGGATGGATTGTGCAGCCTGGGGGGAAGTGGGAAGGAGGAAGTTTTGGGGCAAGCCTCCCATGGGCTTCCTGCTCTGGCCCTGGATTCCCCTTACCCTGTGACACCCACAGCCACGGCGACATGGGTCTTCTCCACAGTTAGCAGAAAAGGAGGGGAGCTTGGAGTCACACGGCCCTGAGGTCTCTGCTTTCCCACTGGGGGCGGGGGGGGGGTGTCACATAAACTTCAGGGAGTCTTGGGTTCCTCCTCTTTAAATGTTTAACATCACTGGGCTCCAGGGGTGGCTGTGAGGATCCAGAGCTGATAAGGGGACCGCCTAGGGCGGAGCCTGGTGCACTGGGGAGTTCAGCCCCAGGGGCTGGATTAACTGTCCCTGGGGTACAGACCCTGTTCTGAGGGCCTTGGGGGAAGCCTCACAGCCCCCTCCGTCATCCCTGCCCTCGGACTGGGGGCACCGACCTCCCCATCTCTGCGCCCATGGGAACAGGCCAAGGGGCTACTCCTCCCACGACGGCCCCCTCCTCCCCATCACAGCCTTCCTGCTTGGTGGAGGGGGTCTCCCTTGACCCCACATGCATGCCTGGCCAGGCAGCTCCAGGGCTGGGCCACGAACCTTCCCCCAATCCCCACCCAAGAAGCCACGCCCGCCCTTCCCACCCCTTCTCCGCTCCTGCACAGACAGACATACTTGTCCTCCGTTCCCTCCAGAGGCACCCAGGGCTCCTGCCTTCTCCTCTCTCCCTGGGCCTCTATTACTCCATCTCTGACCCAGGACAAGGATAAAGGGAAGGGCCTCCTGGCTCCATCCCGTCTGTGGGTCCTACCAGCACATCACATGATCTGTCTTCTCAAAGCCAGCCCCTTCTGCTCCAGAACCCTCCATGATAGCCCCTGGCCTTCATTCTAGGTGTCCCTCCAGAGCCAGGCAAGAGTCTGCCCCTCCAGGCTTCTTGTCCCCAGCACACCTCCTGCATGTCCCACAGTGGTCGGACTTCCTGCCTCCCCACCGTCGCTGGGGCTGGTCCCCTGCCCAACGGACCTTCTTTACCCACTTCTTCTATGCCTGTCCCCTACCTCACCCTGTCCTTCAGACACCAGGCAGCTTAGGCTGCTTCCTCTGAACTCCCTTGGCCTGACCCTAGGTGCTACTTCGGGACCAACATCACGGTGGGCACACAGTTGGCACTTACTGTTTGCAGAATGAACAAGGGACAGTTCGGCCATTGTCTCCCAGGCTGAGGGAGCACTGATGGTGGGAGTGTTTCCTGTGCCAGGGCCAAGTTCAGCGTCATAGTGCCCAGACCTCCCCAGATCTCACAGCAGCCTGGCCAGGAAGGCACCATTGTGCCCTCTTTACAAACACGGTGACCGAATGTTGTAGAACCTTGTTTGAGGACTTGTGGCTCAGAACAAGGAGAGCAGGGCTTTGAACCCAGGGCCACCTGACTTCGGAAAGACCGTTAGAGAGTCCCGCTTTCATTTGGGGCTGTCTTTTTTCCCTGGAGGATTTTCCACCCATGGAGGAAGCAGGCCTGATGTTCCCCTGCTCTCCCTGGGCCCTGAGAACTCAGCCCCAGCTGCCACTTGGGAGTGTTCTTTCCCTATCCCGGGCCTCAGTTTCCCTGCCTGCAAAGCAAGGAATGACGAGCCAGTGTCAGGCTTACGTAAGCCACTTTTGGTGCCTCATGACACCTGTTCGAATCCCAACTCCACCATCTTTGGGGACCAGTTATCTCTCTGCACCAGGCCTCTGTTTTCTCATCTGCAAAATGGGAACAACTGAGCTCAAGGGGCTATGAGCTCCAGCTGAGCCTCCTTGGTCAGGGCCTCTAAAAGGGCTCCTTGTTAGGGTGATTGTTTTCAGCTGCCCCCGGGGGGCTGCCGGATGAGCCTCACCAGCTGGCCCTGGAGAGGGTGGGATGGGAGAGTGGGGTGCGTGGGGAGCCGAGCCTGGAGCCTGGGCCCTCCCACCCAACTGCTTCCCCCCCACACAGGGCCCCCCACCCAGCGACAAAGCCGTGGCACTTCCTCTCCCCGCCTGGCAGGCTGCCTGGGCCAGCCCCTTCTCTAAGGAAGCGCATTTCCTGCCTCCCCGGGCCGGACTGGATGAGCCGGGAGCTCCCCACCGCTGCCGGTCATACCCCAGCCTCCATCCGCATCCCTGGGCCAGGACTGCTGCCACAGCCGCCATCCGCAGGAGCCCGGCACCCCCTCCCCGCTCACCCTTCGGCCAGCGACCCCTGGCCCGGCCCTGCGCCCCTGTGCCCACTTCTCCTGACCCCTCGGCCGCCACCTCAGAAGGCTGGAGCAGGGACGCCGTCGCTCCGGCCGCCTGTTCCCCTTGGGTCCCTGTTCGCGCCCACGCCAGCCCCCACGCCCGCCCGCAGCCCTGCCTCTGGACACCGGATAAGGCCCAGCGCACAGAGCCCTTGGTGGACAGCATGGACCGCCGCACGCTGCCCCCGGTCGTTGCCCTGCTGCTGGCCGTCTGCAGCCTCAGGCCCACAAGTAGGTGTCCAGGGACCCTGGGGCCGGGGGGCGGGGGGGGGGGCGGGCGGCGGCGGCGGTGAGATTTGGCCCCAAGTGTCCCCGGCCTCTAACCTGGTCCTGACCTTATGCCCAGTGGGGCTGTCCTAGGGGGTCTGGACA
The DNA here is from genome assembly GCF_964662115.1 of Mustela nivalis. NCBI lineage: Eukaryota > Metazoa > Chordata > Mammalia > Carnivora > Mustelidae > Mustela > Mustela nivalis. The sequence continues at coordinate 86,014,441 of NC_139032.1, read as the reverse complement.
GCCCAGTGTGGACACCATAGGGTGACCAACCCTCCCGGTTTGACAAGACAAAGAACTTTTAGCCCTAACCGTCTCAAGCAAACGGGTGTGAGTTATTTGCCTCAGCCCCGGCCTCTGGCGTCTGCCCTCCTAGCTCTGTCCAGTTTCTCCCCAGGAAGCCCATGTCCTAGAGTGCTGTGCAGCCCTGGGAGGGTCTCCTGCCCTCTCTGAGCCTTAAGGTTCCCATCTGAGGAACCTGTGGGGAGGAGGGTGTGTGGATTCACAGTCAGCACTAGGGCTCTTGGTTCAAATCTCACATGGCTGCTTCCTGGCGGTGTGATGTTGGGGGATGGCCTTCGGCCGCTGAGCACAGTGGGGATGGGGACAGAATTCCTCTGGGGCTGTTGGAGGGGGCAGCGTGCTTGTAGAGAGAGCTCGGAGCAGGCTGGAGGATTCTGTGTTATTATTGCGGCTTTATGTTCAGCTTTAAGGTCCTGCCTCTCACCACCCCAGGGCCTGTGAGCGGCCCCCAGAACACTCTTGAACTTAGCACTCTCTCTCTGCCTCTACTTACCCTCTGTTCCTCAAGATGCGGCAGGGTGGGGACACAGGCCCAGACTAAGTGTTCTGCGGGGACGGCTCAGCCTGGGGGCTTTTCTAGATGGTCCTGGCTCTGTGGCCTTCTGACACTGACCAGAGAGGCTGTGAGGAGCTGGGGACACCCAGACCTCCATCCTACTCATTTGGGCCTTGCCGTGTCCGCCCCTCACCTACCTGAAGCCACAGGACAGTCCTATGGGCTCTCCTTCACCCACGGCATATCCAGAAACTCCCTAAAGGATCTGGGGTTGGCGGTGGGAAGAGAACAGCCGAGGCCACCTCCCTACCTGATCCCACCTTGTGGCATTTTAAAGTCCCCAGTCCTTTGGTCTCTAAACCCCTACTTCACAGCTCACAGGAAACTGTCACAGCTACTAAATAACCTAGCACAGATTTGACCCTAGACTTGTGGCTCCTAACCACGTGTAATAAGTATGCACTACCACCACCCCCGCCCAATATAGCTCCCAGCAACCCTGCAAGATGGCTGCCTCCATCTCCCCATTTTCCAGGAGAGGAAGTGGAGGCCGTGACCTGCCAAGTTCACACAGGCCAGACAGAAACCCACCTGAGCTCCATGATAGGCCTCCAGGCCACCCTGTCTTTCTCTCACCGCTGCCACGTTGCTAGCTTGATAATACTGTCCTCTCATCATTCGAGAAAGATCCATGTAGATCTTCAAGGCCTGTTTTTCTAGGATGGAAGGCAGCGGTGTGCTGGCAAATCGTGAACAAGGAGGTGGAGGGCGCTGGGGATGGTGTTTGTTAATGTCCAGGGTGTGAATATTCCTCTATGGTCGATTTCAAGCTACCGCCTCAGCAAGACTGCAGGTGGGATGCGGCGACCCCAGCACTTTGTCCGATATTTTTTACCACATTGACGCAACAGACATTTGACCTCCAGAGCATAGATTATAGTAAAGTGTAGTAAAATAATTAGGAAGTGATGAGTTGGAATATTTATTACCATTTTTAAAATATTTCTTTTTAAGCTTATACAATTAAATTTTTTTTAAGATTTTTAATCAGGGTGTCTGGGTGGCTCAGTCGTTGAGCATCTGCCTTCGGCTCAGGTCATGATCCGAGGGTCCTGGGATCGAGGCCTGCATCGGGCACTCTGCTCAGCGGGAAGCCTGCTTCTCCCTCTCCCACTCCCCCCGCTTGTGTTCCCTTTCTCACTGTGTCTCTCTCTGTCAAATAAAAAAATAAAATCTTTTTTTAAAAAGTTATTTTTAAGTAGTCTGTACACCCAATGTGGGGCTCGAACATACAACCTTAAGGTTAAGAGTCTTATGTTCCACTGAGCCAGCCAAGCACTCACAGATTTAATTTTTTTTTAAGAGATGTTATTTATTTGTTAGATCATGAGCAGGTGAAGGGGCAGAGGGAGAGGGAGAAGCAGACTCCCCACTGAGCAGGGAACCCAACATGGGGCTCAATCCCAGGACCCTGGGGTCTTGACCCGAGCCTAAGCAGATGCTTAACCTACTGAGCCACCCAGGTGCTCCCCAAAATTTAGTTTTTTTTTTTTTGTTTTGTTTTTTTTTTTTTAATTTATTTATCAGAGAGAGAGAAGGGGAGAGAGCGAGCACAAGCAGACAGAATGGCAGGCAGAGGCAGAGGGAGAAGCAGGCTCCCCGCTGAGCAAGGAGCCCATGTGGGACTCGATCCCAGGACGCTGGGATCATGACCTGAGCCGAAGGCAGCTGCTTAACCAACTGAGCCACCCAGGCGTCCCCCAAAATTTAGTTTTTAATACTGTTTGTGTTTAACAGCCAGTTGGAAAAATTAATAATTTATTCATCTGCCCCTGGAAGTTGGTACCAGTACCCCAGTGATCATAGGGTTCAAGGGCATTCCAAACCATCCAGCCCAATTCTTTGATAGTCTGGGAAACTGAGGCTCGTGGAGGGCAGGCAATGTGGAACTCAGATCTCCACGCCAGGGGATGGGGTAGGAGTGACCCTCACATCCTCAAACAGGACTGAGAAATGGGTCCCAAACAGATCTAAGAATGGGTCCAGCCTTCTGGGAATGCAGTTTGGCAGAATTTTTCAAAACCCTAACTCGTGTATGCCCTCAGCCTTCAGCCCTTTGGCGCTGCTTGTCCAACTCCGTAAAGATCTGTATGGCCCATAGGTACCTGTAACAAAACCCCAACTGGAAACCACCCTAATGTCCATCAGCCTGGACAGCAAATGAATCTGTATTCAATGACATGCAGCCGAAACAGAGAAAAAGCTGAATTTGTGTCTGTTCAACAACAGTGACTCCGTTCGTGTCAGAATAAAATAGTAACCGTGCACGGCACGCTTGGGGACAATCCTGACGTCCCTGATCTCCAGCACAAGCTTTCTCTAGGGAATTCTCTCTAAAAGTGTCTCTAAGACACTTTTTTTTTTGCCACATTGGAATGCTTTTTTTCTCTTTAAAGAACAAACATGTAGATTTTTATAAAGAGCCATTTAGTTATATAGTCACTTCAGTCTACTCCTCAAAGAAAACCGATAAGAAAGGGAAAAAAAATCACTTCCCAAGTTCCTTCATTAATATCAGTATTGTTAGGTGGGTTTCCTACTAGTTTTTGTCCAGCTCTTTTTTTTTTTTTTTTTAAGAATTTACTTATTTATTTGTCAGAGAGCATAAGCAGGGGCAGCAGCAGACTCCTTGCTGAGCAGGGAGCCCAATGTGGAACTTGATCCCATGACCGTGGGATCACCACCTGTGCCAAGGGCAGACACCCAGTTGACTGAGGTGTCCCTTTTGTCTAGCTCTTGAAGGTAGTTTTAAGGAAGATGGATCAACATTTGGGAGACTTGGGCACCCTTCTTTTGACCCAGAAGGTTTCTATGTTGTCATGTAGACCCCATAACCGTCCCTTTGTGGTTCCAGAATATTCTTTCTCTTCGATGTGCCATCCTGTCATTTGTCTAACGAATCCCTAATTGTTGAAAATATAGGTGATTCCCCCGTTGAGGCTAGTTATAAATACCACCGCCGTGCACGTTTTTGGTACATGCACCTCTTCCTGTATTTTGGAGCATTTCACTTGGACAGAGTCCCAGAAAGAGGGTGGGTGCTGGGATTTGAGGCCCGTGTCGGGTGGCTGGGACCAAAGTGTGGAGAAGCCTTTGCTAGAAGATGGGGCAGAGGCAGGACTTGGAACCTGGTGCTGCCCACCACCTGTGTGGGGATCTGGGCCTCTCCAGACATGGAGCAAGTGACACAGCACAGAGACCACACAGATGCCCATCTCTTAGAGCCCACATTTCAGAGCAGCTTCCCATTTGCCAGGAGATAAAAGAGGAACTGTGTGAGCCAGGAGCAGATGTGTCCCTGGGGACAGTGGGGACATGACCGTTGAGACTGTCTCATCTCAGCCAGACGGAGAGCCCCAGCTCCAGCCCCAGCTCCGGACCCATGCTCCAGGGTTGAGCTGACTTGATACCTGGGACAGGGATGGGGGTGAAGAGACAAACATCCCTGCTGACACTGACCCAGCCCCCACTCTCGGCCCCCGCCCGCTCTAGACCGGATGTGTACCATCAGACTTAACCTTCACAAAAGCCCAGGGATGCAGACATTTCTGTCTCCCCCACCTCACAGCTGAGGAGACTGGGCCACAAGCAGGTGAAGGAATTCTCCCAAGTAACAGCCCAGGAATGAGCAGCTGGGGCTTGCGCCCAGGGTCTAACCACTGCCCCATTCTGCTTGAGGGCAGATGAGGTTTGGTCCCCTTCTTGCCCCGACACTGGTCCTCCCAGCTAGAGTGCCACTGGATCAGTCCCGACGAGAGGACTTTCACAACAAGGCTTTGAAGGTTGAACAGAAATTGACCAAGAGGTGGAGGAAAGGGAGACCATTGGTCTGGGGGAGAGCAAGGCAGCTGCAGGGAATGAGGTGTGTTTGGAGGAAGAGCTTACTTCTCCCAAAGTGGGTGTAAGTTCTCATGAGAGCAGTTGCCAGTCCTGAGTCTTCTCCTGCACCACCAGCCTGCAGAGTCCTGCCCCTGTGTCATCGGACTGACTTTCGCAGCAACTCGATGAGGAAGCTGTTGTGATCACCGTCATCCCCACTGTATGGATAATAACACTGAGGCATGGAAAGGAGGCTGAAAGCTGGCAGAATCAGGATCTGAACCTTGGCATCCATCAGATCACTGCACTATTATTTTTTTTAAGATTTTATTTATTTATTTGAGGCAGAAAGAGAGCACATGAGCAGGGGCAGAGGGAGAGGGAGAAGCAGACTCCCCACTGAGCAGAGAGCCCAAGGTGGGGTTCTATCCTGGGACCCTAGGATTACAACCTGAGCGGATGGCAGATGCTTAACCAGCTGAGCCACCCAGACGCCCGAGATCCCTGCACTTTTTAATCCCATGTTAGGTGGTGGAGCATGGATTTTTTTTTTTTTTTTTAAGATTTTATTTATTTGACTGAGATCCCAATAGGCAGAAAGGCAGTAGAGAGAGAGGAGGAAGCAGGCTCCCTGCTGAGCAGAGAGCCTGATGCGGGGCTCAATCCCAGGACCCTGGGATCATGACCTGAGCCGAAGGCAGAGGCTTTGACCCACTGAGCCACCCAAGCGCCCATGGAGCATGGGTTTGACCCTGTGGGCACTGAGGAGCCACAGGGAAGACTGGAGAAGGAAGCCTTGAGGGCTCTCTTGTAGGTGCACTGAGCTGGAAGCTGGGTCATCTGGGAGGCTAAACTGGGACCCTGAAAGGAGCAAAGTGTGGATGAATAGCTGGGTAATTGAAGAAGAGGAAAAAAACAGAGAAAGCCTGTGGAAAGGCTCTACCCTGGAATTAGGAAGTAATCAGAGCCACTGTGTTCAGAATGCTTACTGGGTACCAGGCAGACACACAGCTACGTGCCAGAGCCGGATTGCCTGGCAGCAAATACAGACCCTGACTCCTAATAGTTGGGCGGCCTTGGGCAAATTCTTGTCCCTCACGGATCTTGTCTCCCCAGGCGTCAAATGGTTATAAGAGCAGCACCCACCCGTAGGGCTGCTGGAAGAACCAAATGAATGAACTCATGTCAAGCCTCAAAACAGTACCTGGCTCTCAGTAAGCGTGATGAAAGCTGTTTTGTAAATGGGGAAACTGAGGCTCAGAGAAGTTAGGCTTTTGCTCAAGGTGACCCTTGTTTTGAGGGGTAGAGCTGGGCTTTGACCCAGGTTGCCTGGCTCTGGTGTTGCTTGACCATTATTCCCTGTGGCCTTTCAAGGTGCTGGGGTGGCCAGGCGGAAATCCCCAAGGTGGCCCTATGCTCCTGGGTGGGGGTGGAGGAGGAAGGGGACAGAGGTGGGGAGGCAGCTCCTAGGTCTCTCATTCGGGGCCGGGTCACCCAGGCCCCTAGCGGCGCCTCCTCCAACCCGGTCCCGGGAGGCCCTGGCGTTTCCCTTGGTGCCAGGGGATTGTTTTCAGCTCTGTCTGGGCCCGCCTCCGGCTCCGGGAGACAGGCCCGGGCGTCATACTCCCTCCTGTCTCCCCATTCTCGTCTGCGGGGTGGGGGCAGCCAGGATTCGAAAAGGCCCCAAAATAAATGGACCTCTTATCTGATCTCCCAGCCTGGCCCGTTATCTGATCATTACATAATGGCCAGGCCCGTGGCCTCTCCCGCTGACGGCATGGAGGAGGTGGCCCCCGGCGGCCCAGGCGATCCAGGAGGAACTGGGGTTCCTGGAAGTCTGGGGAGGGGGGGCAGGGAAAGTCCGAAGGAAAGGAGGAAGGCACTGTGCTCATCTGCAGGCCAGACCCTGGGTCATGTGGAGAGAAGGGGGTCCGAGGCCCAGCCTGGTCAGCCATGCGCTGTGTGACTCTGGCCCATCCTGCCTCTCCGGGCCTCAGTCTCCCCAGCTGTGTAGGAAGGGTTTGGACCAGGTAGCAGCCAAGAAATCTGTGTTCGCTGATAGGGAAAGGGAGAGAGAGGGTGGGGAGCACTGAGGGGTTTCGTGGGTCATCAGGAATTGGGACAACAGGAGATGGTGTCAGCCCTTGCATCTGCTGGGATGAGGGCGTCTGCTGGCCTGGGACACTAGTGACCTCCAAGCCAGAGGTCCCTCACCAGCAGACCGCCCCATCCCCCCACTTCACCCCTACTCCCCTAAGACAGTCCATTCTTCTCCAAGGACTGAAGTCAAATAATTGTGACCCCAAGAATCACCATACGCCCTGTTCTTGCGGAATCCTCCCAACAACCTCCGAGGGTTTTGTGGGTGCTGTCCTCTCAAAGGTGAGGAAACTGAAGCCCAAAGGGGGAAAACTGTTCACCAAAGCCACAGAGCTAGTAAGTGCGGGCCTGAGATTCAAACCCAGGTCGGCCTCGCTCCAGGGACCCTGCTTTGAATCAAACGCCATAGGACACTGGCACTGTGAGCCTTGCACACAGGACAGGACCAGGGCAAGGACTTACAAGGCCTGGAGTCGCCAAACGCCCTTGTCTTGAACTTATCCCTCCCAAAGTGCCGCTGGTGGGTAGCGTGGCGGAGGCTAGGGACGGCCATCTTAAGTCCTTCTCTGACCTCCGGGGGTCCTGAGCCCAGCAAGGCTGGTTTAGGAGAAAAATCTCCAAGGCCTGGGATTCAGAAGAAGCCTCCCTACTCCCTCTTCTGAGCTGGCGACGGCTGGACGTGCTGCCAGCCCCTCCGCGCCCATCTTTGATCTCCAAGAAAACAGGAAGTGAGCGCGACAAGATGGAGACACAAACTTCCAGTCGCCCCTTCTCTGTCCTCCTTCCCTCCTCCGGAGCCCCCCCCTTCCTCGGCACATTCCTTAGGACGAGGTGTAGGGGCCTCATTTCCTCTTCCTCCTCTGCCGGGTCAGGGTGAAATTCCATTCCCTTCCCTCAGGACCTGTGTTTCCGGGCAGCCCAGGAGCAGGCTCCTGTGGCCCAGGCCTCCTCCCACAGCCGCCCTCTGAACCCGGGGCCACCCTTCTGGTTCCCTCCCTCCCTCGGGGCCTGGCGACTCTTAATCCTCCTTGGCCCCATTCCTCCCAGCCGCCTCAAGGCACGGACGGGAAGTTTTCCTCTCCTGATCTTAGCTCTCATCTCCCTTGGGAGCGAACTGGCCAGAGGCTTGGGCGTGTACACCTGTGAGCCCAGCCCCATGGCTAGGGCTGCTGGATGCAGCAAATAAAAATATAGGACACCTGGGGCACCTGGGTGGCTCAGTGGGTTAAAGCCTCTGCCTTTGGCTCAGGTCATGATCCTGGGGTCCTGGGATCGAGCCCCGCATGGGGCTCTCTGCTCCTCGGGGAGTCTGCTTCTGCTCCCCCCTCTCTCTGCCTGCCTCTCTGCCTACTTGTGATCTCTGTCAAGTAAATAAATAAAATCTTTGAAAAAAAAAAAATATCTAGGATATCCCATTCAATTTGAGTGCCAGATAAACAATGAAAAAAATTTCAAGTATAAATATGTCTTTTGTGATAGGATATACTTTCACTTTAAAAAATTAATCGCTTTTTTAGGGCGCCTGGGTGGCTCAGTGGGTTAAGCCGCTGCCTTCGGCTCAGGTCATGATCTCAGGGTCCTGGGATCGAGTCCCGCGTCGGGCTCTCTGCTCAGCGGGGAGCCTGCTTCCTCCTCTCTCTCTCTCTGCCTGCCTCTCTGCCTACTTGTGATCTCTCTGTGTCAAATAAATAAAATCTTAAAAAAAAAATTAATCGCTTTTTTATTTATTCAAATTTAACCCGGTATCCTGCATTTTATCTGTCAACCCTGCCCCTAGTTGCACTGTGACCTCGGGGGGAGACTTTTCCTTCTTGAGCCTTAGTTTCTCCATCTGTGGAATGGACAGAATGATATCCGCCTTGTAGGGTAGCTGTGGGATGCAGAAAACCCTAAGCCAGTGCCAAGTGCTAGGCGTTCAGAATGTGGGAGTGATTGTCACTACCTTATTCTCACCTGGGGCTCTCTCTGGCTGTGTTTCACCAACAGGTCTCGCAGAAACAGTCCATTGTGACCTACAGCCTGTGGATGCCAAGGTGACATACGTTACAAGTCAAGTTTCTAAGGGCTGCGTGGCTCAGGTCCCAAATGCTACCCTTGAAGTTCACGTTCTCTTCCTGGAATCCTCAAGGGTGAGTGCCTGGTGGCATGGTTGGGGTTGGGGTCCCAGAGAAAGATCCAGGGCCATTAAGATGAAGGGAGCCTCCCTTGTGGCTGTCCCTGGAGCAGCAGCCTCACCAGGGCCCCTGCCAGGAGGGAGACACGGGCATCTCACAGGGCTGGTAAGGGATGGCATTCTTGGGGCCAGCATCATGGAGGTCTTCTGGATGCCACAAGTCCCAGGTGAAAAGGGCTGGGTGGGGCCAGGGACAAAGTGGAGATGAGCAGTGGAATGGACCAGGTGAGCTGTCACCTGTGCACCTGTCGTGATGGAGGAGTTTGCTGCTTCTCGGCAGACTGAAGCCTCCCACGGGGCTTTCTCTCTGAGTCTGTTATTACCCCCACTTTTCAGAGGAGGAAACTGAGGCAGGCCTAGAGAGGTGAAGCCACATACCCAAGGCCAGAGTTGGCACTAGATTCTGGGAGATCCCAAGCTAGGCTGTCCCCTGGCTCCCCCAGCAGATCTGGGTTCTCGAAGCATCTGGCCTGCTGGGGCTGGTGGCCGCACCTGGCTTGTGTGGCCTCAGTTCCTGATAGCAATTCAGTGGCGTCAGCTCAGGAAGCTTGTGGCCAGGCTGCTCCTGAAACTGTTGAGTTGCCCTGCGTTTGTGCAGCGATAAGACGGTGCCCAGACCACCAATATCGAGGGGGGCCTGCTCCCCACCGCCCTGCCTGCCACCAGGACTGTGGGCCTCGATAATCCCCGAACTGAGATAGTGCCAGACACACGTTAGATGGTTTCCAAAGCCATTGTAATTTTTTTCAAGTTTGGCAATGCTATGGGACATGAGATTGCCCTCCGTAAGCTCATTTTGTTTGCTCTGCTGAACAGGTCTCCGGGAGACCGGGATCCCCCGACCCTAATCACTCAGCAACGGGTCAGAGTCTGAGAAAAGCCCCTGCCGAGTGCCCAGGTCTGGGGGAAATAGACATGTAGAGAGCCAGCCAGGATCTGGGTGATGGGCGCTCTCTTGGGGAGCAGAGGGCATGGGTAGTGCAGCTGCTGTGGGATTAGACAGGGCTTCCTGGAGGCAGCAATAGCCCTCCTGGCCAAGAGGAGTGAAGGAGTTGGTAGGGAAGAACTGAGGACAGAGTGAACGTGCAGACATGTGAGCAGACTCTGGTTAGGGTCAAAATGTGGTTCATGGTGACAGGAGCTTATAGGTCACCTTGGGACAGGGCTGGGGAGATGCAAAGGCCCTGCCACTGTATTGAGTCTGGTCTCCTGTGGGCAGTAAGAGTCATTGGAGGAGTTTTAGGGGGCATGGGAGGACACCAGTGTAACGCATGTCATCCTAGAGATCATGACAATGGGACCCTCCCGTCGCTCCCTACCTCCGCTGGAGTCTCAGTCCACGGAGCATCTGGCTTTCAATCGAAGAAGCCAGGCTATGAGCCCTAGGCCTGCCAGGCCTGTCTGCTTGAGGGGGGTGGTGGAGACTGGGGTTCCAGCCTTGGGTACATTACAGCACCTCAGATAGTGCCTGGCACGCAGAGGGGGCTCCTTCCCTCACTCTGCCACACACACACAGTTCCTGGGCCCAGGGACTCCGTGAAGAATCACTGAGTATCAGAATCTGGCCCAGGGCGCCTGGCAGATAGCAAATAGCCGTTTGCTGACTGCATGAGTGCATTCCGAATGCACCCCTAGGTAAGAACACGGGCCCTGCAGCCGGACGTCTGCACACTGAGCTCTGCCTTCCCGCCTTACAGCAGCAGGACCTCGGCCTCTTCTCTAGGCCTTGATCTTCCACGGGAAATATGGGGACGATGGTAATACCTCCCTCGCGGGGGGTTTGCAAGAATCCAGCGGGGTAGAGCAGACAAATATTGGGGGCAGGGCTGCCAACAATGATATCTTGTTGTTATCATATGTTATTATCTTTGGCCTCTGGGTCTCACCTGTAATACCCTCCTGTTTCCCCGCATGCTTCAGTTTCTAGAACATGTTCATGTCAGTCTGCTAATTTGATCCCCAAAGGTGACTGCGGCCAGGTAGCTAAGGCAGGGGCTGTGAATCTCTTTTCAGAGGGAGCAGCTGAGGTCCAGCCGGACAGAGGTGGGCCTCCCCATCAGAGGCTCCTGGCCTCCCTGCCCCCAGGGCCCACGATCCCTGCAGACCCTGTGCTGTGACATGGAAGGCACCTTCCTCTCCAGGTAGCCCCCTGGAGTCAGGTCCACAGCCTAACAGTTGTCCCCGCCACCCCTCCCAACAACAGTCCTTGCCAGCTGCCTGCTCAGTGCCCAGCTTGTGTCGGGCATTGATGGTGTAGAGAGAAAGCAGCCCAACTTCTGTCTGCCCTTGAAGCACTCCCAAGCCAGGGGAGGCAGAGGTGGGCATCCGCAGCCCCGGGACTGAGTGATAGCGTTGGCAGTCAGGGGAACACGGGGCTGTGGAGGGAAAGGGGCATTAGTGAAAGGCTCTCGGGGCCGAGCCAGACAGAGGGAGGGGAAGGGCATTCTGGGCAGAGGGCACTGCACAAGCAAAGGCCCACGGCCAGAAACAGGAGCTGGCAGGAGGCGCGTGGGCGGCAGTTGTCTCAGCAACCAGCCCAAGCCCTCCCGACCTGGGGCTGCCGTCTTCAAACCCTGGCACGCGGAGATGGCTTTCCCCTCCACCCCTGTGTAGCCTTCGAGCCCTCAGATTTCCTGTGGGTGGGCGGCAGAGGAGCTGTGGCCGCCAAGAGGCTCAGGGAAGAGAGGTCTGCATCAGACAGATGAGGGGCCACTGGGCAGGGGCTCTATCTCGCTAGGTCCCCGAAGGGCAGGCCGGAGCCCGGATTCCGGGAGGGGGCCCGGGGTCACATCCTGACCCGTGGAGACAGGAAACTGGCCTGGTGTCTCAGCGATTCCCGTCAGACTGCACGGATCTGCTGTCCTCCTCACAAACCCCAGGCTGCCGGGACCGAGCTGGGGCAGCCGCTGACTCACCCTGCTTCTGGGCAAACCCGGGGAGCCAAGGACACCCCACCATCCCCCCAGCAGATGCCGGGCTCTTGCACTGACTCATTCCTGACCAGAGGGGCAGGCAAGGCTGCTTGGGCAGAGAGGGAGAGCAGGAGGGGCCCAGGGCTCCCCGAGATTGTCCTGGGAGGCTGCGAAGAGCTGTGGAGGGCAGTGTCACTCTCTGACCTAAGCAATGAGAGCCCCTGTTCTGGCGCCACAATGGCCCTTCTCTGACCCTCTTCCGGTTGCACCCCTGCCTCCACCCCCCGGGTACCTGTAGGGCCAGAGGGACATGCCCACCCAGAGCCTGTCCCCTGTCCCCTGTCCCCGGGTCCATGCTCTGGGTCCCTGGACTCCAGAACTCCCGGCCCATATGCACTGAGCCTCCTCCCAGGGCCGCGTGGGGCTCTTTCTCGTCCCATCCTAGAGGGGGCACTGCATGGCTGGTAGAAGCTTCTCCAGGGAGGTGACTATGTTTGGGGGGCGGGCCTGGCAGAGCTGGAGCAATCCGGCTGGGTTGCCCACATCTGTATTCATGAAGAGGAGGAGGCAAAAAAAAAGGAGGGGGGGCTGGGATGGGGGGGCGGGGGGTGGCGGGGCGGCTGCCATTCATATTCTTATCCCAGGCCCTGCAGATATGAGGAGTCAGTTTGGTGGCAGGGCACGGATGGGGGGGGGGGGCAGCAGGCTAGGCGGGAATGGTGTCTGCTCTCTCACTGCTGTGTCCCCGGGTCCAGCTCAGGGTCAGTCTGGCGGTCACTATCAGGTGGCGGGGTGGATGGATGGTTCATGGAAGGAAGGAGAAACACACACGCAGGTGAGCATTCGCTGAGTGACCTCGCCACGGGGTCAGCGGTGGCACTCGCTGTGCATCTCTGGCTGTGGAGGGGTGTCAGTCTTGGTCTCTGCCGAGCTCCTGGATAGAGCTGTGCCTACTTCCTGTGCAAAAGCCCCAGGCTGGGCCCAGCGCTGGTCCTCTCAGATTGGCAAATGAACGGGGGAGGGGGAGGAACAGGGGCTGACCAGGGGTCCTCTGCTGGGGAGAGCAGCACGTCTCTCCTGGGAGGTTCTGGAAGCCCACTCAGGGTCCACCTGGCTAGGGACCACGACTCTGGGATACCAAACATGGGGACCCCAGGAGGCAGGATAAAAAGCGGGGGCCACATGATACTAGAACATCTCCGAGCCCACCTCCTCGCGACACAGATAGGGAGATGGAGGCCCAGAGCGGGGAATACCATAGGGAGGCGTAGCTTCGACATGTCCCAGTTCTTCTTAACTGCGGCCCACCTTTAAAGCCAACCTCCCCAGCCCCCAGACCATGGCACTCCTCTGGGTGAGTGGGCAAGGAAGGAATCACAGGTCACGAGAGCCAATCTACAACCGCGTGTTTCGCTGGGCACGGACGCCCCACCTTGCGCGCAGCACCTTACTCGGTCCTCACAAGTCTACAAAGAGGGCCTGTTGTTCAGCAGATTTTCCAGACTAGGACACTGAGGCCCAGAGAGGACCAGTGACTGCCCAGGGTCACAGGTTAATGACTGAGCCCACTTTTGAATTCAGGTCAGTCTGGCTTTGACCCCGTACCCCTGCCATCCTGCCTGTATGTGTCCTCTGACTCGGCTGGAGTAGACGACGGCTGGCTCCATTCTGGCCGGCTCCAGTCTGGCCCTCGGAGGGTGGGGGCCGCAGGCAGCCCCGAGGCTCCGCTCCTAGAAGAATTGCTGGAAACAGCTTTCTATAAGTGGCTACTAGTGTTCAGGGCCTCCTCACCGAAATCCCCCTTCCCGCCACCAACCGCTGGGCCAACAATGGCATCTGTGGGACACTGGCACGAAAATAGAAACGCGGTCTCCCGCCCACCCACTCAGGGAAGGGGCGGGGGTAGGCCTGAGCTGGCCCAGGTCAGAGCTGGGGATGAGGGGCCAGCCCGGCCTGCCTGCCTGCCTCGGCTGGGCTCCCAGATTTCCCAGGGTGCCGTTCGGAAGACTGGGCACTTCGATGGTGGGGGGTGGGGGAGGCAGACCCCTTGCTTGGCCTCTGGACTCTGGGCTGGGGGATTGGGGGGTGGGAAGAGGGAAGTCCGTGTGTGTGAGTGACTCCGCTGATGAGTCAGGGCTAGAGGATGGAAATGTTTGCTGTGGAAACCAGACTGGGGTTTTCTGGTAACCAGCCGGACTCAGCCAGGTCCCGGAGCTCAGAGACCCCCTGAGGGGCCCAGCTTTCCCAGCTCCCGGAGCTTGCCCGCTGCTCACTTGCTGTGTGTTCCCACCCCACGCTGTCCGTCTCTGGGCCTCAGCCCCCAGCCCCTCTCCGGCCCCCAGCTCTACCAGGAGGGCCACGGAGACAACTGAGTGGTGGGTGAAGGGCTGAGTGACAAAGATGCCCACAAAGTTCCAGTCTCCTAATGCCCTCACCCTACCCTTGGCATGACCCAACGCTGATGTCCACTTCTCTTTTCTAACTTCCTTTATTGAGGGCGCCACCTGGTATCTGTTCCCAACCCCATCCTACCAAGCGGGGAGACTGAGGTACAGAGGAGCAGGGACAGTCGCCGAGCAGCAACAACCATGACTGTCCAACCATGGACATGACAGGGCTCTTCCCTGCCAGCTCCAAGGCTGTGCCACCGGCCGCTGTGTCACCCACGGAGCACTTGGTCTGTGGATGCCCACCAAGGGGCAGAGGACGGGCCTCACCCACTGTCAGCCTGTCAGCAGCGTCTCCAGACCTCAGGGCCCATTCCTTTGCTGTGTGCGGGGCCCCAGAGGTCACTCCCCTGGATGGCAGAAGGGGCAGCACAGTGATGAACTGTAGGGAAGCTCAGGAGAGCTGCCCAGAGGTCCAGGGACTGTGGGCTCCACACTGGCACCCAACTATGTCCCCGGAGCAGGTCCCTGGGTAGATTTCCTCCCTGAGCCTTGATTGCTGCCTCTGTAAAATGGGACGATACCTGACTCTGCCTCAGTGAAAACCCACATAACATGCTCAGTACAGGGCCAGGCACGGATTAGGCTGAACCCTGTGAAATGACTGATATTCAGTTGTTTTTCTCGACAACTTTTATCCAGATAACATTTGCCCATTTCCAGTATACAATTGAATGGTTTTTAGTAGATACACAGAGTTGTGCAATCTTAGACGATTGTTCAAGCTAACAGTACATACGCAATCAGAGTAAGAAGGCGGGGGTGTGGGAGGCAGGTCTATTCTCAGAGATCCTCAGTGATTCTCATTCTCAAGGATTCTGGCAGGTCAGAGGCACTGGGCCTTTCCCAACACCCCCACAGTGGGTCTCCCTTTGCTCGGGTTAATTTCAAGCAGTCTGCCAATTACACTTCAATTTTTTAAAAAAATTAATGAATTAAATAAGAACTTCAGATAGTGGTCATCATCCTGGAACAAAATGTCAGTTCGGATGTTTAGCTTTTATTTCATGTTTTACTGAAATCTATTAAATCCAGTATTTAATTTTTGAAGTGTTCAGAATGTCAGGGCACTTGGGTGGCTCCTTCGGTTAAGTGTCTGCCTTCGGCTCAGGTCATGATCCCAGGGTCCTGGGATTGAGCCCCATGTTAGGCTCCCTGCTCAGTAGGGAATCTGCTTCTCCTCCCTCTGTTCTTGTGCTCTCTCTCACTCTCTCCCTCTCAAATAAATAAATAAAATCTTTAAAAAATAATATGTTTAGAAAGCATAGGTATTAGATTTTTAAAATATTTATGTAACCTTTATACCCAACACGGAACTCGAACTCACAGCCCTGAGATCTAGAGTCCTACACTCCTCTGGCTGAATGGCCAGATACCCCTAGAATACATAAATATTTGAAAAAATCGACTAAAAAAGATATTTTGAAAACCAAAAGGTTCTAAACCCATTAGAAAACACTAATCAAAAATGTGAACTTATAAAATATAAATTTGAAACCTCTATTATCGTTCTATAAATTCGCCTAAGAATAGTGATCCACAGGCAACGTCAGTTACTTCTAACAGTTACTTGTAAAACATTGAAAATGAAATCATGTTATTTGCTCTTTTGTTTTAAAGAGCAGAGTTACAAACAAAGAGTGACTATGGTGTCATTATTGACTCACGGAAATATTTCTGGGCAGATTTTTCCAGGGGCTGAAACGCGCTGTCGGGCTCTGTGACATCAGCTGGGGAAACGGCCAGGAGATAATTGGAAGTGAAATCTAAAACTTTCCACTGATGTCTTCATCTCGAAATACCTCTCTCCTTTTTGATAAGCAGAAGGAGATTTGGGGGGTCAGGTTTCATCTCTGTTGGAGAGGCCGCCAGCTCCGGAGAGCGGCTGGAATTAATTTCTCAGTGGAGTGTTTCCATTGATCATTGTGTTGTGAGTCTGCGGCCGGGCTCCTGAGGCTTATTCCTGCCTGTTCACTGGTGCAGAAAGTCTTTGAGCAGATCTGAGGTCCTGTTCTTTCCTTCTCTTCTCTCCTCTTTCCTTTTCCTTTCCTTTCCTTCTCTTTTCTTTCCTTCCTTCTTTCCTCCCTCCCTTTCTTTCTTTCTTTTTTTTTTTTTAAAGATTTTATTTATTTATTTGACAGAAAGAAATCACAAGTAGGCAGAGAGGCAGGCAGAGAGAGAGAGGAGGAAGCAGGCTCCCCGCTGAGCAGAGAGCCCGATGCGGGGCTCGATCCCAGGACCCCGAGATCATGACCTGAGCTGAAGACAGAGGCTTAACCCACTGAACCACCCTGGCGCCCCCTCCCTTTCTTTCTTTTCTTTTTCTTCCTTCCTTCCTTCCTTCCTCTCTGTCTTTCTGTCTTTTTGTCTTTCTTTCTTCCTTGGGGCTTCTAGGTGGCTTAGTTGGTTAAACATCCTTTCTCTGTCTCTCAAATAAATAAAAGTTTTAAAAAATTATTTACTTGAAAGCACAGAGGAAGTCTCAAAGAGAAAAGGGAGAGGGATAGAGACTCTCAAGCCAGACTCCATGCAGAGCACAGAGCCTGACACAGGGCTCAAAGCCACGACCCTGAGATCACGACCTGAGCAGAAACCAAGACTTGGACACTTAACAGATCACAGCATCTGGGCGCCTCTGAGGTTGTTCTTTCAAAAGAAGTTCTGCCTTGGGGATCGCTGTGTCCTTTTCCTTCCTGGGAATAAGGAGGTGTAGAAAAATGTGGAGCCTTATGGTTAAAACGGAGGCCTCCTCGGTCTGTAACCTAGCTGTGCACATACTTGCTGTGCACCTACTTGCTGTGTGATCCTGGGCAAATGACTTCACCTCTCTGTGTGTCCTTTTCTCATCCATTAGGTGAGAATAATGGTGCCTACGTCTTAAGGTTGTGAGGATGAAATGAGTCAATACATAAAGCCCTTGGGACAGTCCTGGAACACAGTGAGCGCTATGCAGGTGTTAGACTTTATTATTACTGGGCTGGGGTTGTTGTTGTGAAGGCATTCTAAGTGCACACAGCACGATCAATTAACATTTTTCATGCAGTAGGTACCCCTCAGGCTGTAATGATTTCAAGTTCACAGTCTTATAGCAAAATGATGGTACTATATCAACAAAAATATGGGCATTTTAGTACTTTAAACTAGGAAGGCAAACAATAATGTAGGAAACCGGGAAGAAGTTGTTGCCTTGATCCTGCTGCCTAAGAATAGAGAAAGGGCACAGGGTACTGTCCAAGTCACGCAGATGGTCCCAGGCCTTTTATGCAGTGGGCACGCCACAGAAACAGCAAACTGATCCACTGTTAGATAAAGTTCAGGCTTCTTGCAATTTTTTAAAAATCTCTGGATTTGATGAAACCAATCACCCTGTACCTAGCCAATATTTTTTGAGCTTCTCCCAATGGCCAGGTACAGTGCTGGGCCTCGGGAGGCTGGGGCAGCCCAGTGGGGCAGGGAGAGTGGAGGGGAAGCTGCTGAGGAGTGAGTCTGTGCAGGTCTGACTGGTCTGTGTGTGTGTGTGTCACTCTCCTTTCCCCACCCTAGGATCTGTCGGAGCTGGAGCTGACTGTCCAGAAGTCCAACCAAAATGGCACTCGGCCCCGAGAGGTGCTTCTGGTCCTCAGTGCAAACAAGAACATTCTGCTGCGGTTGCAAGCCCCAGGGATCCCCCTCAACCTGGCCTTCGTGAGTGTGTTTCCCCTGACCGTGGGCTGAGGCTCTGACCATGGGAGGCCCCTGCTGTCTGTCTCTGTGGGCCAGGCTCTCCTGCCCCAGCCACCCTGCCTCTCTTTCTCATTCTGCCATCATTCACTCTGACGTTACTCACCCTGCCCGGTGAATCCTATGGGGCCCTGCCTGAGAGAACCCCGAAGGCGGCAAGGTCTGGGACGAAGAGACCAAACCCAGATGTGGGAGTCAGGTTGAAGGACAACCCTGGCCAAGGCCAGTCCTCTTGCCTAACCGGTCTTCCCATCTGCCCAGTGGCAGAAGTGCGTCCAGTGACCTCCTATAACATAATCTGGTCACTGTCTTTGGGAAAGTTACAAGATATGTTTGAAAATATTTAAGTACAGAGCAAGAGGAAAACTGACAAGGTATTAATAGTAGTTATGGTGGGGAAACGGTACTGGGAGAGACATTTACTTATTTGTGCTTCTTGGTGGAATTTGCGAGATTTGCTCTCATGAACGTGGTCTACATTGGAGAAAAAATATTTTGCAAAAATTCCAGTTTTAAGTGTCAGGCACGTCCGCCAGAGAGAGGAGGTCAATGGGCTGAGACCTACAGCGGGGGTGGGGCGGGGAGGCAGGGTCGGGGCTGGAGGAGGTGGGGTGGCCTGTGCGCACAGCCGCCCCCGCTGGAAGGCCCTGGGAGGTGGTCCCAGATGCGAACAGCTGCTGTTTACAGCCAGAGAAAGCAGAGGCCAGGGGTGGGGGCGGACAGCAAAGATAATAAGGGGGAGAGAAACACAAAGCAAAATGGAACTAAGAAGAGCCGGCCTGTTGTGGGAGGGTTAGGCGGACAGACATTCAGACAGACAGACAGACAGACAGAGGAGGGGAGCTGGGAACCCAACACAGACCTGGATCCAGGGCTGCCTGCGAGACAGGCCCAGAGACAGAGGTTGGGGGTGGGGTGAGGAATCCAGGCTCCCAGCAGGCACCGCAGAGACAGACAGACAGGGCCAGCAGAGACAGACAGACAGGGCCAGCGTGAAAGCCCAGGGACGCCCGGAAGCCAGGCAGGAGGGCAGAACTGGACCAGCCCCATGTGGCAACTCCCTCAGTTCTCAGCGGAGTAAATCGAAGCCCTGTGGAGAGCCAGGGCTTGCCAGGGCTGCTCCTCCCCCTGAACTTCCCCTTCCTGTTCCTGGGCGCTACAGGCAGAGATCTGAGCCTGGGGTGGTGGTGGGGGGGGGGGATGACGCAGGGAACATGAAACGCACCCACAGGGCAGGAAGGTCACAGCAGCTGCTGGCTCCGGCCCTGCCAGTCCTTCCTCCCCGAGCTAAGAATACTCAGGGATGGGGGTGGGGTATTGTTGGAGTGGGCGGGGGGCGGGGGGGAGGCTATAGCTACCTGAAAGGGGACAGGGACACCCCCAGAGGGACCCCAGTCGGGTTTGGAGCTTAGACCTGTGTCTGACCCAGCACCGGGGACAGACAAATGCTTCACCCTTCATCCCTGTTACATCCCCATTTTACAGATGATGACCCTGAGAGTCGGGCTGGGTAAAGGTCCCTAACCTCCTCCAGCTCTAGAGCACTGTGCCAGCCCTGCCGTCACAGGGTCTGAGCTCCCCACCCGGGTGCTCACCACTTTGCCCCCTTATTTAAATCCTGCTCCATTCTAGGTGGACCTTTCTATGGTGTCTGCCTACTGCCACTGCCAGGCAGTCCCCCTAAGTATGTAGCCTGAAGCCCTCAGGCTGCAGTGGCTTGAGAGCAATGCCCTTGGCTTTGAAGATGGAACACAAGGGAGTCTGGGGCCCCAACAGCTTCCTCTGAATCCTCTGGCTTCCGCAGAATACCTCATCCAGGAAGTCTTCCCTATTTCCTTCCGCAGGCCCCCCAGGGTCTCCCCTTGAGGCCGGGGCAGCGGAGGCAGTGAGGTTCCAGAGCCACCCACATTCCCCTCCCTGTCCATCCAGACACCTGTCTTGTTCCCTCCTATTCATGAACATCCTCTGTCTCCTGTCGTTCCAAGTGACTTGATGCATGACTCGTTTCTGGATGCTAAGATCCCCCAGGGCAGGGACAATCCCCATTAGTCTTTCGTTCATTCATTTATTCATGTTTCTGCTTTCCTTCCCTTCTTCCTCCCTTGTGCAGGGAGCACCTGCGGTGTGCTAGGTCTGGGTAAAGCAGACAAGTCAGAAAAGTCGAGTGTTGCTCAGTGCCCACTCTGTGTCCAACACCACGCGGGGATGGGCCGGGTAGACGCTGTGCCCCACAGACCCCAGCCACCTGATGTCCCAAGTGTGGGTTGTATAAGTAAGACTGGCGGGGTGGGGAGGTGATGTTCGAACAGTGGGGTAAAGGATATGTCTCCGTCCGGCACCAGGTACGGACGGACGGACAGGCGAGGAGACAGATCTGGCTCTCGGTGGGAGGCTGATGAGGGTCTCCGCCCTGCCTCCTCCCCTCAGCCAACTGGCTGCCTCCCCAAATTACTTCCCAACCTCCTGAACGGGACAGAGGGGGTTCGGGGCCCAGGAGCAGCACCCTGAGCCTTCCTGTGTCTTCCTAGAACCCCACACTGATCTTCCAAGGGCCCCCAGGAATCAACACCACACAGCTGCCCCCCTTCACCACCCAGAACCAGTTTCTCGACTGGGCAAAAACGAAGGGCCCCATCGTCTCTGTTGCTGAGCTGAACGACCCTCAGAGCGTCCTCCTCCGTCTGGACCAAGGTCAGCTTCCCTTGTAGCCTCTAAGGACTCCGGTCTCCGCTCTGAGGAAATGTGGATTCCTCTGACCCATTTCTCAGATGTGCACACGAAGCCTCCCAAATGGGATGTGATTTGCCCCAGGTCACAAATAACAAGTCAGTGCTCTATCGGGACAGTAATTTTTGCCCTAGAAAGCCGCACTTTTATTTATTGTGAACCTACTATGTGCTCAGTCCGATGTTAGGCATTTGTGGACTCTGAATAGACAGAACCAGACCTTGCCGTCCCGGAGCCAACGCCAGTGAGGAGATGGCCGTAAACACGGACACAGACGAATAAATTCCGTAATTTCAAAATAATTGAATTATAATTCCATATAATAATTCCAAAATAATTCCATAATTTCTGGTCATGGCAAATTTCATAGGAAATAGGAAAAGTGAGGTGATGTTCTGGTGGTCGCAGGACTGCACCCCAACACATGCCATGGGTTTGCGCTTTTATTAACCCTGGGTCCACAGATGAGGAAACAGGCAGGAGCTTGCCTCCAGATACTTGGCAGTAAGTGGTGGAGGGGAGATTTGAATTCAGGTCCTCCCAGGCACCCCACTTCTTTGCTGCTCCATTCTGCACCCCCCTCTTACCGTGGGTGAGAGCAGGCCTCTGTAGTAGTGCCCAGCTTTTCAGGGAGGGAACTGAGGTGTGCTTATCCCCACAGCCCCAAGGGCACCGTCCTCCTGCAATCTGGAACCCCTCATGGACATGGGCCATACTCTGGACTGGAGCCCGCTCACCCCCACCTCTGTCCAGGGCTGCCGCTTGGAAGGCGTGCCTGGCCACAAGGAAGCGCACATCGTGAGGGTCCTGCCAGGCACCGAGGCCCGGTAAGGGTGCCCCCCTCATCCCTCCCCACCCCCACCCCTCCTACCCCTGCACACATCAAGCCCCACCCATCCCTGGCTAGGTAAGCATGTTGTTGCGGTCACCTTAGCTCTGGGGCCTGCCGCTGTGGGCCCCGCCCTGCCCACTTCGATGCCCCTTCCTGGCCCTACAGTGATCAGGTCAGCTGCTGCCCACTTGACCCCAGGTCTGGTCCCCTCTCGACCAGTCTCCATCAGGCCCCGCCCAATCCTGTGTCCCTGCCCCACGCTGACTCCGGGGTCTGTCTCCCCGCAGGCCCCGGACGGTGACTGTGAAGGTGGAGCTGCGTTGTGCTTCAGGGGGTCCCGACGCTGTGCTTATCCTGCAAGGTCCACCCTATGTGTCCTGGCTCATCGACGCCAACCACAACATGCAGATCTGGGTGAGTTTTACTCTGCGACCCAGACCAGACAGCCCTGTGCAGGCCTGGCCAAGGCTCTCCAGAGAGAAAACCCCAACTTCCTGTGTGAGCACCCCAGCCCTGAACCCTTCCACATCTGACCCCTTCCTCTCCGTGCCAGCTGTTCTTCCTTCAGACCTTCACCCAGATGGTACCTCCTCCAGGAAGCCTTCCAATATCCCCTAGGAAGGTCCCTGCCCTAGCCCACAGGGTCAAGGAACATTCCTGGAGAAGGGAACCCCATGCTGATTTGAAAGACAAACAAAGCCAATAGATGAGGGGAGGTGGCCCGGGGGAAGAACCAGTAGGAGCAAAGGAGTGAGTGGCCCCGAGGCCTGGCATAACCCTGGCTGGCCGGCGGTGCCCCTGCCAGGCTGTGTGCCCCCTGACTGTGTCTGTGGTTCCCTGTTCTGTCATTAGACCACTGGTGAATACTCCTTCAAGATCTTTCCAAAGGAGAACATCCGCGGCTTCCCGCTTCCGGATACACCCCAAGGGCTGCTGGGGGAGGCCCGGAGACTCAACGCGAGCATGGTAGCGTCCTTCGTGGAGCTCCCTCTGGCCAGTGTCATCTCCCTGCAGTCCCACAGCTGCGGTGAGCACCCTCTTCCCTTCCCTTGCCCTGTCCTGGGATCAGTGGCGGTGGCACTTGCAGGGCACTTGCATCAGCCAGCAGAAGCCCCGGGTTCCCTGTCTGCAGGCGAGGACAGTGAAAGTAGCTAGTTAGGGAAGCACTGGGGGTCCGGTGCCCAGGGAGCACTCAGTGACTTGCCTGCTGTGACTCTGCTGCCCTGCAGGTGGTGGGCTGCAGACCTCTCCCCCACCTGTCCCAACCACCCCTCCCAAGGAGAGCTGCAACCAGGAGCTGCTCCTGTCCCTGATCCAGCCCAAGTGCTCCGAAGACATCATGACTGTGGTGCTCAAGAAAGATCTCATCTCGGTAAGGGAACCCCTGGGAACGTAGGTAGCCAGTCCTTCCTTTAGGCCAAGAGTCTGGGGGTCCTGACCCAGGCAGGGAGACAAATCTCATCCCTCTGCAAGCCTCAGTTTTTCCACTTGTGAAATGGGCTTGATGATGGATCTGCCATGCAGGAGGAATTAAATAAGTTCTGACCCAGGAACCCTGATGTGGTGCACTGTAAGGGCTCAATAAACAGGTATAATCATCATTAATTAATCTTAAGTGCAGGCTGAGCCGGGCGGGCACTTAATAGTGTATCTATACAGTATGATCTCCAACTAAGAATAACACTGAATTTTTTTTACATGTGAAAAATTAGAAAAGAGTATCTCAACTTTCCTGCCCAAATATGGTGGCTACCAACATTTTGGTGTTTCTTTCTGGTGTTTCTTTGTGTATTTCTTATATGGTGTCATCTCCAATGCACTTGTCTGTCTCCCACTATCTTCGCTTACTGTATTTTTAGAACTTTGACATATGTACTTAATGTCACTTTAAAAAGCACAAATTATTCTATCATATTGACATGTCATAATTAACTCCTCCCTTGTTAGACACTGAGGTCGCTTCCAATTATGCAACATTATTAATACGCAGAAAATATCACCATGCATTCTTTATGTAGGATTGTTTTCTTAGGCTAGATTTCTACATTAGTGAGATAGGCTGCAAGTTTTCATATACATTGCCAACCCACTTTGCAAAAGATGATTCTAATTTTCACTGCCAATTTAGGAGAGCACTTTGACTCTCTCTCTCCAGACTATTATTTTCGTTTTAAAAAAAAAAAAACAAAACAAAACAGTCCTTTGCTAGGGCGTCTGGCTGGCTCAGTGGGTGGAATGTGCGACTCTTGATTTTGGAATCATGAGTTCAAGCCCCACATTGGGTGCAAAGCTTGCTTAAAAAAATAAAAATAAAATAGAATTTTAAAAATTTCTTTTAAAAAATTTGCCAACATTAGAGGTGGGACATGGTGTTCTTGTTTTAATTTATAATTCTTTGATTAGTAGTGAGTGTTGGCATGACCCTATGACTTATAGTAACCTAAGGCTCTTTATCAATGTGACTCGGTATTTTTCTTGATTTTTATAAGCATTTTACATTAAGAAAAAAAAAAGCTGGGGACCCTCTGTCCACCATTCTTATTTGAAATAATTTTTTTGTTATAGTTTCTAAATTTTGGCTACAGTGATTTTTGTGTTTGGGGACATTTTAAAACATTGGGCCATCCTAGCTGCCCATCTTCTCCCGTGTGATTTCTTCTGGCCTGAGGCTGGAAATCTCAGCCAGAGCCTGGACAAATCACCCATGATCTCAGGGATCTTTAGAATGACACTTAAATTTTGTCATTCTAAAGTACACTCCAAAGTCAAGTGCATGTGGGAGTTTTGGGGGGTGTGGGGTACAGGAGCGATATGGAGTGACACCTGTCTGCTACCCATCTCTTACCCCCCCCCCCACTTCCGTCTGGCCCAGCTGATTCCAGGAGGTGCAGGAATTAGTGCAGTGACAGCATGGGTTTGCATGTTTGCCGCCCAGTCCAAATTAAAACAAACAAACAAACAAAAAAAAAAACTGCCCATTTTCTCTGAGTACAGATTCCATATAGAAGAAAATACAAAGGAAAGGGTCTGAACAGAATTGCTCCAACATGGAACATTCTGCCCTCTCATTGACTTAAGAAATGTGGTCAGTATGCCAGGACCATGTGTCACTGGAGGCTTCACCCAGAGTCATTTTTATTTGGTGGGCTATTAGCTCGGGTGGCTCTGGGCGCCTGTGGGTGCTTTCTGGAGGAGAGGTGAGTTACTGGATTCAGGTGGGACCTCCAACAGCTCACTCAACTCAAAGACCGCAGAGATTCTTTGATCCTAAGAGCGTGACTAAAAAATTCTAAGATGAATTCCTCTACTACAGGAGATATTAAACTGTGGCCCTCTGTCTGTTTTTGTAAATAAAGTTTTGTTAGTATACAGCCACACCCATTCATTTACATGTGTTCTAGAGGGGCTTTCAGGCTATGATGGCAAAATTGGGTAATTGCAGACACCACATAGCCCACAAAACCTAACAGATTCACCATCTGGCCCTTTATCAGAAAAATTTGCCAACTCTGTCTGGGATTAAGAGTCTAGGGTTCTTTTTCTTTCTTTTTTTTTTTTTTTAATTTATTTGAGAGCGAGAAAGAGAGAGCAAGAGAGCAGGGTGAGGGACAGAGGGAGAAGTAGACTCCTTGACAAGCAGGAAGCCCGATGCGGGGCTCCATCCGGGGACTCCAGGATCATGACCTGAGCCAAAGGTTAGACACCTAACCTGACTGAGCCACCCGAGGGCCCCAGGGTCTAGGTCCTGAGACTGGATTATGCTGGTGGGATCTCCGTGTCCCTGGTGCTGTGGGCAGTAATTATACATAGAACTCAAATGGATGTTTTTAGTGTGTCTTCATTTATTCTTATTATGCATATTAGGAGAAAAGTAGCAAATCAAGCTCATGATGTCACAGATAATATTGCTTAGGACAAGGCAAAAGACAAAAGTGAGTGTAGTTCAGGGAAACTATGGTCTTAAATGGTGCAGAAGAGAGGAATGGCTGTGACTCAGCAGCCCTGAGTTTTGTCAGTTCTTGGTGCTGGGGTGCGAGGGACAGGCCCCAGAGGGCCCCATGCTTGCTGACGGTGCCCCTCCACTCCAACCCCGGCCCAGACTCTGAGGTGCAGCATCACAAGCCTGACCTTCTCGGACCCCAGCTGCCAGGCTGAGGACAGAGATGACCAGTTTGTCCTGCGCAGCGCCTACTCCAGCTGTGGCATGAAAGTGACAGAAAACGTGGTCCGGAATGAGGTAAGAGCAAGGGCGGGCAGGGAAGGTATCAGCCAGCTTAGCCGGTGCCTCCCTGTCCTTCCAGGCCAATGGGCCTTTGGAAGAGGAGAGTGTGGTGCTCAGTAGGAAGACAAGCTTATAAGCCATTGGTTGCCTCAGTCCCCCCATCCATGAAATGGGCATGTTGGGTGGGATACCCTCTGGGGTACCTCCTGACTCTGACCTCCTTGGCTCTTTTCTTACAGGTGGTGGTCAACCTCTTGTCAAGCTCATCACCGCAGTGGGTGAGATGGATGGTTACCACGCTAACCCATCTGGTTTGGGGGCCTGGCACCCCTTCCTAGCCTGGGAGGGGAATAGGCCTCAGGGAACTTGGGCCCCGATCTTGGCAAGCCATGTGATCTTCAGGTTGCCTCAGTCTCCCCTTCTGTCCAATGGGAGCAGCACCCTCTTGGGTTACATTCTCAGCCTCTCAAGCCAGAAAGTTCTAGTACATACTGGCTATGTGGCCTTGTGCAAGCGAACTAAGCTTTCTGGACCCAAAGGTCCTATCTATAAACAGGGGCCTAAGGATGGATCTCCCCTCTGGGGTGTTTCTGAGCGGTCACTGATATCACACCTGGGAAAGCATTCACCCAGGCCTGGCACAGAGCAAGTTCTTGATGAAAATAAGCTTTTTTTTTTTTTTTTTTTTTTTTAAAGGAGGGTCAGGCAGCAACTGGGGACCATGGCTTGTGCTCCTAACCCCACCCTCATCCCCACCCCCACCCCTTACCCTCCTGCCGGTGCCCCCAGGCTGACCACGCCCCCCTCTCTCCCACAGAAGAAGGTGCACTGCATCAACATGGAGAGCCTCTCCTTCCAGCTGGGCCTGTACCTCAGCCCACACTTCCTCCAGGTCTCCAACACCATCGAGCTGGGGCAACAGGGCTTTGTGCAGGTACTGGACTTGACCTCTCAGGCCTGCCCGCTCTTGGGATTCTCAGAGCCTTTCTGTGCACCATTAGTAGAGGGAAGGTGTGCACTGAACTCCCCAAAGGAGGGAGCCAGCAGGGTGCTTGGTGGAGGGGAAGGCCCACACAGAGACACTGGGTGGAGTGTCCCCTCTTCCTCCTTTGCTCTCGAGGGACCCAGGACTGTCCTTCCACCACCAAGGTGGGCCCCCAGAATGAGTCTCACAGATTTCCCAAGGGCAGCATTGAGTAACTGACTGTGCCCTGTCACTCTTATCTTCCCCACGCAGGTGAGCATGTCCCCCTCCATCCCGGAGCTCATGCTCCAGCTGGACAGCTGCCACCTGGATTTGGGGCCTGATGCGGACACCGTGGAACTCATCCAGAGCCAGACCGCCAAGGGCAGCTGTGTGAGCCTGCTGTCCCCAGGCCCCAGTGGGGACGTGCGCTTCAGCTTTCTCCTCCGTGGCTACATGGTGTCCACGCCCACGACAGGCACCCTCAGCTGCACCATAACCCTGCGTTCGAGGAGCCTGTCCCCGGTGAGTGGGGGCCCAGCTTCAAGGGTGGCTTCGGGTCTAGGGTTTCCAGGAAGGGCTGCGACAGCCCACGATGTGGGACTGGCTGGTAAGGGGCAGAACCACAGACTGGTGTGTGGCTTCTGGCGACCAAGGCTTACTCCTTCTGCCACCCTATAGCCTTCGGATGGCTTTGCTGTGTACTGGACATTAGTAGGATTTGCAGCTGCGTCCATCCATCCTTCCTTCCGCTGTCTATCCTTCCTTGCTCCCATCATTCCTCCCAACCATCCTTCTTTCCTTTTTGCTCCTTCCATCCTTCATTCCTATCTTCCATCCATTCATCCTTCCTGCCTTTTCTTCCATCCAAGCTTCCACTATCCATCCTTCCGTCCACCCATCTGTCCTTCCATCCGTCCATCCACCATCCACCCATCTGTCCTTCCACCCCTCCACCATCTACCTATCTGCCATCCACTCAACGTTCCACCATCCATTCATCCTTTGCATCCATCCTTCCAGCCTTTCTTCCCTGCGTCCTTCCTCTTCCACCCACCCGTCCTTTCTTCTTTCATCTTTCCGACACCCTTCCATCCTTCATGCCTTTCTTCCTTCCATCTACCCATCTGTCCTTCCATCCGTTCATCCTTCCACCCATTCGTCCGTCCACCATCCACCCGTCTGTCCCTCCACCCCTCCATCCGCACCACTCATCCTTCCACCATGCATCCATCCTTTGCATCCATCCTCCCATCCTTCATGCATTTCTTCCACGCATCCTTACATTCTTCCTTCCACCCATCCATCCGTCCTTCCTTCCAATCATTCACCTTCGACCATCTTTCCGTCTTTCCCACCTTTCTTTCTGCCTTTCATCCATCCATGCAGCCATCCCGCCCTTCCATCTATCTGTCCATCCTTCCATTCCTCCCCCACCATCTATCCCTCCTTCTATCTTGCCTTCTACCATCCCACGCAGTCATCTATCCATGGTCACTCTCTCCCGCCCAGCCATCCACTCACTAGTTGATACTTCCTTCTCACCACACCACCCAGTCATTCATCGATAGTCCTTCCACCATCCCAGTCAGCCAGCAGCCTCCTACCATCCCACCCAGTCATCGGTTGACACCCACTCATCCAGGAACCCATGCCCTCACCCATCGTTCCACGTGGTAGTCACCAATGTCCCTGCATTAAACAGGAGATCTCAGCAAAGAGGGTTAAGATAAAGGACACTAAATTCTGATCTTCTCCTTCACCATCCAGTGGGGAATCTGTCCTCAGGCACACAGCCCTGGACACACATCCCCAGGTCCTGGCACACAGAAGAGACTCCAGGATTAGAAACTCTTCTGGTTGTATGAAGCGGGCAAGCATTTGGGGACACTCCTGAGTGGGCCTCCCCCAACCCCAGCCCAGCGACCCTCAGTGAGCACAGGCCTCTGAGCTAACCTGGCTCATCTGACCCTTCACAAGGGTCCAAGATGCAGTGCCAAGTGCCCCCACGATCCTCATGGGATTTGGAAGCCTCCCAGGGAACATTCTAGTAGCAGCAGCCAGGGTTGTCCACCCACCACCCTCCCTCAGCGTGGATCTCCCAGGACTTGCCCAAAGGCTCACAGCTAAGCGGTGGGATGGAATCCAAAGCCAAGGCCCCAGGGCGGGTTATGACGGGCCAGGGTCACAGAGCCAGGGAATCAGCCCAGGGGCCAGCTCCTGCAGGCTGTGCTATCCACCACTCTCTTCCTCCCCCCAGGACACCCACAGGACTGTCTCCATGCGTCTGAATGTCGTCAGCCCTGGCCTGCCTGGTGAGTCTCTCTCGGGTTCCAGTGGCTGAGGCCAGTGTGGCACCTGATGGGTGGCCCAAAGGGGTGCAGCACAGATGCATGCAGAGAGGACCCTAAAGAGAACAACCCTGGGAGGTATAGAAGGGCCCCCAGCAGCCTAGCGTAGGATCTGTGCCGCATCTTCTAGCTGGAAAGCCTTGGCTCTTGACTACCCCATAGACTGGATCCCAGGCATTTAGATTTTCCTAATCCCCGTGGTTGCTAGCTGACCTTGCTTGGGGGTGCTGGGGGGGGGGGTGTGTCCTGAAATCAAATGAGGAGGAAGGCATAGTGGGACAGGGCTGGCTTCCCCTTCTTAAGGCCCCCACTGTAGAGGATGCCCCTTCAGCCCAGCACCCTCCAGCCTCCAGTACATTCCCTGTGGGCCTGGGCAGAACAGGCCACTGACACTGGGGTCAGAGGTCAGGGGTGGGGTGGGGTACCTGCTTCCTTGCCATCTTACCTGGGTTAGGATGGAGCTCTAACCCCAGCCGATGACCAAGAGGGCAGGGCTGATTACCCCACTGCATCGATAGGAACTGTCCAAGGGGAGGCCCATTGTCACTCAGGAGTCAGGAGTGTGGATGGAACAAGGCTTGGGAAGACCCACAAGCAGAGCTGAAGAGCCCTCAGAAGTACTCTGGCCCATTCCTACCATAACAGAGGGCTCAGAGAGAGGCAGGGATTGACCCAAGGTCACACAGTGGGATGGGGAGGCTCTGCACTCTCAGGCCCAACTCACTCTTTGCCCGGATTATACCATCCTTTCTCCCTAAAAATGCACCTCCATCAGCCTTGGAAGGCAGAGCCTCAGCCCAAAGGCCTGGCTGGGCCTTCTGGGTGGACGGTCAGAAGAGCCACCACCTAGGCAGGGGTTTGATAACTCTACTTGCTAGATGAGAAGACTGAGGTCCAGAACTCAGGGCCAGTGGCTGAGCTGGGACTGACACCCAGACCTGTGCTTTCGGCCAGCGCACA
The DNA here is from genome assembly GCF_964662115.1 of Mustela nivalis. Classification (NCBI taxonomy): domain Eukaryota; kingdom Metazoa; phylum Chordata; class Mammalia; order Carnivora; family Mustelidae; genus Mustela; species Mustela nivalis. The sequence goes on along the minus strand of NC_139032.1, from coordinate 85,984,598 downwards.
CGGTGGGGGGCTTGGGAGGGGGCCGTAGCACTGATCCCAGCCGTCCCTCCCTTGCGTGCACAGACAAAGGCCTCGTCCTGCCCGCTGTGCTGGGCATCACCTTTGGCGCCTTCCTCATTGGGGCCCTGCTCACCGCCGCACTCTGGTACATCTACTCGCACACGCGTGAGTATCCCAGGCCCCCTCCATAAGTGCTCAGGACCCCTCTGTCACCAACACCTGGGGGAGCCCGGGGGAGCCTCTGTGGGAGTGGGGAGCCCTGGCCGGGGCCCTGACCTCCGCCCCTGCCCCCAGGTTCCCCCGGCAAGCGGGAGCCCGTGGTGGCGGTGGCTGCCCCGGCCTCCTCGGAGAGCAGTAGCACCAACCACAGCATCGGGAGCACCCAGAGCACCCCCTGCTCCACCAGCAGCATGGCGTAGCGCCCGGCCTGGAGACCTGGGGGGCCCCCAGCCAGCCCTCGCCCAGCAGGAGAGACTGAGCAGCCACCAGCTGGGAAGCACTGGCCCTGAACTTATCCCGGGACCCCAACCCCTCCACTCGACCAAGGATGGACCATGCCCTCTGCATCCACCCCTCCTGCCTCCTTCTCAGAGGCCTGCTGCCAGCGGGGGCACCAGCCTGGAACACCGTGGGGTCCCCCCTCCCCACCCCACAGAACCTTCAAACTCAGTGGGCCCGGACTACGGCTGCCCCAGGACCACGGAGAAAGAGACCACTGCCCTATAAGTCCACACTGTTGTAAAAACCGAGGCCCTGTAAATCTGCACCCGGATCCAGCACCCGGGCTGGGTGGGAGGCGAGAACTCAGGACAGACTCACCCAGCCCACCCAGGCCTCCTCCACGGAAACAGAAGAGGGCCAGCCCACAGCCACCCGGACCTGCTCCCAGAGGCCTCCACACCTGGACTGGCACAACTCTGGCAAGGGAAACGGAAGCCTAGGGCTGCCCACCCTGGGACCGGGGAGCCTAGCTCCTCCCCGCAACTGTCACATGGAGACCCCGGAGGCAGGCACCTGATGGGAAGTGGCCCGACTGTTTGGCCTGGACCCACCCCTATATACTCACCACCAATAAATCAGACCATGAAATCAGTGCTGGCCTGGGCCGGGAGAAGGGACAGGAAGCCTAAAACGGGTGGGAAGGTGACAGCTCTGGGGTCAAATCCCGAACCTGCCACTTAAATGGCTTTGTGACTGTGGGCAGGTCCCATGGCTTGTCGGAGCCAGCCACAGTTCCCTCAGCAGTCACAAAGTCTCTGTGGGGAAGTCTGCAAATCCGTGCCTGGCCTGTGGCCGATGGAACGGAGTCCAGGGTTCTTGCTTCAGACAGGCCCCCTGAGGCCGGGGAGGGGCTCGTCCTAGGCCCTACAGCCTGGGCTCCTACCCAGTCCAGTTCCCATGCCAGCTGCAGCCCTCACACCTGCATTTTGTGCTAAGGGAGCTAGAGATTAAGCTGCTCAAACATTTTGCCATTTCTTTTTGAAAAACTTAAAGGCTTTAATTGACTCCAGCCATCCTTGGTCTCTGGTGGGCCCCAGGCAGGAGCCCTCTCTTCCCCAGAAGGCCACTAAGAGGTAATCTATCAACCAGCACCCGGCAGGACCCCAGGCCTGGCCAGGCAGCTCACATGGTAAGCTGGGCCTGAGCCAGGACGCAGGCAGGGTAGCGAGGGAGGGGGGGCTGCATAGTTTGGCCTACTAGGACATTGGGACAACCAAGAAGCCCTCTGGCTGTCTTGGTCAGGAGGAGGGAGAGGCCCAAGGCACCCTAGGCTCAGACAAGAGGATGTCTCATCTCGGCCTCCCCATTCTAGCCCTGGATCTTGCTGCCCAGAGCCCAGGACCCCGGGCCAGTCTGGACAGAATCAGAAAAGCAGATGACAAAAGGCACCTAACAAGAGTTCATGGTGAGCTGCAGGGCAGACGTGGGAGACCCCCACTTCCAACCCCACTGCCTGGGCTACTGGGACAGGGAAGGGTCCAGCAGCTTCAAGACGCCGCCCACCAGGTGCAGGCTGCCTGTGACCAGTACATGGATGGCGGCAGCCTCGCGGAGCACGCCCGCCCCACTGCCAGCCACAGGGTGGGCAAGGAGGCTTGGGGGGGGACTGGGTGGCTGAAAGACAGGGTCCCGGCCTTGGCTGATCCACTGCAGGGCATGGGAGATGCAGCTGAAGACGAGGGAGCCGGTGCTATGGGGGTGGCGTGGGCGGGAAGCCAGCAGCAAGGACGTGGGCTCATCACCATGCTCCGGGCTGGTGGGGCTCCAGAGGTCTGGGCCGGCCGGCTCCTCATCCAGGTGGCTCCAGTGCTGTTGATGTGCAAGGCAGCGAAGCAACACCTGGTCCAGGGTCACCATGAAGTTCTGCTGGTCTGCCGGGCACAAGGGGAGGCACATCAGCTGGGGGGACGGGGTGGGGGAGGCACGCTGGGCGCACCTGCTCAAGACCAGGCCCTTTACATGCACCATCAGGCCTCACAGTGGGAAGTGCTGGGAGGAAGCGGAGACACAGACCGTCCCAGAGCTGGGGCAGGCAGGGCCAGGCAGCTTAGCTTGAAAGCGGGAGCTCTGGCCCGCTGAACACCTCCCCCAACCTTAGCCTCGCTGCCATCAACTGTAGGGCAGGATCCAGCACACGGGTGGGCCTAAGTGGAAATGTACGTTCCTGGACTCTCCCCAACAGTCTGCTGTGGGGCCTGGGGATCTGCATTTTCTTTTTACACTATTTCAAATTTTTCTGAGCATGACCCACAGTAAAAAAAAAAAAAAAAAAAATACCCTTTACGAGGGCAACTCAGTACTCACACAGGTGTATACAGGTGTCTGGGACAGTACCGTCACAAAACAGTACCTACCCTTCATGCAACGCACACATATATTTTCTATTTCATTTTAAAAATGCTGGTTTAGGGCATCTGGGTGGCTCAGACGGTTACACGTCTGCCTTCAACCCAGGTCATGATCCAAGGAGCCTACGATCAAGTCCCCAATCGGCTCCCTGCTCAGCAGTGAATCTGCTTCTCCCTCTGCCCTTCCTACTCCCCCTGCTGTGCATTCTCTCTCTCCCCCTGACAGATAAAATCTTTAAAAAAAAAAAAAAGGAGGGGGGGGGGGCTCCTGGGTGGTTCAGTGGGTTAAAGCCTCTGCCTTTGGCTCAGATCATAATCCCAGGGTCCTAGGAACAAGCCTCACATCAGGCTCTCTGCTCAGCGGGGAGCCTGCTTCTTCCTCTCTCTCTGGCTGCCTCTCTGCCTACTTGTGATCTCTATCTGTCAAATAAATACAATCTTTAAAAATAGATAGATAAAAATGCTTGTTTATACCCACTAAATTGACTGTAAAGCCATCGGTGGGTAGCAGCCTGCATTTTGAAAACCGTTTTCCTCCAGTAATTCCGTTCCAGTACTGTGATCACGATATCCACAACGTACCGAAGAGTATTTATCTATATGATAAAACAAATCTAGCTCCTACCCGGGGACCCCCTGTTCCAAAGCCCCCACTGTCCCCATCAGAGCAGTCCACTGAAGAGGCTTCTGCACCCTGCTCGCTCCCAGAGGCCATGCCTGTCGCCTTACCTGCATTGCTAGCAGATGACACCTCCGTCAGGTTAGGGCAGAAAACGGCATAGTCAAACTGACAGGGCTAAAGGCCAAGAGGGAAGACTTGGTGTCAGAGTCCAGAGAGAATGCCCCACCACCCCAACTTGCTCACCCCCCAACATCCCCATCTCTCGAGATGCCCCCACTCAGCTGGAGTGATGCTGTGTAAACCCAGCCATGGAACCTCAGCGGCTCATCTGCCTCAGTACACCCTGCAGGCCCGTGGCCTGGGCAGCACAGCCCACTGTACAGATGGGAACACTGAGGCTGGGGAAAGGGGATTCGCCTAAGATCACCCAGCTAAGGAGGAGGCCCCAGATCCAGACTGGGGAAAGGCTTTGTCTGCCCTGTGAGAGAGATGAACAGCTTCAGCTTCCTGGTCTGTAAAATAGGAAATGATCCCTAGGAACTACTTCAGCCCTGACAGCCCAGGGCGCGCCTCAACGTCCCTGAGCAGAGAGGGGCCCCTTCAGGCTTTACAGCTCAGAGACTCCGCAAACCATCTCTGAAGTGCCGTTTTGTCTACAATCCTGTACTAGTGGCCGAAGGGGCAGGCTAAGCGAGTCCACAGCCCACACCTCACGCCCCTACCTGGTCCTGCTTTTAACTCGGCTTCATTCATCCTGACCCCGCAGGATGAGGGCAGTGACCTACCTGGGTCTAAACCTCCTTATGTGCCCGGTCCCTTTATATGGAATCCTCAGTACCGTTCAGGGGAGCCCCATTTGAGTTGAAGAAACAAAGGACCGGGGGTGAAGGCAGATCTGGGGATCCCACGGCTAGAAACGGGGCTGGTGGGCCTCCCGCCCACCCCCGAGCTTGCCCCTCACCTGCAGCAGCTTCAGCAGGGCCTCCGAATCCCGGTTCCCAGTGGAGTTGAAAAGCAAGACACGCACCTCACGGCCGCTAGGAGAGGGGCGGGGATGGGGGCGTGGTCAGAGGGGCCCCGCCCCCTCCTCCCTCCAGAACCCGGTCCGTCCCAGCAGCTCCCTCCCCCCCCCTCCCCCCCCCCCCCCCCCCCCCGCGTTAGGCCCCTCGACCCCCGAAGCTCCGCCACCGCACAGCCCCGCCCCGGAAGCTCACCGGCTCGGCCTCTGGCTGCGGTACAGCACCTGGCGGAACCAGCGCACACAGGCCTGCACGCTGCTCACGGTGTGCGCGCCGTCCAGGTACCAGGTGAGGGGCCCGCGCCGCAGTGTCTGCGTCCGGCCCAGCCACTCGGTGTCCCGAAGCCCTACAGGGGACAGGGCAGCCGGCTCCCACCCTAGTCCTCAACTCACACACACAGCCTGCCCGCCCGCCTAGCTGCTCTGCTGGGAGGCTGCCCGCGCTGGCCCTTCCCAGCCGATGAGTCAAGCTGCCTGCCGCTCACTCTCACTGGGATGGCTCACTCTCACTGGGATTGGCTCTTGGGCAGCCTCCCCTGAGGGAGTCTTCCCAGCAGCCCTGAGAGGGGACGTCCCTATCATATCTCAGTCTCCTATTCCATGTAGGCGGAAAGCCTGTAGCCCAGAGAGATCAGGTCACACCCAAGCTTGCCAGGATGTGATCTGAGATCTGCCTGACTCGGGGCCGGCACACAGTGGGCACAAGGGAATCACTGGCCAGAGGGGTTTAGCTGCTATGAGCACCTACTGTGTGCTGAAAGCTCGGGGGGAAGCAAGAAGCCTGACAGTGGCTCCGTTCTCCAGACATCATGGTCTCAGGCTGATGACAAGATCACCAGGAACAGCAGCTACCACTGACTGGGCGCTACATCCCACAGGCCCTGGCCTCAGCCCCTCAGTGATGCCACCACACGGTGGGCCCTGTCATCACCACATTTGGCAGGTAGGAAAACTGAGGCTCCGTGTCCATGAACCCAAAGTCAGGGACGCTTACTGACTTCAGAGGCCTTTGTTCTGGGCACCATCTCCAACCGCCCCCTCCTCTCAAACAGGAAACTCAAAGAAACATCTGAGGGGTCCCGGCCAGGCAAGAAGGTCTGCCTCACCATGTCGCATGTGGGACGTGGGCTGGAACACGGGTGCCAGGGGCATCTGCCGCAAGACGCTGGGCCGAGACATCTTTAGCTCTCCGAGGCCTGAGGAGCAAGGGTGGGAGGAGGGGCTGCTGTGTGGACGGAGTGTGCAGGGAACCTTCAGAGGCAGGCTCCATGTGCCCCCTCCCCATGCGCCCGCCCACCTACCCTGGTGGCCCTTTTGCTGCAGCCAGCAGCGAGCCAGCTGCAAGGCCAAGGCGGCGTTGGACCGCTGGTGCTCTCCCTCCAGGCCCAGGGTCAGTGGTGGCCCACCTTCCTCCAGGGCTTCGAGTGATGGGCACAGGTAGAGAGGACACTGCCAAGGAGACGGGCAACAGCGGGTCAGGGGAACCCTCCCTGATGCTGTGGATCCTTCTGTCCTGCTCTGGGAACCACAGTGTGCTCCAGATGGCTGAGCAGTTGTCCGTTACTGCACAGATGGGCAAACTGAGGCCCAAAAGGATGACGTGCCTGCCCAGTGGCTACCACCCCCAACCCTGCGGTCTCCAAACTCACGGAGATCTGCTGGGCACGGTCCCGCAGCACTGCCAGGGGACCGTCAGGCTGGAGCACCGTGAAGGCAGGGACGCCACGCTGCAAAGGAAGAGGAAGAGAGAGAGACAGATTGCTGCGGGTCCTCCGTCCTGGGGTCTGACAGCTCACTTCGCCTGCCCTCCAGAGGGGAGGGGCTTCTTGCTCCAGACCCCGCTGATGGCGGAGACCTTATCCTGAGTTAGAATACAGGTGACCCTGCCCCATCCCCACTTCCCTAAGCCTTGAGGGCCAGGGCCAGGCCCAGGGCTCCCATATATCTCCTTTCCCCAGGGCTGTCTGATACCTTGAAGATGCCCCCTTTCTGCCATGCGATCGCCTCCACTGTGTCCCCCAGAAGGCTGGTGTGGTCGATGCCAAGAGAGGAGATGCCACACACCACAGGCTTCCTGCAGGAGACAGAAAGGACTTGATGGTGCTGCCTGGGGCTCATGGCCGCCGTCGGTTCTCCCCAAGCAGTGGTTCTCACCTGATGATGTTGGTACAGTCGTAAGCGCCACCAATGCCCACTTCCACCACTGCTAGGTCCACCTGCAGAGGCACAGGAGGCACGTCAGGGGTCCTATTCCCCCAGCCTGCTGAGATTCCCCTCCCCACGGCCTCAGACACAGGACTCAGGGGAATGGGCACGTACCTTCTCTTGGAGGAAGATGTGGAAGGCCATGAGTGTGAGGAAGCGGAAGTAGGCGGGCATGGAGACACAGCTGCTGCTGTCCTGTGGACAAGAACATGTCAGAGCCCTGGGCCCTGCCGCTTCTGCTCTGGGGAGATGGGGTTCTGGGGCATACAGCCCCCTCTGGGTCTCTCCAGCACCCCTACCCGGCCCCCGCACCGGCCCTCCTGCATGCGCACCTTGGTCTCCTCCAGCCGATGGTAGAGGTGCCAAAAGTGCTTGGTGAAGAGCTCGGGGCTTATGGGCTGCCCGTTGATGCGGATCCGCTCCCGCACCTGCACCAGGTGGGGAGAGCTGCCGGGAGACCTGTGGTCATCGGGACTCCCTTCCCGAGCCCCTCATGCCTGTCTTCAGAAACCCAGATCTGACCACGCCACTGCCCTGCTGACAGTCCTGTGACTTCCCTCCGGCCTTCAGCATCCCAGCTCCTCATCCAGCTTCCCACGTCCTGGTGGGGCTGAGGCACCAGCCTCTGTGCTTCACCTCTCCCACAGGCCCACAGGTCCCTGTGCCCTAGCCCCTCAGGCCTATTCATAGTTCCTCCAGGCTGCCCACCCCCCCAACTCCCTCCACATATCTCAACTGAGTTGGGCCCTCCTCCAGAAAGAAAGCCCTGCCCCTGCCTGGTACCCCAACAGGCTGATCAGGAATGTGCTCTGGGCTCCAACAGGCCCCTGTGCTTTACCCATCACACACACATCAGTCACTCTGCCAACATCTGTCCCCGGACTATCTTCCAGCCCTAGAGCACAAGGTCCCATCTGTGTGCTCAAGATGCAAACCAGGCCAGCCCATGAGGCTACACGGGCCGAAGCCAAAGCCTGGGTTTTTACCCAAAAAAATATTTTTCAAAACTAATTTTTGTTAAGTTTCATTATTTTTTAAAGTCATCTCCAGACCCAACGTGGAGCTTGAACTCACAACCTCAGAGATCAAGGGTCACAGGCTCCACCTACAGCACCAGCCAGGTCACCCCATCCCCAAAATTATTTTTGAGAGATTGTCAACTTGTGTTTGAATCCTCCAAGCCCCTCTCATAAGTCCTTCCCTACATTTTTTTTTTTAAGATTTTATTTATTTATTTGACAGACTGAGATCATAAGTAGGCAGAGAGAGAGGAAGGGAAGCAGGCTCCCTGCTTAGCAGAGAGCCCGATGTGGGGCTCAATCCCAGAACCCTGGCATCATGACCTGAGCCAAAGGCAGAGGCTTTAACCCACTGAGCCACCCTGGCGCTCCCATTTCTTTCTTTTGAACAAAGAACTGTGGAGAGAAATTACAGCCTGAAATGGCCTCAGTCAGCTGATTTCAGACAGTTCTAGAAGTACTTGATGGAACTGGCAAAATAAAAGGAGCAAAAATCCTAAGTCCCCCCATTGCAGGGACCAAACCCTGAGCACTTCACGACCACTGTGATCCCACTGCTTTACTGGTGAGCAGCTGAGGAGAGGCATGCGCAGCGCAGGAAAGAGGGCCCTACGTCTGGTTCACACGCCATCCTCTGGTGTGAGTTTGGGTGCCTGAGGCCAAGCACGAGGTGGCAAAGGGGCAGCTGACGCCAGCAGAACAGAAGGGACACCTCGACACGTGGACATCATAAACTACCTCAGCACTTAAGCCCTAACAAGCCAGATTTTCTGCTCCTCACGGCAAAGATGTCCGAGGTGATAAATATTTCTCTGTGATTTTAAAGCTGTACGTGGGGGCACCCGGCTGGCTCCATGGGTAGAGCGTGCAAAACTTGATTGTGGGATTGTGAATTCACGCCCCACGTTGCGTGTAGAGATTACTTAAAAATTTTTTAAAAAATCTTAAAAACATAAAGCTGCACATGGAATCTAAGTTAATAAAAAAGATATCTGATGACTCAAGGTATGTACTTCATTTACACATTCCAGCTGCTGCCTCCCCGTCCTGAATTTGTTTCATTACGAAAATTAAAGGCAGCCACAAATTTCGGGCAATATGTTAAAAGCCAATGGAATGGTTATCGAATCAATCAACATTAGGCAGAGAGAGAGGCAGCTGAGCTCCTGCGAGTTGGTTCCAGGTCACCCCCCACCACCATCCCCTCCACGCAGAGAGCTAGGAGATCCCACATTTCTCCACCCCTCAGTACCTAAAGAATCCTGTCTTCAGGCCATAGCTGCGGAGAATACGTTCAGTGAAGGCACAAGTGGAACCCTAGAAAGAAGAGATCTTGTTTGGGCTGGCCCCACCCTCCCACCCCATTAGGTGGATACCCTACCCCTGAGTCCGATCGCTCACCTTCCCCTTGGTCCCAGTGACGTGAATGATGTTCAGCTGGTCCAAGTCTTCCACCTGAAGACATACAGACAACCACCTCAGCCACAGACTCACAGGTGGGGATGCGGGGGGGGGGGGCGCTGAGAGCGGGCCCCGCCCACCTTACCTGCAGCCCACTCCGGGCCAAGTACAGCTTCATCGCGTCCAGTTGCATCTGAGGGTCACCCCGCTGGCGCTTCACCTGCTCCAGGTAGCCAGCATTGGTCTGCAGGGTGTTCAGTGTGCGCACAGCATCCTGGCAACCACAGTCCCCAGGGAGCAGGTTAGGACTTAGCAGCGGTCCACAGAAACAGAGGAACCCCAGGGCATCGGTGGCCAAACCAGGGCACCGAGCCTACCAATGCTCGCCCTGGTGCCCCAGCATCGAGGTTAGGCACTAGTGAGAGAGAAGTGGCATCTTCCCAGCTCTGGCAGAGATGGGAGCCTGAGGCAGTTCAGCCCCACCCAGGAGTGTTAGGCAAGCAGGTTACATGACTAACGGGAGAAGCCTTGCACCCTGATCCATTTGGGCTTCCCAGTCTTCAATCCCACACTGGGGCCTCTGTCCTCATTCCCCCCAATGATGTCCACAGCTATACTGGGCCCTAAATTGGGAGGGGGCTGTGAGGGGCTGCAGGAGAACCACAGAAGGTTGGGGTTTTAGATCTGGAGGAATTCAAACTAGAAATCCCTGGAGGCTTCCATGCCCAACCCTGAGGATGGGGTTCCGCAGCCTGACTCAAAAAAGAGCTGCTCAAAGCTTCCAGATGGGGAAGAGAAGGACGCTCCAAGGAAGAGGGGTCTCCCCGGGGTCACCCAGCCAATGACCAGACACTCCTCAGGAGAGTCTGGGAGTGAGAGTGGACATGCTATTTATTTCCCCCAAGGGCCTCAATAGCTGGCTGGAGGACCCACACCCATTAAACGGTGTCATCGGCCTGATAGGCAACAGGTGTGGTCTATGGAAACCCACCCCTACAACAGAGCCAGGTGGAAATTTTATGTTTTCCAGATTCTTGCCCCTCACCAATACCCCCTGATTCCCGCCTGTCCCCAATTCCAGGCACTCGGATCTCTATCTCCTGAATCCCGGAGACTCCAACCCCAGATACCAACTCTTGGATCTCTCAAATCTGAACTCCTGAAATTCTTTACCCCTCCCACACCCCAACCGCTAGTTGGGACCCTGAACCCCCTATCACTGGGCGCCCCTTCCCACTAAGGCGGGACACCTTAGCCTCAGAATTCCCAGAACCCGCGCGGCCCAGGCCCAACTTCCTGGTCTCTGTCCCCACCCCCGGGCTCCAGGATGTTCCCGCCCTCGAGTCCCCCACCGTCAGGCTCCCGGTCCACCCTAGCCTCAGGCCGCGGAGTCCGGACGCTGGGTGGCTCAGGCCCGGCACACGTGTCGTCTTACGACCGCCCGTCTGCCCGCCGGATACCTGATACTCCATGCCGGGCTCCTGCGGCGCGGGCCACGCGCTCAACCCTCGCCGCGCCGTGACCCCGGTCGTGGCACCGCGCGAAGAAACTGCTGCCAGGAAGAGAGCGGCGCGCAGGTGGCAGCGTGCCTGCGACATAGTCCTACCGCCTGTTACCACTTGCTAGGCCCGGGCCGGAGACGCCCCGCCCCGCCCAGCCTCGCCTCGCCCCTGCCCTCCACCAATCAGCGCTACCCAGAGAATCGCCCGGAACCAATAAGAATCCGCGGGATGCCATATTTGTGAGGGGCAGGCCTCGGGGCGGGGCGGAGGGATTCGGCCTTGTTTGTGAGGGGTCCGGTCCCAGGGGCATTCTCTGCGCGCGCTCAGCGTCTCCCCGACCCGAGCACACCCCCAAAATTGTCCCAGTCTACAACCCTCAGCCTGGGGGTCCGCCAGAACTAGCTCTGAGCAGGCAGAGAAGACAGAGCTAGCGTGTACTTGGATGGATGGAGGTCACTGAATTCAAGCCCGAAATGTCGCGGTTTAATGCAGAGACCGCAGGCTGCGGGTATTCGGCCTCTGCACTTCTGAATCTGACTACCGGATTGCGAGGCAACAGACCCAAACCCAAGCACCTTCGCTTCTGGGGTCACTACCGTCCCTGGGCAGACTGGAAGGCGTCCTGGAAGAAGCTACATTCTGGCAGAGGCCTGGGGATGAGGCGCAGTCAGCGAGGTGGCTGGGCGGCTGGGCGGGGAAAGGTTTTCAGAGGGAGGGAACGCGGGGTGAAAAGCAAAGGCCTGAAGAGAGGGAGGGGTGACGAGGGTGGGGAGAGGGAGAGAGGAGAACCACTAGTCCAAGGGAACTGCACTTCCACCGGGTAGGGCCTACTCGCCCCAAAATGCCAGATCTAGCAGGACCTTGTAGCCTAAGAAATTTGGATTAAATTTGGACAATAGTAACATGGTCTTAGGAAAAAAAAAAAAAAAATTAAAAGAGAAGCCTGCGTGGCTCAGTCGGTTAAGGGTCTATCTTCTCTTCGGCTCAGGTCGTGATCTGTGGGTCCTGGGACCGAGGGTCGCTTCCCTCCGCCTCTCTGCTCAGCAGAGTGCCAGCTTCTCCCCGCCCACCACCCCACACCCGGCGCCGCTCCCCCTGCCTGTGCTCTTTCTCTCTCTCTCTCTCTCTCTCAAATAAATAAATAAAATCTTAAAAAAAAAATGAATAAAGATGACAAGATCAGGTTTGCACTTTGGAAGATTTACTGTGTGGAGAACGAAGTGTAGAGCCAGGTGGGGGAGGAGACAGTAATCTACCCTAGCTATGGGTGAGGAGGACTCCGATTGGACTTTTTCCTGTGTTTGACCTTCTTGGCCCCAACTGCTAGCATGGAAAAAGTAGCATGGAGATTCCTTTTTTTTTTTTTAATAACAAGGCATGCCTGTAATTTATTTTTCAGATTCCCTCTGCGGGATTAAAAAGTCTCTTTCACATCGCATTGCCCTGCTCCCTGCTCCTGGTCCTCTTTTCCCTGCACTCATTCTTTTTTCTTTTCTTTTTTTTTTTTTTTTTAGATTTTATTTATTTATTTGATAGAGATCACAAGTAGGCATAGAGGTAGGCAGAGAGAGGGGAAAGCAGGCTCCCTGCTGAGCAGAGAGCTGGATACAGGGTTCCATCCCAGGACTCTGGGATCATGACCTGAGCTAAAGGCAGAGGCTGTAACCCACTGAGCCACCCAGGCGCCCCTCCCTGTACTCATTCTTGAAGCATTTTTTTCATCTCCCCCATGGGTATCATTGCAATGCCCAAACAATTTCAGAATGCTGGGATTTTTATGACATTCTTTAAGCAAGTTAATCAAGATGTTGCATTCCTCAGTTAGCAAGTACAGAAATAAGAGAAAGCATCTTGAGGAGACGGTGAAGGAGCACAGCAGAGAAACCTGACTACTGGCCACACCAGGAAGACGGAAGTGACAGTCACCAATGAAGAATCCCCATCCAGAGGCCAGTGGCCTGGGCGCCAGGTAGGGGCAGCTCCTTGGGGTGGAGGCTCTCATGGCCCCCACACCTCACCTGACTAGGAGATTGCCTTTTTATAGGTCAGATGCCAGAAAGGTGTGCAGATATTTGGAGGCAGGGGTGAGGGGAGTGGGGGCAGGACCGGGGGTGGGGGGGTGGGGAGGGGAGATGTGCTACAAACAGCCCTCTAGGGAAGTCCCCACAGACAAAAGACAATCCTTCAAACAATTGATGGGATTCCAGAACCTCTCTCCCTTTTTCCCACCAGCACTGGGGGTAAATATTTATCAGAGATCGTTTGATTTTGAAATAAACATATGACATGTCGGAAAGATTCCATTACTGGCTGGACTTATGCTCTTCACATCACTGCTGGGCACCCCAACCCTGGCCCCATGGGAAATAGGGAGGCGCTTCATTTCATAGTTTTCTTCTCCTTCTTCATCATTGAAATGTTCTCTGTGCATAGGCACACACAGAATAACTGCATAAAAATGATCATAAAGTCTCTTTAAACGTTCTTCTTTGTGGGATCCTGGTGGCCTCAGTCCATAGAGCGTGCAAGTCTTGATATTGGGGTTATAATTTTGAGCCCCATGTTGGGTGTAGAGATTCCTTAAAAATCAAAATCTTTAAAAATAAAAAACAAATGTTTTTCTTTGGCTCACCCCCACCCTTCAACTTCCTCCTTTGGTGACATCCAGGTTTGCATCCCACAGTTTTCTAAGCACATGAGATGACAGACACATCTAGACATCTATAGGACTTTGTCGATGCCCATAACAATATTTTCTGCATCTTAACACTCTTAGTCAACAATAACCTTTTAGGGATCCCTCGAAGATACTGACTTAGCAAATAGTTACGGAGCACTTCTCTGGGCCAGGCCCTGTTCTAAATACTTTCTATACAGTTGGTCATTAACTGAGCATGACCCTATAAGACAGGTACTAGTATTAACATCCTGCTCCGGGTCATTCCTCCAAGAATGAGACGGCAGGGAAAATGAGAGGGAGGAGGGAGACTCCCAGGTCAGCTTGGCTACATTCCTGAATCTTAACTAATCTCTTTATGCCCCAAGGAAAGAAGTTTGTGCCAATTTTCCTGTCCTGTCTTTTTGGGAGGGGGGAAGGGGGGGCACGCATTTGCAACCTTGAAAATCATTGAACTACTGACTTCAACTCCAGTTGGAAACAGAAACAGATGCACAAGCACGAAGACAAGTAGCAGCCCAGAAAATTCCAGGAGTCTACCTGGTTTCCTCCCAGTCGTGCAGGGAATTATAAGCCGTGACTGGGGCCTTGGCAAAGCCACCCAGTGGCCTTGTGCTGGTCATGTCACCTTTCCCCTGGGCTTCCGTTTATTCCATGGTCTCCAAGGACAATGTTCACATAGGCACGGACCCTGGGAAATTTGTAGGAGTCCTTTAAGGGGGCAGGGGTAGAATAGAGTTATCTTCTTTGTCTCATTAAAACTTTTCGTATTTTCATTTCGTTTTCAAATCCTAATATTGGGGGAGGGTGCACCTGGGTGGCTCAGCTGGTTAAATGCCTAACTCTTGATTTTAGCTCAAGTCATGATCTCAGGGTTGTGAGATCCAGCCCCTCCACGGCCTCCGCGCTGGGCAGGCAGCCTGCTCAAGACTCCCTCTCTCCTCCCTCTCCCTCTCTTCCTCTCCCCACCCCACGCACTCTCTAAAAAAAAGATTTTAAAAAATCAAAATAAAATAAGTCCTAAATTTGTTTGAATGGATAACACATCCTATGATTCAAACAAAAGTACAAAAAATGTACAATGGAAAAGCTTCCCTCCCATGCCGGTTCCCAGCACCCTAATTCCTCTCTCCAAAAACAATCAGTTATGTTTCCCGTGATCCCTCCAGAGAGAACGTTATGCATTTGCAAAGTTAAAGATATAGAGATTTCGCTTTTAGATTGGCAGATAGCAGACTATATACACAAGTCTGTGTTGTATTTTTTCCATATACCTTTATATCCTGGACCTTATTTTAGACTGTGTTGGTACAGAAGAGCTGTCTCACTGGCTAATTTATGTTTTTGAAGCTGGGCAGTACTCCCTGGTGTGGAGGTATTACTATGGATTTAACCAGTCTCCTCCTGATGAACATTTAGGTTTCTAATATTTTTGTCATCACAAGCGATGTTGCAATGGGTAACATTTTGCCCTCATCATTTCTTCCATGTGTGAGCACATCTGACGGAAGAATTCCAGGAAGTGCAATTGCTGGGTCAAAGGTGACTGGCATTCAACACCTTCATACATATTGTCACATACACATTGTCCTCCAAAAGGGTAGGTAGGATTAATTTCCACGCCCATGCCTGAGCATGCACGAGCCAGACATTTCCTCACCAACACAGATCTTAGCCAACTTTGATCTCTGCCAGTTGCATAGTTGGAAAAATGGATTCTCAAGGTATTTATCATTTGCATTTATTTTATTTGGAGGATGCTGCGCACTTTTTCTTATGTTTAAAAACCATTTGTAGGGGCGCCTGGGTGGCTCAGTGGGTTGAGGCCTCTGCCTTCAGCTCAGGTCATGGTCTCAGGGTCCTGGGATCAAGCCCCGCATCGGGCTCTCTGCTCAGCAAGGAGCCTGCTTCCCTTCCTCTCTCTCTGCCTGCCTCTCTGCCTACTTGTGATCTCTGTCTATCAAATAAATAAATCTTTAAAAAAAAAAAAAAAACCATTTGTATGTGTAATCTGCTAACCTCTTTTGTATCATTGCTCTTTCTTTTGAAAGCTGCAAATGTTCATAGAAGGAAACAGAAATGTGTAAAGGAGAAAATCAAAGGCACCCTCATCCCACACCTGGAAAACAAATGTTGGGATTTTGATGCCAGCCTGTGTCAGTGTCCAGCCCCCGGAGGCAGATCTGCAGGTGTGTGTGGAGGGCAGTAAGAGCTGGGGATTCTACTTTACTCCCGCCCTCCTCAAGGGATGTCATCCATCCATCCCTCCATCCATGCACTCATTCCTCTATTCATTTATTCGCCTCTGTGCCTGGAGACACTGGTGCTGGAGACACTGGCTTCTGGGGACAGATGACAAAGTCCTGCTTGCAGAAGGCCCTGTCCAAGGTAGGAAGACAATAAAGAAGGAAACTCAGAAACGGAGATCCGTATTTGCAAACCCTGATCACCCTGATCGGAGCCTCCTCACTGCTATAGAGGCAGGAGGCTGAGGCCACAGAGACAGCTTGGGGTCACACAGCAAGTCCACAAGGCCCCATGCTGGGCCCCAGGGTGGACTTTCTAAACTCAGATCTGCCTGAGTCCCTGCCCCCTCTCTTGGCCCATCATGCC
Organism: Mustela nivalis; assembly: GCF_964662115.1. NCBI lineage: Eukaryota > Metazoa > Chordata > Mammalia > Carnivora > Mustelidae > Mustela > Mustela nivalis. Next base: position 85,968,692 of record NC_139032.1, on the reverse strand, counting down.
TCCCAGATTAATAAAGCCCTTAAGCCTACTGTCACCTGGCTTCTACCGACCTCCCGCCTCATCCACCCCTGCGGGGCACCATCCCTGCAGCCGGTAAAGACTGTAGGAATTGGCCTTGGTGTCTTCCACCTCCAAGCTTTTGCTCACATTTACCTTTGCCTGAAATGTCTTTCCCCTAGTCTTCTCCCTTTTGCTTTTTCAGGCTAACATTTATTAAACACTTATCCCTGTACTTGACTTTGCAATTTCTTTTCAAGTTCTTGAAAATTGTGTGAATTAGACATTTGACCCCCTTTTATAGGTGGAGAAATGGATGTTCGCCTGTTGTCAATGCACTGTGTGACCCTGAGCAGTTTGTTTGCCTTCTCTGATCCTGTCTGACTCTTGGTTACCTCCTTAGTAGGGAGAGAGCTGAAATTAGCTCTGTCCTAGCCCATAATTTCTGGGGATATCCATGGGTGGGTATTTCGCTGAGGACAAGAGTTTCCAAAGGCCACCATACTCCAGAGAGCCTGGACTAGAGGGGTCCAGCTGTCTCTTTCCCCCTTGTGGAGACCAAGGTAGGTTCAAGCTCATTGGCAGGTTTGTGATGAAGCCTGACGGCCACCCGGGGTTTTGACCCTCCGGTAAACATAAGGACTTCTCCACCACCGAATGTCTATTTCCATCTAGTGACCTACAAGAAAACACTTTTCTGTAACTTGGGGAAGAAAACTTGCCTTAGATGGAACTCTATATCCTCCGTGGTGCGGTCGTACGAAATCCCCACCATGACTCTGGCTACTAAGGTGTTCATGGATTTAGTTTATCGGGAGGGCAACTGGGGCCTTAAAAACAGACCTTCCTCTGATTCTGCACTCCACTTTTAGACATGACCTTGAGGAAACAATTGGAACTGTGCTCAGAGCCCCACGCGCTGTGCGTGTCACCCTCCAACTTAGGTGGCAGGTTACAGTCCAAGGCTTGTTATGCCCCCCTTCCTGAAACACTTTGTTCTCTGGGCTCGCCTGATACTTCCCTCCCCGGTTCTACTTCTTCCTTCTTCTTGCTTGGCTGCACTGTCCCCCTGTCTCCACAGCATCCTCATGTTGGAAGGCCTAAGGCTCGTGCTTCTCTCTCTCTCCAAGGTCCCCGGCCTGGGATGATGTCTGACATTCAAATGCCCTTCTTCACCGAGCTGCAGACATGAGCGGCCTCCTGACTTCTCCCCGCCGCTCGACCACAGCAGGCATCTTAAACTGGTCACATCCACAGCAGGTGTTCCCTTAGGGCTCTACCCTGAAACCAGCCAGGCCTCCCCAGCTTGAGATACAACTTCACCATCTGCCCAGCTGCTCTCACCTTCGGTTTCCCTCTCCCTTGCCCCCAAACCCTGCCCATCCACAGCCTCTCCAGCAGCCACAGACGTCCCTCCACGTCGCCACTGCTGGTCTGTCCTGCAGTCTTGCTGTTCCTCCTCTTTACCCCTACAAGCATTCTCTTGTCATTTTTAAAGATAATCAGATCTTGTCTCTCTTCTGCTGAAACCCCTCCGGTGAATTCCCATAACATTTAGGGTGATATCCAAACTTTCCAACGTAGCACCTCTTACTGTGACCCCCAGCCTTGCTGGCCTTCTCTGTGGTCCTCAGAAACACCCGCTCGCACCCATCACCCCACACCTAGTGAGCCCTTAGCGTTAAAGGTACTTAAGTCATCCTTACAACAGCTTTTCCCGCACTGTGATTATCCTCATTGTACACATGGGAAACTGGGGCACAGAATGGTTACTCAGCCAGCTGAAGGTGACACAGAGCAAATGCATGACAGAGCCGCAGGGCCTTTGCACTGGTGGTTCCCTCTGCCTGAAATGCTCTTCCCCCAAAAGTTCCCAGGGCCAACTCCCCATCATCCCAGGTCTCTGCTCAGATGTCATCCTTTTGCTACATTCTGCTTACCATCTGCCCTGGGGACACTGAGGCCCAGCAAGGGGCCACAGCTGACATGGCACCAGGTGTGGCTCCATGGATGTGCTTGGGATGTTCCTGGGGTTTCCCACTCATGGCCAAGAGGGGCCTTCAGAGGGCACCAGGTGTGTGGTGTGAGGCCTTGCAGTGGGCCAGCCCACAGAGAGGCCAGTTTCAGTCTGGCCTCCTCCCCAGCGGCCTGAGTGCTCTTTGGGCTTCTCTGCTCAAACCTGTGGACAGCTGGATCGCCGACCTTCAGAGGGGGAGCATGTGTGTGGAACTTATTTTGGTTTTCAGTCCATTATCTCACCCTGCAACCATGACTGTCCTTATCACTGCCTTCTCGCCAACTGCTGGGCTGAGCCCATGCGACCGGGAAGGAACGGAGGACCAGAGGTGCAGAATCCCATGTGGAGCTCACCAGCTGGCAAAGCGGAGCTGGGAGCAAGGATTTGGCTCAGTCCCAGCTCCATTTGATTCCAGCTGCTACTGATTTCTTTTTTTATTTTATTTTTTCTCTACACCCAATGTGGGGTTCGAACTTAAAACCTCAAGATCAAGAGTCACAAACTTCACAGACTGAGTCTGCCAGGCGCCCCCAGTCACCTCTGATTTAGACCCGCTCATCAAGCTTGGGAATCCCTGTCTTTTTTTTTTTTTTGCATTGGTGACTTGGATTTTCTTAAGTAATAGTTAACATGAATTCTTTCTAAACATCAGCCCTGTGCAGCAATCTTTAACACTGCTTCTGTTCCTGGACCCTTTCTCAGGGAGGCAGAGGAAGACCTACTAGGGAAAATAGCTCAATCACTCACAGGGGTCTGTCATGTCAAGCCCCAGACTCCACCCCCTGGCCACCCCTGGACTCTGCCCCACCCCAGACCTGTATCCTGTCAGGTGACCTGGTCATTTAATCAATGGGGCTCTGGCCTTGAGCTGGCTTTTATTTCAGAGGGAGGCTCCACTGCCTCGGGGAGCCAGGCAAAATGCCAGCACCCCACAGCCCTTGGGGTGTCCTCAGTTCTCTCTCTCCTGGTGAGGGGACCCACACCGTGTGACCCTGGGAAAGTCACTTCTCCTCCCTAGGGTCCTGGCCTCTAAGGTAAGGGGACCTGGATGATCTCAAACCCTGGAATCTGGGGCCACCCCTCCTCATCTGCTGGGCAGAAGGTTCCGTGGGTCAGGGTGGTCTGGGGGAGAGCGGCCCCAGGAGATACTGACTGACGGCGGCCTTCCGGTTCTGGCCTGGCCTTCAGACTACAGTCCCAAGAGGGAAGCAGGTACTGACTTGCTGTGTGCACATTTTGCAGAGGAGAAAACTGAGGCTTGATAAGGCCAAGTCACTGGTGTAGCGCCTGTCGGTCCTGAACCTTGAGCTCCTCGCTCAGACTCCCGTGGTCCGGCCTGCTGTACCCCAGCTCTGGCCAGCATTTGCCAGAGCCAGACTGGACGGCCTGGGCCAGTCTCCTCACCTCTCTGAGCCCCATTTCCTCATCTGTAAAGCAGGGGTCATGGTCGTGCCCACCTCAGAGGTGTGGGATGAGGCAGAATGAGAGGGTGCTGGGCCGGGACCCCAGTGCAAGCTCCAGATGGGGGTTAGAAGTCTCTAATGGGTTAGGTCCCTAACAGCCACTACCGCACCTTCAGGATCTACAAAAGGAAGAGCGCATGGGCACAGGAGCAGCAGGTAGGAAGCCAGGGACCAGAACTGCCGTTATGACTATTATTATTATTATTTTAGTGGCGCTAACAACCCTTCCTGAGCAGTCAAGAGTTAAATCTGGTCAGATCAGTCTAGGAACCCTGTCCGGGGTGCCCAGAGCGTAGGAAACCCCACGAGGGGCCTGGGCACCTCCCAGGCCTATCCGTTTTGCTCTGCAGACCCCTCCCCTAGAGCTCCCCCACCACCACAGCGGGCGGGCAGCTTCCCTGGAGCCGGCAGCTGGGTTAGAATGTGGAACTGAGGCCCGCAGGAGGGCCCCTGATCACCCCAAGCCCATAGAACCGGGTTTATCGATGACAAGGTTCGCCCTTGGGGCCCCGCCAAGTGTGGGGTTATCATTGTTGATGGCCTGTGGCCTCGAGGGATATTTACACACACGTTATGCAGAAGAAAGAGATGGAAGCTTGGCGAGGCGGGCCACCTGCCCAAGGTCACCAAGCTCTCCTACCTGGAAGGAGGCAGTTTTAACGGAGAAAGTTCTCGTGGATGGGCCGGACTGCTCCATGGCTGCTATCCCCAACACCTTCTCAGCCCCTGTCCAGCAGGTTGCCAGGGACCTGGCCCCTTTCATCCCCTGGCTTCCCACACCCCAACAGGGCTGGGCACAAAGTGATTCATGGGTGAAGGCACCTTTGCCAAGCCTGCTCTGCCCGGGGTTCAGCTGGGCCAGAGAGAGTAGGGGGATATAGGGGTTTCCCTCTCCCTGCCCCTTGGCCCAGGGCCGCCCCCATGCGCTGGGAGGACGGTCTTACCTGATAGGTGCCTGCTCTCATCCTGGGGATCGGGCGAGGGAGGGACTTCTCTGGTGAATCTCCCCAGTTAAATAACAGCCCGGAGACGGTTAAAGGTGAGGGAGCACTTGGGAAACTTCCAGACTTTGGGGCGGGGCTTCTCACAGAATAGGGTTGGCTTTATCTGGCCTCTCTTATCACAGCCCACCTCCCCTTACAGTTAGGGCCGTTTGTGTGTTGGCGGTGCCAGGCTGGGAGCCCAGGGCCTCGGGGCAGGACACCCTGGCACCCTTGACCTGAGGGGTCAGAGCCTGCTGAGGCTGTGTTTCACCAAACTGATGCGGTTCTGGAATAATGGGGTTCAAATAAATAAAATCTTAAAAAACACACACATACACAATAGCAATGACCTTCAGTAATTATTCATTTTCTTAAAAAAAATCTTATTTATTTATTTGACAGAGATCACAAGCAGGCAGAGAGGCAGGCAGAGAGAGGAGGGGAAGCAGGCTCCCTGCTGAGCAGAGAGCCTGATGCGGGGCTCGATCCCATGACCCTGAAACCATGACCCAAGAGCTGAAGGCAGAGGCTTTAACCTACTGAGCCACCCAGGGGCCCGTGGGCTTCAGGTTTAAAAGAAATTCTATTTTATTGACCTTTCCTCCTGTCTCAGCCTCCCTCAATTTTATGGAGGGGACGGTGATGTTAGGGCTTTGAGAAACTGAGTTACGGGTCTCTGGAAGTCAGGCTATTGATAGAAGAAAGCTTCTTCCTGGGGCGCCTGGGTGGCTCAGTGGGTTAAGCCGCTGCCTTCGGCTCAGGTCATGATCCCAGGGTCCTGGGATCGAGCCCCGCATCGGGCTCTCTGCTCAGCAGGGAGCCTGCTTCCTCCTCTCTCTCTGCCTGCCTCTCTGCCTGCCTCTCTGCCTGCTTGTCATCTCTGTCAAATAAATAAATAAAATCTTTAAAAAAAAAAAAAAAAAAGAAAGCTTCTTCCTTATAAATCACCAGAACCTTTGTAAACTGAGGGAGATTCAGGTCCTACAGGATTGTGATCTCTATGAGTTAACTGTTTGTTTTTCCTTTAGGGCAGCCCAGAGCGTCTGAGGAATGTTCCATGTATCTCGTGGGGGGGGGGGGTAGTTGTGGGGTGTCAGCTTCTGCTTTGTCCTCAGCTTGCCTTCTGTTCCCTCATCAAAACCATCTGCTCAAAAAGGAATCAGGGGGGCGTCCTGGGTGGCTCAGTGGGTTAAGCCACTGCCTTCGGCTCAGGTCATGATCTCAGGGTCCTGGGATCGAATCCCGCATCAGGCTCTCTGCTCAGCGGGAGCCTGCTTCCTCCTCTCTCTCTGCCTTTCTCTCTGCCTACTTGTGATCTCTCTTTCTCTGTTAAATAAATAAATAAAATATTTTTAAAAAAAAGGAGTCAGGACACAGACTGGTCGGGCGACACGGAGGGCTGGGCGGAAGGAGCTGGTGAAGGCCCTTCCCACCTAGGCCGACACAGCCTCTCGAACCAGCTACTTGCGGGGGTGACTCACTGCGGCAACTGGGACTCAAGACACCAGGCCCTCCTCTAGGTGCCCCAGGGGAATGCCCCACACGGCCCTGCCCTCTGGGAGCTTTTATTCAAGGCCATCTCCCTCCACAGCCCGGGCAGCCATACCGGGGGCAGCATACCAGGGTCTGAGGTGGGTTCGCGCAGCCTCCCCTCAGGGAAGTTCTGTGTTGGGGCGGGAGGCTCGGAGCCAGCAGCCCCAGGGCCTCGGGCCTGCTTTATTGGTTTCAAATACCACTTGACTACATGAGGGAAAATATGAACTCAGGAAATAGGAGAGAGCAGAGAAACGCAAAGGACAAAACCATCCAGAAGAACCCCGGGGAAGGAAGGGCCCTTGCATAGCCACTGAATCCTTGGCCACATGGCCCTTTTGTCTATAGGACGAGAATCAATGTATGTCATCTCTGCTGGGTCATTCCATAATGTCACAGCTCGCCCGAGACTACCCAGGACTAGCCGGATCCCGAACCCTCCTTTACAGCAGATGGTGCCGCTCCCTGTCTTCGGGTCCCTCCATCCTGTCCTCCAGTAATCCTGCTCTCGGCAGGCGAAAGCACCCGGAGCACCCTACTGACCCCGACGTGGCTCCGCCTGCTGGCCATCACCCCACTGTTGGGACCCATCAGTGGCGCTTGTCTAAGCCGCCACTCCCACCTGCCCAGAACACCCTCCGTCTCTGCTCCCTTCTTACCTCATAGTTGCTGCTCTTGATTCCCCGAGGACGTTTGAACACTGGAGGGCTCAGGGGGCCATGATCTCAGTTCTCCCCTCTTGTCTCATGATCTCCTCCTGCCCTAGACCTTTCCGAACCACAGCACTGGCAGCACCCCCAAGTGTGCCCCCAACCCAGATTCCGGGGGCCCTGGGTGAGCCTTAGGTATATACCTGCTGACTCAAGGGATGTCCATCTGTCCTCTCCATCTTACCATGCTGGACCACCCGTGCCTTGGCTCGGCCTCCTGCAGCCTTCCTGGTCTCGGGGACGGCAGCGCTATCCTCCCTCCAGCAGAGCCTGGGACTCCGGCTCCTTTCATTCACACTCACGTCCAGCCTGAAAACACACCTGTCCTCACAGCCACGCATAAACCAACACGCCTGCCAGCAGCTGCGTCACCAGGCTGGTTCAAAGCCCTTCTCTTCGAGCCTGGATTATTCCAGAAGCCCAGTTGCTCCCCCAGCTTCCAGCTCTGCCTCAGTTTTCCCCAGCAGTCACTGCACCTTCCAAAACCCGTGTCCCCGTCTGCACAAGGCTCTCTGACACTTCCTAGCCTTGGATCCTGGCACTTCGTGATCCTCTAGCTCCCCATATGCCCCATCTCTCTTGGGATTTCTGCTCTCGTGTCACCCTGAGCCCCTACATGGACTCCCACTCTTTTCCCTTCTTAGACCACTTTATCATCTGCCACACAATCTATCCCATCAGACTAGTTCGAACCTACTAGAACGTGAGTTCCATAGAGATGGGAGTGGTCACAGCTTGGTAGCTGTAGCAAGTCTAGAAGAGTCTGGTCCTTGGAAGACACAGACAATAAACACACTGAACGGAGGAATCAAACTACTGGGCTCGTGGTGAGGATTCGACAGGGTAACCGGCTGTCACTATGTCCATGGAAAGTTCTGTAAGAGGAATTGCGGGGTCAGAGAACATGAGCCTCTCTCAGAGCAGCTTGTTATCTCCTTCAGAGAAAACAGACAAAACACACCTCTGACAATTTAGGACAGGAGATTCCCCTCATCAGGTCATTCAAGATCTACTGACTTGAGGGGCACCTGGGTGGCTCAGCTGGGAGTCCGACTCTTGGTTTCAGCTTAAGTCATAATCTTGAGGTCGTGAAATCAGCTCCCCCTACCCCCCGCCCCGTGACATCTCCACGCTGGGTGTGAAGCCTGCTTGAAATTCTCTCCCTCTCCCTCTGCCCCTCCTCCTGCATGCAAATAAATTAAAAATCATTTAAAAAACCCAACAACAACAACTATAGACTCAATAGCCATTAGGACACCTTGCAATTGTTTCCATACTGACTGAATTACTTGCTAATGTACTGGGTTGAATAGAAACCCATGTTCACCTGGAACCTCAGAATGTGACCTGATTTAAAAAGGTCTTTGCAGGGGCACCTGGGTGGCTCAGTCAGTTAAGTGCCTGTCTTCAGCTGGGGTCATGATCTCAAGGTCCTGGGATTAGGCCCCACACTGGGCTCCTTGTTCAGTGGGGAATCTGCTTCTCCCTCTCCCTCTCCATCTGCTTCTGAGGCTCCACACCCCCCCACTACTTCTGCTTTTTCTCTCACTCATTCTCTCCCTCCCTCAAAAATAAATAAATAAATAAATATCTTAAAAAAACAACAACAACAAAAAAAATAAGAGTCTTTGCCTGTGTAGCTGGTTAAGATGAGATCATACCAGATCAAGGGGGACCTTAAATCCATGGACTGGTGTCCTCATCCGAGAGAGAGCCGCACACAAGGCAGAACACAGGGTGCAGCCAGAGGCAGAGACTGGAGAGGTTCATCTACAAGCCAAGGAAAGCCAAGGACTGCCAGCTATCACCAGAAGCTAAGAGACAGGCACGGAACTTCACCTGGGTTTCAGACTGCTAGCTTCTGGAACGATGACAGAATAAATTTGTTGTGAACCACCTGTCTGTGTGACTATGCGATTTTCTACAGCAGCCCTGACAAACTAACTAGTCAGGAAGTTTAAGGTTTGTTTTTTGTTAACTTCCAGCCTTTTGCGAAGTATCTGGAAATCTGGGTCCATTTCTACAGAGACAGTTCTGGTTAAAAGTTTTGTCAACCTTGGGACGCCTGGGTGGCTCAGTTGGTTAAGCAGCTGCCTTCGGCTCAGGTCATGATCCCAGCGTCCTGGGATCGAGTCCCACATTGGGCTCCTTGCTCCGCAGGGAGCCTGCTTCTTCCTCTGACTCTCCCTTCCACTCTGTCTGCCTGTGCTCGCTCTCTCTCTGACAAATAAATAAATAAAATCTTTAAAAAAAAAAAACCTTTTAAAAAAGTTTTGTCAACCTTACTTCAGGGACCCCCTTCCAAAGGCCTCCTCCTGTGACCGAACGTAGAATTTGCCTTGAATATGGCTATCCCTGGCTTCAGGTTCCCAGCAAATGTTATCCGCCAAAATGTGCTTTTCCTCCAAGAGCTGTAAGCTCTGACACCAGACACTCTAACCTTCCCACTGCTCTCTGTCCTCCTGCCCACTGGCTACCCTAATCCAAGTGACTGCCACCTCCCCAAGTCCCCGGAGATCACCCTTCAACTGCTCTGCTCATTTCTTACCTGCCCTAGGCCACCCAAGACTCAGCAGCCCGAGGAACCTTTGTAAGTTACAAACCTAACTACTGTCACTCCACTGATGGAGAACTTTCTGCAGCCTCCAGGGCTCGCGAGTCAGGTTCGAGCATGTCTGTGACGCAGAGCAGATGGAGTCACACGGCAGTGCAGCTCACAGGAGACCCTCCCCAGTTCCTTCTCCGGGGACCGAGACCCTGTCTCATCTGTCTTCCTTCTCCCTCAACACTGAGTGGACAGGAGCAAGGGAGCATCATGGCACCTGCTCTCTGGAGAAGCAGGCCAAGTGTTCTGGAAGGTACTCAAAAGAAAAAAAAAAAAAAAAAAAGACAAAAGTCCTCCACAATTATATCCGGGGACATGAACTGGGATGAAGAAAAGAATCAAGTCTTGACAAATCGAATCCCAATCGTGAGGCCTAGTGTGCCAGCCACAGGGTGCAGAGCTGGGGGTGTGAACACAGAACACAGCATGTAGCCACTTACTGAAAAAAAAAGTCAACTTTAATTGTAACTGACCAAACTGTCCAGGAATGTCTCCAAACTGAGCAAAAGAAACACGATAAAATTCTCTATTGAAGAAACCAAGTTTTGGCCAGCCCCGGGGCTTCGGAGGGTTGGGCCGAGAGCAGCCTGCTCCTGGGGCCGGTTCTGTCCCCCACACCCGTTTCTCGCTGGAGAGGAGGGCTGGCGACAGGGAGGGACCTGTCCCTCGCCTCCTACCACACTGGGAACTCTCTGTACAAAGTCACTGGTGGGGTGTGCCTTTCCTCCCACCCCATTCCTGTCTGAAAATAAATGGAGACCCTCTGGGCATCGTCTCGAAAGCCAGGGAACAAGGCGAGGCACCCCAGTGCCCTCCGGGACTTTCAGCCAAAGCTTTCCTCCAGTCCGCTCAGCTGGTGTTCCCAGTGCCCAGAGGAGGGAGGAAATAAAATAAGCACTAGAGAAAACTCAAATGCCCCATCATCTCCACAATGCAAGTCACATAGCAGAAGGAAAAATAAAACTGCCCTAACAAAAAGGGCGGGCAGCCGGCCCTCAGAAGACACGCTCAAATTCCGTCTGGTTGGTGGTGGCGGGATTGCGGCTCTGGTTGGTGGACTGCTGGGTGATCTGGCTGCCCTTCCGGCGTGGCGGTGCCAGATACTCGAACATGGACGTCAGGTGCGTGGAGAGCATGCCCTTGAGATCTGAGGGCATGGGGTCGGACCAGAAGAAGTCGTGGTTGAGGGCATCGTCACTGTCGATGCGCTGTGCAGGGTCGAGCACCAGCAGCTTATCGATGAGGTCCAGCGCGTAGGGGTCCCGCACGTAGGCCTTCAGCCTGTCCTTCACCTTCCGTTTCTGTCCCTTAACCAGGTCCAACTTCTCAAACAGCTCATACTTGTCCACGTTGGGCCACACCTGCGCAGGAGGCATGGAGTGAAGGTGGTGTTAATTCAGGGGGTACGTGGCTTGTCCCCTGGTTAGGCACCCGAAGGGACTAAAACTTTTCCCATCGGATGCTCCCAGACCACCCCTGGAGGGTGAACTTGACCTCTCCAAGGTAAAAGCAGCAGTGACCGTGTAGCTGGCACACAGCAAGCGCCACGCCTTTTATACAAGCACCTGGCATACGCCCACCAAGCCTGACGCAGGCGTAGTTGTCTTCCAGAAGAGAAACTGCGCTCCGAGGTGAGGGATTCAAATGCCCTCCCCAAGGCTGCGATCTGTGATGGGGGCAAGACTCAAGCATAGCCCGTGTGGCTCTAAAGAGCAGGCCCTGTCCCACCACCAGCCACCTCTCCAGAGCTGTCCTTCCATTCCACTCCCCACTCCTCCCTTGCCAGGAGGACTTCCGGATCTCTGCAGCCTGCGGGGCCCAGGGGCCCAGGCAGCCTGGCCACGCACCTCAGGGGTGATGGAGCCACAGAGCTGGCTGATGAGGGCAAGCTGGTGCTGCTCGGTGTTGCCCTGCATGATAGGGCTGCGGGTCCACATCTCCGCCATGATGCACCCAGCTCCCCACAGGTCAATGGGGGGGCCGTAGTCCCGCTCCCCTGGGAAGAAGAGCGCACCAGGAGGGCCCCTTGAGCCCGAGGGCCTCCTGAGACGCAATGCCCCGGGGCCGGCGGCTCAAGAAGCCCTGGCAGTGGGGGACTGAGGCCGGGTAAGTGCCCAGCCCCTGCCCCCCTCCGCCCGCTCGGGAGTCCTCACCGAGCAACAGCTCCGGGGGCCGGTACCAGAGTGTCACCACACGGTTGGTATAGCGGTTGGGCTGGCTGTTCTTGGCCAGGCTGAAGGCCCGGGCCAGCCCAAAGTCTGCCAGCTTCAGAACCCCATCGCGAGTGATGAGCACATTAGCTGCCTTCATGTCCCTGTGCAGGATCTGCGGGAAGTGTGAGAGGGCTCAATCAGGTCTCCAGGGGCTCTCAGTCACATCCACCCAGCAGTGGGAGCCTAGGCCACCCAAGCCTCAGTCCCTCTTTCCCCACTCTGACCCCCACCTTGTTTCTGTGGATGTAGTAGAGGCCGTTGAGCAACATCTGCATGACCTTCTTGATCTCGGACAGTGTGAACTTGACTAAGACATTGCTCAGCAGCCCAGCAAGGTCATGCTCGCAGAAGTCAAACACTAGGTATATACTGCCTTTGCAGCGGTTATAGGGGGAAGCTGAGATGGGAAGAATGGGGGGAGTGAGAAAAATAAAGTAAAAAATCCCACGTGCAACTCATTTTCCCACCACCAGCTTCTACCCCTCCAACCCGTGGACACTTGGGATATCCGGCTGCGCATTCCTTCACTGGAAAACTATTTCCTGAGTGCCTCCTCTGGGGTGCTGAGGCAGGCCCCGGGGCAGAACAGCTACGATGAAGGGACCCAAGAGAGCGGTCAGAGTTGGTGTGTCTGGGTTAAGAAGAGGCAATTTAGGTGTGTCCACTTCCCAACTTTGCAAACAAAGCCGTTAGGCTGTAATCTCATTTTCCCCATCTGGAAATGGGGGCAAGATCCATACCACTTACCTTTGGTTCGACAGATCTCAATCAAGTTGACCACATTCTCGTGTTTTAGAAGTTGGAGGATCTTGATTTCCCGCAAGGCTGTAATGGGGAACTGGGTGGGAGAAAGACAGAGGGGGTCAGAGGTGAGCAAGTGAACTATGAACCAACGAACAAGCCATGGGGTCCGTATTAAGAGACAAAAGTGGGGAAAAAAAGAGTAAAGTCATGGGCTCTGAAATCAACCACCTCAGACATTTTATCTGTAAAATGGGTATAAGAATAGTATATGACCCTCAAGGAGTTGGTTTGAGACAATAAAACGCAACAATAGGACTTGACACACAGGCTTCACTACCAGTCACTAAATGTTCCACAGTTTCTTCAACCTTTAAATTTTAGCTGTATGCCTGTATTTTACTAGGTGGTTAACAAAAACAGCTATTTAAAGTAACGTCCTTGCTAAGAAGCAGGTCTCTGGGAAGCTGGACTAGGGCTAAGGCGGGGCAGCTCCTTTTCAACCGAGTACAAGTCACCCTCTTAAAGTCGTCGCGTGCGATTTCTTTTTACCTTACACAAAACAAATGCTAAGGACACAGCGTTAAGCACTGTTAAAGGCTTTCTAACTTCAGAAACCAAGGCGGACTCTGCAAGAATGAGCTCCCCCTCCTGGCCCCAACCATATTTACCTAAGAATGAAACATCAAATGCTCTAAAACACTTGTATAAAAAAAATTCAATTTAGAACTCAAATCCTCTGGAACACAGAAATTTCCAAACTACCCCCCCCCCCCCACACACACACTGATTCTCCAGGCGAGAGCCCTAGCAGGAGCAGGGTGGAAACCCAACCCCGTGCCCAGGGGAGCTGGCAGGCCCGCCCACCCGGCCCATACTCACCCCCTCCTTCTCATTCTCCATCAGCACTTTCTTCAGAGCCACCTTTTTGCCGGTCTTACGGTGCTTTGCCTTAAATACCTCCCTGCAGGCCGAGAGGGGGACCCAAGAGGATTCATCAAGTCGTTTCTGCAGGGCCCGCCCCTCCCCCACCAGAGGAGGAGGGCAGCAAAAAAGGATTCCCCGGGCGGGGCTGGGCCGGGTACCCAGGGCACTCCCCTACCCTGCCACCCGCTATCTGCAGTCCTTCTCCGAGCCTCTACTTCCTTCCCTCGGTCTCCTCACCCAGGCCTCTCTCGGAGAGCTCGCTCCCCTCACAGGCTCCTCTCTGCAACCCCTCCCCGCCCCCCATCACGGGCCTCAGGCTCCTCCCAGCCAGCCGGCTCCGTCAGGCCCTGGCGGGCTGCGGCGCGGCCTAGCGAGACCAAGGGACACGTCTGGTGCTCCGGGGCTTCCCGACCAGCTTGGGCCCGGCCCTGGGAATCCCGACGATGGCCCTGAGGAGTGCAGGCTCAGGGTTCCCGATCCCCCCCCCGGGGGGCGCAGCCTTACCCGAAGGTGCCTTGGCCGATCTTAGCGAGCTTCTCGTATTTGGTCACCTCATCACAAAAGGGGCACTCCACCGAGTCGTACTGCTTTGCCATGGCTGCCTCCAGCGCGCCGCCTCCGCCACCGCCGCCGCCGCCACCGCCGCCGCCGCCGCCGCCTCCGCCCCCAGCCGCCGCCGCCGCCGCTGCTCCCGCTCCGGGCCCCGCCACCGTGCTCCAGGCCCCTCCGCGGCCGCGCCACTTCCGCCTCCACAGCCACTTCCGGCCTCGCGGCGCCGACCCCGCCTCTTCCGCCCGCCGCCCGCCGCCAGGCCCCCTGGGACTTGTAGTTCCCGGGAGGCCAGGAGGAGCCGGAGCTGCAGAGGAGCCTCCGCCGCCGCCGCTGCCCCCGCCTCCGCCGCCGCCACTGTTGGTGGCGGCCCCGATCGGGGGCGCGGGGAGCCGGGGCGCCGGGGCTGGGGCTCGGGGCGGTGCGTCCCGCTGCATCGGCCCGGGCCGCCGCTGCTGCCGAAGCCGCTGCCGCTCTGGCGCCCGATCCGGGGCCAGCCGCAGTGCCCTGCTCCTCCTCCTCCGACGGCGCCGCCTCCGCCTGGCTGCGCGGGGCGGCGGGCGGAGGGGCGGCCCCCGAGCCGCGGCCTGGGGGCTCCCTGGCCGGGCCCGGGCCCGGGGCGGCCGGGCGAGGGGGCGAGACGGGAAGAGCCGACGAGGAGGCGGCCCAAGAGCCCGGGAGGGGGCGCGTTATAAAGGGGGAGGTGCCCCGGCCTCGCCCTCCCCTCCCCCTCCGCCCGCCCCCTCCCTCCTCCCTCCCACCCTCCGCGGCCGCACCTGCCGCCGCAGCCGCCGTCGCCGCCCGCCCGCTGTCCGCCGGCCGCCCTCGGCGCGTCACCGCCCGCGGCCCCTCCTCCGCCTTCGGAGGTGGGGCCCCGCGCTCGACACCTGGCTGCGGGGCGCTTTGCCGCGTGCCTCAGTTTACCCCCACATGTCAGCTGCCGCGGAGAGCCCTCTCCTCCCCGGCTCGGAGTGTCCCTCCACAGGCGAAGGCGGGAGGCGCCGAGGGAGCGGCCTCGGGTCCTGGGAGGAGAGAACGGCCCCCGCCGCTGCCTCCCCGGGCCCCAGCCACCCGCCGTTGACATGGCAACCGACGGCCGCTAGGGGGCGCGGCGACACCGGAGGCGGCGAGCGAGCAACGCCCGGGCCTTCCAGCCCTAGACCCCCTGTTTTGTGAGAAGCAGGGATGAAACCCACAAGGAGTTCCATCCCCGCTGAGCTGCGCCGAGCTGGTCAATCCGGGGTCTGTAATCACAAAAATGGCTAGCATTTACCCAGAACCCCTGTGTGCTCAGGGGTTCAACACACAGGGCTTCTGGGTAGATGCTAGCTGAATCCTGCTGAATCAACCGCCCCATCAATAGATTAACCAGCCCATTTTACAGAAGAGGGCATTGAGGTTCAGGGAGGTGAGGTCATTTGACCAAGGTCAGAGTGACAGCGCTGGGACTGGAACCTAGTCTCTCTGATTCTCAGGAGGAGTCTCCTGAGTCAGGCTATTTACAGTCTGGCCAGGGGCATAGCCATGGTGCTGTTTGAGACCTGCCAGCCCTATGCCAGGCACCAAGTCCCCCACCCATCTCCTTCCCTGACCCCGTGCCCCCTTACCCTACTCCAACCCTTCCCCCAGCATTTTCCTGATATCTTCTGGGCTCTAGGAGCTTCTAGATTCTTCCTCCAGCTCTATTCAACAATCAAAGCTGTCCTTTCTACTACCTCTGCACCCCTTCAGTCTGCCCCTCCTCTCCAGTCCTCTGCTGATAGGTCCTGAGTCCTGGTCTTCCCAGTCTGGCCTCTCCCCGTCTGTTCTCTTCACAGCACCTTCCAGGTCCTTCTAAAATGGGATCTGCCCGTATTTCCCTCCCCCACTGTCTTTCAGGAAAACACAAACTGTGACATTTGGGCTCTTTCCAGCTCTCTCCCAGGAATTCCCCTCCTGCCCTTTGCTAACTCCTTGGACTCTCCCACCTTTGGGGCTGTGCTCCTCAGTGCACCCTGTTACCTGTCTCCCTGCAGGAAGCCCTCAGGGTGGCTCAGCAGCCCTTACCCCTCATGGCTTGGCCTGGCAGCCTCCTTGTAGGAGGAAGCAGTTCTGATGGTGTCCCCTGGAATCCCAGAGGACTCTGTTCTGGGAGAGGGCCCCGCCATAGAAGGCCTCGAGGGTCAGGCAAACAGCAGGGAGCCCCCTCCTGAGGTCAGTTGTGAGGCCATCAGGGGTTTTAGGCAGTCATGAGACATGTCAGGGAGTGATCTGGGGTCAGCTTCCCAGGTACACTGTAGAAGCTGGGAGGCCATTGGCTAAATTGGGGGTGGGAAGGGCAAGGAGGGAAAGAACAATAATAATTCTAGTAATTACGATTTGTTAAGGGAAAATAAACGGTCCAAGCCATACATTCAGCACTTTCTGGGAATTATCTCAATTCTCACTGAGATATATGAGGTAGGAAGTATTATCACCTCTGTTATACACCTAAGGACACTGGCACGCAGAGGTAACATCACCGGCCAGGGCCAAACAGCTGGCCAGCAGCCACACTGGTATTTGAACCAGGTTAATCTGGCACAAACCCCGAGCACTTAGCCATGTCAGGACTCCACCTATCTGGGCTGTGGGCAGAGCTAGGGCACGGGCAGGGCACAGCACCGCTGGCCTAGATGTCCCGGATGCCCATGGGAGGCATGGGAGGGGACGGTAGTATGAGGGTGTATCATGGTTTTGGGTGGCCTCCGCCATCGGATTCTTAGGCGGTGGCCCCTGCCTGTTTCCCACGAGCTCTCCCTAAGTCACATCCTGTGGGCAGAGGCCTCAGCAGATGTTCCGGTGATGTTGTCACCTCCAGCCCCTGGCCTGAACCCCGACATCCGCCAGCCACTTCCCCTCCGAGTTTTGGGCCCTCAGTCCTCCCTGGCAGAAGCACTCGGGAGCCCTTGAGTAGGCTGCCCACGCAGCCCCAGCATGGGGCCCCTGATCATCCAGGTGGAAGTGTGAAAAAATTAGGTCCTGGCTGGAAATGATTTCGCACTGCCTCTGACTTCTGATTTGCTGGTTTGAGGAAAATGTTTCCTGCTTCCCTGAATCAGCTAAGCCAGCCAAGCCAGGCATGTGGCCAGGACTCAGTAAATGTTTGCTGACTGACCGACCAGACTGTGTGAGAGCCTCTGGTCCTGCTGCCAATTAACAGTTAGGGAAACTGAGGCACGGACTAGAAGAGGGAGCTACAGGCCAGCTGTTTGACTCTGCCCCAGATCTTCTGTCTTCCTCTCCTGAGCAGGGACGGGGTGAGGGGCATATGGAGGGAAGCAGAAGACAGGCTCATGGCTGGGCTGCGCCCAGGAATGTGTCCCAGGAGACAAAGGAGCACCGGACACAGGGAGATCCGATGGGGGATGGCGGCGTGATGCTTGCCACGGACATTCAGCTGTGTGCTGACCCTGTGCTCAGCCCTGTGTTGATATGTGTCATTTCCCCAGACGTTTCCAGGGCCCCTCTTAAGAGGTTGCTCTATGGAGCCCAAATTACAGAAGAGGAAACTGAGGCTCAGAGTGGTGATGTGGCCTGCCCGAGGCCTGCCCCCAGCTATGGAGCTGGGATTCAAGGCCAGGTCTCTGCTTTCAAAGCCCAGGGTCAGGGTACTTGACTGGCTCAGTCTGTAGAGCGTGCCACTCTTGATCTCAGGGTTGTGAGTTAAAGCCCCACGTTGGGCATGGAGTGTACTTAGAATGGAAAAAAACAACAACAAAAAACAAAGCCTAGGGTCATCTACCATCAACCTACACAACCCACACTACCAGACCACTGGGTCAAGCTCGGAAAGATCGAGACCTACAGGATAGCAGGCATGGGGTCAGTACGGCTACGGGGGGCCAATTCCTCCTTCAGGGAACGGGAGGTCTGTCTGGAACATGCAAACAAAGATTCAAGTGAATGTAATATGGATAAAACTCACTATAAGTATTTTATTTCACTCCCATGGGATCATGGGAGGGATGTTGTGTTTGTACCATTTTGCAGATGAGTCAAGGCTCAGCAAGGGGACGTGACTTCCCTGGGGTCCTACAAATGGGATCTGAACTTGGGTTCTTCTGGGTCCAGTGCCTTTGACCATGAAGTTGAAGGAGTCCTTTTTTTTTTTTTTTTTTTAAGATTTAATTTATTTATTTGACACAGAGAGAGATCACAAGCAGGCAGAACGGCAGGCAGAGAGAGACGGGAAAGAAGGCTCCTTGCCAAGCAGAGAGCCCGATGCGGACCCTGAGATCAAGACCTGAGCTGAAGGCAGAGGCTTAACCCACTGAGCCACTGAAGTTGAAAGACTCCAACCCCTAATAGTACCTGGCCAAAAGGCAGGTGGCTGAGTTGCAGACTGGGGGAAAGGGGTAAGGAGAGGGGGACAGAAACCAGAGCAGGGTTCCCTAAGGCACTCTGGCTCAGTCTAGAGCTGGGGCCACTCAGTGGAGGCAAAACTTGCAGCCAGTTGTGCAGCCCTGGGGGTGGGGTGGGGTCAGGGAAAAGCTGCACTGCGGGTGTGGGTCCTGCCGTAGCCGAGGCCTGAAGGCAGGAAGACCCTTGAATGTGCAGGGCTGGGAGCCCACGAGCTGCTCTGGGCGAGCCTCCAATGCAGACTGAGGAGGGCCTGCCGGACAGCCACCCGCCAGCAGGTCCCCAGCCGCACTCCCAACGGCCACTCAAGGCAGCACAAAGGGGGCTCTGAGCTCAGTGGAGCCGCCACACTGAGCCCCATTCATTCTCCCAGGGATGCGGCCACGGCTCTGGCACCCAGGCCAAGGCAGGACTGGCCCAGCACTCACAAGCCTCAGCGACACAGCCTCAGCATGGCCCGGGGTTCCTTCGTGGGATCTCCCCTGGGGACTTCTGGGTCTGTGCCAATCTGCCCCCCAGCCTGAACCACCCCCATCCCTCAGCAACACCCCCCAGGCGCTGCCGAGGCCACGGAGGACTAACCTGGGCCAACATTTGCTCCTTTCATCCTCCCAACAACCCCTGGAAATGAGAGTCCCTGTGACCCCATTTCATGGATAGAAACTGAGTCCCCAAGAGGTAAAGCATCTAGCAAAGGGTCACACAGTAATTCGGGAGTGCCAGAAACCCTGCACTTAGCCCAAGTCACTGGGACTGCCTCCCAGGAGAGAAGCCAGAGGACCCACCTTCCGTTTCTGTGAGGAAGACCCCTAGACCGCTGTGAGGAAGGCCCTCCTCTCTCTTCTGACAACTGGAGGTTGGAGGGAGCACAGGCCTGGAGGCTAGGACACCTGGGTGTCTGTTTGTCTGGTCTCTGCTCCTCTTCAGCCTCAGTTTGCTCATCTGCAGAATGGGACAGTACCAACACTCGCCTCACAGGTCTGTTGTAGGGACTCAGTGGACGATTTGTGGAGGCTTTCAGCTCCATGCCTGGCTCATGGTCAGGACTCAGTGGAAGGATCTTTTCTTGCCAAGTCCATGACCCAGAAACCCCATCCTTTCATTTGAACTTTGCATATTGTCCCTCTCCAGGTCTGTCTGGGAGCAGGACCCTGCTGTCTTGGTCTCATAGGCTGTGTCCCTTTTCCCTTCAGGGTCTCAGTTTCCCCCTCATCCCATTAAGAAGGTTCAGTCAGATGCTTCCCCTACCAGGGCCCAGCATCCAGTTGCTGGGGGGAGGGGGTGGCGGGGAGCTCAGGAGCTATAGGAGTGGAAGTCAGGACCTCAGGCTCCATAGCTGGACAAGCAGGGCCTAATTCCAGATAAGCTGAATTTGGCGGTGGGTTGGGGGCGGGGGGGGGTTGCAGCAGCTCAGTTTCCCCATCTGTAAAATGGGAACAAGAGAAACAACATTTACCTCCTAGGACAAGAGGCCCGAGCTCTCTTGCTGGAATGTACTCAGTGATGAGAACACACTAGAAGGCCCCACCTGACCCTGGACTTCCTCTCCCCTCTCTCGAAGACTTGGTTGCCAGCCTGGGGGCCAGGATAATCATGTCCAATCATGCTGTTAACTGTGTTCCTTGCATTTGTGCCCATTCTAGAGAACAGGTAACCGGGGATTCGAGACAGCAGTAACTTGTTGCAGTACACAGAGCTGGGATTTGAAACTCCTGGTCTTGTGGTCCCCTTAAGCCCAGCAGCTGCAGGCCGCCTCCACAGGTGTCTGGAACAACCTGTGTAGGGGAGTTTCACTTCCTCATCTCTGTCCTGCCCGCATGAGCAAGACCCACACGTATACACACACACTGTGGGCTAAGGGACCTCAACGGGGGAGATATAACCCAGTCTGTGCCATCAACCTGCCATATGACCTGGGACAACCTCTCTGCCTGTCTGTGCTTTGGTCTCCCCAGTCTGTACAATGGGTACGCTAGACCAAACTATCACTGAGTCCTCGCCGGCTTAAGAAGCAGTGACTGTGCCCCGGTGAGTACCCATGCTGTACCAGGCTCTGCGCCAAGCACTAGACCCTGTGAGGAAGGCGTGGCTCACGGTGAAGACCCAGAGGCTCAGGGAAGTGGGTGGCTTAGCCAGGATCACACGGTGACAAAGAAGCCAGCCAAGGCTAGAATTGGGTCTGGGTGGTCCCAGGGCCCCAGGCCTGACCACAGCACTCTTCGCTGCCGTCAGTCCTTCCCCAAGACACTGAAGCTAGGGACGAACAGCCCTGTGGGCAGGCCTGACTCCCGGCACCCTTCCAGCCGCTGGCCAGACCCCCTGATAGCCCCCCGCCCAGTGGGCTCCACTCCCGGGGTCTGTGGTTTGTCTCCTGAGCCCTCTGGTTCCCATGGGCTTGTGGTCTGCCCCTGCCCCACACCCCATCAGCCAAGGCCAAGGAGGCAGCCCACAGGGGCCCAGAATGGGGGAGGCCCTGGCCCCCGCCCCCTGTGGAGAGGATGGGGAGGGTGGAGCTGTGGGAGTTTCACTGGTTTAAAAATACACAGAGGAAGCGAGTGAGAGGGTGAGAGAAAGGGGAAGGGGAGGTGAGGGAGGAGCGTCGACATCGACGTCCCAAGCCGTGAGCGGCCACTTGCCCACCAGCCAGGGGATTTGCACGACTTGCCAAGATGACAGAGGGGCCCAAGAAAGCCAGCAGAAAGTTCAGTGAGTGTGGGGGCCCTTCGCACTGCCCTTCATCCCTCGGGCTGTCCGTCCAGCTCTGCCTCTCTCTGCTTCTTTATGACGGTCACATATCTGCTTCTCTTTCTGTCCATCCCTGCCTCTCTCTGGAGCTCCCTGCTTCTGGGTTCCTTGTGGCCATCCCTCGGTCACTCTGGCCCAGTAGCTCTCTCTGTCTCCACCTGGTTTGGCTCTCCATCTCTGCTTCTTGTCTCTGACCCTACCCATCTCTGTTTTCTCTGTCCCTGCATTCGTCTGTGCGTCCGTTTCCGGTCTATCTTGGACCCCATGGCCGGGCAAGGGAAAACCTCCACACGCCCCATGCCCTGCCTCTGGGGGCAGTGGGGGGGGGGTGCTGCTGGGTTGAAAGTTCCTGGGGCTGGAGTGTGTGTAGGTGTGCCACGGGATGCTGTCCCGTGTCTCCAGCAACAGGGATGCTGGGACCCAGTACAACTCGATGAGGGATCATACTCGCCAAGGCTCTATTTCCCCAGGTCGGTCCCCTCCTGGTCTCAGCAAACTTCTGCTTTCCCTGAGTGCTTCCGTCTGCCAGCATGGGGGTGAGAGGGGGCCAGGGTACAGGGCCAGGATTATGACTGCATTCCACGGATGAAAATACTAGGGCCCGGAGACTTGTCTGAGGTCATATAGAGCTTCAGAGCAGGGCTCAATGCCATGTCCCTGAATTTAGGCCTCAGTTTCCCTCCCTGTCCCACTACTGTTTCCTCCACACCTCCTTGGTGCCCAGGAGACCACAGTTTTGGTCCCCCTCCTGACAACTGGCACATTTCTGGCCCATGGCATAGCTTTCCCAGAGCAAGGCTTCAGAATTTTCAGACAGTGTTTATCAGAAGGCAGAGGCTGGGGCACCTGGGTGGCTCAGTGGGTTAAGCCACTGCCTTCGGCTCAGGTCATGATCTCAGGGTCATGGGATCGAGTCCCGCGTCGGGCTCTCTGCTCAGCAAGGAACCTGCTTCCCTTCCTCTCTCTCTGCCTGCCTTTCCGTCTACTTGTGATTTCTCTCTGTCAAATAAATAAATAAAATCTTAAAAAAAAAAAAAAAAAAGTCAGAGGCTAAGACCAAGGAGGGAGTGGGCTTGGCTAGGAGGAAAGCCCCAGAACACTGACCCCAGCCACCCAGAGCCCTGAACCGTCATCCAGGCTCAGCCCTGCTGTGTGACCCTGGGCAAGCCCCTCCTGTCTCTGGGCCTCAGTTTCCTCTCTCATCAATGAGGACATCTTACCTATATATTCCAGCATGGTGGTGAGGACCTGAGGAGGCAGAGGGTGCCCAGGAAGTGAGAATGTCAAGGTTTTCCCTTTTCGCTCATCACGGAGGCCATAGGGTTGTCAGATGGTGGTGGTTTGGAGGAGGGGTCGGGCAGTCCCACAGTGGGGGGTGGGGGTGGGGGATGGAGGGAACTCACACGCGCTCCTGCGGAAATGAGAAGATAGTATCACCCAAGCCCGGCAGCTTGAGTCAGGACGGAGCACTCAGCTGACAGGAAGGACAGAACCTCAGAGAGTGGGCCCCCCAGACTCCCAACAACCCCCTCCACCCCAGGTGCTCAAACACGCCTCACACACACACACACACACACACACACACACCCGCCCCTCCTCTCCCCAAGCACACAAATACGCTTCGCTTCACTCCCCGGCTATGCCACCTGGGGCGGTTCCTCCACGGCTCTAACCCACACTTCGTCATCTGCAAAAAGGGAAATTTAACTTGTGCCATTGAACTGTGCTGGGAATTGATGCCTGCAGCATATCTGACCAACCAGAGGCATTTGCTGTGATCACCATCATTGTCTCCATGACTATTATGTTACTTACAAGCTTAACAGACTCCTGCTACCCACAGGAAGTGGGTACTACAGTCTCTATTTTGCCAATGTGGAGAATGGGGCTCAGAAAGGTCAAGCAACTTGCCTAAGGTCACACAGCTAGGATGTGCAAGAGAAAGGATTGAAAGCCAGGGCTCCGTGACTCTAGAGCTGCCGGGTTATACCATAACAGAGGGGAAGTCTGTGAAGCCCTGACTCTCCCTGAACCCTCTATAAGAGGAACAACATGTGTTTTTTTATTGTTATTATTAATGCTGTAGACATTAACCCTTTCCCTCCTTTTCCTCCCCTACCAGAGTTCTTCAAGTTCAAGGGGCTCGGGAGTCTCTCCAACCTCCCTCGGTCCTTCACTCTGAAACGGTCCTCAACCACCCTCAGTCTCGGGTCCCATCTGGAGCCTGACCCCTTTGAGGCTACACAGGATGACATGGTCACTGTCCCCAAAAGCCCCCCAGCCTATGCCCGCTCCAGTGACATGTACAGCCACATGGGCACCATGCCCCGTCTCAGCACCAGGAAGGCTCGGGACCAACAGGCTACCCAGGAGACCAAGGAAGTGGACCAACCCCACTTGGCGCCCCAAGGTCTGCCCAACCCTCCAGGCTTAGAGGCAACCAAGGAGATGGTGGTTGGGACCAGTGTCCCCCTGGAGGACACCCTAGCAGTGGGACCCAATCCTTCGGCGATGGGCCCCACAGAAAAGCCTGAGGATCTCAGGGCAGACGGAAAAGAAGAAAGAGGCCCCAGGAATGTGCCTCCAGAAAGGTTGGTGCCCACCGGGGTAAGGGGAGTGGGGGAGCTGCAGGGATGGTGTCTCTAAGCCTCCTGCCAATAGAGCCTGGAGAAGACCCCCCCACACTGGGTGGGGGATAAAAGCCCTACACATTCACTTACTACAGACCAGGCACTGTGCTTCATCCTTCACTTGCAATTAATTCTCAAAAAGCAAAACAAAACAAAAACACCTGGTGGGGCGGGGGGATTCTGTTGTTTCCATATGACGGACAAGGAAGTTGAGATTCAGAGAGGGAAGTTGTCTGCCCCAGTCAGGTTGCACATCTGACAAATGACAAAGTGGTATTTGAACTAAGAACCACCTGACTTGCCCTAGATAGCCTCTAGCAGGGGCCCTCAGCGGCTAGCTGGGTGCCAGACCCAGTCACTGGATCCCCGCCCAGGGCCCCCACACTCAAATCACCTCTGGTGGTCAACACTGCACCCCTTGGTTCTGCTGGACAACACTCCACCCCTTGGTTGCCACTTAACTTGTTTATTGGATGAGTCGAATTCATGCAAAAATACAGATTGTGATGGTATCACCCTAGCTCCCATTTAAGACGCACTTGTTCTACTAGGTGTCAAAACCAATGTTACTCATGGACGATTCTGCAAAAGCATCTGTCATTAGCCCCATCTTACAGATGGGGAAACTGAGACTCACCCAATGTGGTAGAGCTGGATTTAAGCAGAAAACTGCTTGTCTCCTGTGGCCACACACTCATGTCTCACATTGTACCCACCACCTTTGAAGACCTACAGCTCTGTGCTTGTGCCCTTGGGGAACCCGTTCAATCCCAACCATAACAGTCTCCAGCTTTTCAACCCTCACAGCCTGTGTCTAAAACACACCCATCAGATGTGCTTCTTGAAATAAAGAGGAAAAAAACCCCCAGGTGAGCAAAAATAATTCTAGGGCTGGTTCTGGGACCTCCCTTCAGTGGATTTTCTCCAAGACACCAAGCACAGCTTCTGTGTGCTGGGGTAATTGTGTCTAGACCGCTGTTCAATGGGGAGAAAGATTTTGTAAAGCTGCAGAATGAATCCAGCCCAGACTCTGCCTCTTACTGACTGCATGACCTTGGATAAGTCTGTTCCCTTCTCTGAGCCTCAGTTTCCTCGTTTGATGGAAGGGCATAATGAGAGCACCTACCTTGTAGGGCGTGAGGGGAATTCAAGAATAACATACAGGACTTGTAAAATCTTAGCACAGGGCTTGGCACGCCACAAAGTGTAAGTGCTTTTCCTTCGTCTCTAATTGCTCCAGGCTGCGGTCCTCTGCCATCCCCCTACTTAGTCCAGCCCTACTTGGGCGTGGAGGAGCAAGGATTGTATGCAAGGGAGAGGGTCTGATAGGTTCCGGGCCGTTCTGAGGCATCCTAAGGTCTGAGATGTGCACTGGGAGTTTGCAGGAGCCGGGCGCGTGGAGGGGCGTGTCTAGGGGGCGTGTCCTTTTCAGGCTGCGCGGCGAGCGGTCGGGTGACGCGGGCGTTGGAACTGGGCGGGCCGAGAAGGAAGGGTGAGCTCGGGGGGCGTGGCCTTCCGGGCCCCCGACGCCGACAAATGGGGGGAGAAGGCGGAGCGAGACAGGAGGCGGAGGGGCGTGCTCGAAGCGGGGCGTGTCCTTCCCGGCTGGTGAAGTAGGCTGTGGAGCGGCCCCCGCCCGCCGAGGGGCGTGCCCAGGGCGTGGTCTACAGGTCAGGCTCCGCCCCCGGAGTCGGGCACTGAGCTCCACAGCTTCGTGGCCTGAGAAAGGCGGGAGCCGTCGGGCTGAGGAGGTGTCCAGGCTGCAGGCAGTGATCGCGGGGAACCATGACTGCAGTGGGACGAAGATGCCCCGCACTGGGACCTAGAGGGTGAGTGACCGAGCTGGCCCGGAGGAGGGCCTGCCGGGCTGGGAATGGTTTGAGGGGAAATCAGTGCCCTTGGGGCAACCAACAAAGCAGGATGCCCAGTTAGCATCAGGGACTTTTAAGCTTCCTTCTGGTGTAATTCTGTGCTTGTCTTGTCCTCGCACAGGTTGCGCATTTACTCCTCACAACAGCCCCAGAAGAGGGACACAATTATCGTCCCCATTTTACAGATGAGGAAAGGGAGATTTACTTGCCTGGTTTGGGACAGTATAGGTTAGAACTCCGCCTTCCTGGCTCGTGCCTTTAAAGAATGGGCAGCCCCTTACCCTCCAATAGGGCTCTCTGGGAGGGATGGTCCTGAGAAACTTTGAGGACATCAAGTCTAGCACCCAGGCTTCCTCCCTATGGGCAGGGGCCTCGGTTTTCCTGGCAGCCACATCAGGCCTGGCCTACAGCAGGCAGAGGAAATAGACAGACTGCCTTCCATTCCCCCAATCAGCCAGTGTCCAATGGTCCTGAGGGGGCTGGGTTAGCAGATCTGATTGAGCCCCTCCTGCTGTCCTGAGACCCAGTGTCCCACTTGCCCTCCAGGCCAAGCAGGAGACCAGGAATTAGAGTTTCTTCCAGGAGCCCCCAAAGCCCAGCACTGTGTCCCAGAGAGCTGCTTTACCTGTATGATCTCAGATTTGCCCTGCCCTACTCTGGGCCTCAATCTCTCAGCAGCCCAGATGGAACCGAATGGTCTCAGATGATACATACAGTTTGGAGAGGAGGGTATTTGAGAATTGCCCCTGAGCAAGACTGGGGCCCCATTCCCAAGTGACCCAAGGGAGTCATCTCCGTGGCTGCTCAGGGAATGGTCTAGGCCGAGGTAGATGGTGTCCCTCCCCTTCCCCCTGGGAGGCAGGGTGCACCTGGAGTAGAAGGAAGGAAGGGGAAGAGGTGAGGCTGCAGGAGTTTCCTGATGCCCTGTTCCTGCTGAGATCATGGGGGATGAGGAGGAAGGAGGGAGGAGGGGCCAGGAGCACAAGGGCTGAAGGGCATTTAGCTCCCAGAAAGGAGAGCACCAACCTCGCCTCACCCTACCCCCCCCCCCCACTCCTGGCACCTCAGCCTTCTGCGGGGAAATAGCAGGTCCAAAGAGCCCTGACACCCTCCCCTTCAGTCCGTGTTAAGGAGGAGGAAGGGGAGGCCTGGTGAAGGAAGGAGGCCCCAGCACCTTCCACCCACACTCCTGCCCGCACACAGGGATTATCAGGTCAGGGTCCTCCAAGAGGTCAAGATCCGGCTCACAACCAGCCAGACCCTGCCTGAAGCACCCCACAGGTACCGTCTACTACCTAGGCCCTGTGAAGAGGAACCTCTACTGCTTATTTTACCAGGGAGGAAAGCAAGACTCAGAGAGGGAAAGGGATCTTCCTGGGGTCACAGAGAGATCAAGTGTCAGAGCCTTGATTTGATCCCATGCTTGACCAACCCCCAAGTCATTAGGCCACATTTCACCTCCCACCAAGTACAAATCTCAAAGCCATTTCTATGTTACTTACATGACCTTCCATAAGCCCGTGGAATAAGGATAATGGGAGCTCATTTTACAGGTGAAGACACTGAGGTTTTATGAGGTTAATAACTTGCTTGAGATGACACAATTAGTTGAGTTGGAATTTCATTCATTTTAATATTTACTGTGATGCAACTATGCCCTAGACACTCTTGCAAGTTTGGGGGAGAGAGCAGTGAGCAGAGCAGACAAAACCCTGCTATCATGGAGCCCCGTTCCGGTGTGGGGGAGACACGATAAGACGAGGTGTTATGTGGTCATGCAGAAGAAAGAAGTGCTGGGAGAAATATTGAAATCAGCTAGGGGAATTGGTTGTAGCAGGGGAGTGTCTGGTGGTAGCAATTTGGAAAAGTAAGCCAGGAGAAAGTTCTCTTTGAGGTGATGTTTGAACAAAGGGATGAGGAAACAAACCCTCTTGATATCTGGGGAAGAGTGTGCCAGACCAAAGGAACAGCAGGCGCAAAGGCCCTGAGGTAGGAGCATCCTTGGCCTGTTTGAGGAGTGGCTGAGACCCACAGTGGCTGGAGGAGATGAAGATGTGAGGCTGGGGAGTGGAGTGGTGGGAGGCGAGGCCAGAGAGGAAGCAGGTTCAGATAATGGAAGGCCTGGATGGCCTGGCAAGGACCTGGCTTTGACCCAGGGAGCTGCAGCCATCGCTGGCCTTGAGCAGAGGAGGGCCTCACTCTGACTTATGTTTTATGAGGACCTCTCCTTTGAGGAGGGTTTGAATGCAGTTCTACTCATTGTAAAGTGTCACGCCCAAGCGCCCTTTCCTCCCTGCCAGATCATAGAGCCCTAGGCCCCTCCACCCCCACTCCCAGGGCTGTTCAGAGGGAGACTTGGAGAAGGTGGCACCCCACAGGAGAGCTGGGGACACCCAGCCCTGTGCCAGGCACTGAGAACAGGCCCAGAACCATCCCCACCCCCCATCCCACTTCCTTTTGGAATGTTGATTCTGGTCCAAGAATTCCCAGCACTCCCCAGAGTCCCACGACCCTCTCGGCCCTGCAGAGTGACGTCAGCTGCTGGGCATCTGGTAGTGATTACCCACCAGGGGAGGGGGCTGTGGTGGGCCCAGCCTGTTCGGCCTCCTCAGGCTCTGGGCGGCTGGTCCTTGTCTTCGGAAGGGGCCCAGCTGCTCCCTGCTCTCATTTCCTGTGGAGACTTTCTCACAGTCCTCAAGACCCCCTGACGCCTCAGGCTGTGGGAACTACACTGGCTCGGGAAGGATGGACTGTACCCCCACCCCCCCAGCTGGAGCCACATCCCCCCAAAAACTCTCAGGGGACCTTGTTTGCAGAATCCTGGACCTCTGTGGAGTATGGGGAGGAAGTTGGGTACGTCGCTGACTGCACAACATTGAGCAACTCTCTTGCCCTGTCTGAGTCTCAGTTTCCCCATCTGGGTATCAGGGACAATAACAGCGCCTGCGTCATGGGGGTGCTGTGAGGACTAGATGAGGTAGAGCGTTTGTCCTGAGCTTGGCCCAGAGATGTACCCGTACAAGGAACTGCTCTTGCTCTCCGCACTCCCATGTTACAGAAAAGTTCACTGAGGCCCAATGAGGGGAACATGCCCAGGGTCACGCCGCTTCCTCCCTCCCAACAGAGGGCCGTCTCCAGAGCCTAAGAGGGTTCTCTTCCCCCATCCCGGCTCCATTTCTTCTTGATGCCGATTCTGGGCTCGTGGTCCAGTTGAAATATTCATGTTCTTTGCCCACCCCTCCCCACCTTCTCCTCCTGTCCACCCTAGAGCATGCCCCTTTTTCCAGGGGAGCCTGCCTCGTGCAGGGAACAAAGGGGAGCCAATCCAGATCTAGTCTGAGCCAGCTGTGTGTCCTGGACCCAGTGACAAACTTTAGTTTTCTCCCCTCTCGAGCTGGGCCTCCAGATTACCGGCATTCAGGCAGCACTCCGCCTGTGCCCACCCCTTTCCTCTTCGCCAGCAGATTCCGAGTACCCGTCAGTAGCTCTCTGGGCTCAAAAGCCTCGGTTCTGCCCTGGAAAGAGTGGCTCCCACCTGCCCTATCCTCACAGGGCTGGTCCCCTCTTTGAACACCTGCTGGCAAACTCACCATAGTCAAGAAGACCGAGAGCACAGAATTGTGGAGAAGGAGCAAGATGTCTTCAAGATAGTGCGGGCCCATCTTATAGTACGTGGGGCAGGGCAGGGGCTAAAGCCAAGAGCATACCTGGCAGAGAATCCCAAAGGGCCCACGGCAAGGTGCCCCGGGGAAAGACAGGGCTGAGCGATGGTCGGAGTGAAGGGGGAGAAGAGTCTTCAGTCCCCAGGAAGGGCAAAATGGGAGATCTCCGTGGCTGGGAGCTGGGGCAGCGAGAGGACCCTCATGGGCTTTGAGAACTCCGCATCCTTCCTTCTCAGGATCCTCTGGCCCCTCTGGCCCCCTTTACAGAAAAGGCAGTTGGACCCCAGAGAGGGGGAGGCAGGGGAAAAGCTGAGAAGCAGTAGGCAAAGGTTGGGGAAGTGGCCACATAGCCAGGCCTGAAGCCCCAAGGGGACAAACGGGGTCAGAGATGATGGGCGGCAGCCAACCTCTGCAGAGGGCAAGGCGACCCACGGCAACCGAGGGCCAAGGTGGGATAGGACAGCAGCTGCTCTCTGCTGCCTCTCCTCCAGGGTCCCTTGGGGAGCCTCACCGTTGCTCCCAGGCCAGAATGGAGCCTTGAAAGTAAAGCTCAGATTTAAACCTGTGTTGGGGAAATAAAGGATAATGGGCTCTAATTACTGCTCATTAATCCAATTAATTAAGCTAATGTATGCAATAAGTGGTATCAGTTATCAGAACAAATCAGTTAATACAGGCAATTAAAGGGGTTGGTTATTTGAATAATTAATGTGGCTGATTAATGGGACTGATTTAGCTCAATTGTCAGTATTATTTATTAATTGATTTCACCACTAATATTAGAGAGGAAGTACCTTTTAAGTCCGTGAAATAAAAAAGTTAATTAGGGCGCCGGGGTGGCTCAGTGGGTAAAGCCTCTGCCTTCGGCTCAGGTCATGATCTCAGGGTCCTGGGATCGAGTCCCGCATGGGGCTGTCTGCTCAGCAGGGAGTCTGCTTCCCTCTCTCTTTCTGCCTACTTGTTATCTCTCTCTCTCTCTCTCTCTCTGTGTCAAATAAATAAATAAAATATTTTTTAAAAAAGTAAGTTAAGGGGCGCCTGGGTGGCTCAGTGGGTTAAGCCGCTGCCTTCGGCTCAGGTCATGATCCCAGGGTCCTGGGATCGAGCCCCGCATCGGGCTCTCTGCTCAGCAGGGAGCCTGCTTCCTCCTCTCTCTCTGCCTGCCTCTCTGCCTGCTTGTGATCTCTGTCAAATAAATAAATAAAATCTTTAAAAAAAAAAAAGTAAGTTAATTAATTGATAAAGCTGAGTTTTTAAAAATGGAAGCTTTGATTTCTGCATTTGATCATTACAATGAGAGGGAGAATGTTCTAGAACTCTCCAAGCACACTGAGATCTGAAGGCCAAGTCAGAACCACTCTGGCCCTAAGGGAGAGAGGAGGTTCCAAGCAGAGGGAACCAAAAAGGCTGTGGCTGGGCTGCAGCTTGAGAGACTATGTTTTGAAGTCAGGAAGGACTTTGCAGAAGGGAAGGTTATGTGCAAAGGCCCTGAGGTGGGGACAAAAGCCAGCAAGAAGCTTAGCGTGGCTGGAGCAGCGAGACAGGAGGAAGCAGCATAGGACATTGGGTGTGAGAGATGGTGAGAAGCCAGTCTGTAAGGCTCTCAGGAGGACTTTGGCTCTTACTCTGAGTGACACTGGAGGCCACTCCAGTAGGTTGGAGCAAAGAAGATCTGTGCTCTGACTTTCACTTTAAGAGAGTGCTCTGGCTGCCCGAGTGAAAACAAGTCACAAACAACACACAGAGAGGCAGGGAGGCCAGTGATGAGGTGTGGCAATAGTCCAGACAAATGATAACAGTGAATCAGAGGCAGGCATGGTGACATGAAGTCTTGGAAGTCCTGGAGTATTGTAGAGGGCCAGGGTGAGGGGATAGGGACTAAGTGTAGTCCCAAACTGGCAGCTCCCTGAGTCTCGGCCTCTGCCCTGAGCTCCCCCATTGGCTCTGACCACCCCAGCCCACTTGTATCTTGGTGCAGTCACCCCCCCCACACACACACACACAAGGCTCTGTTCCCTCCCCGGGGCCCAAGGGGAAGGAGACAGGAAGCAGGAGGAAACACTGGGGCGATCCCAGTGTCCTGGCCAGTCTGTTCCCAGCAGTGAGCGGATTTCCGGGACTGAATGGCAGGAAACTCTGGGATGGGACACCTCACCCGGTCAAGCTGGCAGAGGTGAACTGTGCAGGGGAAGGATCCCTACTCCCCCTCACTCCCACCGTTGCTAGACAGAGAGAACCAAAAAGGCTGTGGCTGGGCTGCATGCAGCTTGAGGGACTATGTTTTGAAGTCAGAAGGACTTTGCAGAAGGGAAGGTTAACAGCAAGGACTCTAGAATGTCAGAATAGGGAGGGTTGTCAGACAGCTTCTCAGTGAGGAGCCCCTAGCCTCAGAAGCAGGGGGCACCGCGTGTGTGGAATTCTGCCCTGGGAATCCACACCTCATCCGTGATTTTTTTTTTTTTAAGATTTAATTTATTTATTTGACAGAGAGAGATCACAAGTAGGCAGAGAGGCAGGCAGAGAGAGAGAGGAGGAAGCAGGCTCCCTGCTGAGCAGAGAGCCCGATGCGGGACTCAATCCCAGGACCCTGAGATCATGACCTGAGCCGAAGGCAGCGGCTTAACCCACTGAGCCACCCAGGCACCCTCATCCATGATTTTTAAAGCTCAGATTTTTTGGTGTATGTTTTAAATTCAATCTATTTTATTAAATTTATGACATTCAAATTTAAACATTGGGCTTCTGGATGGGAGGAAGCAGTTCCCCAGAGTTTGACTTCCCTCCCTGTTTTGCAGATGGGACTACGGAGGCCTGTCCTAGCCAGAGAACCAGGGCCCAGCCTGACAAAATTAATCCTACCGCTAGTGATCTACACACTGCTTGGGTACTTACTATTCACGTATTCCTTTAAGCAATCATAAACTGCTACCATGTGCCAGGCACTGTGCTGGGGGCTTAACAGTGAGACAAAGTCAATGCCCTCATGAAGGTTTCAGGTAATTAACAGTCAACAAGTAGGGGCGCCTGGGTGGCTCAGTGGGTTAAGCCTCTGCCTTCAGCGCAGGTCATGATCCCAGGGTCCTGAGATCGAGCCCCACATCAGGCTCCCTGCTCAATGCGGGGCCTGCTTCTCTCTCTCTCTCTCTCTCTCTCTGCCTACTTGTGATCTCTGTCAAACAAATAAATCAAATCTTTAAAAAAAAACAAAAACAGTCAACAGGTAAATGTAAAATGATCATTTCAGGCAGAGGCTGCGGAAAATAAAGGAGAGCTGAAGACAGAGAGTGAAGGACCAGAGACTGTTCTAGGTCGGGTGGCCAGGGATGGCTTCTCTGACGAGGGACATTAAGCAGAGCCCCAAATAAACTATGGGTGAGGCGAGCTGCATGAAGGTCTGGAAGCCTGGGGTTCTAGGCAGAGGACAACAAGGGCAAAGGCCCTCTTGCAAGAGTGAACTTGGCAAAGAGGCCAATGCGTCTGGCCAGAATGAGGGATAGAATGAGTGAGCGAGGCATATTGGGGGTTGGCAAGGTAGATGGTCAGGCACCCCCAGGCTACACAAGGCTTTGTAGGCTGGGGAACATATGGCCCTGTTGATGCCTGCTTTTCCTGCATAACCGCTTAACTCTCACAAGGGAAGAAAGTTCTGGACTGGGTGCTACATTACACAGCCAGCCATTTGCAGGCCACAGAGAGAGGTTTAGATCTTGTTCAGGGAGAGGAGGCACTGTGGGGGGGTGAGGGTGGGGGGGGTGCTCTGTGCACGTGACCTGCTTGTTCTCACCTGAGTGCCTCTGGAGGAGGAGTGGAGCCCGAGTGGGGCGTGAGAACAGCAGAGAGCCTGCGAGGAGGCTGCTTGCTATGTGCTCCACAGAGCACACGGGGCTCCTGGGTGGGGGAAGGACTGCCCCTCGGAGAGACGCGGTCAGGATCTATTTTGAAAGCAGAGCTGCAGGATTTCCTGAGGGGTGGGTGTGGAGGGCGAGTGGAAGAGGAGGCACAGATGAGTGCAGATTTTTTTGGCCAAGGAAAGCAACAAGGGTGCAGCTGACATCAACTGAAGTGGGAAGCGGATGTGGGGAGCAGGGGCGTGGCAGCAGGGGGGCGGGTAGCGACTGTCCTGCTTTAGATGTGACAAGTTGCAAACGACTTCAGACATCCAAGAGGAGATGCTAAGGAGGCAGTTGGGCTTACCGGGCAGGTGTTGAAGGGGCAGTTTCAGGCTGCATCAGAGAAGGGATGGCAGTTATGGTCAAGCCCCCTCACGAGAAAGGACAGTATTAATCTGGCACCTGGAAAGGATAGTCACGCCCGGCCCCTGAAGGTGGAAGGGGTCAGTTCCACCAGGGCCAACAGTCACCAGCTCAGCATGCTGCTGAGTGGGCCCTTCTTCACTGGGCAGAGAGTGTAGGGTAGATGGGGGGTGGGCAGGAGGCTGAGCCCCAGCCCAGGGCCACCAGCGTTTGCAGTGGAGTAGGGTAAGAACCCTTGAGCGTCCTGAAGCCAGGTGAAGACAGCATGATTCAGGAAGCGGGCCTGTTGTTAGGCATGTAACACTGATCAGCTCCCAGAGTCCTTGCAACAACCCAATGAGGCCAAGGCTGTCATTGTCCCCGACTTCCAGGTAGGAAACCCAGGCTCAGAGAGGTGAGGGGACTTGTCCAGGGTTGCACAGCTGGTGAGTGGAGCAGCAGCCCTCTCAGCAGATTCCAGTGAGTGTTATTGGCAGCCGCGCCCCCTCCTGTCTTCAGGATGAGCTCTCTTGGCATGCTCAGGCCAGGTGCTGACAGCCGGGGGGGCCAGGAAAGGCTGGGGACATTCACCTCTCTTCTCTTCTCCCAGGGTTGCTGGAGAGCCAGAGGCTGGCGGGGACTATGTGAAGGTAAGCGGGGCCAAGCAGGGGACACCGGATGGTTCGGGGCCTGCTCCCTGAAGGGCAGAGTTCTTTTCTGAGCCTTGTTAGGGGCCATACCCCACCACCTGTTCCCAAGAGGAGAGGGTCTCAGGGTCCGGGCAGCGCTCGGGTCTGGTTTCACTCCCAAGGATCTTCTTCCCATGCCTTCCATCATTCTCTCTTGACCCCAAACCCAGGACCCCCCACTGTTTGTTACCACCAGACTCCCTCCCTCCCCGCCCCCCAGCTGCCAGCTGCCCTGGGCCCTGGGGTGTCTCCTTGCTCAGACCCAATTCCCACCCACTCTCTGAGCTTGTGCTGGTGTTGAGAGGTGGGAGCCAGAAAAGATGGCTCAGTTTTCATCATGGAGAATGGGCCCGCCCGGCTCACATTTACCAAAGCTTAATTTGTCCTGGGCGTTGGGAATGTTAGGAAAGTAGCTTTGAAACAATGCTGATAAAGAGAGTAACATAACATCTTGTGAGCCTACTGTGTGCAGAGCCCTGTGCTGGCTGCCAGCCAGGGAGGGGAGACAGTGCTGAGCTCTGTACATGAATGAGGTCTTTGATTTCCTCCCTCATCACTGGGCAGGGAAGGCCTTCCTGTACCCATGTACATATGGGGAACTTGGGGCCCAGAGATGCACAGTGAGTTGCCCACAGCCACACAGCAACTACGGGGCAGAACTGAGATTGCAATCCAATTTTATTTGATCCCAACTAGGGTTGCTATGGGCTCAATGAGTCCATGCCCTTAAGTAGGGTTGCTGGACCTGGACTAGAGCTGGCTGGCCTGGCTCCTGACGCTGGAGACATTCCATTACCGAGATACTACCTATAAAGCCCCATGTAAGTGATGGGCCATGAGGCAGCATGGGAAGTGCTCAGATATCTGCCCCTCACTGTCATCAGAAGCCTCAGATAGGAAGCCACTGGAGCTCAGCAGGTAGGGGATGACTTTCAGTTTGGGAGATGGGGAGGGGGAGATCAAGGAAGGCTTTCTGGAGGAGGAGACATTGAGACCAAGCCATTGCACTTGACCAGGAATGTTCACCAACATCCCGTTCCCAAAGGAAAAGCTGAAGAGGGGCAAAGATAAGCAGAGATAGACAGGAGAGTGGTCCAAGCAGAGGGAAGGGTGTGGGCAAGGTCAGAAAGCAAGCTGGGTGAGCCCAGGAAGTGTAACCCAGGGTAGCGATAAGCTGAGCTGGAGCTGCTCCTGGAATCTGTGCCCTGGCTCTTCATCGGGAGCCCTTACACCATAGGGGGATGGAGGCCTCAGGGAGAACCAGGACCAAAGCCAGTGGGTAGGACACAGGGGACACACAGTTTTCAGATTCCTGGCAAGGTAGTGAGGTCTCCATCACTGATGGTAGTAAGATCCTTATGAGGATTAGTAACTTGTATTTTTCCTTTAGTTTATGGGTCTGAACATGTACTTTAAAATACTATGAAGGAAATAATACCTGTTCATTGGAACTAATTAAAGGACAAAGTCAAAAGAACATTAGTTTTAGCTTCAAGCGTCAGATGGTGGTAGAATCACTAGTTAGTTACCAACCATCCATTCCTGTCCTGAGGTACTAGCTTTCAGAACTCCAGGTTTCTCAGACCACAATGTGATCAATTCGATTCCAAGTCAAGGGTTTTGAAGTTCCAAGGCCATAAAATTCCACGCTCCGTGCTCAGAGCTTCAGGTGTATTTGTAGAAAACAATTGAACAGGGGCGCCTGGGTGGCTCAGTGGGTTAAAGCCTCTGCCTTCGGCTCAGGTCATGATCCCAGGGTCCTGGGATCAAAACCCCACGTTGGGGATCTCTGCTCAGCAGGGAGCCTGCTTCCTTCTCTCTCTCTGCCTGCCTCTCTGACTAGTTGTGATCTCTGTCTGTCAAATAAATAAATTAAAAAAAAAAAAAAAAAGAAAAGAAAACAATTGAACAGCTGAGGCGTAGAGAGGTGGACTCACCTCCCTAAGGTCACACAGCCTGTCAGAAGGATTTGTACCCTTGGCCTGACTGATGCAGAGTCAGTGATGACACCCCCCCCCCACCTTATTCTTAGGACAAAAGTCCAGATTGTAAGACAATAAGCTTGGCAATCATAGCATGCATTTATTGAGCATTTACTTTATGCGCATCAACTTAACAGGCATCAAACTCAGGCAAGGCTCAGGTGAGCTCTGTGAGCTCAGCACAGGTATGTTTTCCAGATGAGTGAATCCCACCTCCAAGAGAAGGGGCTGCTGGGGTGGAGGTGCCCCTCATCATGCTAGCTGAACCCAGGTTGGTGCCTTAAGCATCTACTGGCTCTCCATACCCCCAGAGTCTGTCAGTTCAGCATCCCGAGGTTCTCTGCCCGAGTCCCTGATTCCCATTCAGAGGTGAGAAATCCTGGGCTCTGGGAGATTTCCTGAGGCCACAAAGGATTTGGTCAAACGCATACAGGGATTTCTCCAGCTTTAGATATGATTTAATTCAAAGTCTTTGCCTGCTCCGGGTTAGTGAAGGTAGGTACGGTGAGTTGGGGGAGTCAGGAACCCCCTCCACTCCCGGGCCCAGACATCCCCAACTCATCCCGCTGCCCCCCGTCCCCCACCGTGATAGCCCCCCTAGGCGGGTCTTCTGCCCCGCGTCCCCAGACTCCAGGCAGCTCTGCGGGGCTGGAGCGCAGGGGGCGAGGGGCGGGGAGCGAAGGGCGGGCGGAGGGAGGAACAATGGCCCCCTCCCCTCCCCTGACCGGCTGGAGGGTGGGGTCTCCCCGCCCCGCCTCCCCGCTCCTCCCCCGCCAAGGCGATGAGGTAATCGCGCCGCCGAGAGGCACGCGCAGCCGGTGCCCAGCCCGGTCGCTCCCCGCGCCCCTGCCCCGCCGGCCGCCGCCCCCCACATCGGCCCGGCCCCGGACGCCCGGCCCCACCATGACCGAGCGGTGCAGCCTGTGGAGCGCCCTTTCGGCCGCAGCCTGCTGCTTCTACCGCGGCTCCTTCGTGCAGGTGCAGGTGAGGGGGCGGCTTGGCTCCCGCCAGGCGCTCCGGGCTGAGACCCCGGCCGCTCCGCCCGGGGCCCGGGGTCTGGGAGCCCCAGCCCGGTGGCGCCTCGCAGGGTCTGGCGGGGCAGGGGCAGGGGCTGCAGGAGGGGGCGGGGTCGCCCCAGCCTCACCTCTGGGCGCCCCGCCGCTCCGCAGGGTGAGGGTCCCGGCTGCCGCTCCTGGGACTCGCGGCTGCGGGGCTGCCGTTTCGGTCCTGCCTCCTCCGCAGGCGGAGCTGAGCTGGGGCTCTGGGTCCTGGGAGCTGCGGTCCCCGGCGTCCTGCCGGTACTCCGGCGAGCGCTCTGGCCCCTGCGGCTGACCCGGGCAGCCTGGCTCCCCATTGTACCGGGAGCGCTGGGCTGGGGTCCGAAGGCTGAGTGAGGGGAGGGAAGCTGAAGGGGTGCTGCGGGTACCGGGGCTAGGGCCAGAGCGCCCGTCACTCTCCCGCCATCTAGGTGGGCTGGGGCAGGCTCGGGGAGCGGGGCTCCCAGCCCAGGCGGCCGGGCAGTGCCGGACCGCGCCGCGGCGGTGAAGGGGTTAAACGGAAGGGGGTGGAGGGGCGGACCCGGACCCCGCCTCTGCGGAGCATCATCTGGGGATGGCCTTGCTTGGGGTTGCCAGACCGTAGGAAGCTGGAGGGGGCTTGCTGGGCGCGGGCTGGGGGTTAGGGGTTAAGACCCTGACCGGAGGTCTCTGCGCTTTTTGCTCCGGAACCCCCTGGGGGACGCCGGCCGCGTCACCCCTGCACTCCCCGGGGCTCACACACACACGCTCCGAGCCCGCCTGAATGACGGCCCCGCCGGCAGCGGAGCGCAGCATCCCCGCACCGGCCAATCAGGCGCGCGCAGGCGGGGAGGCGGTGAGATCATCTCTGGCCAATAGCGGTGCGATGAGCGCAAGGATGCTGCATTCGCGCCCCAGCCCGCAACTCTCACCATCCCCCCCACCAGTCTTGGGAGCTGGGGACCCCCGGTCGAGAGTGAGGAGGAGGACACAGGACCCTAGGGTTCCCCACTCTCGGGCGTGTGGGAGCACCAAGTTGGTTTCCCCAGATTCTCCCTGGGACCATTGATTATGGCTGGAAAAGTGGAGACCAGTCTCCCCACCCCCTCATCCCCGCCCGTTTACAGATGCAACCCAGGCTCAGAGAGGAAAAATGACTAGCTCAAGGTCACACAGTGGTAGGCAGCGTCTTGTGGCCAGCTTCTTTACCTCACAGCCCACTCCCTTTCATTTCCCCATGTCCATCTCGCTCCTGCTGTGGAACTGGGGTGAGTTCTCAGTTACATGCTTTTTGTGAAAGAGAAGAACCCCAGAAGGCTGAAGTACTGGTGTTTTCTCCCCTGTGACTCCCAGTCTTCCCTCCCCAGGGTGTGGCATGGTGTAGGAAGGGAGGCCAAGGACCCCAAAGAATAGAGAACTCCAGACAGAAGTGTAGGTACCTAAGGACCTCCCCAAATTCAGTTCAGCCCTCAGCCTTCCTACCCTTTGGGGGTATCAGTTTCTACCCTGGGTAGGGAGTGGACGGAATCCCCATCCCAGGACCTGTCTTTACCTGAGCACCTGTGTCATTGTTGATCCCCACCATCTGTCCCCAGAGCCCTACGGGCTCCTCAAAGCCCCAGTTTTGATGGGTCTATCACCAAGCTGCTCCTGCTCCAACTTTGCTCACCTTGGAGAGCTGTCTGATTGTCCTCCCAGGATCTCTGAAATCCTCTCTGACCCCTCCATCCTCTTCCCTGTCCTGATCAATGGCTGCTTAAACACTCTTTTCCCTGGTCCCTACCCCTGTGTCCCACCCTTCTTGCCAGTGCCTGAAAGCACTAAGCCACTCTCCACATACCAGACCGAATCTTGAAAAACCCTTTGTGGCTCTTCTGTGGCCTCTGGGCAAACCCTAGCTCCCCATAGTAGCCTGACAGCCCTGATCCACCCGTCCCCACCATCTCTGCCCTTTTGAAGCTTCCCCTTGCCCCAGGACCTTGATTCTGCCTGCAGGGCCCTGACTCTGCCACTGTCTTCCCAGAAACTCTAACCTGCCCACCTGTTTGCTTGTCTGTCCCTGCGGTGCATCATCTGGGGATGGCCTTGCTTGGGGTTGCCAGACCGTAGGAAGCTGGAGGGGGCTTGCTGGGCGCGGGCTGGGGGTTAGGGGTTAAGACCCTGACCGGAGGTCTCTGCGCTTTTTGCTCTGGAAAATATCCCCTCTTCAGGGACTCAACTCCCTAACTAGATGAGGAGGGACACTGTTAGCTGCTCCCAGAGCCCTCTGTGTATTCCTGGACACTCAGAAAACTGGAGTTCGTTGTCAGTTTCTATGTGACTCTCTCAGAGGTCATCTGTCCTGATGACCTTGCGGCCTTAGCGCTGACACAGGACCTGTCTCAGAGTGGGAGTTTAATCACTGTTGAAACAGTGAAGTCAGAGACTCTAGATATCACTGAAACTGGGAATTAGGGTATCTTGGGAGCAGTGTGGATTCTGGTAAACTGAGGCAGTGTAAGAGCAGAGGGGTGGAGAATGGAGCTGCAGAGTTAGGCTCAGAGATCTTTGGAAGGTGTGAAAACGCAGGGAGTGAATTGGAGGACCCTTGGACCCTAGTGAGTAGGGGGTCCTGGAAAGAGACTGTCACTTGGACTGAGGCCAGGCCCTCTAGAGCCCCCTTTTTTCTGTCTTGCTGTCTGGCCAGTTTGGGGCCAGATCTACCTGTCCTAGAACAGCTATGTGTGGGGCCCGGAGTTGGGGAATGGGAGAGGAAGCAATGTCACGTGTGCTCACAGTGACGAGGACATCTGTGGGCTAGTCATAGTGCTCTGGAGTATTGTCTCCTTTCATCCTTGCAACCCAAGGAGACAGGTTTCTGTCATAATACCCATTTTATAGAGGAGAAAACTGAGGCCCAGAGAACTCAACAGGGCACATCCAGGGTTGGGCTGGGCTTCATGGTGGGACTGCACCTGGCAACAGGAACTCTCTTCCTTCTGCTCTTAAGTATCCAACCGTGGGCCATGGTAGCCAGGAAACCAGGCATCTCCCCCTTCAGCAGGTGGAAGGGGGGGAGTCCTGGGCATTATCTCCATTGAGTGATCTTTGGCTTCCCTGCTTAGCCACAGTTTTGCCATCTGGCCAGGATTGCTTAAGATGGCAAGGAGGAAAGGGCCTTGGGAATTATAAAGGACAGCAGAAATGTCTGTGTGGGGGCCTCTGCTTCTCTGTTTATAGCTGCCTCCTCCACCCTTCCAATGTATAATTCAGCATCCCAGAATGTGTCCTCATCCGCCCAGCCCTATATTTCTGTCGTTGCCTTTGCCTGGGTACCTGCTGCCTTACCTCCCAGATCCACCTGTAGAAATCCTGCCTCTCCCCCATGCAAGATCAGTTCAATGTTTTTGGTGCAGAGTGAGTGTTTCGTTGTCACCATTCCCCCCAGGAAGGCTTCCTGGACCAGTCCTTCTTCCCTATACTTGATCTTCTCTCTTCTAAAAGTCGCAGGGCTCTTTGCCGCTGTCCAGTAGCGTGGTGCTGACCTTATTCTGCTGCAATGTTCCTGTCTAGTTTCCTTCCCCTGCCTAGACTATGAGCTTCCTTGAGGACAGGACCTGGTTTGTTTATTGTCTCATTTACTCCTAGCACATAGCACAGAGCCTGGAACACAGTAGGGCTAACTGAGATTTCCTTACTCTTGTTGGGCTGGGGACTCAAACAGCTGAGGACCTTTCTGGTGCCTAAGTTTTCCCAGGGTCCTGGGATGGAAGCAGCTCACCTGGGGTAGGGAGGGGTTGGGAGAGAATAAGGAAGAGGGCTTCAGACCAGATGCCAACTCTCTGCTGTCTCCTGCCCAGTTCTCCAAGGAGAAGTACATCTTGGACTCCTCCCCTGAGAAGCTACACAAGGAGTTGGAGGAGGAACTCAAACTCAGTAGCACAGATCTCCGCAGTCATGCCTGGTATCACGGCCGCATCCCCCGTGAGGTGAGTGGTCCCTGGGTGGGACCTCAGCCCCAGAGGTCACCCACCACCTCGGCCAGCTCTGCCCAGAGAGGCTGTGATTCACTGGTTGGTGGATTCAGTCCGAGTAGACTGCAGTGAAGTTGAAGTCATTTAGTAACTGTGTGACCTGGCACAAGTCACTTCACCTCTCTGAGCCTCCGTTTCTTCTATGAGATGGACGGTAATAACAGTACCTGCCTTAAAGGGTTATCATGAGAATAAATGAAACAATGCCCATAAAGTGTTACCCGGAGGTCTGACATGCGGGGGGCTCAATGTTATTGTTAGTGTTGTTATGGCTGATTATTACTATTATTTTTAACTGTTTTTTTTTTCCCATGGGTCTATACATTAGCTTCTTGTTTGGTTAGTGAGTGTCAGGGCCTAGGATTCTCAGTTTTGGCAAAGTTGAGTTTCTGTGCTGAGGCCCAAATGGGCTGATAGTCACCTGTTCCCTCTTTCATTCATGCTACGGGTCTTTGTCAAGAATTGACTCTGCCAGGCCCTGTGCTGGGCACCAAGAATGTGGAGAGAAAATGTGTGGTGCCCCCCTCCAAGGGCTGGTGGTCTAGTCAGAGTCCAGTAGAAGAAATGCAGGAATGGAGTGTCCAGCAGAGGATGTGGGCTGGGCCTCAGGAGGGGGCACTGAGGACAGAGGCCAGTGAGAGACGGACAGGACTTCACCAAGTAGGCAGGGTGGGAAGGATGTCCGGGCAGAGAGGACAGCTTGAGGGTACAAAGGCCCAGAGATCTGGGAGAACCCTGGGTGCTTGGAGGAATGAGGATTGGAAATTCCCCCTGTCTAACATGAGCCCTGAGAACCGAGTATCAGGTCATGGTGACCCCCAGCCCCCCAGACTCTGCCTTACATTCCAGGGTGTCATGTCCCCCCATTCCCAAGGCTCCGTGCACCAGACCCAGGGCCTGTGGCTGAGTTGCCCCTCCGAATCTGGGTCACTGCATCCCCCTTCCTAAGCTTTAGATATCTCTGTTCCCTGTGTCCCCCAGATCCCAGGTCGGACCCTCCCCTGCCCTGGCCCTGCTCCAGACTGATCACTACCTCCCACAGGTATCAGAGACCCTGGTGCAGCGCAATGGTGACTTCCTCATCCGGGACTCTCTCACCAGCCTGGGTGACTATGTGCTCACGTGCCGCTGGCGCAACCAGGCCCTGCACTTCAAGATCAACAAGGTGGTGGTGAAGGCCGGGGAGAGCTACACCCACATCCAGTACCTGTTCGAGCAGGAGAGCTTCGACCATGTGCCCGCCCTCGTGCGGTACCATGTGGGCAGCCGCAAGGCCGTGTCGGAGCAGAGTGGTGCCATCATCTACTGTCCTGTGAACCGCACCTTCCCGCTGCGCTACCTGGAGGCCTGTTATGGCCTGGGCCAGGGCAGTGGCAAGGCGGCCAGCCCCGCCAGCCCCTCAGGCCCCAAAGGCAGCCACATGAAGCGGCGCAGCGTCACCATGACCGATGGGCTCACTGCCGACAAAGTCACCCGCAGCGATGGCTGCCCCACCAGGTAAGAAGGGGCCCCACGCTGGGCCTCGGTCTCCCCCTTTGGCAAGTAGGGGTATCTGTCTGCAGAGCGCTGGTGAGGGGCGGGAGGCCAGGCCACTGTGAACTGGGCAGATGACTGTCCTGGAGGCTTCCGAGGAAGAGGAAGAGGCAGAGGAGGGCTGAGTGCCGGGTTTGTCAGCAGCCAGGCCCAGGTGACAGCCCCACCTGAGCTGCCTGGGCCCTGCCACTCCCCTCTCGTGACCATGTTCCTACTGATAAAGGGTCCTTGTGCAGATAGACCCCCAGTCCCTGAGGGCTGCTCTGTCCCTGCAGCTGCTGCCCCCGCCCTCCCGCACCTAGCTAGGCCAAGGCGTGCATCAGAGCAGAGGGCTTCATAAGGTGCAAACCACTACACAGGGGATGGGACGTTCCCAGCAATACCTTAATGAGGCCCAGGTGCCTCTGGGGCTGGGTGAGATGAGGCCGGAAAAAGCCACAGCAGGGACCCATTCCTGACGCCCTAGTGTGCCCCCCAGCCCTGTGCAGAGGGCTGTCTGCGCCCAAGTTCACCAATCCCTATGTCCTCCTGGGAGGGAGCGCCTGTGCACACCCCCACTTTATAGACCAGGGAACAGGTGTCAAGAGGGGAGCCACTTGCTGAAGAGCAGGAGGACCGAGATTCAAACCGAGGTCTGCAACTCCAAAGTCTGTACCCCTCATTTCTATGG
Source organism: Mustela nivalis (assembly GCF_964662115.1). Classification (NCBI taxonomy): domain Eukaryota; kingdom Metazoa; phylum Chordata; class Mammalia; order Carnivora; family Mustelidae; genus Mustela; species Mustela nivalis. The sequence goes on along the minus strand of NC_139032.1, from coordinate 85,925,531 downwards.
CCTCCTTTGTTATTTGCAAAGAGACCTGCCCTCCTGTGCCACCAGCCCTTGGCTAGAGCCCATCTCCCTAGGCCTGGGCTGGGTGCTTGCGGTTGGATTCTCCGTGGGTACTTTGCCTGTGATTTAGAACCAGTGCCCGTAATGGTGCCAGCATCTGGCATTCTGAGCATAGTGTAGGAGCAGTGAGGAGGTGCCAGCCTTGTGGTCCCGGTTCCCTCCTCCAGCTCCCCATCCTTTCTACTAGGCCTGCTTCCCAGGTAGTTCTCTTGAGTTGGAGGCAAGGTTCTCACGGAAGAGAGTAGTTGTGCGGGTAGTGGACTATATAAACACTCTCCATTCTGGGCTTCAGTCTTATACTTGTCAATTAGTACTACACTCTCCAAGCCTTTTCTGCCTCTGAAGTTCAGTCAACCTAGGATGGAGGCAGAGGTGGGGATCCCCAGGCCAGCTGAGGACTCTGCTCTCTGGGCTCTCTGCTCATGAAAATATCTGCTCCACAGCACCTCACTGCCCCACCCCCGGGAATCTATCCGCAACTGTGCCCTCAGCATGGACCAGATCCCGGACCTGCACTCGCCCATGTCACCCATCTCTGAGAGTCCCAGCTCCCCCGCCTACAGTACTGGTAAGGCCAGTGGAGGGGGAGGGGCCGGTGGGGAGAATCCCATGGGAGTGACCTTGTGTGTGTACCACGCTCTGTCTGTGACGACTTCTGTTACCATGTATGCTTATTTGTATTTCTACTTCTTTACTGAGAGTGATGCCTGCAAGGATTTACCTGAAAAACCAGCCAGCAGAACTACCGACGTTGTCTCCATGGGTTGTCACACATTCTTCCCTAAACACAGGCTGGCTAACTGGTCATTACTGCAAACTTGCCTTCGAACCAACTCCCCCGAGTGTAAAAGTTACCAGTCCTTGCCCCAAATGATTTAGTGGACATTTTCTGAGCAACAAGGCAGAGTGAGGTCCTCAGTCCTTAGAGGACTGAGGATTTAAAGCCCGGCTCTCCCACATGCTGGGTAGTGACTTGAGGCAGGACAGGTGACCTCTCTGAGCCTCAGTTTTCTCCTTGTAGAATGAGGATTATGGAAGGACTTACTTCCCAGGATGGCGGGGTTAAATGGGCTAAGGTATGGAGAAGGACCTCGCAGGCAGGAAGAGTTCAATATACATCACCTCTCATTTTGGATGATGGTTTGACTGCTGGTGACCAGTGGATGGCCAGCATGTCACCAGCTCCTGGCACATGTGCACTCAATAAATCATTGCTAATTCATTGAGAAATAATTCCACACAATGAACTCCAGCAAGTGCTTATTACCATCCCTGAATCACGGCAAGATCCTCTAAGTAGTCCAGTGGTTCCCCAAGGCTGCAGCAGCCTTAGGGGAGGAGGGAGCAAACTCCTGGGGTCCAGGCCATCGGAGAGTATCCTTCAGGCCTGGTCCTTTTACCCAAGGCTGCTGGGCCTGGCCTGAGTGCAGGGAGAGGGAACGTCACCTCTATAGGGTGGGTGGGGCCTGTCCTTTGGGGAGAGGGAGGGAGAACTTCACTGGTAACTAGTCTTCACCCTTTCTCTCCCTGCAGTGACCCGTGTCCACGCCACCCCTACAGCTCCATCAGCCACAGTGCTGCCTGCCTCCCCTGTTACCCGCCGCTCCAGTGAACCTCAGCTGTGTCCCGGAAGTGCCCCGAAGCCCCCTGGGGAGTCAGACAAGGGCCCTTATGCCAGCCCCTCCCACACTCTCTCCAAGGCCTCCCCATCCCCGTCACTCAGCAGCTACAGTGACCCGGACTCTGGCCATTACTGCCAGCTGCAGCCTCCTGTCCGTGGCAGTCGAGAGTGGGCAGCAGCTGAGGCCTCCAGCCGGCAGGCCAGGAGCTATGGGGAGAGACTAAAGGAACTGTCAGAGAATGGGGCGCCTGAAGGGGACTGGGGCAGGGCCTTCATAGCCCCTGTTGTGGAAGCCACCTCCTCCTTCAACCCCGCCACCTTCCAGTCACTACTGATCCCCAAGGATAACCGGCCACTGGAGGTGGGCCTCCTGCGCAAGGTCAAGGAGCTGCTAGCAGAGGTGGATGCCCGGACGCTGGCCCGGCACGTCACCAAGGTTGACTGCCTGGTAGGTGCTGGGGTAGGTCCCTGGGGCAGGGAGAGCACCTCTGTCCTGCAGCTTTGGGACGGGGGTCCAGGTGGTGAGGAGTTGGCTGCTAAATGCCCAAAGTATAATGAGTAAGCCTGGCTTCTGGTTCGTAGCTGTCCCTTACTTGCTGTATGACTCTGGGCTGATCACTTGACCTCTCTGGGCCTCCATTTTCTCCTAAAAACAGCAGCAGCAGCACCACCACCACCACCACAAGATATTCTTGCTTCCTCCAGTTTGGTACTGGAACTGGGCAGCGCTGAAAGCCAGAGCTCCCTGGGGCACCTTTTCAGTCCCGTGAGAGTCAGCATGGCTGTTCCAGAGAATGTGAAAAACTGAAACCACCTGCCCCACCCCCCCACCCCCCCACCCCCCATGGACAAAATAAGCAAAACTCAGAACCTAGACTCGAACTGTCAATGCCTGGCCTTTGAAGGAATCTTGACTATCTAAGGACCCAGATTCTCTCTGCACCTCAATTTCTCCCTCTGAAGTTTGGGGGGGGGCACCGATTACTTTATGTGGGGGCCCGCACTGGTCTCTCAGCTCAGGAAGCAAGTAAGGAATGCAGAGATATTGTCCTATGGAGAGTGCTAGGCGTGATGGGATTAGTTCTGGCTCAGTGTGTGACCTTGGACGACAAGTGCTTTCCCTCCCTGGGCCTCAGGTTTGCCTTCTGGAATAAAGGTGTCCTGGTCACCTTTGGCACATATCAAACAGCTCTGGGCATTTTTCCATTTATCCCTCATTCCACGGAAATGAGAGGGAAACGAGGTTCATTTGCTCCATGGCAGAGGGGGAGAGCTGGAATTCAAACTCCAGACTGCCCTCCTAGAGAAAGCTCTCTGACTCCCAGATGGCTTGGGCCAGCCGCGACAGGAAATTAATCAGCCCTCTGGGCGTCCTTGCAGGTTGCTAGGATACTGGGCGTTACCAAGGAGATGCAGACCCTAATGGGAGTCCGCTGGGGCATGGAGCTGCTCACCCTCCCCCATGGCCGGCAGCTACGACTAGACCTGCTGGAAAGGTAAGGCAAGCACCTGCACCCGGGGACTCGCGGGGAATCCCCCGGGCTACCTTGCTGCCCTTTTGCTATGACCGGCTGGCCAATCAGAGTGTCTCAGCCCGGGTCCCATGGGGTTCGGGCTACGCCTTCCATCCATTGACGAATCGCAACTGCTCGGTGTCCGGCTCCAAGCAATCCCAGTTTCCCCAAAGCCTGAGTCCTGTCTCCGAATTCATCTTTTGCACCCTCTTGACCAATCACACTGCGCGAGCCTTAGCCCCGCCCATCAGCTCTGGCTACTCTTTCTTAAAACTGTTCTGCCGCGTGAATTCCATTGATCGATCACAAGCCCCTCAGCCCTGCGCTCCTAAGTCTCTGGCCCCGCCCCCGAATTACGCCGACCAATCAGAAGCCCTTAGCCTGGCTTTCTCTCACTCTGGCCGCGCCCCCTAATCTCATTGACCCTTTCCCACCTGTCACTTTGGGCTTGGCCCTCTGCCCCTCGGGCGCCAAACGGAACTAGTGACAGGACCCCTCCCCTCTGACCTGGCCGCTGAGACAGGTTCCACACCATGTCCATCATGCTGGCCGTGGACATCCTGGGCTGCACGGGCTCGGCAGAGGAGCGGGCAGTGCTTCTGCACAAGACCATCCAGCTGGCGGCTGAACTTCGAGGGACCATGGGCAACATGTTCAGCTTCGCGGCGGTCATGGGCGCCCTCGATATGGCTCAGGTACGGAAGGGCGCATCTCGAGCTGAGCTTCAGGAAGTCGTTGTCTGGAGGAGCCCCGGGATGTTCGAATTGGGCACTTTTTGGCAGCATCAGTGAAAGGGTAGCTGGGTTCTCTGAAGTGACCTGCTCCAAGACCAAGTCTTGCCCCTTCTTTGGGTCTCAGTTTACCCACCTGCAAAATGAGTGAGGAGCATTATATGAGTTTCAAGAATAAATATAAAATGGCTATAATTCAGTGGGCACTTAATATATGCTAGGTGCTACATTAAGTACTTTGTAAGTACTGATTCGTCAGAACAATCTTGGGAAATAAGTGCCTTTATTGTCCCATTTTATTTATGGAGAAACTGAGGTACAGCAGTACTTGGCCTAAGGTCACACAGTCAGACTGAAAAGATCAGGATTCGAAGCAGATTGGTTTCACAGCCTGAATCTTGTCCACACTCTACACTTGCTCTCCTGTGCTTAGTCAGTAGTAACAACAGGGTCCCAGAAGCTGTGGGTCGATTCCCGGCTCTGCTACCTAATTTTGGGATGACCTTGGGCAAGTCATTCCCCTAGCTGAGCCTTAGTTCCCGCCTCTGTAAAATGAGCTGTTGCAAGGCCTCACGGGGAATCTGAAGAGCAGCCAGCACTGTCCCAGGTACATGAAAGGTGACCGTGGTCATAACTATTATCCCACATCTGGGTATGTCCACTCAGGAGGGTGGCCTGTGGTCAATGTGGGCCCCTTCCCTGGTCGGACGTTCACAGTCTGCTCTCCCCCAAGATTGCCCGGCTGGAGCAGACATGGGTGACCCTTCGGCAGCGACACACAGAAGGTGCCATCCTCTACGAGAAAAAGCTCAAGCCATTTCTCAAGAGCCTCAACGAGGGCAAAGGTACCTCTCCCACCTTGCTGTGTGATGTTGGGCAGGCTCCAGCCCCTCTCTGGGCCGGCAAAGACTCTCCCAGTGTAGACGAGGACCAACCAGAAACTGAGCGCTGCACAGGCTAATCTTGAGCTCCCTTTCTGCATCTGGCTACCGTCTGCAGGGTGGCTAGGACCAGGCTCAGCCCTCAGGCCAAGGCTGCAGTGGTTTCACCTGGAGGATTGGAAGAGGAGGAGTGCTAGTCTTGGGAGTTGGGAGCTGGGGGGGGGGGGTGCTCAGCCAGGGACCTTAGGCAGACCCACCCCCAGCTCCACCTCTCTGCCTGGAGTGCCCCTGGGGATGGTGGGGCCTCCAAGGCCTCTAAGCGCCTGCCTCCCCCCCCACAGAAGGCCCACCGCTGAGCAATACCACGTTTCCTCATGTGCTGCCGCTTATCACTCTTCTTGAGTGTGACTCGGCCCCAGCAGAGGGCCCCGAGCCCTGGGGCAGCACAGAGCACGGCGTGGAGGTGGTGCTGGCCCACCTGGAGGCTGCCCGCACCGTGGCCCACCACGGAGGCCTGTATCACACCAACGCGGAGGTCAAGCTGCAGGGTAAGTCACAGGTCACATCTGGGGGTCGAGAGACAGTCACTGTTGATGCTGGCCGGGCCTCCCTCCACCAGACTCCCCATGCACGTTTCTCCATTCCCATTTCCTCGTCTGGCGCCCCTCCCTGGCTTCTTTTCGTTTTCCCTGTTTTTCACTCGATTACCAGTTCAGCTGTGCGTGGAAGGCCCTGGGTTGGGGTGCAGGGACACAGAGGTGATGGGGAGAGCACCCTAGCTGTGGATCTTTCTTTGAGCCTCTGTTTTCTCTCTGTGAAGTGGACATCCTAAGGGATTATTCTACAAGTTTGTTTGCCTCGGGCTGAGCACTTGGCCTAGAGCTGAGACACACCTACCCTACCCTCAAGGAGCTCCCAGTCTAGGGGAAAGGGCGAGTGAAAGGAGCGGAGAGGAAGTGGCCTCAAGTAATCCAGCTTTTACTGCTTTAGGCATTATTTAAGCCGTAAAGTTTCACTGTAGGCAAACTGGAAATTACAGCTGAGCAAAAAGAAAAAACAAAATCCCCCCAGTCACGCAGACGCACATGGTGACAACATCCTAGTGTTTGTGTTTCCTGCCTCTTTCTTTTTCAGAGCAAACAAAACATTTTTTTTCTTAACTAACAAAAACTTATTTGCAAAATGTGTACATTTCTTAGTAAGAAGTTTGGAACTTACAGAAAAAATACAGAAAAGAAAATCCTTCCAAATTGACATTCATATTTTATCTTCAGTAATTTAAATATTATATGTTGCAGACATGGTCCTGTTCACTGACAAACCTTGTTGGATTCCTGATGGAGCTTGGGGGTGGTGGAAGGCCCCTAGGAAGAGGGTCCTGCGGGGTGTGTTGGCTTTTGGCAGGACCCCCAGCCTTCCCTATTGGATGGTCATTCCCCTGACCCCTGTGCTCTGCCTCACAGGGTTCCAGGCCCGGCCAGAGCTCTTGGAGGTGTTCAGCACTGAGTTCCAGATGCGCCTCCTCTGGGGCAGCCAGGGTGCCAGCAGCAACCAGGCCCGGCGCTACGAGAAGTTCGACAAGGTCCTCACTGCCCTGTCCCACAAACTGGAACCTGCCGTCCGCTCCAGTGAGCTGTGACCCCCGCGCACCCCTCCCCTCTGCAGCTGCGGGCAGCAACAGGGACAGAGGGGCACAGACCTCTCCCCGGAGCACCCCAAAGACACTGTGATCAGCCCAAGAATGTTCTGGGCCCAAAACCAGGATCTCCCTTGCCCCTATAGGGTCCTGCAGGACCCCAGGGCTCCATCCCACCTGCTGCGTGCCCACCAAGTATCCTTTCAGGAAGAACCGGAACCCTGTTCCTCCCTCCAGCTCTGCTTCTCCCCTTCCTGCTGAGGTGCCCTGTGTTCGAGCCATGGGAGGGTCCTTATGCCTCCCCACTCTTCTCTGGGCATCTGCCCTCAATGGACACCAAGGCCTCCACCCGGTTGTAAATCTGTCTGTTCTGTAAATAGATGTACAGAAGCCATGTTCTTTCTTTCATATAATAAACTTTTATGACTCTTTCTTCTGTCTCTCAGGGGGCCCTGGTGGAAGGAAGTGTCTTTTCTCTCAGATGAAAGGTGGAAAAATTCAACAGTAAATACTTATTTAGCACCTGGGACATTCCAGATTCTACCACGAACCAGAGTTACAGCCAATACTAAAACCTGGTCCCAGTCCTGGAGGAGCTCACAGACTAGTGGGGGAAAGAACCCGCTAATTCCTACCAAGAGGAGAAATCCTGGCCAGCCAATCCCCCCCTGTTTCCTGCTTTGGAAATCCCAGCGAAGTTTCCCACAAATGCACAACAAAGCACTCCAGATGTTTGGAGTGGAAGGGCTTGTAAATTTAGGATTCCAACTCTCCCCTGGAAAATCGAACTGGAGGGAGAAGGGACTCTCCTGGGGGTCGCAGTGGCAGAATGAGGAAGGCTGGAACCTGAGTGTCCTGACCTGGAGTACTTTCCTTTTCTCAACAGAAGGACCTGCTTATTTCTTTTCAGGGCCCCAGAAAGGTGTGTGTGTGTGTGTGTGTGTGTGTGTGTGTGTGTGTGTCTGTGTGTGTGTGTGTGTGTGTGTGTGTGTGTGTAGGGTGGGTGGATCAGGGAATCTCTAAGAAGGGCCATGAAAGCAGTTGTCTTGATGGGTAGGGGAGGTAGGCAATGTGGATCAACACAATTCCTGTCGAGGCTGGAGGCCTGGGGAGCCTGTTCACTGAATATGAAACGTCTCAGATCCTTTGCCTTCTAAATCCTTTGACCAAGAGAGGCTGGATAACATAGTGCATCAGATCTCTGGTAGCAGCTTGACTTGGGTTCAGTTCTATTATTTACTAGCCTTGGACAGAAGCTTAACCCCTTGGATCCCAGTTTCCTCCTCAATAAAATAAGGACAATAACAAAATCGATTCCTTAGTATTAATGGTAAAGCACTTAGGGCAGAGTAGTTGCTAGGTAGGGAATTGCCATGTTTCATACCTAATGGATTGCCAATAATCATTATTGATTACTTTCCGAGTCAAAACACTTTATGTGCCTGTACCTCATTGAAATTTCACCATTTCTCTGTATGGCAGTTACGGTTATCGTAAGACATAAAAGGCACCTACGCTAATGACACCTAGTAGGTGCTCATGAAAAGCTCTATTACTGAGTGCTCTTTTGTCATATAAAAAAAGAGCATGGAAAAGGCGCTTTGCAAGGTTTAAAGTGCCGCACAAGTTTTTGCTACAATTGTTACGTCACCCTTTGTGGTCATAATCCTTTATTATTCTTTCGGCGCTATTATGGTCTCCTAGTTACCGTCGCCATGGAAACGCGGTGCGCCACTGGCTTGGGACGGTTCGCGGGCTCCCTCTAGAGGCTACTTTGCGGTCCTGCTACGAGACGCTGGCTCGGGACTTTCCGGGGGGAGTCGGGAGTTGTAGTCTACGGAAGATGGCTGCCGCCGGGAGAGGCACGCCGGGAATTGTGGTCCTAGGGAGGGGCGGTTGGCCCACATTCGGTTCCCGCCTCACCCGCATGGCGGCTGTGTCTCGCGGTTGCCGGCCCTGGGGCTCGCTCCTCGGGTTGCTGGGGTTGGTCTCAGCCGCGGCCGCGGCCGCCGCCTGGGACCTGACTTCGCTGCATTGCCACTTCGGCAGCTTCTGCGAATGTGACTTCCAGCCCGACTTTCAGGGTGAGGAGCCGTAGGTGCCCGGAGCACAGGGGCCGGCGGACCGGGGAGCCTTCAGACTTTGGGTTTGTCCCCGGGCTTGACCTGGAGGGTAGAACCGAGGGGCGGGACCCGCAGACTTCCGCGTGGCCCGCGCTGAGGGACTGAGAACCTGGAATACTGGACTTGGGGCGAGGGTTTGGGAAAGCATGTTTGGGGTCCAGGCAGAGCCTTGCCAGGATGGAGAGAGGCATTTGACAGCAGGGACTTACGGGGAGCACTGGGCCTCCACAGTGGACTGGCCATCAGGGGAGAAGCCTGCCTTGGGAATGGGCAGGAGTCTTAGGGCCAAACCTGTTGACAGCTTGCAGCAGCCCCTTTGAGCTAAGCACAGTGCAGAGGGCCAGCTGGTGGGAGCGCTGCAGAGCCAAGTCAGGTATGATGGTGGCTGCTGCAGCCAGAGTCCCCAAAGGCCCCACTCACTCCCTTTCCAAAGACGGTTTGCAAAAGTGTCTGAGACACAGGGATCCCTAGACCAGGTACCAGACATGACTCCTCCCCACCCTCTTCTGTGGCAAGCGTGTGTCTTCAGCTCTGATACTGTCCTTCTTGTGGCCCTAGGTCTGGAGTGTGACCTGGCCCAGCACCTGGCTGGCCAGCACTTGGCCAGGGCATTGGTGGTGAAGGCACTGAAGGCCTTTGTGCAGGACCCAGCCCCTACCAAGCCACTGGTCCTCTCCCTGCATGGCTGGACAGGCACTGGCAAGTCCTATGTCAGCTCCCTGCTGGCACACTACCTCTTCCGGGGTGGCCTCCGCAGCCCCCATGTTCATCACTTTTCCCCCGTCATCCACTTCCCCCACAACAGCCATATGGAGCGTTACAAGGTAGGCTCGTGGCATCCTGGACCACCATTCACCTGCATGTGGGGGTGCCAGACCTTAGGGAGTGAATGAGTCAAGTCTCGGGAGGGTGTGGGGGTCACTCACTTCAGGCCACACAGCCCCCAGGACCTATTGTAAACAGAACTCAAGATGGACAAGGGACATGGGATTGTATAGTCGCAGGTATTACTTGCCAGTCTGCATTGTTATCTTTCTGGAAAGCATAGTCCCAATTTGAGGCTCAGAGTAAGCATTCAGTAAATAGTACCTCTTACTACTACTCTCCTTGTCAATTGCAGGGTTCTTTCCAGGCTGGTCTTTTTCAGGTGTCAACATTATTGAAAAGGTTCAGGGAGCAGAAGGGAAGCTTCCTCTTTTATGGGAAGTAGGAGGTGTCAGAGAAGGAATCCTGAGCGGGCAGATGTGAGGCCTGGGTTTGAGTCTCTGTGAGCTTGCTGACTTGCTGTGTGTGAGCTGGAACAAGTCTCTGACCCCTTGGGGCCACAGTTTTGCCACCAGCCCCATGAAGGGATTAGTTCTCTCTGGGAGACCATACCTTCCTGGGAAAGGGATTAGTTCTTGCCTTGGGAAGAAGTCTCAGGTGAGAGGAGTATCTCTAGGTGCCCTCAAACTCCTGCCTCTCCCCTGCAGAAAGATCTTAAGAGCTGGGTCCAGGGGAACCTCACAGCCTGCAGCCGCTCCCTCTTCCTCTTTGACGAGATGGACAAGCTGGCCCCAGGCCTGATGGAGGTCCTGCTACCCTTCCTGGGCTCCTCCTGGGTTGTGTTTGGGACCAACTATCGCAAAGCCATCTTCATCTTCATCAGGTGGGCCCAGCTTTACAGCAGCATGGCGCAGGGACATTTGTCCAAGGTCTTAGCTATCCAGTCTTGGTTGGTGGTCCCACACCAGAATATCTTTCTGCCTGGGCCCAGTTGGGCCTTCCCAAAGCCCCTCACACTGGCTGTGATACTGTTGCTCAAATTTTGACATTCTCAAAGCCCAATCTGGGCTCAGTCTTTGGGATCCACACTGTTTCTTTGTGGAAGGATTTTTCCCTCTTTCGTGGCCAGGGGCACACAGACCTGGGGAAAATCGGACTAGAATTCTAGTCCCACCTCTATCTGTGTTTCCTTGGGCAAATTTTCCTTGGGCAGTTCAGTCTCTGAACTCCCATCTCCTCTTCTGCACAGCAGGGCCAAGATTAATCCCCCACTGTCCTCCTAGAGGCCAGGGGTGAGAAAGTCAGTTAAGGGACCCAAAAGTGTTTTGTAAACTTTAAAACCAGGGGTGAGAAAGTCAGTTAAGGGACCCAAAAGTGTTTTGTAAACTTTAAAGTGCATGACACATATAGGTGAATTTCCAGGCATCATGGTTTTAGACATGGGCTCTGGAGAGGGGAAGTGGTTCCTATGGTGTGTTTTCAGCGGGTTTGGCTCCTGCTGGTACTGAGCTGGGTGCCCAGGCTCAGGTCGTGTTGGGTGGCACATGGGAAGCAAGGGACAAATCCTGGCCCCCATTGTCTGAGCTGTGGCCCGCGTACCCCATGGTTTCAGCAACACTGGTGGCGAGCAGATCAACCAGGTGGCCCTGGAGGCGTGGCGCAGCCGCCGGGACCGGGAGGAGATCCGCCTGCAGGAGCTGGAGCCCGTCATCTCCCAGGCTGTGCTGGACAACCCGCACCGTGAGTTCCTGCACCCCTGGGGTAACTTCAACAGGCCGAGGCTTCACACCCAGGTCCACCAGGCTGGGCCAGGTTCTCCCAGGGTCTGATGCGTTGCCCACGGACCGGGTACTTCTCAGCCAGGCTTTGGCGCTCCTGGCTGTCATGTGGCCTCCCTGAGCCCGCCACAGACCCTTCCCACATTGCCCCTTCCTACAGATGGCTTCTGGCGCTCAGGCATCGTGGAAGAGCATCTCTTGGACGTCCTGGTACCCTTCCTACCATTGCAGCGGCACCACGTGCGGCACTGCGTGCTCAACGAGCTGGCCCAGCTGGGCCTGGAGCCAAGGGAGGAGGTCGTCCAGGCTGTGCTGGACAGCACCACCTTCTTCCCCGAGGAAGAACAACTCTTTTCCTCCAATGGCTGCAAGACCGTGGCCTCCAGAATTGCCTTCTTCCTCTGACTCTCCAGGTGGCGTCCTTGCCTCTCCTCGCCTGGGCCAGGCCGTGCAGGAAAGCCCTGCGGCCTCTGCAGTGGGGACCCTTTTCCTGAGCCTCCTGGAGAATGAGACCCGGAACCCAAAGTGAAGATGAGGAGGCGTGCTGGCTAGGCCATGGGACTGAGGGCCCTGCCGTCTTAACTGGTCTCAGGGCCTCTTGGCCTTTGCTTCCCTCCCGAGAGAAACCACTGGTGACCCCAGAACTTCCATGAGACTTGACCTTGCCCTTACCCTCCAGCCTAAGCCTTCTCAAGATGTGAACTGTAACTCAGGGACTGTGGCTCCTGGCTGCGCTCTCCCTCTGCGGCCTGTTACTCTTGGCCGCGTGCTCTGGCACCGTCCTCTCAACCCTCCATTGCACACACTGTGTCCCAGTACTGTAAAGCCAGGCTGAGACTTCTCAGTCTTCATGAACAGAGGGACTCAAGCTGCCACTTGGGCCTGGTTTTTAAAGTTTTTAATTTTATAAGAGAACAAACACAATAAACTTAGCCATGGGACCAGAGGACTGTTGACTGAGGTATCTAATTGCTCTGGAAGGAGGCCCTTTTGCTGGGTGCCAGTGAGTATGTACGGGGGTTAGAATCCCTCCCATACCCAGCAACAAGCGAGGGAGCTGAATGGCCCTTTCAGAGATCCGTGTCACTGCTGGGCCAGTCTTGATTTTTCTGGGGTTCTGGCTCAGGCCCTCTGATCTGGGGTTTTCTGAGAGTTGGGCTCAGTCCCCTGGTGTCCTCGGTCTTGCTGTAACCTGGGCTTGTGTTCTGGCTCCAGCTCTGTGCAGCCGTGGTCTTGCTGGACCTTTGGTATTGGTCCCAAGTGGCCTCAGCGTTGCTGGGGCTCCAACTTGGATCATAGAAATCCTTGGTCCTGCTAGAACTTCGGATCAGTCCCCCACTCCGGCCATGGGCAGGCTTGATCTTCCTAAACCTCTGCCTTGGGCCCTGAGTGGCCTTGGTCTTGTTAGGTTTTTGTCTTGGGCTTCGGGTGGCTTCAGTCTGGCTGGAACTCTGGCTCTGGCCCTGTGTGACCTTTGTCCTTGTGCAGCTCCGACCCTGGCCCTTGGCAGCCTTTATCCTGCTGGGCCTCCGGCTCTGGCCCTGTGCTGCCTTGGTCCTACTGGGGCTCCTGCTCTGGCCCTGGGTGACTTTGGTCCTGCTGGGGCTCTGGCTCTGGCCCTGGGCAACCTCTATCTTGCTGGGGCTCTGGCTCTTGTCCTGGATGGCCTCTGTCTTGCTGGGCGTCTGGCTGTGGCCCTGGGTAGCTTTGGTCTTGCTGGGCCTCCGGCTCTGGCCCTGGGTGGACTCTATCTTGCTGGGGCTCTGGCTCTGGCTCTGGGTGACTTTGGTCCTGCTGGGGCTCTGGCTCTGGCCTGGGGTGACCTTGGTATTTCTGGGGCTGTTGCTCAAGCTTAGGTGTTCCCTGTTCTCCAAGAGGTCTGAGGATTGAGTCTTCAGCAGTGAGGAGTCAGAGGATGTCACAGAAGTGGCTGAGGTGCTCCTGTATTCCTTGCAAATAGTAGACGTCTCTGAGGCGGATATGGTCCTGACTGGGAGGGACGTGCCAAGAGCATCCGTTAGGCTGCCCTTCCCAAACAGCTCTAGGAAAAGGAGGTGTAGGCCTCACCCTTACCTCTATCCCAGAGGCCTTGCGTGGCCTAGGGGCAGGCCTGTCAGATGAAGCCAGCCCAGCATTCCTCTGGCAACCCGAGCCCTGCAGGTGGGCCAGGGCTGTGGGATATGCGGGGGAGGCACTGAGGGCTCACCACGCCCCCTTCAAAGTCAGGATACTTCCTCCTCTCTATAGTCACAGAACTAGAAGTAGCAGAGCCCGAATGCACATGCAAGCCAAGGAGTCTCTGACCCCTGACCTTGGCCTTCCCTGCTGCTTTGGCATACTTGGGCCTGGTGGGAGCACTGGGGACTTACAGCCGAAGATGGAGCCTGAAGAGGTCTGGTCGAGGTAGCTTTCGCTCAGGGACCTCACCCTGCTGGCTGCAGGCTCCTGCTTCTCGTCCTAGGGCAGAAGAAAGGTGGGGAAGTTGCTGGCTGTGGGAGGCCCCCTGGGCCAGCCGCTCAGCTCTGGAAGGAAGGCTGGCAGCTTAGAGCTCTTCAGGGGGCCCCGCTGGGGCTGGGCAGCAGGAGGAGAGGTGAAGACTGGACAGGAAGGGGAGTGGTCACACTAGACTGGCAGGGCACTGTGAGAAATTTCAGCAGCATTCGAGAGGCTGCTCGGGTCTCAGTTCTGCCGTCTGCAAAATGCAAATTACAGTCCTCTGAACTATAGAGTGCCATACCCTGGAGAATGGCTAGTGAAGAACTGAGCTTTCTGTGCTTACCATCCTATCCCATTTCGTCCTCCCACATATTTGGGAGGGAACTACTGCTTTTACCATTTCCTGGACCAGGAACCAAGACTCCAGGAGCCTAAGCAGCCTGCACGCAACAACACTGAGCTAAGAAGCAGAGGAGCAGAGCTTGAGTCCAGGCCTGTGGGACTCCACAGCCGGGCTCCTGGCTGCCGCCTCTGGCCCACTCACGCCCGCAGGCGAGGGATGTGTGGGTGCGGGGAGTGGGCAGGCAGAGCCCCAGCAACTAGCAGGCAGCACCGCCTCCACATCTCCCCGAGGGAGGGAGCTCACAGTGACCTCAGCGTGGGCATGAAGTCTTAGACTTTCGTGTTCCGGTGTGAACTAGAGAACTCGAGGGCTAGCCTCTTCCATTTACGGCAAGGGATGTTGGTCTCCCATCCACTTCATTTTCGTAAAGTTTTCTTTGAACACAAAGGTACTTGCTGTCCATCAGCTGCTGAGTGGACAGACTGTGGGACTTTTGTAGGATGGAATTCTCGACCAGCGATGAGAACGAGCAGTCAACTTGGATGCATCCCACAAACATGCTTAGCGGAGAGAGTCTGAGACAAGCGGGTGCTCCATCCTTGTCCATGGATGTGAAGAACCCGCATGTTCAGTTGTGATGTCAGGGATCAGGACAGCCTTGGGGGTGCACTGGGCTAAGGGCGGGGCCTAGCAGGGCGCATGAGGGGGCTCTGGGGAGCTGGGAGTGTGTTCTTTCATAGGTAATGGTGTCATGGGTGTACTCAGTTTGTGAAAATTTCATCAGCTCAATCACTGATGATTTGTGTACTTTTCTGTATTTATGTGACATTCAATAAAAAGTTCTTAGAGACAGTTTTAAGAATAAAATCCTGGCACCAATGCCCAGTGCACACAGAATTTATGTAGGTGAGTGTGGCAAGGTTTGGGGAGGCCTCTCCATAAGGGGCCCACATCCCTGTGCCCTCCCTCAAGGGTACCCCTTATGGGTAGCATCCCTACCTCACAGCAGAAAGACCCCAGCCCAAGCACACAGCCAAGTGGTGGCAAAACCAGGCCCGGATGCCAGCCTCCAGCCACTCTGCCTCCCTCAGCCCTGGCTCGGGTGGGCTACGCCCGACCCCAGACCTCTAGTGCTGAAGGCCCGGCGCGTATAGCCCACTCACCTCTTTCTCCTCATGGAGGGCCTTGGCTGCCTTTGCACCTGCTGGCGCTCCTGTCAGGGTCTGTGGAGCGGCCTCGAGCTCTTCAGAGATCCCAAACAAAGGCTTCCACCAGAACTGCAGGGTCCGTGCCTTCTGGCGCTCTAGTTCCCGCTCCCTGAGCTGCCTGCTGAGCCACGGCCCCAGAGTGCTGGGTGAGCCCCCCCCCCCGGCTCAGCCCACCCTCCCCAGGCTCCGGAGAGTGGCCCTGAGGAGGCAGCAGGGGCAGGAGGAGCCTTGAAACCCAGCCATTTCCCACTCCCGGCCCGGGGCCCCCACTTGCGGAACTTGCCCCACGATGCCTTGCGGGATGCCAGCCTGCAGGCTTCTTCTCTCCAACAACCGATCCAACTGCAGCCTGGCCAGGTGGGCCACCTGGCTGCAGAGCACGTCATCCACTGACATGCCCGGGAAGAGGCTGGCCATCAGGGTGAGCAGCTGCCAGGAGGAGCCGGGTGTGGACCAGGGCAGGAACAGACGGTGTGTTGCTGTCCTGCCCTCGCAGGGCCCTTCTCAGGGCGGAGGTGGGAAGGGTTTACTGATATCTGACTTTTGAGGACCAGACCACCTCCCCAGAACCAGGAGGAGCCTGTGAAGAGGCCCACCAGGGAGAGGGCGCTTGGACGCCTGAGGGGCTGACCTCGAAGCCTGTGCCCTGGAGCAAGGGTATAGACTTCTTTGAGCCCTACCCTCTTCAGCTGCAAATGGGTGGGGGGGATGTTAGCCGTCTCCTGGGGTGCTGAAGAGGGGTAAACCGAGCAACACTGGAAGTAGCTGGAACCTGGCACGGTTAACTGCCTGGCGTCAGCAGCTCGTAGTTTTGCTAGGAAACAGACTTCTCTGGAGCCCGTCCTTCTGGCCCAGCAAGAACCTACCTTGGGTTGCTTGGGGTTGAGAAGCAGGACGGTGGCAACATCCAGGCGGGCCCCCAAAATGTTCTGCAGGAGCTGCCGGCTCCTGGCACGGTACAGGTAGTACTGGGCCTTCTGGGGGTTGTGCTGGATGGCCATGGAGAAGTGGCTCTCCGCCTTATGGAACTGCCTGCGGGACACAGTGGGCCCCAAGCTGCTGTGTGCTGGGCCCCAGGCAGGGAAATGGCAGCTCCTGGGACCCCCTGGGGAGTTCGGGGCTATCAGGCCAGTCTCTGCTACCCCACCTCCACCATGCCCCTCTGCTCTTCCTCTGCCAGCTATACTCTTCAGGGCCCCAACGCTTACATTAGTACAAGACCCCAATAAAAGTGAGCATTTTTAATATTGTAGAAAGGACCTTTCGAGAATCTCACAAACCCAGCAGCTAAAAATGAGAAAATTAATTTGACTACAATTCAATCCCCAATTACTGAGTAGCAAAACCATCACAAAGGAATGCAATACATAGGGGAAAGACATTTTCGCATAGAAGGCAGACAATCCGCTCAGTTTCCTAGCCTACATAGAACTCCTGCAACAGCAAGTTTTAATGAACAATTTATTATTTTTTAAAGATTTTATTTATTTAAGTGGGTTCTAAGCCCAGTGTGCAGTTTGAACTCACGGCTGAGATCAAGAGCCGCATGCTCAACTGACTGAGCCATCCAGGTGCCCCTGGATATTATTATGTTTTAAAATGTTAAATGTTCACACCTCTTTTTAAAAAAAAAAATTTATTTATTTATTTGACAGACAGTGATCACAAGTAGGCAGAGAGGCAGGCAGAGAGAGGTGGGGGTAGGGATGAGCAGAGAGCCCAAATGCAGGGCTCGATCCCAGGGCCCTGAGATAATGACCGGGGCTGAAGGCAGAGGCTTTAACCCACTGAGCCACCCAGGCGCCCCATTTTCTATACATATGTTAACAATTACTATCATTTTACAAAAGTCAAGTCATGCTGAGAGAGGAAGGGAAGCAGGCTCCCCACTGAGCAGAGAGCCCAATCCAAGCCAAAGGCAGAGGCTTAACCCACTGAGCCACCCAGGCACCCCTGTTCATACCCTTTAACAACAGTTTAGCTCCTGCAATCTAACTATGGTATTATTACTAGTATAATGCATGGAAATGTATGTCCTGCATGCTCGTTATATTGTAATAACAGAAAACAGCCCAATTAATCATCAGAAATGAATTGTGGGGTTGTCTACAGAAATGAATTGTGGTACTTCCACAGGATGGAATACTATGCAAATAGTAAGAGAGGATGAGGTAGTCCTATATATGACATTGGAAGTAAAAAAAAAAAGAGTCAAAAAACAGTTTAGCATGACTTGACCTTTGTAAAATGATAGTCATTGTTAACATATGTATAGAAAATGGGGCGCCTGGGTGGCTCAGTGGGTTAAAGCCTCTGCCTTCAGCCCCGGTCATGATCTCAGGGTCCTGGGATCGAGCCCCGCATTGGGCTCTCTGCTCATCCCTACCCCCACCCCTCTCTGCCTACTTGTGATCTGTCAAATAAATAAATAAACAAATCTTTAAAAAAACAAAAACAAAAAACTATACGTATAGGAAACAATCTGGACTTATCTTTACCCGACCCTTGGCGGGGCTGGTGTTGGGAAATAGGTATTAGAAGGAATGTTCGGGTTCTGAATTATCCACTACCCAACACTTCAGTTTCTTTTTTTATAAACCGCAATTACCATAACGATATTCAGAAAAAAAGTGAAGAGTTTTTCACGGAAGTTTGAAAACTAAAACCATTGTTTAGGAGACCTAGCTGGGACCCAGGGGTCCCAACAGGCAGCTCCGTGCCAAGCCCCAGCCCCAGCCCCCAGCCCCAGGGACCGCCCGCAGCACGTACCTGCCCCTCTGCTCGCAGAAGCCCATCTTCTCCTGTAGCAGCCCCATGCGCAGGTTGGCGCCCTCATCCTGTGGGCTCAGTGCCAGCGCCTGCTGGTAGTCGGCCTCCGCAAAGAGCAGGTTGCCCAGCTGGAAGAAGCAATCTAGGGCCCAGGGAGGGATGCAGGGGCTGAGTGTGCCCCGGACCCCAGTGCCCAGGAGCCCCAGCCCAGCCTGCTGCACCCTCTGGGGAATCCCGAGCCCCGTGGCTGTGAATTCCCCAACTCCCACTCCTATGGGTGGGTGGAGGGTGCCCGCCAAGGTTTTCCAGGCCTCGGGGCACCTTTTCCCAGCCTAGTTCTGAGTGTTTTGAAGAGACTGTAGCCAGTTTGTCTAAGGCAACACTTTGCAGAGTGTGTCCCCAGGGCCCTGAGGCTCTCTTCCCCCGACCCAGCCCAGGCCCTTGGGGGGCAGGCAGCCCCTGCTCACCGCCCCGGTTGATGTAGAGGCCCTTCTCCTGCTGCTCATCCTTGAGGGCCTTGTTGAGCAGCAGCACACCCTCCTGGTAGGCGCCCTGCAGGTAGCAGTGCACAGCGAAGTCATTGTAGGTCAGCAGCAGTTGCCGCTGGGCCTGCTGCACGGCGCGCTCCTGGCTCTCACTCATCATGTCCAGAGCCTTCAGGAGGTCCTCCACGGCGGCATCAAACTCCTGGAGCCGGCGGTACATGGTGCCCCTGTGGGGAACGGCCATGAAGGCCAAGGCGCCCCCACCCACTGGGGCGGCCGGCCAGGATGGTGACCACTCTGGGCCTTCTGACCTGGGTTGTGGCCTGAGGGTCCTATCTTCTTGCGCTGGCTTGGGTGTGGGGCTGGCTTGGGATTTACTATTTGGCTAGCCTGCTGGTCATGGGTGGTTTTGCTTTACCCCAAAATAGCTTCCATCTTTCTTTTTAGGAAGGAGGTGCGTGCCAACCTCTACACGAAGGCCTTTTTGTACCTGGGACAGACGTTTTGCCCCACTGTTTATATGAGAAAACCTAGACTCAAGCATGTTAAATGGCCCCAAATCACATTAGAAGTCCTGGGGGCAAGGCATAGATTCAAACCCAAGCCTTGTCCACTGAGCTGGACCGAGCCTCCCAGCGTGAATGCTCAGTAGCCCTGGGGGTCCAGGATTCCCAGGGGAATGAAGGTGGCTGCCTGCCCCTTCCTCCTCTAAGGGCAACAGTAGGTGAGACCTCTGCCTGGCTTTGATCCTGATAGGGAGCAGGGAAGGATTACTTGGGGAAACTGAGGTCCAGGAAGCTCTTCTGAGACCATACAGCAGGACCCAAGGTGGGGACCTGGCCACACAGTACCGGAAAAGGAAGAGGCAGGGGTCCAGAGGGTTGTTCTCAATGGCACAGTTGATGCACTGCAGGGCGTGCTGCAGCTTGCCCTGCACGGCCAGGATCCCGGCATCCTGACGCGCCTGCTGGGCTTGGTCCACCATCATCTGGAGCAGCACCTTGGCTTGTGGGTGCTTGGGGTCCAACAGTAAGGCGCTGTGCAGGTCTTGATAGCAGAGGCCGGGCTGCAGGGGCCCAGGGATGGCATCAGAGTGGCAGGCTAAGCAGAGCTCTGCCCTGTCCCGTGGAGAGGCACACCTCCAGACCATGTCACCCACCCTCGATGTCCCTGCACTACTGTGCCACCTTTTCGCCTCATGAAAGCAGCGGGGAACATTATGGGAAAATCCTATCCCAGCCCCCATCTTTGCCGGTCCCTTTACAGATGTGACCTCAGGAGAGCCAGGTCAGCCTGGATGGTTTCTGCTGGAGAATGGTGTTGCAGCTGCCTCCTCCTCCGAGGACTTCTTCCAAGGTCCCTCAAGGTGGGGGAAGGGTGAGTCCTTCTGACAGTGACTGTCACATCCTCCCTATCGTCCCAAGCACATGCCCTTCCCCAACCACCCTGATGTTTAAGCCCAAGACAATTCTGACAATAGATGCAGGCCTGGGCCTGAGCAGAAAACATCCCCAGGCAAATAGCTTCCCCTGGGTGAGCAAGTCTGTCAGTCAGTCAACCAACAGTTTTACCAAGCATCCTGTGTCATGTAGGGTAATGGGTTGGATGGCGAACAGGACAAACAGTGTGGACACCAGTTGTGGGTCGAAGTCAGGAGCGGGAAGATGGCAGAGGCTCAGGACAGGGCTTTGGAGTAGGTGGGTTCAAGGGTGGTACCACAGAGAACTGGTTGTGTGACCTTGGGCAAGTCACCCAGGCCCTCTGGATCCGTCTCCTCCTTGTGAAAAGAGGACAATGGGTTGTATCTACTCAAACCATTACCTCAAGTCTTAAAGACAAGTGTGAGTCAAGTGCTTAGAACGTGCCTGTGCATTACAGGGGCTGAGGTGACAGGAGGGGCCGAACTCCCACAGTCAACAATTATCAATAATTACTAGTCTCCTGCCTTGGAAGGAGAGCCTGTCACTGACTCACTGTGGGGGCCCAGAAGCCCAGCCCCCAGCATAGGGAGGGTCAGGTTTCCAGCCACCCCCAGGATACACCACCTGGTGACTGATGTGAACCTGCTTACCTCTTCGTCCCCCAGAGTTTCCCAGCTCCCGTGCACCAGGCCAAGCCCGAACACCAACCATTGTTCTGGATCCCTCCCTTTCCCTGCCCTCCCCCATCTGTCTTTGCTCCTGACTCCCAAAGGACTGTGGGACTGGCCCCTTTCTGGCCACCCTCAGGGCCATCCTTGCCTCTGGCCTCCTCTCTGGCTGGACGGCATCAGGCTCCTGGCCTCCAGACTTGTCCCTCCAGCCAGACTCTCCCTGGTAGCCAAAGGATCTTTCTAAATCCCACTGCCCCATGGAGCACCCTTTTGAGGCTTCTGCTGCCCTCAGGAAGAAGTCAGGGGCCTCCCAGGTTCCCCAAACCCTGGCTGATGTCCTCTCATACCCGCAGTCCCTTCTCTCTGGTGACCCCAAGTCTCCCTTGTCCCCAAGCTGTTCCCTGTACTGCCTGGCTCTAAGCCTGGACAGTGAGGCAAACAAGGAGAGACAGGAAAGGAGGAAGAAGGCCACCTTATCTAAAGGATCCTTGGGTGCTCCTACCCTGTGCTGCTTCCCACACTGTGAAATCATTCTCTGTGCAATTATCTGCTTAAGGATGTCGCCCTTGGGCTCTAACTTCCACAAGGACAGGGATGGCACAGGTTTCTCACCTTGTGGCTTCTGGGAGCTGACACAGGCCTGACACAGAGCGAGAGCTGAGTGGTAGCCAGACAACTATGCTGGGTGGTCAGCAAAGGTCCCCACCACGCGGGCAGCTGGGGTAATCTCAGGGTATGCTAATCTCAGGGTATGCTGGGGGCACCCACACAGGGGGAGGGCCACCCCTGCCCCACCCTCCCTGCTCTACCTTCTGGAAGAAGTTGTAGAGCCTGGCTCGGAGGATGAAGACATCGGCATTGGTTGTACCAAGCTTCACCTCTTTGGTGACGAGTGAGAGGCAGTCCTGATACTGTTCGAGGGCCAGGAGACAGGCCATGCTGAGGACAGAGGGCAAAGACACTCTAGTGTCTGCCGGGCAAGAGGGGCAGGAAGAGGCTGCAGGGAGAACATGGCTGCACCTGGCACTTACCATCGGTAACGGAAGCTGGCTTTCCCCGGCTGGAGTGCAGAGGCTTGTGAGAAGACTCTCAGGGCTTCCTGGAAGGCACACTGCTCAAACAGGCACTGGCCCTGGGGACACAGGGGATAGTCCCTTCTGCTTGTGACTCTGGCCCAGCAGCACCCACTAGCTACAGGGGGCGCCCACTGGGACGGGAAGGGAGAGAGACAAGAGCCAGGGACACAGCCCTTTAGATCTGGGAGAAACTTCAGGGGACAGAGACACAGAGACAGAGAGAGATAGAGAGATGGAGAGAAGGTGACAGAGATGGAGAGAGATACAGAGCAAGGGAGAGACAGCAGAGACAGAATTCTATAGTTGGCAAGATGGCAATATAGAAACAGGAATGTAGAGAAACAGAAAACTTTGGGCTTTGTTGGTATTTCGTGGATTGATATTTTTATTCTGACTTGTAAAACAGGGATGCTGTTGCCTTTTTAGTGCTTAGGTTCTCTAGATGCTAGGTTTGTGGGGTCCAGCACAGCAGCCACTCACTTCACGTGGCTGTACAAATTTAAATTAATTAATTAAATAACATTAAAAATCAGTTCCTCACTCACACTTACTACATTTCAAGGGCTCAGCATTTCCACGTGGCTGACGGCTACCAGATTGGACAGTGCCGAGCAGACCACTATCATCACTGCAGAAAGTTCTATTGGGCAATGCTGCAGAACTTGATCCAGCCCTGGTGGTAAACCACCTGTGGAGGTGGGAGAGGTCATGAGAGGGGCAGGAGGTGCAGATGCAGACACGGGGACAAGAAGGTCCCTAGAGAGACAGAGCTAGTCCCAGGAGCAAGGAAAACCCCCCACAGCTGGAGGAAGAGCCAAGAAGAGCTTGGGTGTGGGGCGGGCACCATGGGTAGGCCTGCAGCAGCTCCAGGCACCTGCAGGTAAAGGACCAAGGTAAGCCGCTCCAGGTACTTGGTGTTCTCCGGCTGGAAGGAGCAGGCCCTTCGCAGGTTCTGGGCGGCCGAGGAGAAGTCACAGAGCTGGATGTAGGCCTCAGCTCGTAAAGCGTAGAAGTCTACCTGAGGAAGAGGGGACCCAGGCTACTGTCCCTTCTCCACTGTCTGCTGAGGGCTGATGCTCAATGACCAGAAGGGACTTGGTGGCCCCAAGAGGAGGAGCCCGGCAGGCAGGATAGTGAGCGCAAAAGTGTCAGCAACCGCCCGTACCCACCCCCTCACCAGCTCAGAGTCCAGGTGGAGGGCACGGGAAAAGAAGAGCACAGCCATCTCCCAGTCCTCTTTCTCCAAGCACTGCAGGCCTTGGTGGTAGCTGTGGGGGACGGGGGGTACAGGCAGAGGGGCTGGTGCTGGCTTTGACCAGCCAGGGCGTACAGCTGTGGCCACTGGAGCGGGTTAGGAGGAGGGGGGAGGTAGGTGGAGAGACAGGGTGGGGCCGGTAGACAGAGACCTAGGGAGAGGAGCCTGGTAGTCTTGGGTCTCATCCAGCAGCCCTGCATACGCAGAGGTGGAAGAGCCCTATTATACAGTTGAATTCACTGAAGCCCAGAGAGGGAGAGTGACTGACCCAAGGCAGTAGGGCACGCCATTGGCTGTGCAGGACAGGAACCTGGGACCCGGGAACAAGGCAATCCAGTCACTCACTACTCCCTGACTTTGAGGGGCACTGTTAATCCCCTGATCTTCGGTTTTACAACATCCAAGTTCTGGAACACCTGGCTGCTCCCAAAGATCCGCTGTAGGGCTCCCTTTGGAACTGGAAACACCCATGGCTTTGAGATGGGCTTTGATGGAGCCGGGTCAAGCTCCAGAGCATCCTAGAACCAAGGGACAGCAAGCTGAGGCAGGCCTCAGAGATGACCCCGCCCCTCTTGCACACTCCTCAGGTGTTTTACAGGATGAACCAGGGCTGACAGGAGGCACAATGTGGTTACTGGTGGCAGTCCCTGTCCCATTCCCCTTAGGGATGTTCCAACTTCTCTCCAATCCTGCCTCTCTCCCTCTCCTGTGGTCAAGGTCAGGGGCCAGAGTTCTTACACTGCACTCTGCTCTCCTTCTGGTCGCCCTTAGCTCCACCTCTAGCTCCCAAACTCCCCAAACACCCCAAAACTCTAATGTCTCCAGCTCAGGGCCAGGAGGTCCTGCAGCCCTTTGCACATCCTGTGGGACCCTCACGCCCAGCAGGGCAAATTGAACACCTCACCTGACTTCTGCCCCAGGCTTCCCCACCCTGGTGAGTCCACCTTTTCAGCCAGTCACCTACGCCCTATCAGTCCTCCTGTCTTGACTGTCCCACTTCCTAAAGATCGTAGATCCCTTCTCTTCTCTCATCCTCTCGTCTGGGCCACGGCCCTCTCTGCCGGGACGCCAGCTCCGGCCAACTCTCCGACCTCCCGAACGGCTCACACGTCTCAAGGCCTCACTTCTCGGCACTGCGGCCGGGGCTTTCCTGAATTGCACAACTTAGGCTGCCTCTCCTGTACTTAAAACCTCTCCTGCGAACTCGGCCTCGGCCTCTTCTCTCCCGACCGTCCCCCGCACCTCTGCGGAGTTTGTCATGTACTCCGGTCCGCGAGAGCCTCCGGCGGCCCACTCCCCACGTTGCTAGGAACCAGCTCCAGGATGTCCCCAGGCTCCGCCCCCTCAGCCCACGCCGCCGGGACCCAAGGCTTGTTAGAGCCGCAAGGAGATTAGCGGATTTATCCGCCGGGGAGGCTGAGGCTGCGTCAGGGAGACGACTCGTCAGGTGTCCGCAGCGAGGCAGGACCACAGCAGGGGCCACAACAAGGCTCCCTCCTCCCGACCCGGAGGTCATACAAGGGCTCCGCGAGTTCACAGTAAACCCCACAGGAACGCGGCGAGGCGGCGCCGCGGCACCAGCTGAGGCGCCAGTCAAGGCCACCGCCCCGCCACTTCCGCTCCTCAGGAGCCCGCAGGCCGGAGGCTCGCCCGGGATTGGGCGCTGGGGACAGTTGGCCACCGCGATTGGTCGAGGGCTGAGGACGTCAGGGGGCGGGGCCGAGGACGTAAATAAGGGTAGCATGCCGGCTCTCCGCGCGGAAGAGCGACGCTGGGGCTGAGGCGGGCCATGAGGCGGTCCTTGAGCCTGGGCGTTTTGGAACCCCGGCCCCCGGGGAAGCGGTGGCTGGTGAGTGGCGTGCGGGGCGGCGGCATAGGGGCTCCTGGGCCCTAACTAGCTCCTGTTCTGCCATTGTCTCCAGACAACACTCCCTAAATTCCTTGTCTCGATTTTCTTATCTGGAAAATGGGTCCAGTATTCTGACGGGCCCTAAACTCCCGGGAACACTGCCCTGACCGCTCTCTGGCGGGGCCCTCAGACTTCCGGAGTCTCCGGGGGTTCTGGGCCCCCTTCGCGCCCCTTTCCCACTCTACCCTCCCCTCCCATTTTCCTTTCTCTGGTTTGGGTTCTAGGGGGCGCTGTGAGGCAGAGGGTGGCGGGAGAGGTCGGGCCTCAGTTTGCCGGGTGCCGCCCGCAGGTGGCCGGCCTGGGGAACCCTGGACTGCCCCGCACGCGGCACAGCGTGGGCTTGGCGGTGCTGGGGCAGCTGGCGCAGCGGCTGGGAGTGGCGGACGGCTGGGCGCGCGACCGGCACTGCGCCGCCGACCTCGCCCTGGCCTCGCTCGGGGATGCCCAGCTCGTCCTGCTTCGGCCGCGGCGCCTCATGAACCTCAACGGGCGCAGCGTGGCCCGGGCGGGTGAGTTGAGGGCATCCGAGGCGGCCGGCCGGGGTGAGGTGGGGCGCAGAGGCCAGAGGAGGGGTTCTGGGCGGCGGCGGATCTGTTCCCCTCCAGGTGCCTGTTGAGCTTCAGCTGCTGCATGTGGCCTGGGGTACTTGTGGGACTCTCAGGTGCTTTATATGTGAACTGGGGTTAACTGCGGTCCCGCCGCGTGAGAGCTGTGAATCGGGACCACCCCTGTGGGCTGATGGACGGTAACCAGGGTCCCTGTTGTCTGCGCGCAGCCGAGCTGTTTGGGCTGACTGCTGAGGAGGTCTACCTGGTGCACGATGAACTGGACAAGCCCCTGGGGAAACTGGCTCTGAAGCTTGGGGGAAGCTCCAGGTGAGGCCTCAGCAGGTCAGAGTGGGCTGGGGGGAGCCCGCCAGTTGCAAGTGGGGTACCAGTGCCAATCCCCGTCTTGACAGGGAATAGGGGTGCTCAGACCCCAGCCAGGGCTGGGAGGGGTGAAGGTTGCTGATCCAGGGAAGCACTAATTGCCCCTTCTATATCCCTTTGAAGGGGCCACAACGGAGTCCGTTCCTGCATTGCCTGTCTCAACTCCAGTGTGAGTCCACCCCTCTGTCCTCTGTCCTGCACTGGGTCTGGTGGGCCAGCATGGGGCCGCCGACTCTTCTTATCAAAGCTCTCTGGGCCCCTCTGACCCCACAGGCAATGCCGAGGCTGCGGGTGGGCATCGGGCGCCCGTCACACCCTGACATGGTGCAGGCCCACGTGCTGGGCTGTTTCTCCGCCGCTGAACAGGAGCTGCTGCCTCCATTGCTGGAGCGAGCTGCCGACCTGCTCCTGGACCACATCCGTGAGCGAAGCCAGGGCCCCCCGCCAGGCTTTGCCATCACTGGACATGAGCCTGCCTGACCACCGCGCCCACACCCCAAGCACGTTCACAGATGTGCCATGCCAACTTTGTGGTATCCACTTTTTATAGAACTCTTCTCTGGGCTGCCCCAGGTTGCCTGTTAATTAAAGAGGAGACTGTGGCCACAGTGGCCCACTTCGGGAATAGGGGTTGTGGTCATCTCTCTGTGTCTTACTTAGAAAGTAGAGAAACTTCAGGAAGACTAAACTTTTTGAACCTTTTTGGAGAACCAGAGGTGTGGATCTGTAAGATGAAAGATGTGGCTTGAAGCTGAGGCCTCCTCAGGCGGGTCCCACCCTTCGCCTGCCAGTGGCGGAGGCTCCAACAGGGTCCAGCAAGCCCCCTTCCCAGGTGATGTGTGGGCATGCTTTAGCCCACTGCAGCCTTGCCCCACTTTTCTTTGGCCCATTTTACAGATGGGGAAATGAAGGCCTAGAGAGCTAGGCACAGCCCCCAGGCCATACAGTGGCACTGTGGCAGAGCTATGAATCTGTACCTTGGGCTGGCTGCTATCTTGCCCCCTCTGGGGCCCCGGCACTCTCACCTCAGGGCAGCTATGCACCTGGAAGGTTCCCACACGGGTGGTGTGTGAGAGCAGCCTGAGGTCTTCAGGGTTGGGTGGGATGTGGGCCCGTCGTGGCACCAGGCCCAGGTCCCCCGGCTGGTAGGGTGTGATGCTGGATAGCTGCCAAGGCAGAGACCCCATCTTGGGTGGCTGGATGCTAGGTTGGCTGTGGAAAGGGGACTGGCATCACCACCTCTATTTCATATGAGGTTCAGAAAGGCTTTGGGGAGTCAGGTTTCTGGTGGCCCAGGGTCAGCTGAGAACAGCCCTTGGAAAGGTTCCCACGGCTGCCTCCTCTGAAATCATTCAGGGTCACTCACCTCTCCTTGGGTGAGCCATGGGGCTTGCTCTCCCCGCGGGGACACACAGCCAGCTGGGGACTTAGGACCATGGCCGAGCTGAGCATGGTCAGCAGCTGCTGCAGCATCTCCTTGCGCTGTAGCTGGAACACTACATCAAAGTCGCCGTCCTCCTCGTCAGGTTGTATCTGCCAGTGGGCGTGGGCCCATGGGGATCAGGCCCAGAGTGGCCCCAATACCCACCTCTGGAAAACTCCAGCCCCGGTGCCTGTTTTCTCCAAGTGTACCATGGCTGTGGTGGGATACCCATTCTCCAGATGGGAAGCTTGAAGCACGAGGCTTTCCAGGGCCTCAGAGAGAGACTCCAGCAACTTTGAGACCTTCAGGAGGTCTTTGGAATACAGGATCAGGAAAGGATAAACTTGCCTCGAGTCTCTCCGGGAAAGGTGGGGCTTCTGGCCCTGGCCTGGCCATCTCCCGGTGTCCCCATTATCTCCAAGCAGTGTCTGGCATTGGCCCACTCCCTCCGCCCCTGATTTTTACCCACTTCCTTTCACCTGTAGAATGTCCTGTAGGAAGAAGGTGGCATGGGCCAGGGCTGTCTCCAGACTTGCCCGAACCTTCTGCTCTTCAGTCAGCTCCTGCTGTAGCTGTTGTGCCTTAGCCTGCTGCCTCTCTAGCTGCAAGTTGAGCTGGTCTCTCTGACTCCTGGACCCAGGACCGGGGACAAGTCAGCCCCCTCCCTGTGCTGGGCAGTTTCTCTCTAGCCCACAGGGGCCCCTCCTCCAGCCCCAGCCTTAGCCTCAGGACCCCCTCGAGAAAGGGGAAGCCACTGGCCTGTGTCATGTCATGTGCCCCAAAAGGGATGGGCTCAAGTTCCACCTCCTACCTCCCCCACCGCATCCTTGCTCCCACTGCTCGCCCCTCTCTGGGCCCCACCTCAGGGCCTGGTTGTCCTGCTGCAGTTGCCTGAGGCTCTGCTCCAGTTGGCTCAGCTGGAGGCGAAGCTGCTCGGCCTCTGCCATGCTCTGCTGCTGCTCGAGGCACTTCTCAGTCAGCATGAGGATGATCTGCAGGTGCGGGCAGGTGGCCATACCCTGGGCCCACCGCGGGCCCTTGGCTAGCCCCACTCCCCCGGCTCTGGACTCAACCAGAGCTCACCCCGTTGTACAGAGAAGCCAGCCATGGTCCTCGGGACCCAGCACCATGTCTGGTGAAAGCCCCCGCCTACCCAGGGGTGGGTTCCACTTCAGTGAGTTACGGGGGCTTTAGACCAAATAAAGAAAAACCCGAGGTGTGCCCAGGGGCCCCCACAAAGGACCCTGTCTCCTCACTGCTGCCTCCCTCATGACTTGGCTCTGACCCTGCCACACTGTTTGCCCTGAAGCAGCACCCCTAGGGTTCCCTCCTACTTTATGTGCCAAATGCCCTGTGATGAGGGCTTGGCAGGCACACCTTATGGTGGCCTCTACTATGCCTGGCCATGGCCTTCTGGGTGTTCTCCAACAGATCCAGCTGTTTGCACAGCTTGTCCTGGGTGCCCTTGAGCTGCTCATTCTCCTGCAGCAGCTGCATGCCTTGCCGGGATATCTTGGACAGCTGCAGGGTGACCGTGTTGTTCTCCATGATGGCTCGCTTTGTCGTGTCCCACATCTGGTTAGTGGCCACCTTGCGGAACTCAGTGGCCACCAAGTTCACGCGCTGGATGATCTCCTTCCTCAGTCTAGGCAGTATGGATAGGAAGGAGGGGGCATCAGGCAGAGTGGGCACAGGCACCGCCCTCCCAGGTGGGGTTCCCCAGAGTTTTTAGGGCCACCACTATGCTCTGTTTCCCAGGAGGAATGGGGCTCCAGGCAGGAGGCTTTTCACTGTAGACCCTTTCTACCCCTGGCGTTTTGAAACCATATTGATTATTATTATTACCTATTAAGCAAATATAATTTAAGTCACAGAAAGTGCCAAAAGGAAGTCTTAAGGATTCGGTAATGCCAGTGTAAGGACTAGAGCTGGGAGCTTATCTATTTTCTCCTGCCCTCTATAAATCACCAGCCAGGCTGGGGAGTCCTTGCACCCTGAGCTAGTGCAATTTGAAGCGGAGGCTGTCGGAGGGCCAAGGACTGAACTGTGCTTCGCCCCAGCACCCAAACTGCCCACCTGTCCTTGTCCAACACAGACTTCTTCTCTAGGTTGTACACGTAATCCTTGTAGTCACACTCCTGCTTCCGTAGCTGGTCCTCCAGGGTCGCGAACTTTTCTGTGAGTTCCTCTTTCTGCAGCCGGAACTCTTCCAGAGCTGCCAGCTTTCCCCCTGCCCCACCGCAGGGCACATGCCAGTGAGGGACCACCTCGGGAGGGCGGGGCCCTGGCAGGGCAGCGATGGCTGCCTCCACATCCACTTGCCCTCCCTATGCTTCCCAATCCAGTGGGGCTGGACCCCTGTCCCTACAACATGCCATGCCCAGTCCTACCCATGTACATGGTCTTCATCTGGAATGCCCCCCTCTTCTCTGCCACTAATCTTATGAAATCTCATTTAGTTTCCACCTCCTTGGAAAGGACTCCCTTGACTTCTGTTTTCTGGAAAGTGACAGCGACTACAGCCACTGAACTTGAACACCTTCTCTGGGCCAGGCACTAATGCTGTCCTTAATCCTCAAAACAATGCTTGCCAGCTAGGTGACCTTGGGCAAGACACTTAACTTCTTGAGGTTCTTCCTCACCTACAAACTGGGTGGTAGTATTTCCTGTCTTGGGCAATGATTGGGACAATTAGATTAGATAATGTGTGGGAAGAAGCAGCACATAGCTGCTGTTACTCAAGATAGATGGATTATACCCATTTCCCAGATGAGAAAACTGAAGGTCAAAGAGAAGTGTTGCCCAAGGCCACAAAGTCAATGGCAGAGCTGGGATTAGAGCCCCAAGGGCAAGAGCATTGGGTTCGCTCCCCTGTGGTGTGGGCTTCCAGACTCTCCTGCCAGTACCCCTCTCACCAAGGATGATGTTCTCTGTGGTGAGCTGGTCCTTGGTCTCCTGGAACTCATGGCGCACCTGGGCTAGCTGTGCCTCAAAGGCGTCCTTCTCCATCTCCTTGGCCAGCTGCAGGCTCTGGAGCTGCTCATTGAGGTCAGTGATCTCATCCACGCGCTGGTTGAGTGTGCGCTTGAGGAAGGCCACGATCTCCTTCTTGTTGTTGGCCAACTGCTCAAACTCCTGGCGGAACAGCTTCTCCTGAACGGCCAGCTCATCCCACTTCCGCTGGTACCTGGTGTGGGGCGGGGCAGAGATCCAGGGGAGTGGGCAAGCTGTCTTCCCTACCCTCATTCGCCGAGTGAACCCTGGTGAGCCTCCTCAGTGGAGCCTTCGTGGACCTGAGCCACATTCGTGACCCTCTTTTTGGTGCCCTCCTGTAAGTGGGCCCTTGTTCTGGTGGGCAGTCAAGACCTGAGGTTGTATCTGTCTTCACTTGGCAGACCCCTGACCTCCTTCGCCTCTATTCTTGGGGCCTGACAGCAGGGTCGGCAAAGAGTAAGCACCTAATGTCTTCCAAATGCATTATTCCCAACCACATTCCATCTGGTGTCTCAGCTTGAGGGAAACTTGTGAATTTTTAAGAGTATCATAAAATTGATTTACTGGTTTCCAATGGTATAATTTGTAGAAGTTCTTTGGAAAGATGTTTTACTTCATTATTTACTCAACCAACATCTTTCGAAGGGCTACTGCATACAGGGCATCGGACGGTACAGAGCTGAATGGCCTGCTGTGTGGAGTGAGGAAGCAGCTTGGTGGGGGGAGGTCAGAAGGGCCAGGGGTTCCATCCCGGCACCTCCTTCGGGGAGTGACTTCTTTCCCTGAGTCTCAGTCCCTCCACCTGTAGAATGGGGATGATGTCAGGACCTCTCATGGGACTGTTTTAAGGACACGGCAAGCGCCAGCACAGGACCCACCTGGCGCATATGAAGGGCTCAGCATTCGCTGTGCCTGCAGCATCACCTGGGGAAAAACTGCCGCCTAGTGGTCACTAAAAGGGTTTGTCTTTTAAGGGTCACCCTGAAAGCTGGCTGGTCAATCAGAACTTGGAGGAAACTAGTTTTAAAATGAGAAAAATGGGCAAGTGTGCATGTCTCAGAAATTAGAGACCCCTCCCACACACACTACCATCTATGTCACACAGTCAGTCATGGGGAGACAACCCTCCTCATTTACATTACGGGAGATGGGCCCAGCGTGGGCTCGGCAGGAGGGTAAGTCAGTGGGGCACGCAGCGCGGGGAATCCGCACAGGCATGGTGGGAGTGGGAGGGTTGGTGGAAGAAAGGACATAGGATCCACCCACCTGCCAGGGGGCTGCCATTTTCAGTTCATCCCACTGACTGAATGCTGTCCTTTTATAAAACACACTCCCGCAGGGCAGGAGTGAGGCAGGGGTGCTACTTGCCTGGGGTAGGGTTGCCAGTCAGCATTAGGACCCCAGGACTCCGGGAGCTGAGATAGGGTGGGGCCAAATTATGAAGCCTCTTAATGTTACTTATGAGAAAACATGCTGGGGGGTGAGGGTAGGGTCTAGATACCCCATAGGAAGCCAAACATGGGCCCCCGAGTGAGCATGCCCCTTGGTCAGCTCTGAGCAGGGCTTCTAACCCAGCAGGACCAGGCTCCCTGACCCTCTACCCACCGGGCCAGCCTGTCCTCCAGGTCCCGGATCTGGATATGGTAGAATTCTCGGTTCTCCTCGCCTAAAGTCATTTCCATGGGCTTGTTGGCTATGCTGGCATCCTTCTTGCCACCTTTCTTCTTCTTGACCTCGGGCTCCTTGGCCCCCTTGGTTATCTTCTTTTTGGGAGCCATGGCTGGTGGCAATCACTGCCCCAGGGCCCCTTTAAGAAGCCAGGTGGTTGCTAAGGAAGTTGGTCACATACATAGCAACAAACTGAGGGAGTGAGGCAGAGCTTAAAGGGACCCTGCCCTCTTCCTGGCCAGTCTGGGCACTAGCAACTAGCCTTTGCCTCCAAGGCCAACCACCACAGAGGCCCTAGGCCGCGGTGTCCCAGGCCATGGCATCTCAAAGATCAGGATGCTAGGCTCTTGGGGCACTTCTTGGGGCTCTGGGGCCACCTCCCTTCCCCCAGGTGGAAATGTCCTAGTGGGTGAGCCCTAGAAACCACCACCCTGCCAGTCAGAGAAAGGGGACTTTCCCAGAACTAGAAGCCAGGTCCCAGGCCAATGAGCTTCTCCCCTGAGCCCTCTGAGACCAGCTCATTAATTTTTTGATGATCTAGCTACACAGCAAATCATTTTCTCACTTCACCCAAAGCATGGTGGGGAGGCAGTACGCTAAGAGGTGCTCTATATTAGAGGCTTCTAAGCTGGAGTCCCAGGACATCCCTGTCCAGAGACTGGCTCCATTTCCCACAAGGCTTCATAGAAGTGCTTCATCTTCCCCATGCTGACCCAGGCAAACAAAGGCCTACTGTAGGCTTTGGCCTGGGGTGGCAGCATTCTGGGGCAGCAGGATAGGTGGTAGGTGTCCAGCTGTCAGATGCGCTGACTTGCAACTGAGCCCCACCTAGGCACCAGCCCCACCACCCTCCATCTCCCAGCCCTCGCCCCAGCCAGCTATGCCTGTATGCCTGCTGTCCACTCAGTGCCTAGAAGAGCCCAGGCACTCCCTGGGGCAGTGGCCACGTGCTTTTCATCCCTGTTGTCCTAGAGCTCAGCACTTAGCAAGAGATGGCTGCAGCTCTATCCTGAAAGCCTGTTGGCTGGACAAGGGGAAGCTGAGTATCACTTCCACATTGAGGTGGTGAACAGTGGGATCCTTGCAATGGATGCAGGGGAACAGGGACAGGCCAGGAACACAGGCAGTGGGTGTTTGTTCTTGACAGTGAGGCAGGTTGAAGCAGTGGTTGGTAAAGAGTGGGCTCAAGTTTAGTCAGTTTCTTCTATCCACTGTGACCTTGGGCCAGCAGCCTGACCTCTCTGAGCTGTAAAATGGGGAGACCAGGCTGTGGACTGAGGGTGACCTTGTATGTAAAGTGCACAGTGCAGGGATATGGTCCGGAGGTGCAGTAAGTGCTTAGTAAGTGGCAGTCAATGTCACCATTAGCAGACCAGAAAGGTGAGGCTCCAGCCCGTTCTGGGTTAGGCAGCCTCTGGGATTTCCAACATCCTGATACCCTCAACCTGTGGCGGCCTGTTTTACCTAGGGTATCTGTTTCCTGCAGCCTGAGGCAGCTCTGGGAGGGTAGAAACAGGACTGGCAGAAGGGAGAGGCCCTCACAGTTGCCCACAGGCACCTTTGCACAGACAATCGTGCGGGGGGGGGTTCTGCCTTCCTGGAACTGCAGACAGGGGGACACTAAGGCTCCAGAGAGAGGCTCCTGGCCTAGTGCCTGAGACTCAGGGCCCGCACAGGGCTGCCCCTCCAGCCCAGTGCCGTGCCCCCTCATCCCGCTGGATGCTGCTCCCTCCCCAACCTCCTGTGGGGGCAGGAGCCTAGCCCAGGCTAAGGATCACCACGGTGTCCCCCAGCTGCCCTTCTCCCTCCTCGTGCCTGTGTTTCTACCTTATTTTACCTGGGGCCCATTTCAGGGGGGAGCTCTGAATCCCCAACCTCATGGGAGAGCGTGGCCAGCAGCCCCTCAGCCTGCTTGGAGCCCACTAAAGACTCAGCTCTGGGACCTGTGCTTCTGCCTTTGTTAGCACCTGGGGGGCAGCGCCAGCTTATGAATGCAGCTGCCGTCCTGCAGCAGGGGTGACCCGCTGGGGGTGGGGGTGAGATAACTGCAGGTCAGAGGATATCCCTTTCCGAGGTTTGTTTGAAGATGCTCTCCAAAGCTTTCTATTCTGGGGCCACGGGCCATCACCTTCCCTAGGGGCACCTTTTCCTGGCCGTTCTGTGAACCACCTTCTGTGTCCTGCTTTGCGGACAGGTAGTGGTGAGCCTGGAGCTGCCAGACCACAAAGTCCAGTGGCTAGGAGTTGTGATGGCGCACACAACCCAGCAGACTGCAGCCTTGGCCCAGGGCAGAGGCCCTGGGGTTGGGGCCCTGCCACCTCTGGGAGACTCTGGAAGGCAGGAAGCCTAGGCCCAAGGGAGACAGGGAGGCTAGGCATCAATCAACATGCCTGAAGCCTTGCCCACTCCTTTGGAGCACATGGCATGACAGATCCATTCATTCTGGGTGTGTGTGTGAGAGACATGTACTACTGACATGTACTACTACCCCTCACTAGTGTGAGGACATGAGGACCCAGACTGTCTTGTTTGTGGCTGCATCCCCGGAACCCAGGAGGAAAGTGAGCACACAGTAAACTTCTACGGACTGACTAAGGCTGCATGGGGAGGGAATTCTGGAAAGGAACTCAATGGACCCTCTCCCCAGCAAAACAACAGTTTAATTCATGGAGATTATTTTAACATATTTTTTATTGTTTTATTTTCTTTTATTTTAAAGATTATATATTATTAGAGAGAGAGAGCATGAGCAGTGGGGAGGAAAGGGAGAAGGAGAAGCAGATTTCTCTGCTGAGCAGGGAGCCCAACTCACCTGCGGGCTCAGTCCTAGGACCCTGGGCTCATGACCTGAGCTGAAGGCAGATGTTTAACTGACTGAGCCAGCCAGGTACCCCATGATTATAATTTTTAAAAAAATCATTTGGGATGCCAGCGTAGCTCAGTCAATTAAGCGTCTGCCTTCAGCTCAGGTAGTGATCCCAGGCTCCTGGGATCCAGCCCTGCATTGGGCTCCCTGCTCGGCGGGAAGCCTGCTTCTCCCTCTCCCACTCCCCCTGCTTGTCTTCCCTCTCTCACCGTGTCTCTCTCTGTCAAATTAATAAATAAAATCTTAAAAAAAAAAAAAGAAAAAGAATCATTTAAAGTGTCTGTTAATTGTTTTAAAGGCATACAGTAAATGGAGAAGCATTCATTCAGGACAATCTACCAAACCCCTGCAAGGACGAGTGTGGTATCTGAGCAGTAACCCACCCCCTTATCAGCTGAGGCTTAATAAAAAATATACATTTGCTCTTTGCCCCTGGTTTTTGGCAGAGGATCTAAAACCCTCGAACATCCTAGATGAGAAGAGTATCTTTTGTTATTCATAACAAGCCTCTGGTGCTGTGCCTGAGTTTATGCTAATGAGGGTACTGTGGGTGGGAGACAGCTTCAAGATGGGGACTGGTCACTAGAAAGACCAAGCACATAATTAGAGGCTTAGAACTTTCTGCAGACCCCAACCCCTGCCACCAGACCTATAGGGAGGAAAGAGGGGCTTGATATCGAGTTCAGTCACCAGCAGTCAATGATTTAATCAACTCTGCCGTGTAATGTAATATCCGTAAAAATGCTTAAACAATAGTGTTTGGGGATTCTGGGAGGGTGGTGTGCCTGGAGGAGGCAGGGGCATTCTGGGCCACCACCAGTCACCACCCCCATCCCTTGCCCTGTGCATCTCTTCCATTTGGCTGCTCCTGAGTTGTATCCTTTGTAATAAAACAGTAAGTAGAGTGCTTTTCTGAGTTCTCTAAGTTGTTCTATGAATTACCAAACCGGAGGAGGGGGGCTTGGGAACTCTCGAATTTGGAGTCAGCTGGGCAGATGTATGGGTAGCCCGGGTTCCCCACTAGTGGCTGGCCTCTGAAGTGGGGGCAGTTTTGTGGCACTGAGCCCTTGAACCTGTGGGGTCTGCACTGAGTAGTGTTAGAAATGAACCATTGGAGACCCAGACTTGGAGAGATGGTATAGAAAAGTGCCATGTAATTGGTGTCAGAAGAAAACATGACCACTCCCCATCCCCATGCCCAGTTCTGGGTTATAAGTGTTTAAGCTGGGGTGCACTGTTCTGAGCAGGTATGTTCAAGAAGAAGGGGGCTCCCTTACCCTCCAGGTTCTAGTCTGGGGTCACAGCTCCATCCTGGGAGGGGAAGGCTGCTGGCCTTCCTCAGCAGGCAAGACGGCTCCCCCTCCAGTCCTGTGTTGCAGAATCTCGGCTCCAATCAGGTACAGCAGAGAGGACTTCCCACACGAGCCCACTGGCAAGGTCGAAGCTCTAGTCCGGGAGGCGACCGGATGAGAATCCTTGGACCTTGACGGCCCGCACCTCACGTAGCTCATAGGGTCGGGGTTCCACACCATTGGGGGCAGGCTCAGACCAGGGCCTGCCGCCCCGTAGTGCTCACTTGCAGAGCCCTGTCAGTCTGGGAAAAGTAGGTCTGCCTCCCAGCTTGGGGACAGGGCTTCATGGGTTCTGCTCTGGGGAAAGACAGGCTGTACAGACAAAGAGCTCCACGGTTCTGCCTGAGGGAGCTGACTTCATTTGGATCAGAGCTTGGAAAACTCCATGTGTAAGGGTGTTGTCAAAACCAATGGAGAGCTTGGTAGAGAGCAATTAGGAGTGGCTGAAGCCAAGAACCATTTGTTGAGCTCCTGGTTCTTCTGGATAGGCCCGGCCTGTCTGACCGTGGCTGGGCCCATCCTGTGTCTCTCAACCAGCTGGTCACTCGTGTGCCTGCTGTGGCTAGCTGTGGGCGGGGGCAATGAGGAGACTGCCTCCCATCACCAGGCCGACTGGCCCAGCTGGCTAATCCGGCAGCCACAGAGTCAGAAGGGTGTAAGAATAGGAGTGGCGGGACCTGCTGAGGGCTAGGGTTGGTGAGTGCAAGCCCATTCCTGCCACATTCCAGCGGTCAGAGCAGGTCACAGGCAGCCCAGAGGAAAGGCCAGGAGACACAGAGCATGGTGGTCACTTTCACAATCGACCCCGGCGCTTTCAGCTCTGGAAGGAGTTTCTTCAAGTTTTGTTCTGGGATTTGATGTAATTTTAAAATATGGCTTAGCAAAAGCTTGCTATGTTGGCTCCGGAGTGATGGGCCACCCAGATCCTGAAGATAAACCATTTGAACAAGCTCCTTGCTACCAGAGAAATGGCTTACTCAGTGCTGTGAAGAGAAGTTTTCAGCCTTGGGTCCCTCACACTTCCATGTGGAAATGTAGTCTCAGGGCCTCCTCCGGCATGCTGAAGAACCTCCAGCACCCAGGGCTTGAACTTGACTGCGGCCACACAGGTTCTGATCCTTCCAGAGCTGCATGAAGGTCAGGAGGCACTGCCCACTGGGGGCACAGGCGATGAGCCGGGCACTCATGGAGCTGGGCTGTCCTCACCGCTCTCGGAAACGGGGCTCTTTCAACTCTGGCCCCAGGGGTCCTCGACTCACAAAGAAAGCACCAACCAACCAGAAAACTACTTCTGAGCATGGGAGTGTCTTAGCCCATGTGGGCTGCTGTAACAAAATGGCAGCAGACCGAGTGGCTTAAAACAGCAGAAAGTTCTTTCTCAGAGTTCTGGAGGCTGGAAGTCTGAGGTCAGGGCCAGCAGAGTCAGGCAAGGGCCCTCTTCCTGTTGCAGACCTACTACTGTTGTGTCCACAAATCAGAAGGGGCTGGGAGCTCTGTGAGGTCTCCTTTATGAAGAGAACATCTGATCCCATTCATGAGGGTAGAACCTCCAAAGGCCTTAATCACCTTCCAAAGGCCCCACCTCAAACCGTTACCTTGAGCATTAGGTTGTTAGCCTGTGAGTTTGGCGGGGCGGGGCTGGGTGGGGGGAACGGACGACACAAACATTCAATCCTTAGTGGATTTTTTAAAAATTTACCTTTAAATTGTGGTAAATGCATATAAAATTTACCATCTTAACCATTTTTTAAAAAGATTTTATTTGTCAGAAAGCACAAGCGGGGGGGTGGCAGGCAGAGGGAGAGGAAGAAGCAGGCTCCCTGCTGAGTGAGAAGCCCGATGGGGGGCTTGATCCCAGGACCCTAGGATCATGACCTGAGCTGAAGACAGATACTTAACTGTCTAAGCCCCCAGGCGCCCCATCTTCACCAGTTTTAAGTGTACAGTGGCATTAGGACATTCACATGGCTGTGCAACCCCCACCATCCAGAGCTCTTCTCACCTTGCAAAACTGAAACTACTCACTGAACACGAACGACCCATGCCCTTCTCCTGAGCCCTTGGTCATCACCATTTTACTTTCTGGCTCTATGAATTTGATTACTCCAAGTACCTCATCTATGTGGAATCATATAGTAGTTGTCATTATGTGACAGGCTTCCTCCACGTATAATCTCCTCGAGGTTCATTCGTGTCATAGCCGATGTCCTTTTTTTTTTTTTTTTTTTATTTATTTGTCAGAGAGAGAGAGAGGAGCGAGAGCGAGCACAGGCAGACAGAGTGGCAGGCAGAGGCAGAGGGAGAAGCAGGCTCCCTGCTGAGCAAGGAGCCTGATGTGGAACTTGATCCCAGGACGCTGGGATCATGACCTGAGCCGAAGGCAGCCGCTTAACCAGCTGAGCCACCCAGGCGTCCCACCGATGTCCTTTTTAAGGCTGAATAATATTCCATTGTGTGTCAGTGGGACATTTTGCTTATCCATCCGTCAGCAGACACTTGGGTTACTTCCAGCATTTGGCTGGATGAACAATGCTGCATGAACATGGTATACGAATATCTCTTAGAGACCCTCTTTCAACTCTTTCGGGTACATGCACTGAAGTGGAACCACTAGGTTGCATGTGTGATACGTGATTTATATTATGAGATACATATTTGGTCTTCATCTCTGTTTCTGGAACAGAGCTCCTAAAACCCCTATAATCTCCTAAGTGATAAGTGTGATAAAGGTGTCTCAATATTTAAATATTTTATTTTAAAGATTTTATTTATTTGACAGAGAGCGAGAGATCACAAGTAGGCAGAGCAGCAAGCAGAGAGAGAGGGGGAAGCAGGTTCCCTGTTGAGCAGAGAGCCCAATGTGGTACTCTATCCCAGGACCCTGAGATCATGACCTGAGCTGAAGGCAGAGGCTTAACCCACTGAGCAACCCAGGAGCCCCAAGGTGTCTCAATATTTATAACAAACTTCTTTCACCCACATTAGAGTTTATGTTAATGAGGGGACTTTTGGAAAGCACCTAAGGTTGGGGGCTGGTTTCCAGAGGAACCAACCTTGTGATTAGAGGGCTGGAACTTTCAGTCCCACCTCCTGACTGCTAGGGATAGGGGCAGGGGCTAGAGGCAGAATCAATTACCAATGGCCAATGATTTAATCCACTGTGCCTATGTAATAAAGTCTTCATTTAAAAAAAAAAAAAGACAAGGTTTAGAGAGCTCATGGGTTGACAAACTGGAATCCATCCCTGTGTCCCTGTGCTGGTCTGCAAACTCCTTTGGGACAGAAGCTCCTTTGTTTGGGACCTCCCCCTATGTATCTCTTCATCTGGCTATTGATTTATATCTTTTAATATCCTTTGTAATAAACCAGTAATCCAGTGAGTAAACTGGTTTCCTGAGGCTCTGATTTACATTTCCCTCATGATGTATGAAGTGGACCATCTTTCCATGTACTTATTGGCCGTTTGTATATTTCCTTTGGAGAAACATCTATTCAGGTCCTTTGCTCATTTTTGAGTCAGGTATTTTGTTGTTGAGTTGCAGGAGTTCTTTATATATTCTGGATATGAACTTATCCGTTACATGATCTGTAAATTTTTTTCACCATCTGTGGGCTACCTCTTCACTCTGTTGATTGTGTCGTTTGGTATCAGAAATTTTACATCTGGATGTGGTTCAAACTATTTTTGCTTTCGTTGCCTGTGCGTTTGGTGTCATCCGAGCATGGGATTTTAACGAAGAGAACGAGCCTTCTCGGAGACCTTTGCCTTTGCTGAGGGAGACCTCCTGCCAAGAGGGGACTCAAACCGTTCATCGCTGTTTGCTCCAATTGAAAAGGGAAGCATATGTGTTGACAACTGGTCCTCCAAATCATTTTTCTCTCTAAATGACTGTTTCCACCAGGCAAATTGCCATTTGCTCAAGGATGCTGGAGGTCAGCAGCAGCTGGTTTTTCACAAGCTTCTTGGCAACGTTGCATCCAATGCTACTTTTTACTCTAAGGAGTAGAACTCTGATTGCTGTCTCTGTGGTTTGGGTTTCTTCCCTACCTTTAGCGATGGAATTACTTGGTATCATTCTAGAATATACTCTTCTATGATTGGTGTGAGGAAAGCTGCTTGGCTAACGGACGAGGTTGCGGTGCCCGGGTACTTGCTCTCTGACAGTGCTCCTTCCAGAACAGGTAGTG
This sequence comes from Mustela nivalis, assembly GCF_964662115.1. Taxonomy (NCBI): domain Eukaryota; kingdom Metazoa; phylum Chordata; class Mammalia; order Carnivora; family Mustelidae; genus Mustela; species Mustela nivalis. The sequence goes on along the minus strand of NC_139032.1, from coordinate 85,885,432 downwards.
CACGGGGAACTGGGGAGGGGTAGCTTGCTGTCCTGGGAAATCCAGCTTTTATTGTTTTGTGTCTTACTTCCACTCTTCTTTTTTTTTGGTTGCAGTGTAAACTAATAATTCTTTTTTTTTTTTTTTAAGATTTATTTACTTATTTGAGAGAGAGCTTGTGCACGTCTGCATGCAGGCTGGGGGGCCAGTGGGCGAGAGAGAGAATCTCAAGCAGGCTCCCTGCTGAGCACAGAGCCCCATGCAGGCTCAATCCCAGGACCCTGAGATCATGACCTGAGCCAAAATCAAGAGTCGGACGCTCAACTGAGCCATCCAGGCGCCCCTAAACTAATTCTTAGAGAGTTATTAGTTCCAGCCCATGCTGACTCATGTTCTGTATTCACACCAGAATCCTGTCATCTTTTTATACTGGTACTGTTTTCCTGATAGCAGAGAAACTGGGCTCTGGAGTCAGACGGCCATGTTTAAATCTAGGCTCTGTCATGTGCCATCTGGAGGCCTTGGCCAAATTCCTCTGTCTTTGTGTCTTTGCTTCCCCATCTGTCAGTAGGGATAACAATGACCTCTAACTCCTAGAATTGAGAAGAATCAGCAAGAGAGATACAAACACTCATGCCGGATACATAATACTTGCTCAACGTATATGAACTACAAGTAGAATTACTATCTCTCTATTTTTTAATTCAGTGAAGCACTTTGAAGCCATGGATTCATTTTGTGACTGGGGATCTAAGGAAACACCACAATAACCATCCTTTGCCTCCTGGGTGGCCGCTCTCCTGACTTCGGTGTATTTGTCATTCTCGTGCGTGCATTTGCACATTTGCAACACATGTTCCGTAAGCATGCTGTAGTGCTTTTTATGAGGCTTTAACACCTTATATAAATGTATCATTCTGTGTGTATTCGTCTATAAAAGTCCCTTATCAGGGTCACGTGGAATGAGACCCACAGCAGATTTGAGCCAGGCCTGCCTGAGGGTGAGGTCTGTTCCCCTGGCCACTCTGCCATTCGGTATCCAAGGGAGGAATACCTGGTAGCGCATGGGGGCAGGTGAACTGGTCCCCGAGCCGGGTCTTGCCTCCTGGAAAGGCAGGGTGACCGGCTACAGCTCTTAGATCTGTCTTGGTCTAGGACTGCTCAGTTACTGAGTCAGCGCCATCTGCTTTGGCTTCAGAACCCCCAGTTCCTCCAAGAATATCTAACATCACTGGAGACTTTCTGGAGGGGCGGCCATGGGCTCCATCTGTGCTGCGTAACACGAAAGAACTGCCAGAGCATATAAAGGGCCCAGTCTCCGCTGCTGGCTGGTGGCGAGGGGGGTGGAAAGGAGGGAGGCATCAGAACTCTGGGTCAAAGCCTGTCAGAGACCATCAGGGAGAGACTAGCCAGCCACTAGCCTGGGCCTGGAGGGGATGGGCGGCCTGGAAGGAAGGAGCAAATGACATTTACTGCGCTTTAATGCAAATTCAGGTTAGAATGATTTAAAATTTAGGGGTACCTGGGTGGCTCCGTTGGTTAGGCGCCTGCCTTTGGCTCGGGTTGTGATCCTAGAGTCCAGGATTTGAGCCTGTGTTGGGCTCCCAGGGAGCCTGCCGCTTCTCACTCTCCCTGCTGCTACCCCTGCCTGTGCTTTCTCTCTCTGTCAAATAAATAAATAAAATCTTTAAAAAACAGAACGATTTAGAATTTAAACATTATAATCTTGGATTTCATTTGAGGGTGCTTGGTTACTGGGTCAGTGACTACTGCTATAAGATGGTGAGTGTCTGATGCCCCCCAAGCTGGAGTGTGTTTTGGGGGGGTTACTGCCTTACTCTTGGCCTTGGCTTCCTCATCTGTGAAACTGAGAAGGGAGCCACCCAACAGACGCAGCACACGAGGGGTCTGACGTGGAGCAGGGACTCAATACATGGTCACCGTCATCATCATTACGTCCCTATCTGGCAAGTCTCACCAGCAGACAGCTGGGTCGAGGAGCTGTAGCATCCGCCAACTGGCCTCAAGCTGTTAGATGTCTTCATGCCTTGAAGGAGATCAGGATTTAAATGAGACAGTGACTGAGGACCAGAGAGCAGAACCAGAAGTTCCTACAAAGAACCCCACTCCCTGTGCCTCCTATTCCAGCAGGTTTCCGGTGTGACCCCAACCCTAACTCAAGGCCAAACCCATCTCCGTCCATCCAGATTCTGAACAAGCTTCTAGAGCAATAGGACGCGAACCAGATTTTGATCTGGAAGGCTCATAAGGCCAAGGGTGTGGCAGCAGGAAGAGAGGAGAACAGGCAGATGGATAAAGTGCCTCATCGCCCTTTTGCCCTGAATGTATGGCCGCTGAGCAGGGAGCATCTGCGGTCTGTGAGTAGAGACGCCTTTCTGATAAGGACAAATAAGACCAGAAAGAGCTCCCTTGGCCACAAGCAGTGCCCTGTTGCTGCCCAGGGCCCAAGGCAAGCTTTGTGAACTGTCCTTGAAAGGGAGACCATTACAGATCCTAACGTGAGCGATGCTGACTGGGGTCCAGAAGACTTGGGGCCATAGCCGGGGTGGCGGTCTCATCTGAAACAGGCCACCGGAGAAGCCTTCCTCCTTCAACTCTCCAGAGCAAAGCCAGACCAGGAGCCATCGCGGACACCATGAATGGGTGCTGACTGATTGATTTATTAGACTCGAGCGCTTTAGTACAGAACGGTACGGAGATGATACATGTTTGTGCTTCAATACTTTCCAACACTGAGATTCTGAGAATTTCAAAGTAAACAAGTTTCAAGACAGACTAGCTTTTTTAAAATATCCTTTTGATAAATTATTTTTATATAAATAACAGAGAAAGGAAACCCAACATGTTCGACACACAAGGCCCTGAAGCGTGAGCCCTGTCGAGTCAGGGGCAGGGGACAAAACAAGCAGTGACAGCAAGAAACAAACCAGTGCAAGCACCTACAGTTCTGTCCTAAGGAAACGGGGATATCTTCATGGGGAGAAGGGAGACAGAGAGAAGGGGCCTGAAAACTAATCTGAGTGCGCCAGGGAGATTCCGAAGCCTTGAGAAGAGAACACCACGAAGCGTCTACCGGGGAGGGCGAGGAACGCGCTCCGAAAGGAGAGCGGGCGGCCGCGTAGAGCTAGCACACACCACGTCTGCAGGGACATCACGAGACAGTAATATGCACACAGTCTGCAGGGGTTCAAGGGCAGCGGGGGGCTGGGCAGGGGACATTTTTGTGACTTCCACTGTCATATTTTGCGACACCAGCAGCAGGACACGTGGTACCCTCACCACCGGAGAACGGAGAGCTGCTGAGTCTGGAGGATGACGCGACATCCTTTCTGCGTTTGCTTCTTTCATTTTTGCTTTAGAGCTAAGTTTTATACAGAGAATAAAATGATCATTTTCTCTTACAAGCACGACGACGTATGACCCCACACGACACAAAATAAAGTATTATGAAGTATCTTAAACTGAGGATAATCTGAGTGGGAACAGGGTCTGCATAAATCCAATGGGCTGTTTTTCTGGGGGGTTTGAAGTCTTAGGGGCACAGACCTTTGTCTACAGGAAAGGGCCCTCTGCTCAGATTCCGTTCTAGTTCATTCCTCACCTGGGGCTCTGCCCGTGCTGACCCCACTGAGAAAGAGGAGCTCTGTTGGGGGTGGTGCCCAGGGAAGGAAAGGGTCTGGCAAAAAGCCCAGCCTAACTGCTTCTCCAAGAGACAAAGGTCCTGGTGGGACTTGCTCCACACTCGCTGGGCACTGTGACTTAGGCTGTAAAGGAGGGGGGTGGGGTGGGGAGTGGTGACAGGCTTTGGGCAGGCAGCCCGGCACCAGGCCTGACTTCATGGGAACACCTCCAGCCCCTCCCACAGCCCCAGCACAGGGATGGTAAGCTACTGGGGAAGGCTAAGAGGTCGCTTCCAGCTCGAACCTCACAAGATGTCACCTGATCTTCACTGCTAAGTTTATCTGGATGAGAGCAGGCTGAGGGGGTAAGAACTGGAGTGAAGCCAACAGATTAATCCTCAGTTTGAAATATTCCAGGAACAGACATCTCTGTGATTCCTGAAAAAAAAACCAGGAACAGCCCCAAACGGATTTTGTAAAACACCCAAATGTCTACCTTCCCATACTCAAGCAATTTGCGCATGTCGCACTGGGTTATATACAAGGTCATGGAATCATAATAATGGGAAGAAGGTGTCCATTCATTCTAGAAAGTTCTACAACTTCTCCAGCAGTGTGTCCCTTACGCGGGAACTTTTCCTCTTAGGACACATGTAGAGGATACCCTTTTTAAAAAACACAATGCATTATTTTCTTTTGTTTCACACAAGAAGAGGGCATCATTAAACACGAGAACGCAGCGGCGACAGTGCCGGCCAGGGCGTGCAGAGCTGGGGGAGGCAGTGGAGGGACGGGGTCAGCAAAGTAACCGAGGCGGGCAGCGGTAGGGGCTGCGGAGCACTGTGGGAAGAGGGTTCGTTTTTTGGAGGGGTGGCTTATGTTTTTAACTGCTTATTTCTTCATCTGTTTTATTCAGTTTCTTCAGCGTGTCCAGAAGTTTCTGTGGGGTGAGAATGTGCGTGGATCCTGGGGGGGCAGAAAAGACAGTGAGCTTGCTGGCTCTGGTTCCCACCGCGTCTGCTTTCCTGCTCTCCGCTCCCCAGCTCTGCGCCCATTCCCCCACCCACACCCTGGTCTAGAGGAAGCAGGGAGGGGGTCAGGGGTAGGGTGTTGGGGCCACATCACAATAGGCCTGGGAGACATTTGGGGGCTGTAGATAAATAAAATACATCCTCTGGCTCAGGCAGGGCCCCAGGCTATATCAAGGAAGGAACCCGCCTCTCCGTCTGGGCTCAGCATCATTAGCCAGGGGACGGGGCGGCTGCATTTCTGATTCTCTGTTGCACTCGAGGTGAAGCCAGGGAGAGGAATTCCAAACCATTTGGCAGGGGAAAGGCTGGGAAGGGGGCGGGGGTGGTAGGGGGCTGTGTGTGGAAAGGATGGTGCCTGCTAGGGATGGAGTGATGTGCAGGGCACCCTGGGGGAAGCCCCTGACCTTGGGGAGCCAGCGGGCTGGTACTGCCCTCGCGGGTGGGACCTCAGGCGTGAAAGGGAAAGGGCCAGGGTACCTGAGGCCTTACCTTGCAGAGACCGCACATTGTAAGAGATTAGAAATGCTTGCAAAAAACTTAAGCTAATGGAATTAGATATACTTCTACTGCAAAAATAAAAAAATAAAATAAATAAATGAAGTCCTTTTTCATAAGGAGAGAGAAAGAGAGCTAAGAAGTGCAATAAAAAAAGATGCATGGACCGTGTGGCTTGGACATGGACTTTACTGGAACAGAACAGAAGTGACCGGTGTGTGAACATGAGGCCGGCACACATGCAGCAGCGGGCTTCAAAGAAAGAGGTCCCGGTGGGAGAGAACTGAACAAAAGAGCCGTACTTGAAAATGTGCCCCCCTGGAGGTGCGGGCGAGGGCATGGGCCTGTGGGGGTGGGGACAGAAACTGCAGGGGCCAGATTTCCACCCTGAGGGTGAGCAAAAGAAGGCTTTGGCTGGCTGGTTGGGGGTGACTCCAAGTACCAGGGTCCCGGTGCCTTCGACCACTATGCGCTCAGCTGACCCGTGACTGCTGGGACTGCAGGTCTTGAACCTGCCAGCCTGGTCCGTCCAGACCCGCAGCAAACTCGGAAAGCTCTTTCTGGCATGAGGGGCTTCTTCCAACGTCCCATCTACAATAGTTCAAGCCCTAGCCACCTGTCACCGCCCCGAGTGAGGACTTATAGCCTGCAGCAGCCCCTGCCCTCGAAAGCTGACCCATTGCTCTGCAGACCTCCCTGAAACCTACCAAAAGCGGACTCATTTCTGCGACTTTACTAATCTTCCTCGGTGTCCTAAAGAAGGTCAAAGGCTACTCCCCAAGCGAGAAAACAGGAACAAGCACTGCCAAATCCTTAACAGCGAACTACTGCCAGAGCGAGGGCCTTCCAAATCTCAACTCCATGCAGTCTGTGCCTCTAGAAAGCCTCTGGATATTTTGTGCAGAGATTAACTTGGGGTCTTTCCAGGTAAAGGCAGTAAGAGTGCACATGCCAGAGAAACCGTCCCTAATGCCCACCCTCCACACCATCCATCTGAGTTCCAGGAAACAAGGCAGAAGTCTCGATTTACTGGAAAAATCAAAAGGGAGCCTCTGGTCAGATGCCCATCCCAGAATGCTCCCTGCCTTGCTTACATGCAAACTCAAGATCTCAGGGAGGCCGAAAAGGGTTAAGGAACCCATGCTCCCAGAGCTTTCTACTATCTGACAGCTGACCATCTGGTGTTCCCAGTCTGACTGAGAGAAGTTTCTCTGCAACAGGCCTGAGAATTCCTGGGCCCAGATTCAGTGGATGTCTTTAAGACTGGCTCGTGTTAATCTGAGTCACCTGAGAGCTAACTTTTGTCACCCAATCACCTGTATTGTTCTAATACCTTGGTCAAGATTTTCACCACCACAAACTCTGCACACAGAGCTAGGTGACCCTGTGACCCACACGCTGCAAACCCACGTTTTGAACCCCCGGGAAGCTGACCAGGGAGACCCTCCAGAATCACATGGGGGGTCGACTGCTCTGAGGGTCCCTCTTATGCTCTGTAACCATAAGACTGAGAAATTTGAACGCTGGTCTCCAAACACAGTCACACCGAAGGCAGCACTGTGGCCCAGACACAGTGAGCTCTGCCAGGACAAGATCTTTCCTAAGAGAATCTGAAATTCAGAGAGTTCTTAGAGATCGGCCGGTCTAGGCATTCCCGGCTTTGGCCAAAATGGACCTACCAACCCAGACGACCTAGGGAGGCACCAGGCAATGTGTACATTTAAGAACAACCCAGGGGAGTCCGACGATCTGCCAGGCTTGGGAACCAAGCTCCGGTCCACTCCACATCCTAAAGATGGGAGAATGAAACCCTAAGTGAGTGCTTGTCTGTGGCCCTTCGGTGGCACGGCCAGGCCCAGAACCCATGCCACTGGTCTCAGCTCTGGGCACCTGGGCTCCTGGCCCCAGCAGGGGACGTGCAAGTGAATGCTTAAATGGCAGCTGGGCGATGGGCTGGCTCTGAATTCACATTCAAATTTGAGTCCCACTGAAAAATGAGACTTGACTCCAATGGGAATAAAGTAAAACATTCAATGTAAAAAACCAAAAACTTTCTCCCAAGGGCAAGTGCTGTGTAACAGCTTCTCGGAGCGCCTCCGCTGGCTTCGGATGGCAACTTGGACATTCCCTTGGGATTGCTACTTCTAACATAACCCCCCAGAGCTGGGGGTGACGGTCTAATGCAAAGACTTCCCTTCTGGACAACATGGAGAGACGAGTGATTAAAGGGATTAAGGTGAGTCTTGGGTGCCTCTGGGCACTTCAGCTAACCATACCAGCTCCCTTCAACCGGCACCTGGGGAAGAGAGGCGCTAGAGGACCGAGGGGGCGTTGGTAGCCACAAGCGGGGCCCGTCAGGGACACCCTAACCCACTGCTGAGCAGGAAAACTCATCTCTTAGAAGCTAAGTCACTGCAGACATTGACATTGACAGGAGACAACCCCGGCCCTCGCCTGTCCTGCACTATGTTCGTCTTTGGTCACCTGCATAGTCAAAACAGAAGGGGTCAAGTGCTATCTTTACCTGCCTTCCGACCTCCCCGGGATTAGGGCTCCTTGTCTTGCTTTTTCCTAACAGAACGCTAAAACACAACTCCGGCCCTCGCCTGTCCTGCACTATGTTCGTCTTTGGTCACCTGCATAGTCAAAACAGAAGGGGTCAAGTGCTATCTTTACCTGCCTTCCGACCTCCCCGGGATTAGGGCTCCTTGTCTTGCTTTTTCCTAACAGAACGCTAAAACACAACTCTGCCCCCGCCCAAAGCATTCCAGAAGCCAAGAGTATACAACTCGAGTCTATTCGTGTTCTCTGCTCAGACAGCAGCCAGGTTTCTCTGTGCTGACTGAACACGAAACAGAGGAAACCAGCCTGCAAGGGACGGGATGCTTCTGAAGCAGGGACTCCCAGAGCGAATCCTAGCGGGAGCGCCTGGGATCTGGGTTTGAGTCTTTCAGACCCTGTAAGGGGTCTGCCACTGCTGCAGCCAGACTCAGCATCTGTCCTGTAAGTCCTAAAATACATCCTGCAGCGAATGCCGATCGCCCCCCTGCCATCTGTACACAGAACCAGATGTCTCTGATTACCAACCGACCAAGGTACTTCTTCTGAACAATGACTTTTTTTTTTTAAACAATGACTATTTTTTAACAATTGCTTTTATTCACCACCTACTGGCTGCACTTTCTAGGGGAAGGCAGCTGGGCAGGATGGGGGGGGGGCAGCCCAGAGCCACGGCCATCCCACCGGCAGCTTCTCCCCTCCTCCTGCCCGGGGGAGCCCCCTCTCAGCCACAGGGAGGAAAGAGGAGATAAGCTGCACAGCTGCCTGTTCCGACCTTTAAAGCGAGTCCTTTTTTGGCCCAAGCACGTTCTCTTTACACAAACAAGCACGCTTCTGGTGCTTCCTGGTCGTGGTTCCGATGGCCCAGTCCCCTGAAGTTCATCAGACTGCAAATGCATGAGTGCGGGCCTGCAGACTGAGGCCCCCGAGCTGAACTACTGAATTAGATGGTCAGAGCTCGAGGTGCCTGGGGCCCTGCGATCCAGCCTCTCTCCTTTCTGCATACTGTGTGCATGGGAGGGGGTGGGGGGACCTCCTACAGTCCCACAGGTGCTCCCGGCAGAGCTGGGTCTCCGGTCCAGGCCTCGCCACTGCCGGCAGGTGACTCCTGCTCCACGACTCTCTGGACCACATCTCAGCCTGGGTGAGGGATGGGGGGTCCGGGGACACTGTCAGTAGAGTGCCCGAAGTCAGGCACACAGAGTGTGGCCTCATCCCAGAGTGCATTCGAGAGCCACAGTGACTAATGCCACAGTGGATTTCTTCAGGAACCGTCTGTCACGTGACACACCGGGGATGGGTGGCAAGAGAGAGGAGGGAGTGAGGGCAAGAACAAAAGCTAGACAACCTCCCGGACAGACACGGGCTTCCTGGGTAACAGGTAAAGGCACAAGCGTGCTGGGAGAGAGAAGGCACAGTCCCTCGAACAGCACACTGTGTGAGGAACGGGTTTTAACCAAAAGATTCTCAGATCTCACTCAGAGACTTCAGTGCGAGAGGGGACTATGATGACTCAGCTCTGGGGAAAATCCACAGGAGAATGAAAATAAAAGCGATCACTGAAAGGGTCAGTGACTACTAAGGGCTGTTTCCCCCAGACCAACACGAGACCTGAGCTTTCCAGTGGCGGCTGGGGTTCACCAAGTACAGTGGCTCGTGACCCCATCACCGCTTAGAAACTGTTCCTCGAGCTGAGTGCCTGTCCTGGGAAAAAGGACTTTCCAGGTCTAACCACCACTGATGTGGAGTCTACTCTGACACGCTCTGACGCGCTCCAACGAGCCTCCTTCATGATCGGGTGCCTGCGGATGTCTCCACTGGACCTCTGCCTTCTGAGGGTGGCCCCTCGAACGCCTGCAGGCCTCACGCTCTAGTTCCCATCCCCAAAGGCGGGATGCTATGTGTCCCCTGCCTGGTCCCCATCCCCAAGGCAGGGGCCGGCAGGCTCGCAAGCCACACACGCCTCCGGCCTCCCTCAGCTTCAGCTCCTCTGAAGGACTGGTCGCAGCAGTTACGAGCACTTTCGGATTAAAACCCAGGGGGCGGCACTGCCTGAGTAGCAGGTGACGCAGGGCCCGAGTGAGCTGGCAGGCCGGGGCCCAGAGGCTCTCGCGGCAGGGTCTGTGAAGGCAGCACCGGACACATTTTCAATCGGTGTTAAGAACTGCAAGCATTTTCTTGTTGAAAGAAAATCAAATAAATAAACTAAAAAGGGAAAAAGAAAGAAAAAGTGTGACGGAATAATCAAAGAAAGCCCTTCAGAATGGAAGAGTTTCTTTTCTGTAATAAGCTGCTTTTACTTTGTTTCTTTGGCTCTCACTCCATTGTTGGAGCCTGATCCTCAAAAGATACCCTAGAGGACTCCCTGAAGTCGGGGTGTCTCAGGTCCATGAGAAATTTGGTGGGAGTGAGAATGTGAGTAGAACCTGCGGGAGAACAGAGTCCAGCTGACTGCTTGAACAACGGTACGTTATAGGAACATGCCAACTCAGGCCTACATTTTATGCAGCCAATGAGGTACGAGAAAGCAGGACGCGAGCACGCGCACACACACACAGGCCTCCAGGACAGCCGGCATGCACAAAGCGGGTGAGGCCACGCTGCGGACGTCAGCTGTCTGCGCAAGGCCGCTCCATGAATCAGGGCAACTTTCTCTCCCCGGGGTTCCACCCCCCCAACAGGGAACTGCCAGTCAGGACCAAAGTCGAAGTGGGAGATTTACATCAAAGCCTGGCTGTGACAGCTTCTGCCCAGGAAAGCTGCATTTGAGCTGAAAATTATCAGACGTGTGCATGCAACAAACACACACACACACACACACACACGAGTAGGAGATAGCTTTATCACGGGGTCCATGTAACAAAAAGGAGAAAACAGTACAGGGAGAAGTAGTGGTGACCAGGTGGGGAAGTTCCAGGGAGTGGGGAGTGGGAGGAGAGGATGTCCAATCTCTCCACTGAATGGTGGTCTCTAGAAAGGGGGTCGACAGTGCGAGGTCCATCTTGACACACCCGGGAATGGCCACATGGACTGGTCTGCAGAACCTGGTCACTCTGAGAGCTGGGGGGCACTGTGACCGGGTTGCCCCAAAGCAGAGGTGTAAAACGGACACAGCTTGTAGAGGTGAGGGAAAGGCTAGGGCAGTATGTGCTGACAGCCTTTAGTCAATCAAGGTCAAGAGGCACCCTGGGCAGGTGTAATCCATTTTGTTAAGGGCAAGATGGGGCCAAAAAAGGCATTGAGAGAAAGCATGATTTTTCTCAGCTTGCTCTTCCCCTGCCAGCCCTAGAAACTGTGGAAAGCAGTAAAGTCTTCCACCGCCTTAATTCAGCTCTAATGAGTTGCTTCCTTTCTTCTTGAAAGGAAACACCAGAAAGGGTACGGCCGACCTAGAAGTGGTAGGAACTGTAAGGCAGCGGGGCCCCTTCGCAGAGTCTGGCAGTCGGGCAGTATGTTTCGGGCAATATCTGCTCTCACGCTGTGTCTGTCCGTCTCCAACTGACACGTAAAGGAGGGGGCGAAAATTTACCTTCCATTCATTAAGCGTCTTCCGGATATGAGGCCCAATGCTAGGAAAATGCAAAGTCCCACCTCAGGCTCAGCGTAAGGCTTATTATAAGTGGGTGTTCTTAACCCCGCTGGGTTGGGTAAGGAAATCACGGTCCACCCAGAGGTGGGGCACTTGCTCAAGGTGACCCACTTGGCAGTGGCCGAGCAGGGACGGGAGTCTGGGCGTGTTGGAGTCTGTGATCGGGCGCTCCCCACCGCTTGCAGCTGCCTTGCATCACGAGACCCAGTGCAGACATGAGGAAAGAACCCTTGGCCCCTTAGCTGCGGCTGTCCACAAACGTGGCTAGAGACTAAGTTTTGCAGGGGCAATGGAGAATCGAAGACAGAATGAAACACCGAAGCATGGAATGGGTCAGAGTGCGATGAAGCAGCCCCTTCCGTCGGGAGTACACGCCCCCACTCACCTATTAGCACTTCCCACTTTCCATTGGCTTGGGTCACCTCGTAAGCACAACGCATCTCGTTCAGGCTCACGCCCCCAAGGATGAAAATAATGAGGCGGGGACCACTGCGGTACTCCCCTGGGGCCTTATTCTTATGCCAGTGCCCGTAGCGGGCGCTGGGGTCCAGGGGAGAGGGAAAAGAGGAGAGGGAGGGAGGGAGAGAGAGGGAGAGAGAGAGAGAGATTAATTATGTTTATCTGCACTGAAGTATTTAGTATTCCATACCTCAATGACTTATTCACACATTCGTCTGCACACCAGTGACCGGAACAGAGTAGTAGAAGTGTTGGTCCAGCTGAGCCGCTGTGCACGTTATCAGAGGGTCTGGCGGCCCATGCTGTGAGCCTGTCACTCTCTTGGAAACATACAGGCGACAGGCAGGCTCAAGTTAGCTTTAAAGTTTGACGTGTTACATACAGCTTCGCCCCTCACGGTGGTTGAGGGGCTTCTGCTCTCGAGCGTACAGGTTTCTGGACGTGTCTGGGACACTCCGCCGGCAGTGAGCGGTGACGACGGAGACACGGGCCGTCTTCAGGTTGATGCGGATTCTCGCACTGAGCACCTCACCAGGCCACGGTCTCCCCCAGCACCGGGGTGGCGACCTGAGGGCGAGTCAGCTGTGCCCACCAAGAGCTCGCGGCTTAACTGGGGTGGGTGGGGAGGAGGAAGCAGGCTGGGATCGTGCTACCGAGGAGCTCAGTGCTACCGGGACACACACAGGTGAGCTCAGTGCTACCAGGACACACACAGGGGAGCTCAGTGCTACCGGAACACACACAGGGGAGCTCAGTGCTACCGGGACACACACAGGGGAGCTCAGTGCTACCGGGACACACACAGGGGAGGGCCTTCTAGCACCATTCGGGCCTCACTGGAGAAGTCTTCCCAAGAGATGGGACACTGAGCTGCCCCTGAAAGGCATTTCAGTGGTGGGACGGTTCCCAGAGGGGTTCCCTTGCCCCTGGGCTTCTCTTAGAAAGTGTTCACCTTATCCTTAGAAATAAGAAGAAATGAGTTGCTTCCAGGTTAAGAAAATGGGGGAAACAAAACAAAAAGCAAAACAAGGAGAGCGAGTCTCTACTGAAATTTCCACCCTTATCCCTGACTCTTGACAGCATTAAAGTCACTTTCCAATCCTGAAGGTGCTGGGGGTCAACCCAGAGAGAGAATCCTTTGACAGCCTGCCACCGTCAGCCCGCCTCACTGCAGCACTACCGGGAATTTTGAATTTCACCCCGACGTTGGCAATCAACATCCGGCCTCCACTGGCGTCAGAGGGGATGCGCAATGCCACAGGGGCCACGTGGGCCTCCAGCCTCAGCCCGGGAGAAGGTCTGAAAGTGAGGGCTGGGAGGCAAGAGAGAAGACGGGCAGGCAGAGCACGAGCAGGGAGCACGGGGAGGTCATCCGGCAGGGCGTGCTAGTCCAGGGCCCTGGCACGCCCTCTTAGGAGCTGGGAGCTCCTGTTCCAAGCTCAGGTGTTCACTGGCAGCTGCCAGGAGCCACGCCAGGCTCTCGCTGTTGGAGAAAAACAGCAGCACCCTGGCCGGCTGCCACCCCAGGAAAGGTGCTGCTCTGGGTCAGGGAACAGCCTGGACCACACGGACAAGAGAGGTCAGGAAGAGCCTGGAGGCGAAAAACCTTCGAGGCTCATCACAGAGCAAAGCAGGAAAGGCTTCCCGAGGCTCGGCAAGGAGGGGAAAAAGAGGACATGCTTCTGAAAACAGATCCTGGAAGATGCAGTGAGTGACCAAGAAGATGGAGTGCTGGAGAACCCGGGGAAAGAAGCATGGATTGCAATCTACTTTCAACTCCAAGCTGAAACGTCTGAGCACCACCAGGTGTGTAAACCCAGTAAACCCAGTAAACCCAAGGCATCCACACTTCCACCATCTACATATCCATCAAGAATGATTCGGAGAAATGCAGCTCTGTGCAGACCACGTGTTCATCCCCTTCTTAATTAACTCTAGAAGTAACTCATCACAAGTGAAAGCAGAATACACTGAGCATCTACTTTGTGCCAGGCTCTGTTTTAGCAACACAAATCCTCACTCTCACAAGGCTGACGTTCTAGCTGGGGGAGATTGGCCGTAAACAAGAGAAACGCAAACACTTGATGTCGTGCTGGTTTAAACTACGGAGCGGACAGAAAAGGAACAGGGGAGACGAGGTACTGGGAGGAGGCTAGCACTTTTTTTCTTTATTTTCTATAACACCTTTACTGAGAGATAATTCATGTCCTGCAATTCCCTCATTCAATACGTGCAATTCGGTGGTCTTCAGTACAGTCACAGAACCATGAACCGTCACCAGTCAATTTCAGGCTATTTTCATCACCCCAGAAAGAAAGTCCATACCCATTAGCAGTCACTCCCCATCCCCAGCAATCTCTCTTCTACTTTCTGTCTCTACAGGCTTGCCCACTCTGGACATTTCAACGTGTGGACTTTTGTGACTGGCTTCTTACACTTCATATAGTGTTTCCAGGCTTCACCTATGTTGTGGCACATGTCAGTGCTTCATTCCTTTCTTTGGCTGGGTAATATTCCATTGTATGGACACACCATGTTTTGTTTACCCATTTATCTGTTGAAGGAAATTTGGGTGGTTTCCACTTTTGAGCTGTTATGAATAGTGCAGCTAGGAACACTGGTGTAGTGTAATGTCTAAAAGGATAGTTAGGGAAGGTGGGGCAGATAAGGGGCAAGCCACGTAGATATACCAGTAGATATACTGGGGACAGATCATTTCAGGCAGAGGGGAAAGCAAGTGCAAAGGTCCTGAGGCAGAAGTAAGCCTGTGTGCAGAGAAGGAAGCTAGCATGGCAGAAGTGGAGAGAACGAAGGAAGGAGTAAGGAATGAGTCAGAGTGGAGTGGGAGCCGGAGGGTGAAGGGCCTGTGCTCCGGCTGTGATGAGAAGCAGTGGGAGGGTTCCTGTGGATACTGCTGCTTCCTAACAGAACTACCCTGTGGCTGACAATGTACCAGAGATGGTCCCACTTCTCCCCCTCGCTGGCTCAGGGTTCTCACTCACCTGACTGCGGTGGTACTAAAGGAGGCAGAGGAGCGCGTAGAGATGTAAGGGTAGTGCTTGGTATCAAGTTTGTCTTCAATAGTGTCCTGGAAAGAAAAGAGACAAATCTTTGGATTTTGTCATTTGTTTGAGAAGGGCTGACAGAACCAAGGCAAGATGATTCAAAGAACAAGTCCCTTAGCACAGTGACACGGCCAAGTTTGCAACGACCAGAGCTCCCCCGCCCTGCTGCCCATTGCAGATGCCTCGTGTTGTGCTCCGCAGGGCCAGACGTTCTACAACAGGCTGGTGCACTGAGATCAGTCTGCAGGTCTGCTTCTTTAAGAGAAGTTTAAAAAATAAAAACTGCAGTGGGGAGCCTGGTTGGCTCAGTTGGAAGAGCAGGCGACTCTTGACCTTGGGGTCCTGAATCCAAGGCCCATGTTGAGTGCAGAGATTATTAAAAAAAATAACTGTAAGCAAAACCAGACCACATTAATTTTCCTTGATTCTCTTCTGTTTTTTCTTTTTCTTTTATATTCTATGTGAGGTGTGGATGCCGCATTCTGTCCAAAAAAATCCTGACACTTGCCTTCAGTCTTATAGAATCTAGGCACAGGCAGAATCTCACAGGCAAGACCAAACCTTACACCTTCAGTTTTCCAAGGGTTTAATTATGTGGTGGGTGGATTCCAGCTATGCACCTCCTGCTGCCTAGAAATCTCCACTCCTCTTAACAGCTACCATGTGAAGCCTACACATGTCTTCAGGGGGCTGGGGGGAGGGGAAGGAAAAGGAAGCAGAGGACAAAGGAGCACATGAGACAGAGGGGTGGGCTTTAATTACACTGCAAAGAAATGTGATTGGTTTCTAGATGTTCATGTTCACCCATCCTTTGGGATTGTGGGTTTAAAAATAGGAAGTTGACTCAGTACACACATTTAAAATATACTTATTTTAACATATAAGTCAGCAGGAACATGGACTGTTTGAATTGACAAAGGAATTCTGGGAAAGTCCCTTCATTGTCAGGACCCCAGTCTTGTCCACCTATAGAGAGCAGGAGCTGGACAGTGTAGCGCCAAGACCCACGCCAGAGATCTATGAGGCAGGATTCTAAGCAGGGTTTCTCTGAGCTACAAACAGAGAGCAGAAGGACAACTCACATTCACAAATACGAAACATGTACTATATGCAAGGCACTGAGCCAAAGGACACGAGGTGAAGGCAGAGGCCGAGGTATAAAAAAGCTGACGCCAAACACTGAACAGATACGTATACGTAAAGGGTATCCCCGACACACACTACAGGAGACCGGGGCAGCCTCTGTGGTGCTGGGCGGTCAGACAGGGGCAGTGTGTGGGAACAGTCAGAGCTGACGGGGACTTTGAAGGAAGGCAGGGCTCAGAAGTGGAGAGGGAGAGCACCACAGGCAAGGGATGGATGTGAACAGAAGAGCAGAGGCAGAAACACGCCTGTGGGGTCCCTGACTAATGCGGAGTCTTAGGGAAGGACTGGCTCAGGTCGCATCCCTAAGGCCACTCCACACCTGCACCCTTGGAGGGGCACCTGCTACCCATCTGACGTGTACATGCTGGGATGTGTTTGGTTCTTTGGATACAGCACCATCGAGGGGTCTCTACTATGGGGCTATGTCATAGGGGTCATGGGGGTCTGCATCTGATAGCCTCTTCCTAAACCCTCAGGACAAGGCTGTGGGGCCTAAAAGAGCCCTAAGATCGGATACAAATCCTCCTGGACAGATAAGCCCAAGCTATCCCCGCCACCCCACAGCAGGTGAAGCCGCAGGCCTCTAGGCTTGGACGTGAAGAGCCCTGGCCCTGGCTATCGCCCCCACACCCACACAGCCCTTCCTTGCTGACCTCCATGATGTCTTTAATGATCGGAGTCCACCGCGAGAGCTGGTAGGTCTGCTCACTGATGCGCTCCTTCCGCTCTGGCTTGCTCCTACGGCGCAGTGTGGACTGAGGGCAAACACATGTGAGATTAGATGGTGTCATGGGTCATTTGGGCCCCTGAGACTTTGCTGGCCCTTGGAAATTGCTCCTGAGGACTCCTTCCGAGAGTCAGCACAGGCAGAGTACAAAGTGGGAGGGGTTTTCCTGGAAAAGTTCAGCATGTGCCCCTTAGGCTTTTGCCCAAGAACTTGGAGCAAACTTGGTTCTTTAAAGCCATTAAAAATGGCAAATGTGGATCAAACATATAAGTGGCATTCAGATAAATCCTGGTAGTGGGGCCCCGGGAGGCTCAGTCAGTCAAGTGTCTGACTCTTGGTTTCAGCTCAGGTCATGATCACAGGGTCATGGGATTGAGCCCCGCTTCAGGCTCTGTGCTCAGCGGGGAGTCTGCTTGAGATTCCTTCTCCGTCTGCCCCTCCCCCAACTGGCAAATACACTCTCTCTCTCCCTGCCTCCCGTCTCTGTAAAATAAATAAAATCTTGAAAAAAAAAAAAATCCTGATTGTTACAAACATAGTTTGCTTTTAATTATAGGAGAAATGCTGCTTTAGATAGGACTTGGTCTTTGATTTTGCTTCAACAGTCCAGGTGCACAAGTAAACCATCTCCACTCCTATTTGGGTGCCTCTTGTGAACAAAGGTCTAAAAACACCAAACTATATCCAGTTCTAGGTCCCTGGTCTGGACTCCAGGACAAAGTTTTTGACTCTAAGATTCCAAAAGAAGTACAATTTCAACTCCAGTGTTAGGGCACTGCTGTGTGACTGACAACCCTAGGAAGAAGCTATACACTGAGGTTCCTAGCAGAGAGCTCTGAAGAGGGCTCAGGCCTCCTCCTCCAGTTCTGGAGTCCCTGTGCTGTGTGGCTGGGCTTCCCAGACACCCTGTCCTGGCCTGGTTCTGAATCATCACCAGTGAAGGACCAAGTGGCAAACCTGCTTGATGCTAAGCATTGTGTTCTTGCCCTAACAGAAGATGCTAGACCTGGGTGTGCAAAGGTGTGCTGAGCCAGACTGACCTCAAGACCCAGAGGATGAAGCTGGCGGGACTCCTGTCTGGGGCCGGTTTCAGAAAAAAAACAGCTCAGCTTTAATGACTCTGTACAAATCCTGGTTCTGGGAGTTACACTTCTATTTTAGTACATCTCTATGCCTTTATTCCCTCCAATTTTATGCTTTCTCTTTCTCAGTGTTGAGTGTATCACAAGTCACCTTAAGTAAATCAGGGAGAAAAGATAAGACAACAGTTTCCCTTCTGCCTCTCCCTCCCCATAGGCAAGGCTGGCCCCTTACATCAGTGACGATGGGCACCCCCAGGTGAGCCATGTTGGTGATGATCTCGCTGTCCTCCGGGGGGATCTGGGCGTGCTGGATCAGTTTATTCAGGTTCTCCTCAGTGATGCCTGTGAGAACAAAGCCCCCGGTCACCGCACCTGGCCACTGTGTGATGACACAGTCAGAAGCAGAGCCGATCACCTTGGTGGGACTGTGCCCATTCTTCTCAGAGTGACCAGAAATGAATCTTTACCACATCAACTTTACTACAAGATGAGGACAAAATCAGCATTTCGATTCCATTCTAGCCACCCTGTCCCAGGCTATGACCAACAGCAACTGCCCCATTATGGTCTATATTTCTTTCCATCTGTCTCCTGCTTCCCAGCCACCCCTGCCCACCCCACCCACACTTAAGTCAAGAATCTCAGTGTCCATCTCCTGCATAGCGGACACTTATGGGCAACTATGATGTGGGTAAAAATCAGCTATTTAAAGGCAGAGATTACCGATGTGATGCAAGCATCTGGAGACGTGCCCTCACAAACTGGCTTTGCGGTCAGTGGCCTCTCCCAACTCCCACCCAGCCCTTCCACGGATGCCACAGCTTTATTCCCTCTGGAATTCATTGCCTCCAGCTGCAACTCATTTGCTTACATCTCCCCAGGGGTAAAGAGCCCCCAGGATCTCCGTATTGAATTCCCTGTCCATGTCTCCTAAACTACTTTTCCACTTTGTCTTCTCTCTCCCACCTGCCTCGTTGGCCCAAGGAAGGGCCTCTCCCGCTTCTCTGTCCCACCATTCCTACCATTCTTCAAAAAGATGTAGAGAAGGATGATGCGGATTTTGTCGTAAGTGCTGACATTTGCATCCAGCAGAATGGGGACGATGGCTCTCATGGGGTCCTTGATCTTCTCCCCTTCAGCATCTGTGCCCATGGCCAGGTCCTGCAGAAAACACACGACGTTGGCCCCATGTGTGGGGACAGTCTTGGTGGATGGGGAACTATTAGACAGTTGGTGGTCTGTAAGTGGGATTTGTCCCTTGGCTGGGGAAGGTCCTATGTAGGGGCTTCTGCTTCACGACGCCCCGTCCTCAGCACTGGCGTCATCAGCATTGTTTCCTATGGCGTCAGTGAGAAGTATTGACAGCCCCAGGGTTCACTTTGCAAAAATAGAAACCACCGTGATTTTTTTCTGCCATCTTTGAAGGCAGGCAGCTCCCTCCGGGTGAGTGGCAGCGTACCCGCGCCAACTCCTCAGGTCAAGCCTCAATCCTGGTGGGGCCTCTAGATGTATGAAGCCCTGCTGAGGAATCAGGGCTGAAAGAGCTGCACTTCCCACACCGGACAAGCTTTGGCATTTTAAGGGGCCGCTGCCGGGCTAGACTCTTCCCATGCTCCCCGTTGGCGCTGCAAGACATGCTTTTTGAGTTTTAGCTACTCTAGGTTTTTGAACTGTTTTTAATCTTCCAACCACTTTTAGGGCGAGGAAGAAAACAAGGACTCCTGAACCACAAATCCAACCCAGGCAGATGAAGGAGGAGAGAGGGGCTGGCAAAAGGAGGACGAGAGAGCACCAGGACGCCCCGCTTCAGGACTCGGGCAACGGTCAGATCCGCTGTGGAGGGGCCAGAGAGGGTGGCCTCAGCAAACCAAGAACCCTTCACTCTGTTCTCAGAGGCCAGCGGCTGCCACTCCCCCCGGAGCCGGGACAGGACTGGCCCTCATGAAGATTCCCACCTCTAAGACCCCACGAGTCCACAACTGTCTCGTCTCGAGTTCGTGGTCTGTCCGGGTTGAGGACGGTGAGCGCCCCCAGACCCCTTCACCTCTCAGAGCTACCACCAGCCTCAAAGTTGTTTGTTCAGCGGGACCGAGTCTAATACTCTCTAAAGGGCCATTTCTATGTAACAAGTTCAACAAATACTATGGAACACTTCCGAAAAAAAGTACTTTGCCAAGGATTCACCTTGACCACATTTTTACTGATGTAGGGATACCCTATTTCCGGACAATCCAGTTCTTTTGGAGAGGATACCCTGTGCTTGCCAAGATTGTCCTTGAAACTGACGGACTTTCTCAGGGCCACCTCCCCTTGGAAGAGCGTCAGTGAATCAGGACAGGTCCGACAAACCCAAGCTGGCCTGTCACATCACACCAGAATTTGTAAATCTCAGCTGCACACCGAGAACCCGCGCTGTTCTTTCCCACTGAGGCTTCACGCTCACCTAATGCCCTCCCTTGCCGTAGCAGCTGGCCCTAGCTAAGGAACGTTCTCATACTTGGAAAACGGAAGGCCAAGTTTAGTGACTCCACACAACACTCCTGGAAAATGTGGCAACATCGTTATTTCCCTTTGCAGATGAGGAAAATAAAGCAGAAATAGGCACATCAAACAAATCAGTGACAGAGATAAAACTCACATCCCAAACTGCTGATTTTCAGTCCTAATCGTGATCAGGGAGGCTGTGAGTGAGTTTCTGACATGCTACTGCACTAGCTTTTCTCAGCATCTAGGTCTCCAAAGCTGGTGTGGCCACGGCAGGAGAAAAATACACTCAGAATATAAAACTCAGCCGGCCTTGTCAGTATAGGGTTCAGAGATCCATTTATCTCTCTAGACATTCCGGGGAGCCAGTAGAAAGTCAGACATGCAAAATCCAAATGACACAGCATTCCAGACCAATCTAGTCCCTACCATTGAGAGCGGAAGTGCACTGATTGGCTCCAGAGTTGAGACAACGTGATCTAGTAGACTTCTATATCCTATGATTCTGCAGGATGTTCAAGGTCAGACGTTACAATTCAGCTGGGTCAATGGGCATGGCAGAAAGAGAAGGAAAGGTTCCTACCTGCTCTACCCGGCAGAGTTTATCCACAGTGCCTTGGTAATGCTTCATGCAGTCCTCAGCCAGGTGCAGGTGAGTCGAATACTGGGAAAAAGCAGAGAATGTGTGATCAAGAAATCACTCACTGGCTTATGCCATATTTCCTGAGCTCCTACTATGTATAAACACTAGGCAGTGCAACGGGGAGATGCCAGCCTCATAAAGGGGATAAAACGTGCATTCCAACAGGAAGGCAAACATCATGACAGAAAATTCTGTGTGTCGAGAGAGGGGGACAAGCCACATTCTCAAGGAGGCAAGTGGAGGGAGGAATCTTTTATGGGGGTGGGGTGGTATGATGGTTCTAAGTGTGTCCACGAGTTCTTGGAGAGCCCTCCTTCTGAGAGGTGGAGCTTAACTCCTCCCTCCTTGGGCATCAGTGGGATTCAGACTTGCTTCTAACAGAGAGTATGGAGGACGTGATGTAGGACACCCCAGGTCAGGATGGAAAAGGCTCTGTGACTCCCTCCTGGCTCTCTCCCTCAGCTCATTCACGCTGGGGGAGGCCAGCTGCCACGTCATGAACACGCTCAAGCAGCCCAGGGTAGGGGCCTGTGATGTGAGGAACTGAAGGATATAGAGAGACAAAGATGAAGAGGAGGAAAGAAAGTCACAGCAAATAAGCTATCCAGCCTTTCAGCTTTTCCTAGTAAAACTGGAATTTGATTAAAAACCTGTGGATTTCAATGTATCAGTCAGTGAGGCTCTGAGAGGTCTTACTGCAACTGCTGATATCAAGATTCAAATCCATTCTTTGGGATCGTCGTACCTTGCTGAGCTCTTTCTGGTACTGGGGCATCTTCTTCAACATCTGGGACAGGTCCCGCATGGTGGTCTACAAGGGGAAGGAAAATATATAATCTCAGTCCAATGGCCTTGACCTAAGAGGCTGTGCAAGGGTGGTGGGCACAGGGCAGGACAGTAGCCAGCACCAGACTTCCCAAAAGTATGCTCAGAAATTCTCAAAATGAATCTGTTAAACCTGAGATCACTGAGGGTTTGGATTTCCAGGCCTCTGGTTCAAAAAATTATTGATCCAAATACCATGAGTATCTTATAGGTGGGGAACTGAACTCCAAAGTATAGCAATCATGTTTTATTTATTGGACTAGAAAGTTACTGAGAGCATAGTTTTTGCCAGGAAAGAGCAACTGGTCTTCTCTGAGCTGCTTTTCTGCATACTCAGCTCAAGCAGTCTTGAAACTGAGTTCCCATTTCATCCCAGCAGGAAGGCTACAGTTGTGTAGACAGGTAGGAAGAAGGTGGGAAAGGGCTGAGATGTGCATCTTGACAGGTGAAAAGGGGTCTGTTTACTTGCTAAACTGTGTGGCCCACCTAAATCCATTCTTATCCAACAAAAATTTACTGAATTACCACTATCTGCCAGGTGAGGTGCTGGAGATACAAGAACAAAACAAACAAAAAAAAGAGAAATTCTTGCCTTTGCAGAGCTACCGTCTAGCAGAGGAGCCATTCCGACTTCAGAAAATCATGAATGTGGGTGCATAAGTGCATAGAGGCCCCTCACTGGTCGAGGGAGGAGTGGGGAAGGTTTTCCTGAGAAAATGATACCTGAGCCTAAGGACCAGGACTTCACGAGGCAAGGCCCAGGCAAGGAACTCAGGCATGACTGGAGCAAGGTGGTGGTTGCAAGAGGGTGGGGGGCAGGCCTGATGGCCCAGTGCTGTAAGGTGTGTCCATGGGTGAGACTTGATTCTATTTGGAACAGAGTCACCAAATGGTGTTAAGCAAGGGAGTGACACAGTCAGAGCTGTATTTGCCTTGGCCACGATGGCTAAGCCACCTCTGACAAACAGTCAGGGTAAGGAGAGGACTGGGCAAGTTATGAGTTCCAATTCTACCACAAGCTAAAAAACGGTTTCATGGTTCTCTTGCTTAAACTGAATTACGATCTACAATAGTGAAGATTAATCTGCAGAGTAACAAAATGAAGATCTCTACAAACATCAAAAGATGGAGGCTTTGATCTCAACCTTGAAGGCAAAAATAAGACAAAGTGATGTTAGATAAAGAGGGCATTATGCGGGGTGCCTGGGTGGCTCAGTGGGTTAAAGCCTCTGCCTTTGGCTCCGGTCATGATCTCAGGGTCCTAGGACCGAACCCCACATCGGGCTCTCTGCTCGGCAGGGAGCCTGCTTCCTCCTCTCTCTCTGCCGGCTTCTCTGCCTACTTGTGATCTCTGTCTGTCAAATAAATAAATAAAATCTTTAAAAAAAAAAAAAAAAAAAAGAGGGAATGATGACCCCCTAACTCCCTAGTCTTGTCCCAAGGAGGCGCCCTGCCAGCCAGCTCCCAAAGAGAAGACAGGGATTAGCCTAAATGACGTGTTTACCTTCTCTCCAGTGTTCATTCTCTTGCTGGAAGAAAAATCTTTCAGGGAACGGGTGACTTCCCTAGAAGACAAAAGGAGGCAGCTAAATTTCACAGCAATACCTTGGGCCTCCACGTGGATGCTACAGAAGCCGTGTGAGTCTTCCTTTAGGAACATGTGGCAACTTTCCCTGCCAGTAAGGTATGCACTTAAAGTGATTTTTCTAAAGAAAGATTTTATTCATTTATTTGACAGAGAGAGAGCAGGAGAGCACAGGGAGGGGGAGTGGCAGAGGGAGAGGGAGAAGCGACTCCCCACTGAGCAGGGAGACAGACTGATGCGGGGCTCCATCCCAGGACTCTGGGATCATGATCCGAGCCAAAGGCAGACACTTAACAGACTGAGCCACCCAGGTGCCCCTTAAAGTGATTTTTGAAGAAGAGAGAGAGGGATACAACACTTTCCTAACTAACATTCTAAACCAGGGTCTCAGGGGTGTGTGTGTGTGCGTGCGTGTGTGTGCATGCGTGTGTGTGCATAGGATTATCTGAGAGAAGAAATTATTAGTACATCTATCTATGTTTATTTTACTCTATTCTTCTTAAATTCATATGTTTCTATATACTGTAAAATATATATTTTACAATTAATTATATACTTGATTCATAAATAAACTTGCATATTAGAAATAGGAAGCAACATTTTCCTAAGACTGAGTGATCCAAAAAGTTTGGGGACCACTTTTCTGAACAACTGAACTATCCAGGCTATGTTATTTTCCCATTCTTTCTTGTGAATATACTGAGGATATCACCAACTCAATGTAATAAAATGTCTTTCTGCAAAAGCAGAATTGCTATCTGGTGTTAAACACATTCAGGTGTTAGGGGCACCTATGTGACTCAGTAGGTGGGTCATGGTCTTGGGGTCCTAGGCTCAAACCCCACACTGGTCTGGTGGAACTCCCTTCTCAGCGGGGAGCCTGCTTCTCCCTCTACTTCTGCCCCTCCACCCCTGCTTGAGCTCTCTCTCTCTAATAAATAAACAAAATCTAAAAAGAAAAAAAAAATTAGGAGTTTGAAACATTTTCAGAGCAAGGTACAGGTTCCATATATACCCATCAGCTCTTGCTTGGAAATTTTAGGGATGACAATAGTGGAAGAAGATTACCCATCAGCTATATAAAAGAAAATCAAATTGATGCAGCGGAATCTGGATCTTCCAATGGAAGAAATTGGCTTCCTTGCTTGCTTGCTTGTTTGATTTTTAAGTAAGCTCCATGTCCAACGTGGGCTTGAACTCATGAACCTTAGGTCAAGAGTCGCATGTTCTACTGACTGAGCCAGCCTGGCGCCCCAGGGACTGGCTTTAAACATTTAGTGTTTACAAAGCATTTCCTGAGAGCCATGGATGTTTCCTAAAAATACTAAGAGCAACCTGAACACAGAGTGGGTTTTCTCACTTGGTGAAGCTTGTGCGGCTGGGGCTGGGATTAGAAGGGATTCATCAGCACAGTCGGCTCGCTGTGAAGTCATCCACTGAGCAGCTCTGCGCAAGTTGCCAGGGGGTGTGCACATCAGCAACTGCCACCCGGAGAAAGGTTTCGCCCTGTACTCTGGGGTGAGCCTGGGCTGGGGGGCTGGCTGGGGTCCCTGGGGAGGGGCGGAGGCAAGGGCTCTTACTGGGACACTTCTGCGATGTGCTTGTGGCGCAGTGCTATCCAGAGGTCATCATCCTCGTCCAGGAGCACTTCCTTCACCCGTGCCTCTCCGATGCCGCTCGTCTCGTACCTAGGGAGGAGAGATTCCCCATGGAATTCATCCAGCCCCTCTGGTTTATAACAGACAAGAGCTTACAGTCCTCCGCAGACAGATGTTCTCATGGATGTTTCCACCACAGGCCCACGACCATCTGATGGGTCACTGTCCATGGCAGGTGTGCAGGCTCAGCACCTGACACAGCAGCAGTTTCTCAGGCAGGGAAAGACCCAGAGTCAATGCACTTGAAGCTCTGTTTTAAAATCTGCAGGGTTGGGGCACCTGGGTGGCTCAGTGGGTTGAGCCTCTGCCTTCGGCTTAGGTCATGATCTCAGGGTCCTGGGATTGAGCCCCGCATCGGGCTCCGCATCGGGCTCTCTGCTCAGTGGGGAGCCTGCTCCCCCCTCCGCCTGCCTCTCTGCCTACTTGTGATCTCTCTCTCTCTCACTGTCAAATAAATAAATAAATAGAAATAAAATAAAATCTGCTGGGTCAGCTGGTATGGGCTCAAGTCAGGATACAGGTGGGTTCAGAGCTACTTATAAGGAATCAACAAAGATTATGCTTGCTCCTTCCTGGGACGGACTGACACCATCCTCACATGTGTGCTACCTAAATTTCCAGTTTTAAAATCAGGTGCGTGCAACAGGTCCTCGGCATATTTTTACATGTGAAATCACAAATGTCTAAGGGGAAAGCAAGAATTACGGGTACCAAAAGGGAGGAAAACTGATATACAGTCATATTTTTAGAACCTTCATTTTGAAACCACTATCTTTATGATTCATGTTATAAAACAAATGACATGAAGACAATACAGTCTGTTTCCAAAAAAAGAAAAATTAGTTTTTAGAAACTGAGTTTAGGGTGATTATTACCAAGAAAAGTGTTGTTTACAATGAAGAAAACAGCTCCTCTGCAAATAAAACTCAGTAACAAACTTCTACTGATAGATTTTATCACCATATTTCATGACAAGAAGCTTGAACTCTGAATAAGATATGTGCTCGCACAGACAACACGCACCCAACATGTGAACCCTCCAGCAGGCTGTGAGCTGAGGTGATGTGAGCCATGAACTAAAGATCTAAAGTTCTTGTTCTCCCCCAAAGGGGCACAAGCTCCTGGCTGTTAATGCCAGGTAGATTTGGGAAACTCACAGAAAAGCTTGCAGGCTTATTAGCAAGACGATTTCAATGCACCCGCTTTCCAGAGAATGAAAGACATCCTTTCTCTTAGGTTAGAGGAGCATTTGGTTTGTTCGCAAAGCCGTCCTGGTCTGTACACTTACTTGTATACATCGTTTTCAATGGGCAGCAGGTCATAACTCATAGCCTGAAAAGTCAGTTCGTGAAGCACGGGGGAGCTGGGGTCGAAGCCACGGTCCAGGATCAGGAGCTGGGAGCGCGCCTTGTCCGGGCCCTGGAAGGACAGACACGGGGAAAGCTTCCGCAAGCCGCCTGTACAACTCCAGCCTCTCCCACCGGCACAGCTGCCCCTCCTGTCAAAGCAGTCCCACGAAGTGACCTCGGAGATCAAATCTACTAAAATAGCACTGACTAGTCCATTTGCTGCTTGACGGAAACACTAGTAAACACCATGCAAAAATCCAATGTGTCTATTTCCTAACAGGGGTCCTTTAAACTCAATCCAAAACTGTGGCCGGGGTCCGAGGTAAGCTTATGAAAGATAGCACCACCTGGATTTACTTATAAGTAGGTGACCCACCATCCAGTCTGCCTGGGTGACCCAGGGGGTTCCTAGGACCTGGGACTTCCAGTTTTAAGTTTATGATAGTGATAGAACAGTTGGGTCCTGCCTGCAGTGGGGGTTACGTGAGTCTCTACATGTGATGAAATCACACAGAACTGTTCACACATGCGAGCACACGTACAAACTAGTTGGATGTGATTAAGGGCTGAGATGGTGCCAACATCAATTTTCTGGCTTTGATACTGCACTATTGAGGGGGTTCCCAGGATGCAGGACTTCCAGTGCTAACACTGGGAATGTCTCAACAGAAACAGGCTTGGCACCTTGGCTACACTGAGCCGAATCTGTATCCCCCAGACCCAAGGGCTCAAGCATGTCACCAGAGGCCAGTGTGCAGGAACAGAGGCACCCATGTGCATGCTGTGAGCCACAGCGCTGTCCCCAGGACCACCACACAGACACTGTGGTCACTTGGCGAGACAGCCACCGGGATCAAGTCCAGACTTACCTCTCCCATCGTTGGGTCATCGGCTTTGTAGGCATCCAGCTTGTCCTGGATTAGCTGAGCCAGCAAAGCATTGTCCTTGTATTCCCTGACAAAGGAGGAGTGACACAGAGTGAACTGGCTGTGCACCCGCCCACCCAAAGTCACCAACTGCCCTGGGGGCGGAAGGCAGGAAGTTCGAGGAGGGTCCTGGAGATAAGCTTCACCTGTACTGTTCTACTCTGAGAATATATTCATATATTATATACAAAATTTAAAATGACAAATAAAATACTTTGCTCACTGCCTGGAACATTTTCTAGCTCCTTTAAAAAAAAAAAAAATCTCTCACTGGCCTCAGAAACAACCACGCTTCAGCAGCGGCTCCTGGCCATCCGTCCACCCTTCTCTCGTGATCAGCCTGAGTCTCACCCACCCTGTTCTCACTTCCCTCAATTCAAATCCCCTTGGGTCTTGTTCCGTGTTGTTGGCAGGTGCTATTTCTGCTGGCAGAGCCAGAAAGATGTAAGTGAGAGCCTGTGAACCTTTCCCCATGGCTGGCCTGACAGCACTTCCCGGGGCTTCTCCTGATGGTAAGGAGTGTGCGGCTGCTGCCTGTCTCCTGGCCAGCTCAGTGCTCAAGCAGCTCCGTTCCCAGACCCCTCCTCCCATGAATGAACTCCAAGCTCCCCTGGCCCCAACAGGACATATAGCCTAGGCCCCCATTTCTTAATTTCCACCAGGCTTTGGTCAGCCAGTACCAACAATAGAGGGAGGGGCTTTTCCACGGCTGCAACACTCCCGCAGACCCGGAGTCAGTAAGGACAGGCAGCCACCTCCATCTTCAGCAACGCCAGCTCAGGCTCTTCACTCCCCCTGCAGTGGTCACCCCTCTGGGTCTCCCTGCTGTCCTCATCCCCACAGTACTGCACTCACTCTCCCATGCAAATCCCCCCAGACGTCCCCACTGAAAACCACTGAAAGACACAATCCCAACCATGGCCTCCAGGGCCTCCTGGAACGGCTTCAGAGTTGCGCCACAGCCCCACACAGACACTGTGCCAAAATGGCCAGAATGCCAATCCTCCTCAAATCTGCCCTTTGCTTTCCCAGCTCCAGACTTCCGTTCATCCCAATGGCAAGAGCCAACTGTCCACACAAAGTGCCCTGTGGCTCCTTACTGGTCTACTGAAATCCGAAACTACCTTCAAGACCTTGCTTAAATGTCACCTCTCCTCTGAAGCCCTTCTTGACCCTCTCAGCCCAAAAGACCCTCTCCTGACTCTGGATGCCCAGGTCCCTGGCTTGTCCTGTCCTCGGACTCTGGTCTCGCAGACCCTGTGGTTCAGGTGTGCACCACTTACACACACGTGTTGGTATGCCTGTTACCTACCCTCCACACAGATCAAGGGCTTCTAAGCACCAGGGCTGTGCCTTCAAGGTAAGCACTCCCCCTAGCACTTAGTACAGAGCAGTCAAGTAATAAGTGAATGATTTTATAAAATCTGGGGAATATGTCCTTTGGGGAATTATCCCTGTTTTATCTTACTCCAGAATACCTTTTACAAAGACAATATTTGTTTTGAAAGGTTAGAAAGAGCTACAAAACCACAGGAAGCCTAGGCTGTGGTTACACAGGGGTTCAGAGTTAGCTATTCAGCCCCTGAATATATATCTTTCATGCCGTTTTCTGGATGCATTATTACATTTCACAATAAAATTTAGAGAATATCAAAAATATTGGAAGAATGATTATAAGCACAAGATACTCAAATCTTAACCCTCTTGAGGCAACTGCCAGAGGAATCTCAAGACGGAAGGAAGCTCCTTGGCTGGTGGACACAGGGGAGGCCACGGAGGGTGGCCGGGCGCGCTGCTTACCCCCGATACCGCACTGCCGGGTACTCCTTCAGGGTGGCACACAGGGTTGCAATCTGTTCTGCCAGGCGCTCCAGTATGGGATTCTTCATCTGAGCTTTGTGGGGACTGTAGAAGCTCTGGAAAGAGTCCGCAGAGTCCAAGGAATACACCTGAGAAGGAAGAGAAACAAGAAATAAAATTATCTCTATCTATTGTGTTTGCATCCAGAATGGTGAACTGTTGGGAGTTTCCTCCAACCTTGGTGGTGAGTCTACCGATATGTGCTGGGTGTCTTTTGCAGGCCAGGCATTGTGCTAAACACTTGGGAACTATCAGTGACCAAAACATGACTGTCCTCGAGGACATGCAGTCTTCCAAGAGAATAACATAACCATAAACAATAGGCATAATGAAAAGTAAACTATATTACGTGAGAAACTGGTGTAAGTGTCTGAGAACATAACAGAGCAGGGAAAGAATGCTGGAGGGCAGCAGGGAGGGAGGAGAGCGGGCCTCCTTGAGAAGGTGATGTACGAGCAAGGGCTTGAAGGAGGTGAGGAGTTTCTCACCAGCAGGAGACTTCCACATGGAGGCAATAGCTAGCGCCAAGGCCCTGCGGCAGGCCTGTGCTCAGAGTGTCTGATGAACAGTGAGGAGGCCAGAAGAACAGGAGAGGAGGTTAGTGTGAGAACCTCTGGGCCATTATAGGTTTAGTTTTTATAAGTAAGGAACAGGGTGGAAATCATCTGTGACTGGGGGCAAATAAAGGAGATTTTTATGGATTTAATACTTCCCTATCCTCAGGAATACTTTGTTAGTATTTTTCTTCTTATTCTAGAATAAAATTTCCTCTTAAATTACCTAGTCTATCAACCATCAGTATTTTCTCAGAATCTCACTTATGTAAACTACCCCGATTATCTAGAAAACCTGTGGTTAAAACGTTTATTACTTTTCAAAAATATATGAAATGTCATCTGATTGAACGCTAAAGTCATGTTTTGTTTAATCCTGGTAGGCTCACACAGAGAAAAAAATCCTGCTTTCAAGCTGGAAACAGGTTTGATATTAAGTGCTAAGGGAAAGACTCTGTAGATTCTCACACTGTATGTTCTACATCCCTCCTTACCCAAGAACCCGTCACTCTCTGATGTCTGGAAGCTGATCTATAAAGATGCCATGAGCCACAACCAGCTTTTACAAAACGCCTAAGCGTTCTGTTAGTTTTGTTTCTTGTTTGCTGGGAGAAGACACGTTCACCAATGTTACAAAACGAAGGCAGAAATTTTGTATGCTCTCCACAATCAGCTACACCTTTACTGGCTTAACAACTTATTTTTTTTCCCAAGGGGAGAGGTCTGTTACCACTCTGGCATCTGAAGTGTTAACAGCCGCCGCGGAAGGCTACCATCTGCTCCTGCCGCAGAGCATCAGGAAGGCGATCTCTGCACACACCAGGCTCCTGGGCGGCAGATGGGTGCCTTCTGATCCCTGCCCCTGCTCTCCTTCCTACTCTTTTGGGATTGGCTACCTTTGGTGACTCAAGGAGTCAGCCGGTAGGAGTGAACACCGTGAGCAGGGATGAAATGGACACGACGAAAGGATTAAAAAAAAAAAAAAAAGTCAGAAATAACCAGAGGACAGAAAGATGACGGCCTTGGGCAGACCTGAAAGGAGCTCTGTTTCAGTTCCATCCACATCCACTTACAACACAGGTCATCTGGCAATTCAGAATAGGATGTCTTCCTCCCCCACTCTGCCCACTGCATCCGCCAGGACGTGCCAGAGCTCCTGCGAGAGCAGCGAGGACTCAGACTTTCTACGCACGCCGCACGCCGCCTCACCTGGGACTCGTAGGGCAGAAATGCAATGTTGATTTCCGTCAGAGTTTTGATGACTTTGGCGGCTCGAGATTTCACCAGCTCATTAAACAGGGCGTCTGGACAAGCTGCAAGAAGGACAAAAGACCACAGATTCACCTGTCCGCTTGCGGGTCCATTTTGACAGTGGCACACATCTGGGGGATTTTCTATTTTAATAGCATTTTAAGAAGTCAACTAGAAAGTTCGTCCCATCCTAGAATATCTCCTATCTCTAGGATACAAAAGGAACGTAGAACCACCCAAAAGGCCCTCAACATCTAAGAGAGAAGCAAATGGCAAAAAAGACTGAGGTACTGAGATACTGATATTAGCTAATGAGCTAATAAAAACTACTTTCTGATATCAAGGAAAGGAAAAAGCCCAGGTGATTAAAAAGAGATAAGGAAAAGTCCTGTGATATGAACAGACATGACGCATCTGACACATTTATGAAAAATGCAATGAGGACAAACAGAATGGCCGGCAAGGTGGTGCAGGCATTTCTCCGGGACCCTTGTGGGAGCTTGGCTGCAAAGGAGACCCCCTTGGTGGGGAAACCGAGACTGCCAGGGGCTCTCTGGGGCCAAACAAATGGCTTCGCATTCTCAGAAATGCATTTTCAGTTTATTATTGCTAATGTCACCTCTCTGCTCCTTTTTTATGCGTACGCAAATAGTACCCAATTATTCTTTGCAAGAACCTTTCTCGTTTTCTCAGTGGTGCGAAAGAGAAGAGCAGTGGGTGCACTGTTGTTGCTGACTCTGTAAGCTAGCCAGCCTGACTCCTCGCTCTTTGCTATTAACGCTCACTGACCAAGCTCATTCTGCACTAGGCTGCATGCGCGAAGCCTCCATAAAATACGAACGTGAATTCCAGGACAGCAATGGTAGCAGCAATTCTGTCTGCTACCATCACCACCAGATGGGACTATCTAGGTATGAAAACTGATGGAGGGGTGCCTGGGTGGCTCAGTAGGTTAAAGCCTCTGCCTTTGGCTCAGGTCATGATCCCAGGGTCATGGGATCAAGCCCCGCATCAGGCTCTCTGCTCAGCAGGGAGCCTACTTCCTCCTCTCTCTCTGCCTGCCTCTCTGCTTACTTGTGATCTCTGTCAAATAAATAAATAAAATCTTTTAAAAAAAAGAAAAGAAAAGAAAACTGATGGAAATACACTCCAGTATGGTGATACCTGAAAGTCTATACAGTGAAACATCAAAGCTAGAGCTGGAAAATTGTTCTCATCATTAAACCCTCTAGTCCTTAGAAAAGATGCTATTTTTCATCAGGAAGAACTGCATGGCCGAGTAGGTTTGTCTTTGTGTGTGTTTATTTTTGTCTCTTATGCAATTTATCTTCTGAAGAGGAAATAAAAGCTCAGGAGAAACATGGCAACAACCCATTTCTTCCCTATGGCTCAGGGTTGCTGGGCAGAAACGCTAACCCAGAAGGACAGGGGGGCAGCTGCTGGCCATACTTACAGTCCGTGAAGAAGACATGCGCAGCCCGGTACTTAGCAGTTGGTGGGTCCTTAAAGTCACCAATGAGAGAGTGTACAGACTGCAGCGAGGAAAAAAAAAGGGGAATTGAACCAGTTCTAGAAGCAAATGGAACCTATTTCTGAACTGGGTTAAATCCAAGCTACCTGTACAAAATAATGGGGGATTTTTTAAAATGTGTAATTCAGGGACGCCTGGGTGGCTCAGTTGGTTAAGCAGCTGCCTTCGGCTCAGGTCTTGATCCCAGGGTCCTGGGATTGAGTCCCGCATCGGGCTCCTTGCTCGGCAGGGAGCCTGCTTCTCCCTCTGCCTCTGCCTGCCTCTTTGTCTGCCTGTGCTCGCTCACTCTCTCTCCCTCTGTCTCTGGCAAATAAATAAATAAAATCTTAAAAAAAAAAATGTGTAATTCATGTTAGCCCATAAGAGAGTTGGAAAGACTTAAAATCAGGATTGTTTCAGAGTTTAGATGAACAGAAGCCCTCTTAGCTCATTCTGGAAGACAGCGTCAGTTCTTTGGAACCATTATAACTTGGGTTCCTGAGAATATTCATAGAAGAGGAAACTGGTCAAAAACCTTCCAGGAAACTCATGTGGATGAAGTTCTGGCAATTTAGTTGCTTCCGCAGAAACTCAGATGTAAGCCAGTTTTCAAAAGCGAAAAGAAAGGGAAGCGAAAATCGAAGGGAATTTATACAGATTACAAGATCTAAGAAAAACTATCAACCAAATGCAAGGAGGTGTGTCTTGTCTGGATACTGACTCAAGCCAACCTCCAAAAATGCTAAGACGGGTAAATTCCACACAACCTGGATATTGATGAAACAGACTCCAAAGCATAAAATACCAGAGTTCTGGAGGTGGGTCACTAATTAGATACAGTGGATCTCCTCCTAGAGAAGGAGAGCAAGAGCGGGGGACTAGACTGATCTGAGTCCCGCCTTCTGGACAGTGGTGGTGGTTCAGAGAGCTTAATGCACTCTCACTCCACACTGCACCCCTCCTTCCCTGCTTGTGGATTGCACGCTTTAATCAGAGCAGTGTGTTAAATGCGCGCTTAACCTAGAAATGTCAGACACTCTGCGCCACAGACGCCAAGCCAGCACGTGCAACCCTAGCCAAAGCACTCCTGGGGGCGGGACTTGCCTTCTCAGACGGAGTGATGAGATACACGGCCTCCAGGCTGGGGAGCGGCTCTCTGCGCTTGTTGATGTCCTCCACAACTAGACAACAGACAGCAGCTCACAGTCAGTAAGGAAACAGAACCAGTGATCACAGAACTAGAAACAATCTAGACAGGCCACCTCCAGGCTGCGGCAGGTGAAAATCTCGGTCGTGGGGTGGGAATCACTTGCCCCTTCCTTGGAGTTACCACATTCCACTGCCTCACAGTGCTCAAGAGGTTAGGAAACCTGAAATTTTATCACACTCAATATTTCCCATTTCAGTGTAAGTGAACTCCTTGATCTCTGTTGGTTAAAATGGAAGTCTGTCCCCAACAGTCTCTTACCCTTTCCTTGGTTCTTTTCCTCCTCTGTCCTAAATAATCCCAATTCCTTTAGCATTTCCAGGTTGAGTTTGTTTATCAACAATTAGTTTTTATCATTTTCTTCTGTATAACATGAAGATATTTCAAACACGCCCTCTTATCTAATAGTCCTCCTTCCCAATAGTTCAAAGATAAACATTATCTTTTGTTAAATCACAAGCATTTGGTTTGCTGGTTTCCTTTAAAGTTATGTCAGCTACTTCCCCTGTAAAGAAGAGCTTCTGGGATAATCCTCATCTTACCAGCCACCTGACAAAGCTTAGGATGTGCTGTCTATGCTGTACTGTTCTCTGGTACAGGGAGAAGAGGAGAATCACACCGCCCGTGCCATTCTTCCCATGCAGAGGATTTAAGTAAATAAAAGTATCACTTTAGGATGATACCTTGTAACATTTACAAAGACTTTTTACCCCAAATAATGTTCAAATACCAAAATCCTTCAACCATCTACTTTACCAGTAGTTGTAGATTTCTAAATTTATTTATTTTTTATTTATTTTTTTTTAAAGATTTTATTTATTTATTTGACAGACAGAGATCACAAGTAGGCAGAGAGACAGGCAGAGAGAGGAGGAAGCAGGGTCTCCGCTGAGCAGAGAGCCCGATGTGGGGCCCGATCCCAGGACCCTGGGATCATGACCTGAGCCGAAGGCAGAGGCTTTAACCCACTGAGCCACCCAGGCGCCCCGATTTCTAAATTTATTATGCGAACAATATGTCCCCCAAAATGTTTTGGGGGTCCCACACAGGATTGCTAACGTCTCACTTTTGTCAAGCAAAGACCTTCTATCAAACCCACCTTTGGGAGCAGGGAAAAGGCTGTGTGCAGCAGGGGCAGCTCAACCCTCTTCTACCACAGGGAGCTAAAAGATAACATCTACCATGGATGAATCCAAAGACAATAGTCTAAGTATCCAGAAATAGCGAGAGGATAACCAGAAGGTAGAGGAGAGCCTGAGGGAGAAAGGAGTGGGCCACGACGCTGCTGCTTCTACATTAGAAGCTCTTCATTAGAAGCTCCATTTGGCTCTATCCCCTGACTTAACTTTTGTACATTTTATGCTTTGAGAGAGGAAAAACATTGCTTTAAAAATTCAGTGAAGAGGTGAGTGGGTGGTTCAGTCGGTTCAGTGACTATTTTGGCTCAGGTGTGATCTCAGGGGCCAGGGATGGATTCCCACACTGGGCTTCTCACTCAACCGGGAGTCTGGGATTGCCTCTCCCCTCTGCCTCTGCCTCTCTCCTGGCCCTCTCTCTCTTTCTCTCTCTCAAATAAATAAATAAATGAATCTTTAAAAAAAATACAGTGAAGGGGTGCCTGGGTAGCTCAGTTGTTAAGCTTCTGCCTTCGGCTCAGGTCATGATCCCAGCGTCCTGGGATCGAGTCCCTCATTGAGCTCTGTTTGGCAGGGAAACTGCTTCCTCCTCTCTCTCTCTCTCTGCCTAATTGTGATCTCTGTCAAATAAATAAATAAAATCTTAAAAAAAAAAAAGAATTAAAAAAAAAAGTGAAGGACTTAGGGCGCCTGGGTGGCTTAGTTGGTTGGGCATCTGCCTTCGGTTCAGGTCATGGTGCCAAGGTCCTGGGATCAAGCCCCACATCGGGCTCCATGCTGAGTGGGGAGCCTGCTTCTCCCTCTCCCACTCCCTCTGCTTGTGCTTGCTCTCTCTCTCTCTCTCTGTCAAGTAAATAAAATCTTTAAAAATAAATAAATAAACATGAAGGACTCATATCCAAGGTGTGATTATACCTCCCAAAGTCATTACATATATATTCACACATATATATGCACTTAGAATTTAATCAATAAGAAAATCCATGATATATTGTCACCATAATTTCACAATTTCAAAACATTTTAACACCAAATAATAGGAAAGACATAAGCTTAGAATAAAGGACAAACCTTTGAATAAAATTCACTAAGCTTATTGAAATCTCAACCCTCCTAGCTCTTCCTCCCATAACCGCGGTTTGTTGTCATTTTGACAAAGACCATCAAGCCTCTGCAAGCCCCATAAGACTTGCATAAGTCTTCATAAGAGGTCTCCAGGGGGGAAAAAATTGCAACAGGAAGTAAATTGCAACAGGTGTGTTCCACCCAACATTTTCTTCAGAGGAACAACAAAGGTTAACTTCCTTGTTTGAAACAATAACTCGAAGGTATTGTTTTTCAGTCCTCCGAGACAGCTCAGAAGAGAATGCTATTTCAAAGATTAAAATACAGGACCCCTCTTGAAAGGAGACACTGAGTAACACAAGAGCTACACACAAATGTGAGTAGAGCTCCAGGACAGGAGCCAGAGGACTGAGTCCTAGTCTCAGGTGTGAGCTACTGGCCAGTGACCTTGAGCAGCTGACTTAAATTTTTTGAAAAGCCTATGATTTTGAAATTATAACAGGCAGTCTAAAGAGTGAATAACACATAAACATGCAAATAATTGCAAAGTAAACACCTGCATAAGTGCTTCCCAGTCAGGAAACTTGCCATACCCTACCCCGCCCCCCACCCTCCAGAGAGAACCCCCGGCCCGACTGGAATGCGATCACTGCTCTTCATGGTTTTACCGTGTACACCTGCATTTCACAACAGCACAGCTTAGTTCTGCCTAGTTTGGAGCTTCATATAAATGAAAGCACACTGTAAGTATCTTTTGTATCTTGTTTCTTTGGCTCAGCATTATGGGCATCAGGTCTACCCATGTGCTTGCGAATAGCCAGAGTTCCTTCATTTTCATCATCCGTAGTATTCTGCTATGTGACTATACCATGGTATACCACGATTTACATGTTTTGGTTGTTTCTAATTTGGGGTTACTATGTACAATCCTGTGTGAACAGCCCTGCACACATGCCGAAATTTGTCTAGGACACACGTCGAACTGCCTGGCTTGCAGGACACACACACCTTCAACTCTACCAGACACTGCCTGTGTTTTTCAAAGTAACTATACGAACGGCCACTCTGTCATACAGGAGTTCCCATTTTTCTACATCCTATCTGTCACTTGGCATTAACAGAATTTAAATACTCCAATCTGATGAGTGTATAGCAAGATCTCATTCTGGTTTTAACCAACTAATGTAGGTGGCCAATGTTGGATGGATTTCTTGGCTACTTGGATCTCTTATTTGTGAAGTGGGCATTCAGGTCTTTTGTGCACTGTTTCCGTTGGTGGCCTGCCTTCTTTCCCTTGATTTAACCTTCCTTTTCGCACCTTTACTACTAGATATTTAAGGTAATATAAAATGTATTAAAGTAATATTAAATATTACAGATATTTAATGATCATCTAGTACTGCACTGGGTGCTACAGATTTAGTGATAAACAAGAAGGCCTCTCAAGGACTTAACAGCCTTACCACCTGGGTCGTTGTAAAAATGTGAAGTCAAGTGATATAATAACAAATAGGGAGGGGGAACGGTTGCCAAAGAAGAGGCCTGGGTTTCACTCAAAGGCAGCGAGAGATCTGCGCTCACTTGTTATCCCCTCGGTCATGATGTCCGTCATCTTACAGCAGGAGGACAACATCCTCATGCTCAGCTGATCGACCACCAGCACCTGGAAGCAAAAAGAACAGCTTACGGCCTGCGTGGGACTGGCTGTGATTCTCTCATCAGGCTACTATGTCAGACTTCAAAAAGTGCCCCGGAAAAATAGAATATTAAGTTGCAAATACTTCCTATGGGGCAGACGTTTGCTAACATACACGCTAGCTTTTCTCTCCCACGCTACACGCAAACCTCACCTTCTAGGACTAGGAGTTTGTTCTCACTGACTTAATTGTATATGCTTAAAAAAATTAAAGTTTTTCCATGATGAAGAAAATGACTACTCAAAAAAAAAAAAAGAAGAAAAAAGAAAAAGAAAATAGAAAAAGGAAAAAGTCATCTACAGCGCCCACACTCAGAGAAAACCATACTGGAGATGATATTTTCAGAGCAGCAGCTTTTTTTTTTTTTTTTTTTTTAATCAAGGAGAATGAACACTCGTGCCACACATACAGCGTGCAAGATGAGTACTTTGTTGCCAACACCATGAGGATGTACCAGCACTTGAGCTGTCCGGGAGCTACTCTACTTCAGTCCAGACGGGAAAAACAAGAACACACCAATCCCAGTCTGAAAGCTTCAGACCTGCAATTCTCCAGCTAACCACTCCTATCTCTGTTCAGCCCACAGTGTAGAGAAGTCATTAGCTAAAACAAGGCTACATCTCTTCCTCTTTATTTTTTTTTTTAAGATTTTATTTATTTATTTGACAGACAGAGATCATAAGTAGGCAGAGAAGCAGGCAGAGAGAGAGAGAGGAAGCAGGCTCCCTGCCGAGCAGAGAGCCCGATGTGGGGCTCGATCCCAGGACTCTGGGATCATGACCCAAGCTGAAGGCAGAGGCTTAACCCACTGAGCCACCCAGGTGCCCCTTCTCCTTCTCTCTAATGACATAAACCGAGGTTAAAAGGAGCTAGACACAATGGTGACCAGAAAGCTCTAAAAGCCAATTAGTTCTCATGCTAAGAGGCAATTTCCTCACAACCCAGGGCGCCTGGGTGGCTCCCTGCCTTAAAAGTCATTAACAGTTAATGTTAATAGTTAATAAACAGTTAAGCAACTGCCTTTGTTAGGTCATGATCCCAGGGTCCTAGGATCGAGCCCCACATCAGGCTCCCTGCCCCTTGGGGAGGGGAGCCTCTCCCTCTGCCTGCCCGCCCCACCCACCCCCCCTGCTCCCTGCTTGTGTTCTCTCCTTCTGTCAAATAAATAAATAAAATCTTAAAAAAAAAAAGTTTCTGTTGAAAAATAAAATTTGCAAATCCCTAAGTCTATTACTCGTGGGAAGAGAAAGAGGAGGACATGGATAAAGATGAGGATCTGGACATGCTGGCTCAAAGAGCTCCAAGGCTGGGGCGCCTGGGTGGCTCAGTGGGTTAAGCCACTGCCCTCGGCTCAGGTCATGATCTCAGGGTCCTGGGATCGAGTCCCGCATCGGGCTCTCTGCTCCACGGGGAGCCTGCTTCCTCCTCTCTCTCTCTGCCTGCCTCTCTGCCTACTTGTGATCTCTCTCTGTCAAATAAAAAAGAGCTCCAAGGCTGAGGCGGAGACCAAAATCCTTCTGTATCACACAGCTCTGCTGTTCCTGGACCAAGTGAACTTGAAAATATGTGGGTTCTTGACTGTGGGACAACTTAGGGGCATGAATGATTGGTATAAACCCTCCAATAACACATGGGAAAGTTCAAGTAAAACACCGTGTTCTCCAAGCCGGTGTAATGCCTACCCCAGACAACCAAGTGACTTTCTGAATGGAGGACAGCACGCTTTCCCACCTGAAGCCCCATTCTGATAAAGGAGAATCAATCTGATTGGCTTGAGGGCTTGCTTCCAGCATTGCTCCCAATGAATAAACAATCTTCCTTCTTTTGTCATATATAGTCACAGATAAATGGGGCTGGACGGATGAGGGCTTTCCACACTGTTGTATGGGCTTCCTAGAGATGCTTTCGGGGCACCAGAGGGACTTTCTACTCTCGTAGCAAGCAGAATGATTTCACCTTCTTCTGCTTCATAGAAGAGCTTCCGGGCAATATTTTGTTGGAATAAAAGAGTTCCACTGCTAAAGTGTCCCACCAACTGCTCTTTTTTAAGAGAAGCTTTATGACCAAGAGATTTCTTCACCAAGACTGCCTAAAATAAGGCAGAAGGATTACCTCTTTTTGTACTCTCTGGATACAGCAATAGTCTTGATTTCCTATTACACACTCTTCTCCTAACTCTATTTTCTTATGTTTTCACCATCGTATGCTTCCCACAGGAACTCACCTGTTAAGACCACTAACTGTGCTCTTCTACTTACCTTCCACTCCCCCTTCTTCTTCACCTTCTTTATCACATCGTGCATGATCTCTAAAAAAGGAGAGAAAAAAAGAAAGGAAGGGAGAAGGGAAGGAAAGAAGGAAAGGAGAAAAGTAGGGAGGAAAAAAGGGAGGGAGGGAGGAAAATTTAATTCAGTGTTAATGACTTTCAACATCTGCTTATTATCTTAGACTAGGTCATTTACCCCCACAGGCTTTGTTTTCTCTATCATGCAATTCAACCAATCTGCTTACTGAGCCATAATCAAATTACCACAAACTTTTCTTTTTCCTTTATTCTTTTGAAAAAAAAAAAAATATATATATATATATAATTATTTTTTTTTTAAGATTTTTATTTATTTGTTAGAGAGAGAGATACAGAGCGCAAGCACAGGCAGACAGAGTGGCAGGCTAGAGGCAGAGGGAGAAGCAGGCTCCCTGCCAAGCAAGGAGCCCGATGTGGGACTCGATCCCAGGACGCTGGGATCATGACCTGAGCCGAAGGCAGCCGCTTAACCAACTGAGCCACCCAGGCGTCCCAAAGTGGGTAAATATCTATTGATATTTACCATATTAGAAATGAAATTGAGAAAGGCTCTTGGCTGGCTCAGTCAGTGGAGTATGTAACTCTTGATCTTAGGGTTGGGAGTTCAAGCCCCACATTGGGTATAGAGTTTACTTAAAAATAAAATCTTAAGGGCACCTGGGTGGCTCAGTTGGTTAAGCATCTGACTCATGATTTCAGCTCAGGTCAAGATCTTAGGGTCCTAGGATCAAGCCCCATGTCAGCCTCTCCACTCACTGGGGAGTCTGCTTCTCTCTCTCTCCCTCTGCCTCTCTCCCTGCTCATGCTCTCTCTGTCTCTAAAATAAATAAATCTTTTAAAAAAAATCTTTAAAAAATTAAATGGAAATTTTAAAAGTAATCATTAATTCACTTAACAAGAATAACGGTTTCTGGATGGTTCAGTTGGTTAAGCATCTGATTTTTTTTTTTTAAGATTTTATTTATTTATCTGACAGAGATCACAAGTAGGCAGAGAGAGAGAGGAAGAGAAGCAGGCCTCCTGCTGAGCAGAGAGCCCGATTCGGGGCTCGATCCCAGGACGGATCAGGACCCGAGCTGAAAGCAGAGGCTTTAACCCACTGAGCCACCCAGGTGCCCCAGCATCTGACTTTTGATCTCAGCTCAGATCTTAAGCCTTGAGCCTTTAAAAAAAAAAAAAAAAAAAAAAAAAAGGTGGGGAAAAAAAAACAAGAAATAAGAGGAGAACCTGGCTAGCTCAGATGATAGAACATGCTGACTCTTGATCTCTGGGTCGTGAGTCAAGCCTTACATTGGCCATAGAACTAACTAACTAAATAAATAAATACCCCATTATATGTTAACATAAATAGCATTTTAATTAAATGTAATTATATTTTCTACAATAAAACAATTTTTTAGTGAGAGTACTGGCTTTAAAAAAGAACATTTCTACAACTATCTTTGGCTTCATAAAAGACAGCTGGGTTCTCCTATCTGCTTCTGCAATCTGTTATGAATCATATAGCATCTAGAAAACTCTACTGTGCACTTGTAAGAGAATAAAAGTGAAGAAGGCAAATAACATGTTAGTCCTATTATAAAGACAGTTTTGTTTATGGACTCTCCATGGGATCTCAGATTTTTGAGAACCACTGTCTTAAATTAAATGGCTAAGAGACTATGACAATACCTGAGGCCACACGAACCCCCTCAAGCTCCAAAAACAGATGTGAAGGGCAGCTGTGATGTCTTTCTAACCCTGAGCGCAGCCAAAATCAGCATTTTGTTAAGCCACAGTTCCTAGAAATTCCATACCACACACAGGTCTACCCAGCCATGAAGTCTTCACAGGAAATAAAACTTTCACCACTCTTCCTAAATCCAGGTACTATAAAGGCCTAGAAGGACTCAAAGGTAAGCAGATGCCATCAGCAAGTGTGTTTCAAACATTTAGGTCATTCTCTAGGGCATGCTTCTGAATTCTGTTTTTGATCATGTTCAATAATCTGACACGTCGTGAAAGTTTCTTAAAATCTTTAAGAACTCAGGGTGCCTGGGTGGCTCAGTAGGTTAAGCGCCTGCCTTCAGCTCAGGTCAGGATCTCAGGGTCCTGGGATTGAGTCCTGTGTCAGGCTTCCTGCTGAGCCTGGTTCTCTCTCTCCGTCTGCCCATACTCCCTGCCACCACCCTCTGCTTGGGCACTCTCTGTCAAATAAATAAATAAAATCTTTAAAAAAAAAAAACTTTAAGAACATTTTACTTGATTATTAAAAAACCACACACTGCAGTAAGTATGGCAAATAGAAAGAAGTATAAACAAGAAAATACCATGTACTACTTGTGTATATTAAAAAACAAAATCAAGAAGAAAGATCACCTGTAATCCTGCCAACTTGAAATACATAATTAACGTTTTAGTTTATTTCCTGCTAGCTTTTTCCATGCAACTCTACGTAGTTAAGATCATGCTGTATATATAATTTTGTATGATGCTTTTTTTCATGAATAAGCTCATTTTCCTCATGTGAATAAAAATGCTTCCTGATATTAAATAGCCTGCATACCAGACCCTAGTTTAGTCAACAACTTCCCCAATAGTCATTCAGATTATTTCCCAGATTTCAGTGTGGTGAAAAATCAGGAACAAATACATCCAACGATAGAGTAGTACTTAAGTCAATTAGGTTATGTTAATATAATGGAATACCATGTACTCATTAGAAATAATGATATAGTAACATAATCTATTCATTCATTCACTCGCTCATTCCATAACTACGGTTTACCAGTCAGTGGACCAGGCACCAGGAACGAAA
The DNA here is from genome assembly GCF_964662115.1 of Mustela nivalis. Lineage (NCBI taxonomy): Eukaryota > Metazoa > Chordata > Mammalia > Carnivora > Mustelidae > Mustela > Mustela nivalis. The sequence continues at coordinate 85,842,807 of NC_139032.1, read as the reverse complement.
CACAGAAGACGTGGTGCAGCTCCCACAGAGCCGAGAGCCTGGTGGACCAGAGGTTGAATCAAGGGCAGTCTCAGCTTCTCATAAGTGCTCTCCAAGGTGAATAAACAAAGGCTATGACAGAAATAAAAACAGTGTAGACAGCTCCCTTCGTGGGAGGACCAGCTAAGGCTTCTCTGAGGAAGTGAACAGCATAAGGAAGATGCCAGCCATGCAAAGGCTGGAAAGGAGAAGGAGAGGCACAAAGGCTTGGGCTGGACAAAGAGCTGGGCATCGTCTTGGAACTGGAGACCATTATAAGCTGAGGTTAGAGGCCAGGTCGTTTAGGGCCTTGATAGGGAGTATGATTTTATCTAAAGGGCACTGGAATGCCACTGAAGGCAGGGACATGATCTGAGGGGAGACTGGAGGGGATGAGAACAGAAGCAGGGCGTAGAGCGAGGAGGCCTCTGCAATCAGGGGAAAAAAATCAGCACAATTGGTGGTAGGGGTCATGGTGAGAAGTGGATTGATTTGATACATATTTTGGAAGTAAAACCAACAGGGCTCAATCTGAGGGTTTTTTTTTTTTAAGATTTTATTTATTTATTTGACAGAGATCACAAGCAGGCAGAGAGGCAGGCAGAGAGAGAAAGGAGGAAGCAGGCTCCCCGCTGAGCAGAGAGCCCCATGCGGGGCTCTATCCCAGGACACTGGGATCATGAACTGAGCTGAAGGCAGAGGCTTTAACCACAGCCACCCAGGCACCCCATCAATTGGAGGGTTTTGAAGGGGTGGGGGGTGGGAGGTTGGGGGAACCAGGTGGTGGGTATTAGAGAGGGCACAGATTGCATGGAGCACTGGGTGTGGTGCAAAAACAATGAATACTGTTACGCTGAAAAGAAATAAAAATTTAAAAAAAAAAAAAACCAACAGGGCTAGCTACTGAATTGGATAGGAGCCCTGGGGGTGGGGAAGAGATATAGATAACTCCTGGGTTTTTGGCTCAAGCAAAGAAATTGATAGATAGAGAGAGAGACACAGTGAGAGAGGGAACACAAGCAGGGGGAGTGGGAGAGGGAGAAGCAGGCTTCCCGCTGAGCAGGGAGCCTGAAGTGAGGCTCCACTCCATCCCAGGACCCTGGGATCATGACCTGAGCCAAAGGCAGCCACTTAACGACTGAGCCACCCAGGAGCCCCACTGCGTGTTTTTAATTAAAGATTGAGATGGCTGAGAGACATCTGAGGGGGGGTGGAGAGCACGTCGTTGGAGCTTAGAAGAGTGACCTCAGGTAGAGGTAAAAATGTGGACTCCAATCCTTCCTGTCTACGTACTTCCATTCCAAAATTCTTGGGAGCTATATTTGTCATGGGTTTTGTTAACAGCCAATTCTAATGCTGCCCTACATTTTTCTAATCCAATACCGAAAAGGAAACAAGGATTAGAGCCCATTTTAGCATTAAGAATCAAGTAGCTTGGGCTACTTCCCCACAAATAATCCCTGGCAATCACATTTCTTCTCTCTTGTAAGTCCTCTTTGTGTGGAAAGAAACAAAGTCTTCTGAGGCTGGTCCAACCAGCAGTCTTATTCTGCACACCAAACTGTGTATATGAACAGCCACAACGTCCACTCTAATGCCCGGCTAGTCTATACAGATGGAACAGAAGACTCGAGGGCAGCTTCAAGTTCTCCATAATCATGAGGACCACAGGCCTGGTGGATTCCCTCGTGAGAAGGGGCTAAACAAGAAGGTTCCTTCTCAGCCACATTCTCTAGGTCCTGGGTGACTCCCAAACTCAACAAATCCCTCCCACGCCCTGAGAAAAATAGCAGGTAGCTAAGATTATCCAGGACATCTTCACATACACCCACTATACCAAGTCGAGTCCTAAAGGACAGGCTCTAGGGATAGGTGCAAACTCATCCCCCCTTGCGATGCACTATCCTGACAGCCTCTGTACCCAGGACTGCCTTTATGCAGTGACGTGTGTCAGGACACCTAAGCCCCTGGCACACCGAGACATCTGAAATAGCGTGACTAATATTAGATGGGCTAGAAGCTTGGGGGAAATGTGAGCATCACCAAAGTCCTTAAAATCCCCCCTTAAGTAGGGTATTCAAATACGCTAGTGCTCTGCCCTGACCAGGTGCACCGGAGTCCCATGCCGTCAGATGGGAGGAGGTGTCTCCATTCTACAAAACAGTCTAAGGGGGTCTAAACACAAGCCACAAATGCCCTCCTCTTTACCAATCCAAAGTACAGGGAACTTCCACATTTGTTCTGGCTTAATAGTGGGGAGTTCTTCTAAAAGACACCCTCTTGAATACAAGGTAGTTACTCAAGGAAATGTCACCCCCACCCCTCATGATTTAAAAAAAAAAAAAAAGGGTCACGGGAAGCACTAAAGTTAGACCAGGGAAAATCCATGTTTAAGCATTTGCTGACTATGAACTTGGGCAAGTTTAAAATGTTTCAAGCTTGGAGCATCTGTGTGGCTCAGTCAGGTAAGCATCTGCCTTCGGCTCAGGTCACGATCCCTGGGGTCCTGGGATCGAGCCCTGCTCAGTGGGGAGTCTGCTTCTGCCTCTGCTTCTGCTCTTTTTTAAATAAATAAATAAAATCTTTTAAAAAAAAATGTTTTAAGCTTTAGTTTTCTTATTTGCAAAATTAAAATTATAATACCCCTATGACCTGTTATAAAGATTAATGAGATACAATGCTTAGTGCCTGGCATTCCACCAGAGAAACCTATTGTAATGTCACTGTAAAATACGTTATTCATACAGACAAGGAATTACTTCCTTATGAAAATTATGACACATCACTTCCACCAATCAAGATTTTTAATAGAACGTGAAAACCTATTAAGAAGAAATACAGGGTGCCTGAGTGGCTCAGTGGGTTAAGCCTCTGCCTTCAGCTTGGGTCATGATCTCAGGGTCCTGGGTTCCAGCCCCGCATCGGGCTCTCTGCTCAGTGGGGAGCCTGCTTCCCCCCACCCCGCCTTCCTCTCTGCCTACTTGCAATCTCTCACTCTCTGTCAAATAAATAAATAAATAATCCTAAAAAAAAAAAAAAATATATATATATATATATTCAAACTACAGGTTTTTTTTTTTAAGATTTTATTTATTTATTTGACAGAGAGAAATCACAAGTAGATGGAGAGGCAGGCAGAGAGAGAGAGGGAAGCAGGCTCCCCGCTGAGCAGAGCCCAATGCGGGACTCGATCCCAGGACCCTGAGATCATGACCTGAGCCGAAGGCAGCAGCTTAACCCACTGAGCCACCCAGGCGCCCCAAACTACAGTTTTTAAATGATCACAAAAATATTAGGTAGCAATCTCCACAGTAGTATTACACCCAAAACTTCAAAGCTTCTTTGACCCCCAACACACGTGTATACGTTTTGAAGTAATGGCACGAATGTGTGAATGTATACAATATAAATCTTAAATGATACAAAATTGAACAGAAGATTCCTTCTAAGTTGTCTGAGGAGACCTTTGTTTGTCTAGGAAGAGATGCATTAAAACCAAAGCACAAATGGGTGCTGAACACAGACACACAGGACTATATTTTTAAATTGCTATGACTTAACGTTCTGCAAATTCGCTTAGACAAGAACACAAGATGATGTGTAAAATTGGTAAGGAGAATGGAGAGTGCCTGCCTGCAGCAGTCATGGGGATCCCACTAAAACCCTTATGAAAGAACCAGCAGGACTTCTATGGGGTGACCAGAACCAGACTCCAGGAAGACAGCTCTGCTGCTTAACACTGCGTACCGGGCTGGGATCTCACGCCTCTCGACTCTGTCGGCGGCTGGCGATTCTGCTCTCAAGCTACAAGAAGTCTATTCCTCTTTGCCCGGCAGCACTTCAAATACCTGAAGACCACAACCACACGTCTCGTTGTCTTGTTCTGGGCTGGAGTCTCCTTGTTAAATAATGACACCTCCCAGGTGGAATGAGTTTAGGGCTAAACAACACATGAGAAAATAGTCCAAATACTTGAAAACAAGACTTCTAAGTCCTGTCAAGGATCTTCCCCAGAGGGGCGACTGGGTGGCTCAGTCGGTTAAGCGGCTGCCTCCAGCTCAGGTCATGATCCCAGGAGCCTGGGATCGAGCCCCCCCGCATCTAGGTCTCTGCTAAGTGGAGGGTCTGCTTCTTCCTTTCTCTCTCCTTCTGCCTTTCCCCCTGCTTGTGCTAGCACACGCGCAATCTCTCTCTCTCTCAAATAAACACAAAGTTTAAAAAAAAAAAAGATCCTCCCTTAGAAATATCTATTTATACTTAGACTATTGGTAACCTAGCTACAAACCATTTACCATTTTGTCTTTACATAGTTCTTCGTAATACAGAAGTAGCACATTTTTGTTGAAAAATTCAAATAGATGTATAAATACAAAATGAAATTTTCCTCCTTACTCCCACTCTTGAGGGGAAACAACCACGAATAAGTCTAGTGGGCACACTTACAGATCCTTTTCTATGCATATACAAGTATACATAAGAATGTATGCACATACACTCGCGGCTCCCTGGTTGAGGCCTGGGGAGGTGAAGGAATTTTTCATAATTCTCCTTTAGTGCTTAAGAATCCTTACGTTGGAAAGAACCTTAGAGATCACTTAAGATCAGAGTCTAGGTCTCATTTTGGGACTGAGATACTCCTTGCAAAACAGAGCCATCTGGAGTGGGCAAGGCCACTACATGGTCACTCCACAGTGAGCAGAAATGGGTCTCTGGATCCCCATACAAATGTTCTTCCCATGACATGGGCTCTGGCATGGACTGGACTCTGAAATTGAAGCAGGGTGTGCTTTTCTGTTTCATTTCAATGATCACCTTGACACAGTAAAGTGATTGAGTTTTGGAGCCAGATCCTTCACTTACCAGCTGTGACCTTGGGCAAGTCATTCGATCTGTGTCAGTCTTCCTACCTGTGAAATGGGAATGGCCACACATGCTCCATAGAGTTATTGTGGGGATTACATGAATTCATGTGTTTAAAGCACTTAGTTCAGTACTTATCCATGCTGGTCATCGCCATCACCATCATCCTCTATTTCAAATGGTATCTGACCTCTAGGATGGAAGAAACCAATGATTTCCCATTGGCTTCTTATTGCTCTCCATGGAGTTTGTGACATCTCCTGTTTTCCAGTTTGTTTCTCTGAATACAAATTCTTTCATCCATTCAACAGTGATGACTTGTGGAACACCTGCTCTAAGTCAGACCTTTCCCAGCACTGCAAAGACCACAGGGAACAAGCTAAACAAGATATCTGCTCTTAGGTTGCTTACACCTGCTTGGAGGACAGAGACAGCCAACAGACACTAGGAAGTACATAAGGCAGCTCTAGAGAGTGATATGTGCTCACAGGAAATTTAAAAGGTTAATCAGTAAGAATGAGATGGGGGTTTGGAAGAAGGTCCCCTGAGGAGGTGACCAGGAGGACCAACACTGTGTCATTTTGAAGGGAAGGGTTTTCTAGGCATAGGAAAAGCAGGTGCAGGATCCAGAGGGGTACAGGCCAGGAATAAAGAGAAAGCAGTGTGGGGAGACCCAGCAAGTTCGGTGAGAAAAAAATGGTGGAGGATGCACTCCAACAGGTCACTCCAGGGTCTCACCTGCTCAGTAAAGCAGTAACTCCTTCCTGAGGACTCCACAAGTCATACATAGTATTCTGCTCCCGGAACACTAAGCCTCATTCATTCACCTTCAAAGATGACAACTCCCTCCCATCCCTGCGCCCTCAACTGCCACCCCGTCTCTGGCATCTGGCACTAAATAATGATCTAACAAATGTCTATAGAATGAATGAATGAATCCCTGAGTGACATTGCTGAGCAGGGCTTGCCGGGAGTGAAATGAGCAGTTCTGTTCATAGTGTATCTCATGACCGAGTAAGGTGACTCTACCCAGGAGCTCGCTGCAACCACCTACACACCCCCTCCCAGGGCTACCACTCTCCTGACACCTCCTAAGATTCAGAACTCCCAGTTCAAAGATGACACCAGAAAAAAAAAAAAATCTCAGGGACATTTTCACAGTGACTGCTAGGGAGAGAGAACTCTCTATTCTTGAGGAACATGAGAAGTAAACTATGGCTATTCTGGCTAGCTCCAAGTTTGCAAGCCAGAAAGATCTAGAAATGGTCCTCCTGTAACTCTCCTCACTCAAATGAAGTGAGGAGTGTGGGTATTATGTGAATGTACAGATACAAATGGTCAAATTCAAAGTTTCTGCTATCTTAGCATTTCTCTACTAATTTTTAAAAATTTTTTATAATTTGAGTTTTCATACTTTCCCCAACTTTTGAGTTAAGTCAGGGAAATAGCATTAAGAGCTAATGATAGTCTTTTTTTTTTTTTTTTTTTTTTTTTTTAGATTTTATTTGACAGAGAGAGACAGCTAGAGCAGGAACACAAGCAGGGGGAGTGGGAAAGGGAGAAGAAGGCTTCCCGCTGAGCAGGGAGCCTGATGTGTGGCTTGATCCCTAGGATTACGACCTGAGCCGAAGGCAGACGCCCAATGACTGAGCCACCCAAGCGCCCCAACTATTAATTTTTAACCAGTGTCTGAGATATCACAAAATAGCCAAAATACTTTCAAAAGCTCATATTCAAGAAAAAGCTCCATCAGGGCCGCCTGGGTGGCTCAGTCAGTTAAGAGTCTACCTTTGGCTTGGGTCATGATCCCAGGGTCCTGGGATCAAGCACTAACTTAAGCTCCTTGCTCAGTGGGGAGCCTGCTTCTCCCTTCCCCTCTACCCCTCCCCCTGCTTGGGCTTGTGCTCTCTCTGTCTGTCAAATAAGTAAAAATAAAGCCTTCTAAGAAAAACCTCAATCAATAATGCAGTCTTAATTTTTAAAAAGTGACCACAATAGTAGTAGCATCTAACATTTACTGAAGTTACTATACATTTTACATGAATCACCTCATTTAAAGCTCACTGTGACCCCCCCAAGACTAAGTATTATAATCATTCCCATTTTATTCTATTTTTAAAATACATGTTATTTATTTATTTGAGAGAGAGACAGAGATAGTGAGAAAGAGCACAAGTAGGGAGGAGAGGGAGAAGCAGGCTATCGCTAAGCAGGGAACCTAATGTGGGGTTTGATCCCAGGACCCCAAGATTATGACTTAAGCCAAAGGCAGATGCTTCACTGACTGAGCTACTGTAGGCGCCCCTAACCACTGTCATTTTACGAAGAAAGAAACTGAGGAGGCACCTGGGTGGCTCAGTCGTTAAGCGTCTACCTTCAGCTCAGGTTGTGATTCTAGGGTCCGGAGATCGAGCCCCACATTGGGCTCCCTGCTCTGTGGGAAGGCTGCTTCTTCCTCTCTCTCCCACTCCCCCTGCTTGTGTCCCCTTTCTCACTGTCTCTCTCTCTGCCAAATAAATTAAATAAAATCTTAAAAAAAAAAATGAAGAAGGAAACTGAGGCCAAGAGAAGTGTCTAGCACCTGCACTATGAAATGCACAGAAGCATAGGAAGCCTATGGAGAATATATGTTTTATAAAGATTAGCATTTCTCTTTTATTAGATTTTTCTAAATATTAAAAAATTAAAAATTAAAAAAAAATTTTAAAAAGTGGAAACAACCCAAATGTCCATCACCCAATGAATAGATAGATAAATGTGGCATATCCAGACAATGGAATGTTCAGCTATAAAAAGGACTTAAATGCTGATAATTGCTACAACATGGATCAATCTTTAAAACATGCTAAGTCGGGGGGCACCTGGGTGGCTCAGTGGGTTAAAGCCTCTGCCTTCAGCTCAGGTCATGATCCCAGGGTCCTGGGATCGAGCCCAGCATCAGGCTCTCTGCTCTGCGGAGAGCCTGCTTCCCTCTCTCTGACTGCCTCCCTGCCTGCTTGTGATCTCTCTCTCTGTCAAATAAATAAATAAAATCTTAAAACAAACAAAATATACTAAGTCAAAGAAGCCAATCACAATGGACCACAAATCCAGTGAATTCCATTCATACAAAATGTCCACAATTGGCAAATCCATAGATATAGAAAGTAGATTGGTCATTAGTTTCCTTGGGCAGGGGAATGGAAGAGTTGGGAGTGATGTAAAGGGAGTATGAAGCTCCTTTGGGGGGTAATGAAAATGTCATGTCCTAAATTGGACTATGACAACGGATGCACGATTCTGTGAATATACTAAAAGTCACTGAAATGTACACTTTAAATGGGCAAATGGTTCGGTGTGTGAATAATATCTTAAGAAGGCTGTTTTTAAAAAGTCATCAAGGGCCCCTGGTTGGCTCCATTAGCTAAGTGGCTGCCTTTGGCTCAGGTCATGATCCCAGGATCCTGGGATTAAGCCCTGCATCAGACTCCCTGTTCAGCAAGAAGTCTACTTCTCCCTCTCCCTCTGCCCTTCCCCCTGTTTGGGTGTGCACACGTGTGCTCTCTCTCTCTGAAATAAAAAAAATACAATCTTAAAAAAAATTATACACACACACACACATACACACACACACACACACATATAGTCACCAGAGACGGGCACCTGGGTGGTACAGTTGGTTGGGTGACTGACTCCTGGTTTCTGCTCAGATCATGATCTCAAAATCTGGAGACTGAGCCCCGCATCCAGCTCTACGCTCAGCATGGAGTCTGCTTAGAGTGTCTCCCTCTCCCTCTGCTCCTCTCCCTGCTCACATGTACATGCTCCACCTCCCTCAAATAAATATTAAAAAAAAAAAAAAGTCATCAGAGAATCTTAGATGAAAATTTCAAACTCAAAAAACAAATGTCGGGGCACCTGGGTGGCTCAGTGGGTTAAGCCGCTGCCTTCGGCTCAGGTCATGATCTCAGGGTCCTGGGATCGAGTCCCGCATCGGGCTCTCTGCTCAGCGGGGAGCCTGCTTCCTTCTCTCTCTCTCTCTCTCTGCCTGCCTCTCAGTGTACTTGTGGTTTCTCTCTGTCAAATAAATAAATAAAATCTTAAAAAAAAATGCCATTTTGTTTATTATGGAATTGTTTCATAGTGTCTTCATCTAAAGACAGGTACCCCCAGCTCACTCCTGTAAAACATCAGTTACCTAAAATTATAATTTCCTATAATTTTGGGTTTTTTTTTAAGATTTTATTTATTTATTTGACAGAGAGAGACACAGAGAGAGAGGGAACACAAGCAGGGGGAGTGGGAGAGGGAGAAGCAGGCTTTCCCACCGAGCAGGGAGCCCAATGTGGGGCTCGATCCCAGGACCCTGGGATCATGACCTGAGCCGAAGGCAGATGCTTAACGAGTGAGCCACCCAGGTGCCCCAATTTCCTATAATTTTGTATCTGATCTGTACCTTGTGAAAGTGGGAGACCAAAATAGAGGTCACAAATTGTCAGCCATGGGGCAATGACGAGGTACCACTCCCTGTAACTGTTCAATGGTAACTGCCTAACCTGTGCATGTTCCCGTTTAGGTTTACTTTCGGGAGGTGGGGAGTGGGAGGGAAAGGAGAGGTCGATTGTTGGAGTGGTCACAAGCTCTAGAACATTCAGAGACTGGTGAACAATGATTTGATTACGTTGCCCTTGTACGCACACCCACACATTACATAAGGCTCAGATGCCCAGCATTATGACATCCAGCACTTGGGCTGCTGCCAGCATCTGAAAGGAGAGCAGGATAAATAAATGCCTGACATTCGGGAGACCAAATCCTAACCTCAGGCCCATAAAGATGCCAGATGGAGTTACAGGAAGGACTAGTCACTGTCTCTCTTACAGGAGAGTCTCATTTTCCATCTAATTTTCCCCACTCTGCTTCCTAAGGTTTAGAGCCAAAAGGTTAAGGAGCTAGACAGTCTCTAAAGCAAAGCCTCGCAGACCTTGGAATTTTGATTAGTAGAACGGAAATCTCAAAGTGAGGACAAAACGAGATTAGAAATAGGAGCTCCCGGTAGCACTTCAGATGCAGTCACCTCGCCTCAGCTCCAAAGAAGCTATTTTCGGGGCTCCTGGGTGGTTCAGTTGGTTAAGCAACTGCCTTCGGCTCAGGTCATGATGCTAGGGTACTGGGGTTGAGCCCCATGTCAGGCTCCTTGCTTCTGCCTCTCCCTCTGCCTCCTACTCTGCCTGCTCATGCGCTCTCTCTCTCTCTCTCTCTCTCTCTCTTAAATAAATAAATAAATAAATAAGAAATTATTTTCTTCTTCCTAAGGTTGCTTTCCACGTAATATCCCCTGGATTAAAGGAGCTGTGAAATCACCAAATACACACAAATAGGAAAATCAATTAAAAATGGAAACTGAAACAATTTCTATCTTCTTAAAATCAATGGCTTGCAGTAAATACTATTTAGTTATATTAATGTTTTGCACAAAAAGACCAAGACACAAAATGGTGAAATGGAGATTAATATTCTAGGATAGACAGCACTACTATTACCTCTGAAGCATTGCTGAATAAGACATTTTTAAAAGGACTCAAGAATGAGGGTCATTTTTATACAAGACAGTGATACTACCATGCAGTTATTTGGGAAGCATTTTGCATTGGCTAAAGGAAAAAAAAGGAAGGAAGGAAAGAAAAAGACAGAGAGCAGAAGGAAGGGAGGGAGAGAGGGAGAGAAAGAAAGGAAAGAAAGAAAGAGAGAGAGAGAGGGAGGGAAAGCAAGCAAGAAGAAAACACTGCCCAACAGCAGACCTTATCTGTTAATGTCCTATTTGGTCTGACGGCCTGTGTCTGTTTTTCTGCAAAAAGCTTGTCCTCAGGGCACCTGGGTGGCTCAGACAGTTGAGCATCTGACTCTTGGTTTTGGCTCAGGTCCTGATCTCAGGGTCATGAGACAGAGCCCCATGTCAGGCTCCATACTGAGTGCGGAGTCTGCTTAAGTTTCTTTGCCTCTACCCCGCCCTGCCCACCCCATCAAATAAATAAATAAATCTTCTCTCTCTCTCTCTCTCTCTCTCTCTCTCTCACACACACACACACACACACACACTAAAAAAAAACAAAACCAGGTTGTCCTCCTCCTAGTACAGACTATGAGGTCTGCAGTAATTACTCCTTGAATTGCAAGACCTAGAACAGGTCTAGCTTGATCTTGGCAAGAACACAAGATGTGGCCAGTATCTTAAATTTGTAGGTGCAGGATTTAATGGCTTCAAATCTCATTTCCTGACTTAGGTGGGAGTTTTCCTCCCATTAAGTACTAACAATTAGAGAAAATACACTTTGGAAAAAGGGAGAAAGAATGGGATGTTTCATACAATCCCAGAAACCCAGAACAGACAAAAGATCCAGCCCTGTGGTTTTCAGTGGGGGAGTGATTATGACCCCCCAGGCAGGACATTCAGCAACATCTGGAGACATTTCTGACTGCTATTACTGGAGGATGCTACAGGCATCCGGTGTGGAGAGGTCAGGGATGCTGTCAAACATCCTCCAAAGCACAGGATCATATAGCCCAAAATGTCAATAGTGCTAAGGCTGAGAAACCCTGATCCAGTCCATTATAAAGAAAATGAATCCAGGGGCGCCTAGGTGGCTCAGTCGTTAAGCATCTGCCTTCAGCTCAGGTCATAATCCCAGGGTCCTAGGATTGAGCCCTACATCAAGCTTCCTGTTTGGCAGGAAGCCTGCTTCTCCCTCTCCCACTCCCCCTGCTTGTGTTCCCTCTCTCGCTATGTCTCTCTCAAGCAGATAAATAAAATCTTTAAAAAAAAAAACAAAAACCCAAGAGCGATAAGTGACTTGTCTGTGAGAGTGGTGGTAGGAATTATCTTATTTTCAAGTCCAAGATTCTCACTAGCCCAATCTGTTCTAAGACTTAACCTGCTTCGGATAGTCAGGTTTAAGATGTTAAAAAATACTTAATCTTACACAGCATGGCAAGGCCGCAAGCTCAAGCTCCTTCTGAAACCAACAATTCAACTATTGTAGAGGTGTCAAACTGATGGGAGACAAAAGTCTCAGGGAAGCTTCCAGAAGAAGGAAATGCTTCTCCCATAACCACTCCCAGACCCCAACACATAAAAAGGTCTAATTCCAGGAGGGCTGCTTCCTTTTCCCAAAACCATGTAACTGGTTACAATATATACCAGGAAAAGAAAACATCCTCCAGGGGCTTGGGCCCAGGATCAAACACAGGAAGAAGCTGGGGCTCCAGGAAGAAAGACTGAACATCCAGAAGCAGCTGAGTTGGCACCAACTTTCACTGAATATGCAGGGTGGGTGCTTTCCTCAAGCCTGTCTTCTAGACCACATAGAAAAGATGCTGCTGCTTACTACAACTTAGAGTTGGTTTGTTGTCCTCTCAGCAAGAAAGGGGCGGGGGGGGGGGGCAAAAGAGCCCGTCATTTTGTTATATTCAGAATCTAGGGTGTGGTGGTCTCCAGCTTCTGGCTGCTGGCCACTCCCCTCCTTCCTTCCTAGAATACAGTTCTTATAAATGATAAAGTCTTATTTTCTACAGTAGATGTGTGATAAGTGACTTAGCAAGCCTAGGAAAGCTGAATCCATCCGAACTGGAATCCTAAGCCAGCACTAGGGAACACTGAAAACCAACCAAATGCACATAGAAGAATCCTCCACAGTTTCAGGAACTGGAAGCACCAGGTACCTCTGGAACTTAAAAGAATGTGTGTGGGGGTGGCGAGTATAAGGCATGTTGGTAGAAAGGTATTTGGGCAACAGTTATATCCTAGATCCGTTCTACCACTTTCCATTACTGGGTGACTGTCCTTCTCCCAGCATGGCAGAACACTGAACGTTTCCTCTCCAGAGAGTGTAGACTGTACAGGGTTCCGGGACTGTGAGACACAGGCACAGCTCAGAGCCTGAGTCTAATACTGAAAACAGAGGGACTGAATGACCATGTGTACAGATTGTTGAGAACTACCCTCCATACCTCTGGCCCTCTTCATCCACTCAGCTCCCAGAATTCTGGTAGCCAGACCTTTACCTCCCATGCAGGAGACAGACTTCTCTGGGGAATCAAGCCCAAGAAGAAAAATCCAGAGACCCTGACATTGGGGATTCCCCAACAAAGAGCCCACCTACTTCAGCTCCATCCACAGGCCAGAGCTCCAATTAGCATTTAAGTCTCTCATCTTAATCACAAGCAGCCAGAGAAGGTTTGCCATGCATCTAAGAGAAAGTTCCTATGTGGAAAACAGAAACCAAAATAACAACAAAACCAGAGAAACAGACTACGCAGATGCTTTTTTATTTTTAAAGAGAGAGACATAAAGGAAGATGCCACATCCATGGAACAAGAATAGAAGGCTACAAGAAAATTTAAAATGAGCTATTAGAAATGTTTAAAGAACATGACAGCAGAAATTTAAAATTAAATAGAAGGGTTGGAAGATAAAGTTGAGGAAATCTGGAACACACAGCAGAGTCAAAGGGATAAACAAGGGAAAAGATAAGAAAATTGGAAGAGCAGCTCAAGAGGTTCAACATCTAAATTGTACTAATTCCATAAAAAGAAAACTCAGGAGAAGAAATCATCGTGAAATTTTTTTTTAAGATTTTATTTATTTATTTATGTTATTTTGAAGAGAGAGAGAGAGAGAGGTGGGGAGGGGCAGAGGGAGAGGGAGAGAGAGAATTTTCAGCGGACTCCGTGCTGAGTACAGAGCCCAACTAGGAACTTGATCTCATGACCCTGAGATCATAACCTGAGTCATAACCAAGAGTTGGATGTTTAACCGAGACACCCAAGCGCCCCTGTGAAATTATTTTAAAATGTTCCTAGTAGTAAATGGCATAAGTTGCCAGATGGCAAGGCCCACTGAATGTCTAGCACAAGGGTCAGCAAACTAGGGCCTGTGGGCCAAATTCAATCTGCAGTGTTTTTGTATAGACCTTAAGCTTTCACACTTTTAAAAGGGTGGAAAAAAGGGAAGGTATGGTAGAGATTATATATGTACAACAAAAAAACAAAGTATGACTATGTGACCTTTTAAAGAAAATGTTTTCTGACCCTCATCCAGCACAGTGAGTAGGGACAGACATACACCACAGTAAATCACTGTGAAAGTCCAGAACACTGAGGACAGAGTGGCAGTTTCAGAGGGGAAGATATGAGACATATACTAAAGGATCAGGAATCAAATGCCTTCACACTTCTCAAAGGCAAAATGGAAACAAGTCAACAATGGAGCAGCCTTCAAAATTCTGAAGGAAATCAATTTCCAACATAAAATTCTATGCTCCTCCAAACTATCAGTTAAGAATGAGAGTAAAATAGGGGCACCTGGATGGCCCAGTCATTAAGCGTCTGCCTTCGGCTCAGGTCATGGTCCCAGGGTCCTGGGATCAAGCCCCGCATCGGGCTCCCCTCTCAGCAGGAAGCCTGCTTCTCCCTCTCCCTCTCCCACTCCCCCTGCTTGTGTTCCCTCTCCTGCTGTGTCTCTCTCTGTCAAATAACTAAATAAAATCTTTAAAAAAAAGATTGAGAGTAGGGGCGCCTGGGTGGCTCAGTGGGTTAAAGCCTCTGCCTTCGGCTCGGGTCATGATCCCAGGGTCCTGGGATCGAGCCCCATGTCGGGCTCTCTGCTCCGCGGGGAGCCTGCTTCCTCCCCTCTTCTCTCTGCCTGCCTCTTTGCCTACTTGTGATTTCTCTCTCTCTGTCAAATAAATAAAAAATAAAATCTTAAAAAAAAACAAAAGATTGAGAGTAAAATAAAGATATTTTCTGACACAGAAGGTCTCCAAAAAACTACTCCCTTCTTCCAGAAGCTCCTGGGAGGTGAGCTCCACCAAAACAGGAGCGAGTAAACCAAGAAAGGAAGACATGAAATACAGATGGATGAGGCCAAACGAACGAGGTGGGGCACCTGGGTAACTCAGTCAGGAGAGCGTGAGACTCCTGCTTCTGGAGTCATTGAGTCTGAAGCCCACACTGAATGCAGAGATTACTTTCATTAGTTAATTAGTTGATTAATCAATCAATTAATTAAAAAACAAGGGAGGTGAAAAAAGTCCCGGGAGGCTGGCGAAGAGACGAAGGTCCAGAGTAACAGTGCTGCACTAGAGGCAAGACATCCCAGTCTCAGCAAAACTGTGGCTTTATGTTCTACCCGCTCGGTCATGGCAGCCGATTGTATAGACGCAGGTTCCCCTGTGGCATCATTTCCTGTAGGGCAGGTCTGAGGCTGATAAATTCTTTCAACTCTTTTGTTTTTAAATGTCTGAAAGTGTTTGTTTTGCTTTGTTACTGAAGGATACAGTATATTCTCTGGGGCTTAGCATTCTAGGTTAATATTTTGTATCTCTCAGTCCTTCAAAGTTACTGCTCTACTGGTTTTTCGCTTACATTGTTCCTGGCAAGAAACCTGCACCATCTTTATCTCTGCCCTGTATATAATGTGTCTTTTCTCTCTGGTTAATTAAAGAATTTCTTTTTATAACTGCTTTTAAGCAATTTGGTGATGACGTGCCTTGCTAGAGAGTTCTTCGTGTTGCTTATGCTTGGGGTTCTCTGAACTTCTTGGGATCTGAGAGTTTCTAGTTTTCATCAAATTTGGAAAGAGTCTAGCCAATATTTCCTCAAATACTGTTTCTGCACACCATCCTCCCCACACCCCGCCCCAATTCTTCTCTCCTTCAGGAACTCCAATTATATACACTGGGCTCTTTGAAGTTGTCCTACAGCTCACTGATGCTTTTTGTTTTCTCTTCAGTCTTTTTTCTATGTTTCACTCTGGATAGTTTTTGTTCCTACATCTTCAAGTTCACTATTTTTTCTTTTGCGATGTCGAACCCCTAACTCTAACTCTTCAGTAAAAAGAGAGATAAAAACAAAGATAGCAAGAGATTAACAATCGTTAGATCTATAGTTTTAGATTCCAAAACAGATTCTAAAACTTAGAAGGCAAGTAGGTGCTATAATACTGTTCTTTCAACTTTTCAGTATGTTAGACATTTTTAACAAGATTGGGGGCAGGGAAAGAATGGGTATTACCACTGTATGAGAACCTTACCAGATCCTTCAGTCTCAGTTAAAACCTGAAAAAAAGTTATTAGTTTAACGTGAATTTCAAAGTTCCTTAAAGGATAAATAGGAGGGGTGAGGCGACACAGAGGGAGAGACACCCCACCACACAACCGAAACAGTCAAGTTCAAGATAACTCACCCTAGGATTATCTGAGGGAAAGCAAACGAAATTCTCAGCAGCACATGATTGCCTCATCTTAAAATCCTGAAGAACTTTTACCCAAAACATGTTTAGGTCTATAGGCCGAGTGATTTTTAAGGGGTCTGCCTCACCGTTGTCTACTGTGGAACGTCTAGCGTGTGGAGTGAACAGAGGGCGACTCTTGCTCAGCTGCAATGTTTTTATTTTCCTCAAATCCCTAGCAACTAGTCCTAACAATATCGATGTGTCTGGAGACCAGTGAGCGGCCTCTCCTTCCTCTCCTAGGTGCACCAGTGCTCAAGAAGATAGGAGAAAAGGGAACTATGAGAGAAGGGGCCAAGGTCTGCATCGCTGTGTCACAGCGATGGGGGCTCTGAAAACCACCTCAGCCTAAAAGCCTTTTCCCCCTTAGCTGCCAAACAGAGGCGGCTTTGTTCCTACCACCATTAAAGGAAGTTCATGAGGATCATCTGTGACAGGATTAGAATCAACTGGAAAGTCCTGAGCTACACCTAAGCTCGGTATAAGTAGCCTTTCCTCCCTCACCATTGTAACACTGCGAGTGGCTTATACCTGTCACTGCGAAAATCTGCAGTGGCACAGACATGAAAATAATACTCTGGCCCCAACAGCCACTGAGAAGGGAAAAAAACCTGCCACCATGTTTCATCCAACAGACTAGTTAGTATAATCTGACTTCCTGCTCTGGTGGGCGTCTGGACTAGGCACTTCTAAGATTGCTCCCAGAGCCGAGATTCTACTACACTCTGATGCCATCTTGACACAGTATAAATCCCAAATCCTCAGAGCTTTACAACTATATCCTCATTTCCTCCTCAAAATAATCCTGAACAATGAAGTTCATACAGACATGGGTTGACACAGAAAAACTCTGGAAAAGTACCCAAGTGCCAAGCCTCCCAGCTTAGAGAGCAAAGACTCACTCTTAAATGAGGAGTCCTGGTTGCCGGCTCAAGTTGCTTTCAGACAGTTTGACAATAGGTCCTGTGAGTCACAAAATCACAGACACTGTTCTGCTAGATTCACCTTCCTGTCTCTCACTCTCAAGGCTGCTGGCGACTCTCCCTATGTCCATCTGAGATGTTGGCATCCCGTGGGGGGAAACTGGGGCCCTCTTCTCTGTGATCTGATCTGCCCCACAGCTTCGGTGCCTGATGACGCTCCAGTCCAAATCTCCAGTCCAGACCTTCTGGGCACATCTGCAAACCTGTTTCTTCTCCTTTCAAATCTCAGTGAATGGCACAATCTTCCAACGGGCTGCCGGAGCCATTAAATGGACTCTTTCCCAGCTCCTTTTCCTCCTGCACATCCAAGCAATCACGATGGCCTGACCCTTCTACCTCCACAGCCTCCTTCATGTCAATCTTCTCTCCAGCCACTGCTACTTCTCCATCCCTGGCAGAGCTCACCACACTCACCTCAACTGTCTTGAGCCCGGGCACGACAGGGGCTTCCTAATGCCATCCTCTGAGCCCCCTCAGTATCCTTCCCTCCCACCAGACTCCATGCAGCAACTAGAGATCTTTCTAAACTAAATTCTTCTTTTTTTTTATGTGGGGCCTGAACTCATGACCCTGAGATCAAGAGGCAGATAGTCTACCCACTGAGCCAGCCAGGCACCCCCTAAATTTTAACCCATCTCCCTGACTTAAAACCTTCAGTGGTGTTCTACTGCTCCTGGAATAAAGATAAAAGTCCTTCACAAGGATAAGAAAGCCCCAAGCACCCCTCCAACTTCTCTCTGCATGCTCCCTCACCCCACAGCTCCTAGCACATTGAACTTCTCTTTCTCATGCTCTTGCTGAGCTGGGACATTCACCTACTTGACTGACTCTCCCCTGGGCCCCACTAACACCATCCTTTTCCTGGCTAACTCCTCTCGCCCTCCAGGTCTCCCTCAGCCTCCTTCATTCCCCAGGCCTTGTTGGAGGCTTCCCCATGTGCTCCAGTATCATCACATGATTGTGCGCCTCTCACGGCACTCACCACGATGTGCTACACTGCCTGTCTGAATCCCACTAGAATAGATCTACTTCTACACCAGTGTAGCTGCTGCCCTTACCACAGCTGCTGGCACAGAGGAGACTGGATAAATACTGGCTGAATGAATGAAAACAATTGGTCCCAGAACCCTCTAAGGCATGCAAAAATGGAAACAAGCTGTGATTTATGGTTGGGGTTTCTCTGACATCTCAGAAATCCTCCAACAAGCAGTGACTGCCGGTGAGTCTGATTCAAATCTGTATCTTCACAGCTAGGCTCCAGGAATTTTTTAAAATTTGTTTGTTTTTCTCCATCTCTCTCTAATTTTGTTGTTGTTGCTGTTTCCAAGAATGAAATAGGTTTTCCTAGTGTGATAAATACTTATTATCTCATCTACTTCCTGCAAGGTCAGTTCTTAGGCCAAACAATTAGCAGAGATTTAAAGTGAAACATCATGGGGCATCTGGCTGGCTTGGCTGGTACAGCATGAGACAAACTTATTTTTTTTTTTTTTTAACAGCATGAGACTCTTGATCTTCGGATTGTTAGTTTGAGCCCCACACTGGATATAGAGTTTACTTAAAAATAAACACATAAATAATAAATAAATAAGTAAAATGAAATATCAGTGGCATATGAGAAACAGGAAAAAAAAGGAAATCTGTCCTCCAAGAGCTTGCAATTTGAGCCACCAGTAATTACTCCTGCTTCAGAGCCCCAGAGACACAGATTAAGATTAAGACCAGATCAGTGTATATCAAAAGCAAACTGCTTTGTTTTAAGCAATGCAAACTCTCCTAAGGGGCATCAGAATGGACAACAGCTAGCCGTCGTCTAGTGGTGATTATATCCTGTGTCTATCCAAAGCACAGTGATTCATTTCCTTGACTCTTCTAATAACTTATTCACTAAACTTTAGCAATAAACTAATCTCTGTAATTATATCTGTAAGGGGGTAATAACCCCTTATAGTGATTCTTTATTTTCTTCCAAGCAATTTTTTTAATATTATTTAATGTAAGCCTTGAAAGAATTGGGTGATGCTGAGATCAGCATTCCTAATTTAAAAGGTTTAATAAGATGTCCAGGTCACCTAACCACTAAACGTGAGAACTGGAACAGTCAGGGGGATGTTCTGACTTCTGGTCCAGAATTTTGTCCACTTACCCAATACTGCTTCTCGTGGATTTTAAATAAATAAATAAATAAATAAGGAAGGAAGGAAGGAAGGAAGAGGTAAGTAAAACTCTCACTTGATGAAATTCACATGAAGTCAACTTGCCCTAACTTTAATGGTAGGAACAGCCCTGCCCGGTAGCAACTAACTGGCTGAAGTAATCAGAGATCAAGCTAGGGTTTCTCCAAGCATTTCTCATATACATGAGTCATGGGACCAGGGTTCAACTTTTATGGCTATTGAATTGCTGGTGATGACTATAAAATTTGACCTGCCTACTCCACTAAAAAAAAGATACTCCATTAGCTATGAAACACGTATTTGTCTCAGAGGTGCTGCATGCCAAAAAAGCCAGAGGGAAACGCATTTAGTGCACATTCAATCAGTCCTTTTTGGATCCCGTGGCAGATACATGCTCTCTTATATCTGATGGGTAACACATGTTACCTGAGCCCCAAACCACCTCTTATGGGAATTTTGCCCCAATTTAAACTACTAAAAAAGAGAGGGGGAGCACACCTGGATGGCTCAGTCAGTTAAGTCTCTGACTCTTGATTTCAGCTCAGGTCATGATCTCAGGGTGGTGAGATCTAGAATCCCCATACAGGGCTCCATGCTGGGCGTGGAGCTTGCTTAAAGTTCTCTCTCTCCCCGTCTGTCTTCCCCACCTTGAGTGCTCTAAAATAAACAAATTTTTAAAACGGCAAGCCAAAGCTGTACTCAGATGAAAATTCATATCTTTTGATACTTTGTGAGGAAAAAAATTAACCAATCATTTGATTCAAGAAATTAGGATAAGAACACACATGCACATAAAATAGAAGGAAAAACTTAAAAAAAAAAAAAAAAGACAAAGGGGGTATCTGTGTGGCTCAGTTGGTTAAGCATCTGCCTTCAGCTCAGGTCATGCATAATCCCAGGGTCCAGAGATCAGGCCCTACATCAGGCTCCCTGCTCAGTGAGGAGTCTGCTTCTCTCTCTCTTTCTGCCCCTACCCTGCTCATTCTCCCTCTCTCTTCCTCTCTCTCTCCCTCAAATAAATCTTTTTAAAAGATTTTATTTATTTGACAGAGAGAGAGAGATCATAAGTAGGCAGAGAGGCAGGCAGAGAGAGAGGGGGAAGCAGGCTCCCCACCGAGCAGAGAGCCCAATGTGGGGCTTGATCCCAGGACCCTAAGACCATGACCTGAGCCAAAGGCAGAGGCTTAAGCCACTAAGTCACCCAAGTGCCCCTCAAATAAAATCTTTAAATAAATTAATTACAAAAATAAAAATAAAAAAGACAATTAAGAGGCACCTGGGTGGCATGGTCATCAAGTATCTGACTCTTGGTTTCAGCTCAGGTCATGATCTCAGGATCCTAGGATTGAGCACAGAGTGGGGCTCTATGCTCAGTGGGGAATCTGATAAATTTTCCCTCTCCCTTTCCCTCTGCCCCTCCCCTGTGTGTGTGTGTGTGCTTGCACGTGCTCGATCTCTCTTCTTTCTAAAATAAATTTTAAAAAATAAATAAAAGTTAAAAAGAATGAAAATAGATAAGTCTCTAGCACATATTTCCATGAAAATAATAGCACAAACAGGGTAAAATGAGAAAGAGGATCATAACAACTAATATAAAAGATATTGTCTAAATTAACAAACTTAATTCAAGGTTAATAAATTTAAAATTTTTAAGTTGAAAGGCCTGTTTTATAGGAAAATACAAATGGCCAAAATTAACTAAAAAGTAGACCATTTGGATAAGCAAATTAATCAAATATTTATCCTCTCTCCTCAAAAAGCAACAAATTCAAATACTTTTAAGGATAAATCACTTCTGACATTTAAGGAAGGGAATTCTTATGTTATTTCACCTATTCTTTTTTTTTTTTTTTAAGATTTTATTTATTTATTTGATAGCGAGAGATCACAAGTAGGTGGAGAGGCAGGCAGAGAGAGAGAGAGAGATGGAAGCAGGCTCCCTGCTGAGCAGAGAGCCCGACGCGGGACTCGATCCCAGGACCCCGAGATCATGACCCGAGCCGAAGGCAGCGGATTAACCCACTGAGCCACCCAGGCGCCCCTGTTATTTCACCTATTCTGAAATATACAGAAAGATGGGAAACATCCCATTTCATTTAATGAAAAAAAATTCTGATACAAAAGATCTGAAAAAGATTAAAAAGAGAGAAAAAATATACACATGTAAAATATGGTTTTCAGTTGTTCATTTCAAGTATGTATTGAGTGCCTACTATGTACCAGTACTCTTCTCGGTGCTAGGGACACTGCAGTGAACAAAATAGTCTGTGCTCTCATACAGCTTACATTTGGCTGGTGAAAGCAGGAATGACAAGTGAGTAAGAAATGTCAGAGAGTGACAGTTCAGCATAGTAAGGAGGGGATAGGAAATTCTGGAGGGAAGTTTCTATTTTATATAAAGTAGTCAAAGAAGATCTCACTAGTAAGGTGGCATTTGGCCAGAAATTAAAGGAATTAAGGGAACAAGCCTATTTCAGACATAGGGAACAACAAACACTGAGCCCTGAGATGGGAATATAATTGAAATGATCAAAGTACGGTCAGAGGGCTCCAATATTAATAAATATAGATGCAACAACAGTAGGTAGAATTTAACAATACAGGAAAAGGATAATACATGACAACAAAGTCAAGTTTGTTCCAGAAAAGCAACGATATCCAATATTATAATTAATTAGATTACATTAATAGATTAGATAAGAGAAACTATATGATCATTTCAAAAGAAACTGAAAAAGCAGTTAATACTGATTTAAAAAACAAACTCTTGGTAAGGTGGAACTAAACGGAAGTCGTTCGAATATCACTTCCCCAGGGAAGCTTTCTCTAAGCTTTCCTGACTTAAGCCAGCCCTCCCTGTGTTCATAGTGTCCTGTACCATTTCTTTGCGATTCTTACCACAATTGTGCTATTTTTTGTACTATCTGTAACACAACTAAGTTAGAATCCTTTTTTTAAAAAAGTGAGGAGTTTAGGGGTGCCTGGCTGGCTCAGTCAGTAAAGCATGTGACTCTTGGAGTGATGAGTTGAAGCCCCATGTTGGGCATGGAGCTTACTAAAAATAAAATATAACATAATATAATATCAATAAATAATTGGCAAGTAAATAAATAAATAAGGAGGTTTTCAAATATATATATATGTATGTATGTACGTATGTATTTATATTAGATAAAGAGGAGGAGCAGAGGGAAAGAGAATCTTAATCAGATTCCATGCTAAGGGTAGAGCCCAATGCAGGGCTGGATCCCACAACCCTGAGATTACCACTTCAGCTAACCAAGAGCTGGACACCTAACTGACTGTGCCACCCAAGCACCCAGTTAAGCACACCAAGAGGTTTTTGGTTTTTTTTTTTTTTTTAAGGTTTAATGTATGTATGTATATATTTATTTATCTAAGAGAGACAGCACACCTGTGTATACAGGTCATGGGAGGGGCGGGGGTGGGTGGAGAGAGAAAGACTCTCAAACAGACTGTGTGCTGAGCTGGGAGCCTCACTCAAGGCTCAATCCCAGAACCCTGAGATCATGACCTAAGTGGAAATCAAGTCAGGTACTCAAATGACTAAGACACCCAGGTGCCCCTAAATAAGGATTTTTCAAAATATGATACTTTTTTTTTTTAAAGATTTTATTTATTTATTTGACAGAGAGAAATCACACAAGTAGATGGAGAGGCAGGCAGAGAGAGAGAGAAAAGCAGGCTCTCCGCTGAGCAGAGAGCCCGATGCGGGACTCGATCCCAGGACTCTGAGATCATGACCTCTTTTTTTTTTTTTTTTTAAAGATTTTTTATTTATTTATTTGACAGAGAGAAATCACAAGTAGATGGAGAGGCAGGCAGAGAGAGAGAGAGAGGGAAGCAGGCTCCCTGCCGAGCAGAGAGCCCGATGCGGGACTCGATCCCAGGACCCTGAGATCATGACCTGAGCCGCCGAAGGCAGCGGCTTAACCCACTGAACCACCCAGGCGCCCAAAATATGATACTTTTAAATAATAAACTAGGAATAAATACATAATGGGACCACTCAGCAATTGTAACTTCAAAATCAGGGGGAGTGGAAGGGGGAGAAGCAGGCTTCCTGCTGAGCAGGGAGCTTGATGCAGGTACTCAATCCCAGGACCCTGGGATTATGACCTGAGCCAAAGGCAGATGCTTAATGACCGAGCCACCCAGGTGCCCCAACTTTTAAATTTTAAATGAATTGTCTAAAAGGACAGAATCACTACCACTACAAGAAAAAGTTGTGCTTTTTTTTTTTTTTAAAGACATTATTTATTTGAGAGGGAGAGAGCACGAGGAGGGTAGTGGCAGAGGGAAAGGGAGAAACAGACTCCCTGCTGAGTGGGAAGCCTGACACAGGCCAGTCCCAGGACCAATCCCAGGACCTGAGATCATGACCTGGGCTGACCAACGCTAAACCGACTGAGCCACACAGGTGCCCTAAGAAAAAGTTGTTTTTAATCAAAAGTATACAGAAAAAAAGATAAAAGGCAGAAGATTAATGAAATAGATAAACTGGTTAGATTTAAGTACACACTTATCATTAATTGAAGCTTTCCACTTTTACAGTAGAGTAAAAATAATAACTTCAAATGAAAATAAGACATAGATTAGAAATGGAATTTTAACAACCTAATTTAAAAATAAAAATAGGGGGGCGCCTGGGTGGCTCAGTGGGTTGAGCCGCTGCCTTCGGCTTGGGTCATGATCTCAGGGTCCTGGGATCGAGTCCCGCGCCCGGCTCTCTGCTCAGCGGGGAGCCTGCTTCTTCCTCTCTCTTTCTGCCTACTTGTGATCTCTCTCTGTCAAATAAATAAAAAAAATCTTTAAAAAAAAATAAAAATAAAAATAGGCAAAGGAGGGTGCCTGGGTGGCTCAGTTGGTTGGGCATCTGCTTTGACTCAAGTCATGATCCCAGGGTCCTAGGATCAAGGTCCATATCAGTTTCTGTTTAGTGGGGAGTCTGCATCTCCTTCTCCCTCTGCTCGTCCCCCTGCTCCTTCTCTCTCTCACTCACTCTCTCTCAAATAAATAAATAAAATCTTTAAAAAAGGGGGGGGGCAAAGGAGGGACACCTGGGTGGCTCAGCCAGTTAAGTGTCCAACTCTTGATTTTGGCTCAGGTCATGATATCAGGATTGTGAGATCAAGTCTTGCATGGGGCTCCACACTGGGTATGGAGCCTGCTTAAGATTTTCTCTCTCCCTCTCCCTCAGCCCCCCCCAAAATAAAAATACTAAGTGAATGAATTAATTAATAAAAATGGGCAAAGGACATGTGTAGACATCTTTTCAAAGAAGATATACAAATGGCCCAAGAAGCACATGAAAAAAATGCTTATCACTAGCCATCAGGGAATTGCAAATCAAAACCACAATGGAATACCACTTCATACCCAACAGGATGGCTATAAGAAAAAAGGTGAATAACAACAAGTATTGGCAAGGATGTTATGAAATTGGAATCCTTATGCGCTGCTGTGGGAACCTGCTGCAGCCACTCTGGGAAAGGAAATGGTAACTCTTTCCTCAAACAGTTAAACATAGTTACCATATGACCCAGTAATTTTATTCCCAGGTATCTACCCAAGTGAATTGAAAAGACCTGTTTAGGGGCGCCTGGGTGGCTCAGTGGGTTAAGCCGCTGCCTTCGGCTCAGGTCATGATCTCGGGGTCCTGGGATCGAGTCCCGCATTGGGCTCTCTGCTCAGCGGGGAGCCTGCTTCCTCCTCTCTCTCTGCCTGCCTCTCTGCCTACTTGTGATCTCTCTCTGTCAAATAAATAAATAAAATCTTAAAAAAAAAAAAAACCTGTTTAAAAAAATTAAATGTAACATAAGTCTTCTATTCCATGAATATGGTATATCACTTCATTTATTTAAGCCTTCTTTGATTTCTTTCATCAATGTTTTATACCTTTCAGCATATAGATCTAGAACATATTCCATTAGATTGATACTAAATATCTCATTTTTTTCATTCTATTGGCAATAATACTATTTAAAATTTCAATTTCTATATAGATTTTTTTTAGGATTATTTATTTATTTATTTATTTGTCAGAGAGAGAGAGAGAGAGTGAGAGAGCGCACAAGCAGGCAGAGGTGGAGAGAGAAGCAGGCTCCCTGCCAAACAAGGAGCCCAATGCAGGACTTGATCCCAGGACCCTGGAATCACAACATGACCCAAAGGCAGTGGCTTAACCGAATGAGCCACCCAGGAGTCCCTCTATATAGATTTTTGTAAACTGACTTTGTATTTTGCAACTTTGCTAAACTATATATAATTCTCTTCATAGCACTGCTCCCTTATTTGTGAAGTGAAAAATTGTGATTTCCACATTGTAATATACCTAAGAAACTAAAAGATTGAAAGTAAATTTGTTAAAATATCAATTCTTCCCAAACTGATCTATAGATCCGACACAATTCCAACCAAAATCCCAGAAAGATTTTTTAAAATAGAAATAGATATGCTGATGATTCTATAATTTATATGGAAAAGCAAATGAACCAAAAGAACCAAAACGATTATGAAAAAAAGGAACAAAAGTTGGAGAACTCACAATACCTGGTTTCCAGTGTTACTTTAAAGCTACAGTAATTGGCACAGAGTGGATTTTGGTGAAAGCATACATACAGATCAGTGAAACAGAACACTGAGTCCAGAAATGGACCCACCCATATATGACCAACTGATTTTCAACAAAGAACAAAGACAATTCAATGGAAAAGGGATAGTCTTTTCAATAAATGGGGCTAGGACAACTAGACACCCACATACAAAAAAAAATTCACACACACACAAATGAACCTCCTGAAAAAATACACAAAAATTAACTCAAAATGGATCAAAGATTAAGTATAAGGCCTAAAACGATAATACTGCTAGAAAAAAACACAGAAAATTTATAAAACAAAAAATCTTTGTGAATTTAGGCTGGGCAAGGATTTCTTAGGCTACCAAAAACACAATCTATAAAAGAAGAAATTGATAAACTAAAACTTCTCTGAGAAATACTGTTCATAGAATGAAGAGACGAGACACAACTGTGAGAAAAGATTTGTAAATCATATAACTGATAAAGGACTTGCACCCAGAATATATAAAGACCTGGGGCGCTTGGGTGGCTCAGTGGGTTAGAGCCTCTGCCTTCAGCTCAGGTCATGGTCCCAGGATCCTGGGATCGAGCCCCACATCGGGCCCTCTGCTCGACAGAGAGCCTGCTTCCCCCTCTCTCTCTGCCTGCCTCTCTGCCTACTTGTGATCTCTGTCACAAGTAATCACTTGTGATCTTTATAAATAAATAAAATCTTAAAAAATATATATATATACATATATATATATGTATGTATGTATGTATATATATATATATACCTCTCAAAACTCAATCATAAAAAAATAACCCAATGAAAAATATACAAAACATTTGGACATTTCACCAAAGATACACAGATGATGCTAAATACATGAAAATATGCTTCTCATCATCATCAGTCATTAGCAAAAGACAAATTAAAACCATCATACAGGGGCACCTGGGTGGCTCAGTGGGTTAAGCATCTGCCTTCAGCTCGGGTCATGATTCCAGGCTCCTGGGATTAAGCCCTGGGTGGAGCTTCCTGCTCAGCAGGGAGTAGGCTTCTCTCTCTCTCTCTCTCTCATAAATAAATATTTTTAAAAAATAGGGACGCCTGGGTGGCTCAGTTGGTTGAGCAGCTGCCTTCGGCTCAGGTCATGATCCCAGCGTCCTGGGATCGAGTCCCGCATCGGACTCCTTGCTCAGCAGGGAGCCTGCTTCTCCCTCTGCCTCTGCCTGCCATTCTGTCTGCCTGTGCTCGCTCTCTCCCCCTCTCTCTCTCTGATAAATAAATAAAATCTTTAAAAAATAATAATAATAAAATAAAAAAAAAATAAAAATAAAACAATCATACCAATACCCATCAGAATGGCTTTCTCTTTCTTCCTTCTCCCTCCCTCCTTCCCCCCTTTCTCTCCTTCTTTCTTAGTAGGCTCCACACCCAGTGTGGAGATCAGTGCCAAGCTGAATTCACAACTCTGAAATAAAAGAATTGAGCTGAGATCAAGAGTTGGATGCTTGGGGTGCCTGGGTGGCTCAGTGGGTTAAAGCCTCTGCCTTCGGCTAGGGTCATGATCTCAGGGTCCTGAGATCAAGCCCCGCATCAGGCTCTCTGCTCAGCATGGAGTCTGCTTCCCCCTCTCTCTTTGCCTGCCTCTCTGCCTACTTGTGATCTGTCGTCAAATAAATAAATAAAATCTTAAAAAAAAAAAAAAGAAGAAACCCTTTAAAAAAAAAAGAGAGAGAGAGTTGGATGCTTAACCAACTTGAGCCCCAGTACCCCAGAAGGGCTAAAATTTTAAAAACATATAACCATGGGGCGCCTGGGTGGCTCAGTGGGTTAAGCCTCTGCTTTCGCTCAGGTCATGATCTCAGGGTCCTGGGATCAAGCCCCGCATCGGGCTCTCTGCTCAGCGGGGAGCCTGCTTCCCCCTCTCTCTCTGCCTGCCTCTCTGTCTACTTGTGATCTTTCTCTCTGTCAAATAAATAAATAAATTCTTTAAAAAAAAAAAACATATAACCATGTACTAACAAGGAATGTTGGTAGGAATGTAAAATGGTATAGTACTTAGGACCCCAATTTAACAGCTTCTTATCATCTTATCAGATGACCCATTAATTCCACTCTTAGGTATTTACATATCCAAGTGATCTGGTCACATAGAAACCTGTGCGAACTCTTACAGAAGCATTTGCAATTGTCCAAATGTCCTTCAGCTGGCAAAGTAATAAGCCAGATGTGTCCACACAAAAGAACAGCAATCAACAATAAGAAGGAACAAACTACAGACACATGTCACATGGTGACTCTCGAGCACATTATACTAAGGTTAAAGAGGTCATATTTAAAAAGCTACATATTTTATGATTCTAGCAATGTGACATTCTGGGAGAGGCAAAACTATAGGGACAGAAAACACCTCAGTGTTTGTCCGGGGCTGGGGGTGGAAGTAGAGGTTGACTAGAAAGGGCAGCACAAGGGAATTTAAGGAGGTCATGATACTGTGCTGTATTTTGGGGACGGTGGTGGTCACATGACTGTATGTAATGGCTGAAACATGAAGTGCTGTTCATTTTTAAAGGGTGAATTTTGTTGTATGCAAATTACACCTAGATTTTAAAACTGGAAAAAATATATGTATGTAATATATTGCAAAAAATACTTATTATTTGTATGCTAATTGAAGTTTCTACAGAAAAAAAGGAAGTGCAAGAATGAATGAAGACGGGGCGCCTGGGTGGCTCAGTGGGTTAAGCCTCTGCCTTCGGCTCCAGTCATGATCTTAGGATCCTGGGATCGAGCCCTGCATCGGGCTCTCTGCTCAGCGGGTAGCCTGTTTCCCCCTCTCTCTCTGCCTGCCGCTCTGCCTACTTGTGATCTCTATCAAATAAATAAATAAAATCTTTTAAAAAAAATGAATGAATGAAGACTGCTTCTGTCTAGGTGTCCTCTCAATTTCTGACACATCCTATGAATCATGGCCCCATTGGAAAAAGGTATGTACTTGATGTGAAAATCGAAACTGCATTCTTTTCCAGAGGAATGTGATTCCTACAAACAAACATGAGGAGAAATTGCTAGCAGCTAGGAAACAACGAGAAAGACAAATAGTACATTTTGAACTCCTCACATCGTTGTAATATACTGACAAAACTTCTGGGAACAGAAAGACTCTGGATTACAACATGGATTTACAAATTGAAATGTCATCTATTAACATAAAATAGATATAAAATGCCCAGAAAACGAAATCCTCCTTTCCCTTACAATCTCTTTGCAGAGACCAGAAAACAAATAGATTTTATAGAAATAAAGAAAAAAGGGGAAAGATAAAGGGTAGAACTGGAAACAGAAATTGGGTCAGAATGCAACTTGTCCATCGGTTCTTCAGGCCGATTCTCCCATTTCCCAGTTCATTTGCACCTCTGTCAAGAAATTTTTTTAGGGGCGCCCTGGGTGATCAATAAATATCCGCCTTTGACTCAGGTCACGATTCCAGGGTCCTGGGATCAAGCCCCACATCAGGCTCCTTACTAAATGGGAAGCCTGTTTCTCCCTTTCCCACCCCACCCCCCGCTTGTGTTCCTTCTCTTACTGTGTCTCTCTCTGTCAAATAAATAAATAAATTCTTAAAAAAAAAAAAAAAGAAAGAAAAATATTTTAAAATAATGTATTTATTTATTTGAGAGAGAGAGCACAAGCAGGGTGGGAGGAGGAGCAGAGGGAGAGGGAGAAGCAGGCTCCCCACTGAGCAGGGACACCCAATGCTGCAGATGCCAGGGCTCAATCCCAGGACCCTGGGATCATCTGAGCCAAAGGCAGACACTTAACCGACTGAGCCACCCATGTGCCCGTTTCAGGAAATTTATCTGAAACTCCTTTCTCCCCCCAAACTCTGGCCCCACAGGACAGAACTAGTCTATCTTGTGCTCAAAATCCTCTAACACTTACTAACCCTTTTCGTGGATCTTTTCATGATGATAATATTTACTGAATTTACTGTATGCTAGGAACAGTGCTAAGTGATACGCTATCTCTTATAACCCTCATAGAACCCCGCAAGGTAGGTGCTATCATTACTCATATCATAGTTAAGAAACTGAGGCACAAAAAGATTCCCTTATTTGCCAAAGTCACGTGGTCAGTACGTGGTGAATCAGAATTTTATCCCAGGTAGTCTAATTTCAAGAGCCCATTCTCTGAATTGCTATGTATAAAGATTAAGTCACTCATTCAACAACTACTGAGTCCCAAGCACTAATTCACATACTAAGCATAGACAAAAGGATAAGACAAGGTTCTGCTCTCCCCAAAGGAACTTCTGGTCTAGCTGGGCAAGACTAACAACAAAAAGACATACAATACACTGAGTTTATCCAGTGTGGGGGAAGCGGTGGGGGGGGGGGGCGGGGGACAGGGAAAACTTGGGAGTAACACAGAAAGCCCCCCAGGATTGTCTGCATCTATCACAACAGCATGAGTGTCCCACATCTTAGTCTCCCATAGTTCCTAGCAAGTTGTGGACAAACATTGCTGGATGAATAGCTTAAAGGTGGCCTACCTCCTCAAATTCTGTTGTGTCGGTATCTACTGCCACTATAAAAGTCTGCTCAGAAAGATGTGACAAGTAGCCAAAAACTAATTTATCTTCCTTTCCATTGTATGCTTCATTCATTGACATTCAGTAAGTATTTACCGATGGCTGACAGAATCAGACACTGTTCTTAGCAAGGAGTACAGTGGTGAACATACCACATAAAGACCTTATTCTCATTCAAGTGGATGAAACCATCAAAGAAATAACAAAAAGAAAGAAAGAAAGAACGACAAAAAACAAACAGAAACAAAAACAACTACAAAAACAAAACAAACCTGAACAAGATCGTTTCAGTTAATTTCAGGAAATACAATCAACAGTGACTATCAGGTGTTGATTTAGGTTGGGAAGACCAGGCTGCATAGAGGGCATTTAAACTGGTGCGTGTTGGTTAAAAAATTCTTTATTATACTTTCATTTTTAGAGACACAAAGGAATAACTAGAAACCCTGTCCAGAATTAGGAGCCAAAATTAACCTGTGTCACTGACAAGGAATTGCAATAATATTTTTTCCAAAAATTTATATATAACTCAAACGTTATCAGAACAGATGCTCTTTACACATTGACCAATTTTATGTAAAACTGATTTGCTTTCCATAAGCAGTGGTCTTGCTTTATTTCAGAAAATAAATTTTAACTGTTTTGCATTTTTTTCAACCCCTTATGATGGCTTCTAAAAAGGCAGGGGAGGAGGGCATTAAAGAGCTAACACATCAACAGGGGTGCTGGCAAAAGGATGCAAAAACTTATTTCTATAACACTTAAGGTTTTCATTTTAAAAGCACAATATTCAAATATAACATCTGAAAGAATGTAACATGTAACACAACATTCATATTTCAAAACCCTTTAAAAAGACTACTGGAAGGAAATGGTGTATATAGAATAATGAAGTTATTTTTTTACTAATGTTGCAAGGAAATGGACATCAGGTTTTAAAAAATTAATTAACACTGATTTTGGCAAGTCATTTAACTGCTACGAGCCTCCATTTCTTTCCCACAGGTAAAATGACATTAGAGGATCCCTCATGGGTCCTTCCAGCCCTAAACGCCCTGATTCTAAGAAAATAGAAGGTAAATGATTCAGAAACTTTACTGCATGAGGAAGGCAGGTGTTATGGTGGGCACTTTTTAAAACTTGCTTGTTTGGGCTTCATTTTTATGACAATGCTCATCTGATGCAATAATTCAGGAAACGTTGTACAAGTGGGAATATTTCCTATATGTCAACAGAAAACCCGGGAAAGGAAAACAGTTGTGATGCTCAAAAGGAAAGCTACACAGCTAAAAACGTTTGATGAAAGAGCGCTATAATAATAGAATCACCAAAAAGGAAACGGTCATTTCCACCACTTTTATTCTATTTCCTTTCTTATCCTCTCCTGCAGAGAGAAGCCCAGTTTTAATTTTTTCCAAAATCCGAAAGAGGCAGCAAAAGCCAAAGAAATCCTTGCACGTTTTTTTTTTAAATAAAAGAAATCGACAAAATATTTAAGAGGCACTAGGTGTCCACACCTATCATCAATCTTCCTTAGCACCGAGGACGCCGTTTCCAAATATTATCACCAGCAGCCCTCACTCCACTGCAGCCGACACTCATCACCATCCATTTTTTTTAAAAAAAATCCATTTACGCTGAGCCTTTCATCCAAACGCATCAACAACCATTTCCTCCCTGCAGCCGCGGTTTGGACTGCCCGGAACGTCCAGCCAAGCCGGGGCTGAGTCCTGCCAACAGGGAGACTGCAGACTGCGGTGCTGGGCAGGGGCAGGGCCGCTCCTGCCGCCGCAAGCCAAAGCTTTCCGCCTCCTCCCGAGTGATTTAAGAGGGTTCGGGACCCAGATAAGACCCCGCCCTTGCAGCCACGACCCCGGAACGGGAGGAGGAGAGAGGCGGCCTCGGCTCAGCAGAGCCAAGCCTTTGGAAAAACAGGCTGCTCCTCCCCAGCGACCAGCAGCGGCCCGGGCTGGGCGAGCGGCGCGTCGCGGCCGGTGCGCGCCGAGCGGCTCCCAGGTGGGTCTCCGCAGCCGGGGACCGCGGCTCGGGCTCCCGGAGGGGGTGGGGGTGGCGGCGCGGGCCGCGATCTCGCTCGTCACGATTCACCAAGCAGAGTGGGAAAGAGGGAGGGACTGGAGGCAGAAAACGGAACGGAATCAGGGAGCTCGGGGAATAAAGAAGGCAAGGAAGGGGAGAGGGGAAGGGGGAGACGGTGATGGGAATGAAGAATGGGGGTGCACGGGAGGGTGAGGAGTGCAGAAAGGGAGGGTAATGGGCTGCGGGGGATAAAGGCGAGGTGGAAGGGAGGGATGGGGTGCTGGGGTTCGTGAAGGGGAAGGAAGAAGGAATGGCGTGAAGGGGGATGGGGTGAGGGGGAGAGAAATGGAGGTGAGGAGGGAGCGATGGGGTGGTCAGGAGGGAAGAGCGGGATGGGGATGCAGGGGAGAGATGGGTGAAGGAGGAGGGGGTGAAGAGGGACGGGGTGGGATGCAGGGGGAGGAATGCGGGACGGGGAGAGCGGGGGAAGCAGGGAAGCGGGCGCCGGCCGCAGGAGGCCGGGAGGGACTTCCCTGCGAAGAGGGCGGCGCCGGAATAACGGGACCCTCCCAGCCCCGAGCCCCCGGCCGGGCGGGGCGAGCAGCCCGCGCGGAGGCCGGGGCGCCGCGGGCAGGTACGGCGTCCCTCTCCTGCCGGGCAGCCCGCGCCCGCGGGAGGACCCCGACTCCACTTACTCTCTCCGACCACGGCTTTGAGGCCAATGGGAGCCATCGCGGTGCGCGAGTCTCCGGGCTCCCGGTCTCCTCAGGCGACGCCGGCGGACACGACTACCTCCCCGGGTCGGCGCGCTCTGCCGGCCGCAGACCTCCGCTCCGCAGCCGCGCTCGGGCTCGACTGACGCGCGGACTCGCCGCGGAGGCGCGGCTCGAGCCAGAGCGAGGCTGCCGACCTGCCGGCGCGCGCGCGCGGGCGGGGCCGGCCAGGGGCTGGGCCTTGTGCCAGCCGTCAGCGTCACCCGCCCGCCTCCGCCAATCGCACTGCGGCCCGGGAGCTCGGCCCCGCCCTCCGAGATGCGGCTGGACGCGAGGCGGTCCCTGGCTGGCGCGAAAGCCGCGCCCTCCCCCTCACCTCACGCGCCGCGCGCACCCTGCCAGTCGCGCGCTCCGGGGGCGCAGGGTCCTAAAGTCCCCTCCGCCCGCCTCTGCACCTGGCCACAGGCTAGTGACAAGCTCCCTCTTCCTGAAACCACATTATGTCCTGTCTTTGCCGTTTCTGGGAATCCTCCATTTTTCGCCTGCCCGCACAAGGAACTCAGAGACTCCTCACCACAAAACAACTGGAGGTTTATCGACATCATCTCTGCCTGGGTACCTGGATCCACATACACACCCGTTCACTGAGCTCTTACGGGCCAGGCTCCACGCTAAGCGCTTTACTGCATCATCTCATTAAATCCTCACAGTAATTAAGAATTGTTTTTAATCTCCATTTTCAGATGCAAAAAAAATACCCGAGGCTCAGAGAATTGAGCACTAGAGTTCCTCTTCTGAGAGGAACAGTCTGCTGTGTAACATTCATTAGCAAATATTGAGTGGTCTCCCACTACTGTATGCAAGCTACTATTCTGGGCATTGGAGCTACAACCCTGTACTAGGCAGACTCGATTGGAGAATCTGGGCACTCAAAAGGCTAGAAATTTCCAAGACCCAACTCTGATAGGAATATGCTGTAGGACAACTCAGGTCTCAGCATCTCCTTACAGGAGTTCACATTACCAAAGTGGTCCCGAGTCAGTTTTTGATGGACTTTTTATTTTTTTAACATTTTATTTATTTATTAGACAGAAGGAGAGAAAGAAAGAACACAAGCAGAGGGTGTGACAGGCAGAGGGAGAGGGAGGCAGGATCCCATGCCCTGGGATCATGACCTGAGCTGAAGGCAGCCGCTTAACCCACTGAGCCACCCAGGGGTTACCCCTTTGATGGACTTTCTTTATTGATGGGGGAGGTTCCTTTTGAAATATGGCACAAAACTCACCTCTGGCTTCAAAGAAAAGCAAATAAGTGGAGACCATTAAAAAATCAGAAAAGACAGGAGAGCTAGAAGTCATAAAATCAGTGAATACGCATTAAATTTTTAGAATAACTCTGTGAGCTAAGTCCTCTTTTCTTAATATTATTAAGAAATGTAATAATATTTACAGATTTTTTTAAAAATTGAAGGGGACACCTGCGTGGCTCCGTGGGTTAAGCCTCTGCCTTTGGCTCAGGTCATGATCTCAGGGCCCTGGGATCAAGCCCCTCATCCATCTCTCCGCTCAGCGGGGAGCCTGCTTCCGCCCCACCCCACCCCATCTGCCTACTTGTGATCTCTCTCTCTCTGTCAAATAAATAAATAAAATATTTTTAAAAATTGAGATTCAGAGAGGCCAAGAGCTTTGTCAGTAAGTGACAAAGGAAAGATCCAGTTCCAGAATCTGAATTCTGAATCATTATTTTACATCAAACAGTTAAAGCAGCTGAGGCCCGTAGGAGGGCTTTCCAAAGGTCACACACAGTAAGGAATGGCAGAACCAGCATGAGAGTTCACATGTGCCAGTTCAGCTACCAGCCCCAGGGCAGGAAGATTTGACCATCTTCTTCCCCAGTGGACCTGGGGAAGTACAGTCAGGGCAGGCTTCCTGAGATGAGTAAAAGGTAGCAAGAGAGGCCTGGGAGAGTGTCAGATATACAAACAGGAAAAGGCAGATATACAGAAAATGCCAAGACCAAGTGCCAGGAATTTGGCTTTGCCAGGAACAGAGAGGGCCAGTGTGGCTGGAGGGGAGTCTGAGGGGCAGGAAAGAGAGGGAAGACCCCAGGGGTAGGCCTCACTGCAAGGCTCTAAGACATTTTGGTAACCTGGAATCTGTGTGGGGACTTCCTCAAAGGTCACAGGCTAATAAAATATAGCAGCTTGTTATTTTCTGCAGAGGGGAGGACAAAAAAAGAAATCTTTTCCTGTGGATGTGTACCTGAGATGTTCACTACGGAGGGCAAAAATCAGAACGGGTGTTATTCTAAATAGAATGGTTGAAAAAGCAAGTGGGGTGACAGACTGTGAACTCACCCCAGAACCCCTGACTCTGGAGTGGCGGATTGGAATCCTCCTGGATGTGGAATCCAAGACTGGCTTGAGACCTCCTGACATCTCTGAGCTTTGGCTTCCACATCTGTGGAACAAGGACAATAGAACTTCCTGGCCTCAGAGGAGACTGCGAGATGACCTACAAGGTCAGGTAAAAGCCTTCCCACCCCCCCCCCCCGCCCCGTCATCACGCCTATCACCCTTTACTCTGTATTCTTTATTTGCATACACGTTTGATACACCCCAGCCACCAGGCAAGTGGCCCTCATGAATTTTCATTGAATTCTCACTACAGCCCCAAGAGGTCAATGCTATTATTATTTAATTTTCCTGGTGCGCAGGGAGGTCAAGTCACTTGCCCAAGGTCACATGGCTCTAAGCGCAGACCGGGGACTCGCGCTCTGACTTTCTGATGCCCAGGGGAGCACATCCATGCCCAGGCGCAGCCCCAGTGCCCTGACCCTCTCTTCAGAGAGGTCTGGCTGTGTGGACTGCTAGCTGGGAGCATATCAACAACCAGAACCTGAACGTCCTGGGAATCCTTATAGGCGAGCCCTCTGCCCCGCGCCCAGCCCAGCCAGAGCGCCGGGCGGGGCTGCGGCCGCCGGATGCGCTGGGCTGGTCCGCGGCCCGGCAGGTGCGCTTGCAGCTGCGCATGCGCGGCCTGCAGCCTCTGCAGAGCCCTGGTGCGGACCAGCTGCTGGGGGTAAGAAGAGTTCTGCGATTTACGCACCGGTCATGTGACGGCGGGGAGCTCGGTTGTAGCTGGGCGGGTGCACCTCCTGGAGACAGGCAGGTGGAGGCGGGTGGGGGATGGATGCAGAGCGAAGCAGGGAGAAACTGGAGGTCTGAGCGAGAGGGCGGTGAGCAGCATAGAGGGACCAAGAGAGGGGAGAGAGGGACAGACGAGCCAGAGTCGGCAGTGGGGCTGACCAAGTTGAGACAGAAGCAACCGGTATAGTAGTTGTTGCCACCAAACCTGACACAGTGGACCCACTGGCTTGGGTCCCCTGCACACCTTCTCCCACAGTCTCGGGCTTGCACCTAACTCCTGCGCTTTAAAGCCGCATCATCAACTGCATGTTTCCATGTTCACCTCCACCTCTTCCCATGGCCACTGGACCTTTAGATTCCGCTACATTCTTTTAGAAGCAGTTTCTAAAGAATTCAACAAGATAGTATTTATAAGATTATTTGCCTAGTACTGGGTACCTAGTAAGGATTAGCTATTAACACCATTAAAAATAACATGATGCTGTGTCCTGCCTTTATTGCTGCTGTAGGTTCTTGGAAGAGAATGACAAAGTAATTGTCTCCATCACAGCCACCCACAGTCCCCAAACCTACAAAGAGCTGCTGGGCCTGGAGTCCTTGAGTTTGGAACATCCTTGCCCCCAAAAGTGAGTTAACAGATTTTTGTATTTGAGGTCAGAATATAATATTCGGAAGGCTTTGTTTTCAAAGTCTAGGCCAGGGTCTCAAGTTCAAAGGACTGTAGAGGCCATGGGGTGGTGAGTAACAACCACAGATGTGGCCAACAGCAGACTACATGCCTTGCTCAGAGGGGCAGTCCTTACTCAGTTCCAATCATGGAAACTGTTTTCCATGCAGCAGCCGAGGATCTCGATGGTAAGAATTGTGACCTCTCCCAATGGTTAAGTATTGCTATGGACTAAAAATAATTTTTTAAATATTTTATTTATTTATTTGACAGACAGAGATCACAAGTGGGCAGAGAGGCAGGCAGAGAGAGAGGAGGAAGCAGGCTCTCCGCGGAGCAGAGAGCCCGATGCGGGGCTCGATCCCAGGACCCTGGGATCATGACCCGAGAGGAAAGCAGAGGCTTTAACCCACTGAGCCACCCAGGCGCCCAAAAATATTTTTTTAGTAACCCCACCATTGGTCAAACAAAACACATCTGAGGGCTGCATCCAGCCTTCAAGGCACCTGGATGCAGAACTCTGGGGGACCAAAGGGAAAATTTGGATTCCCCCATTCAGCAGGTTTCCAGAGAGGCCCTGACTTTTACCCCACTCCCACAGAGCCCCATTGTGGGCAGGGCTCTGGACAGGCATAATGGGAGTGTGAATGCCGGGCATCAACCACCAAAACATTTCCCACTCAGCCTTGAGAACCAGGACAGAGTCCCTTTGCTCAGACTGGCTCTGGGGCAGAGAGTAGGGCGAGCCACTTTCAAATGGACTAGTGAACACTGTAGTGGAAGCCTCTGCAGACAGCTGATGTGGGCAGTTCCGATTTGCCTGGACTGTGAAAATCCCAGGAATAAGGAAAGAGCTATCCCCAAGTGCCAGATACTAGAAGTCCCTGTGACCTTAGCCAGTATGGGCTTAAAACTGGTTTTGTTTTGTTTGTTTTTTAAAGATTTTTATTATTTGACAGAGACAGAGTGAGATTGAGCACAAGGAGGGGGAGAAGCAGGCAGAGGGAGAGGAAGGAGTGGACTCCCTACAAGGCAAGGAGCCTGAGGAGGGGGTCGATCCCAGGACCCCAGGATCACAACCCAAGCTGAAAGCAGACACTCAACCGACCAAGCTGTCCAGGCGTCCCCTTAAAGCTGGTTTTATTTGATTTAGAAAAATAAAGAAATATGATGTTTTTGCACTGTAGATACCAGAGAACAATTTGTGTCTTTTATACTTTACATTAAATTGTTATAAGAACCCAGAGGAAGCAACTTTCATTCCAACTGGGTAAATAGTTTTGTTTAGACGTGTTTTGCTTCTGGCCAGTTTGGCTAGAAAGATTCATGGAAGAAGTAGCTGTTGAGCTGAGCCCAGAAGCTGAGAAGAGAGAGATCAAATCAATCAAAAAAAGAGCATAGAGGTGTCTGGGTGGCTCAGTCGGTTAAGCATCTGCCTCCAGTGTAGGCATGATCTTGAGGTGGGGAGCTGGGATGGAGTTCTGCAATTGCTTCTGTGCTCAGTGGGGAGCCTGCTTTTTCCTCACCCTCTGCCATCCCCCACCTCCACCACCCCCAACCCCCACCCCCGAGCTTGCGCTCTCTGGCTCTCTCTGTCAAATAAATAAATAAAATCTTTTTTTTTTTTTTAAGATTCCATTCATTTATTTGACAGAGATCACAAGTAGGCAGAGAGGCAGGCAGAGAGATAGAGGGAAGCAGGCTCCCCGCTGAGCAGAGAGCCTGATGCGGGGCTCAATCCCAGGACCCTGGGATCATGACCTGAGCTGAAGGCAGAGGCTTTAACCCACTGAGCCACCCAGGCGCCCCAATAAACAAAATCTTAAAAAAAAAAAAAAAAAGAAAGAAAGCATAGACCCATGGTTCCTAAACTGTATGCTAAGGTACCCTGAGGTGCCACAGCAAATTAACAAGAGCATAGTAAAATATTTTAAATTTTGAAAAGGAACAATGATATCATCTGTTGGACACTGAAAACTGGTAGCTGGAATTAGTTCACAATTTCAAACGTCAGACGTTCCTACATTCCTTTCTGTGACATTATATCTTTCTTTTTTTTTTTTTTTTTTTTTTTAAAGATTTTATTTTTTATTTTTTTTTATTTTTTTATTTGACAGAGAGAGATCACAAGTAGGCAGAGAAGCAGGCAGAGAGAGAGAGGAGGAAGCAGGCTCCCTGTGGAGCAGAGAGTCTGATGCGGGACTCGATCCCAGGAACCTGAGATCATGACCTGAGCCGAAGGCAGTGGCCCAACCCACTGAGCCACCCAGGCGCCCCGACATTATATCTTTCTAAAGCTAAGTTTTCATCAATTGATATGACAAGAAGCAAATAAATCATGCAAATCAATGTGGAACAGGAAATGAGAGAGTCAATGCCTGGTGTGATTCCAAGGTCTGAGAAGATGCATATATACCATTAGTAAGCAATGGTGGTTACTTAAGAATTATTTTATTTTATTTTATTTTATTTTATTTTATTTTAAAGATTGTATTTATTTATCAGAGAGGGGGGGGAGGAGCAAGCACAGGCAGACAGAATGGCAGGCAGAGGCAGAGGGAGAAGCAGGCTCCCTGCTGAGCAAGGAGCCTGATGTGGGACTCGATCCCAGGACGCTGGGATCATGACCTGAGCCGAAGGCAACTGCTTAACCAACTGAGCCACCCAGGCGTCCCAAGAATTATTTTAAAATATCAGGGCGCCTGGGTAGCTCAGTCAGTTGTTGGGAATTTGCCTTTGGCTCAGATCATGATCCTAGGGTCCTGGGATAGAGCCCCGCATCTGGCTCCCCACTCAGTGGGAAGCCTGCTTCTCTCTCTCCCACTCCCACTCCCCCTGCCTGTGTTCTTGCTCTTGCTGTGTCTTTCTCTGTTTAAATATATAAAAATCTTAAAAAAAAAAAAAGAATTATTTTAAAATATCTTTTCTTTCAACTTATAGGTATTATTTTTCTTTCCTTTTTTTTTTAAGATTTTATTTATTTGACAGACAGAGAGAGAGATCACAAATAGGCAGGGAGGGGACAGGCTCCCCGCTGAGCAGGGAGCCCGATGAGGGGCTCCATCCAGGACCCTGAGATCATGACCCAAGCCAAAGGCAGAGGCTTAACCCACTGAGCCACCCAGGCACCCCTCCTTTTTTTTTTTTTTTTAAGATTCATTTATTTATTTAAGTCATTGCTACACCCAGTGTGGGGCTCAAACTCATGACCCTGAGATCAAGAGGTGCACACTCTCCTGATTGAGCCAGCCAGGCTCCCCTTATTTTTTCAAATGGCTATTAAGTTGTACGGACAGGTTGTTTGGTCCTAACTACTTACTAAACAAAGCCGATAGGTATTTCTTTTGGTCTGAGACGCTAGAGAAAAAATGACAGACACAGAGGCTGCCATGCTTGGCACCTCTGGCATAAGCCAAGTGTGGTGGTGGTCACCAATGCAGCAATATTTACTGAGCACCTACTACGCACCAGGCAGCATCCCAGACACTGGAGAGGCAGCAGTGAATAGGAAAAAGTATTTCTCATTGGTTATGAAGCTGATATCCTAGAGGGAAAAACATAAGTTAAAAAATTACATAGTGCGTAAGTGCTGTGACAAAAATGGTAGGGTCATCAGGAGTAGGCCTGGGGAAAGGCAGGAGATAGTTTTGCACTTTATTTATTTTATTTTCTTATTATTTTCTAAGTGGGCTCCATGCCCAGAGTGGGTCCCAAAACAGGGTCAAACTCACAACTGGGAGTGAGATCAAGGCCTGAGCCAGCGGACACTTAACTAACTTAGCCTCCCAGGCGGGCCTCGTTTTGCATTTTAAAGGGGAGGGACAAGCAGGCTGGGCTTCATTGAGAAGCCCTTGGAGATGAGCTCAAAAGTCAGAAGTCAGGAATGACTGGGTGGCTCAGTTGGTTAAGCCTCTGCTTTTGGCTCAGGTCATTTAATCTCTAAAATTAAAAAAAAAAAAAAAAAAAGCCAGAAGCCAGATCCGGTGTCCTTGTCAGCACATATAGGCTATAGATGACACCAGCAATAGTGACTGCGATGACCCAGGTGCTTAGGGTTGGTTGTGTGAAGGACATGGGGAAACACTCAATTTAAGGCTGAGCAGAAGGAGGGGACACCAGAAGAAGGCAGGAAGGAAATGGCCAGAAAAATACAGGGGAGCCAGGGGGTGCATGAAGATGGACTAGCAGGACAGCTAGGTGAACCGCAGATCAGGATCAAAGCACTTTTTTGAATAGAGGGGAAACTCTCTTTTTTAAAAACAAAACCTAAAAAAAAAAAAAGTAAAAAGTAAAAGAAATAAAAATAAAAACATTTTAAAATGACATCAAATCAATAAAGCCAATTCCCATGTGCCCCCTCCCCCCTAAAAAAGATCAGTTAGTTTTGCTTCAGAATTGTGTTTGTTGATAGAAAAATAGATATGGTTATATAACATGGAATCCTTCTCCACCTGAAACCCGGCTAAAGTAATAGCAGGGGAATCATAAAAAGTTTAAATCTATAAGGACACAAAGAACAGGGGCATCTGAATGGCTCAGTCAGTAGAACATGGGACTCTTGATCTCAAGGACATGAGTTTGAACCCTACGTTGGGCATGGAGCCTACTTTAAAAAAATTGCAAAAAAAAAAAATGAATAAAAGGACACAACAGAGAAAAGAGGGACTGGGAGATGAGAGATAATGACAGAACTCTGGAAGATGAACAGCATGTGGCTGAGGGTTAATGATTGCATAGAGAAGAGGAGGTGGAAACATGATTCTTCACAAAAAGAGACCGGACGCAGCCACAGAACCTTAGAGGAAGCGCAGGAGTCATTGGGATCAGGTACTTCGGAAGGTGGGAGGGAAGGGTAGGGCAGAGTAAACAAAGGAAAAGGAGCAATTCTGCTGCCAGGTCCCTGCCCTCTGTCTGCAGAGCCCGGTGACTGCCCCTCCCCCAGCAGAATAGCAATGAGAAGGAGCAGGAGAAGGAGGAAGACCTCAAGGTCAACAGAAGCATGTGTAGGACATGCTATGTGTCAATCACTATTCCAAGCTCTTTACATGTACTGATCCATTTAACCGTAATGGCCACCTATGAGTTCTTTACTATCATTCTCCCCGTGTTATAGATGAGGAAGCCCAAGTGCTTACAGCCAACAAGAGAAAGGTCCAGGATCCGCACTGTGCCATGTGCGAGGCGAGGGTGGATATGGGAACGCAGTGCTCTGTGGTTTTCAAGCATGGAAGTGACATTTATTTATTTATTTATCCATTTAACATTTAATACATATTCATCAGGTGTCTGTGGTGCGCTGGGCCCTCTGCCAGGGGCTGAGCACTCCAGGGTGAGTTTGTAGACAAACACCTCAGGGGTGAGGCAGGCCAGGAACAGGGAGCCAGCAAGGCCTGATGAGGGGCACCCAGTCCAGCCAGGGATCTGGAAGGAATTTTGGGAAAGGCAAAGTTGACATTGAGGCTCAGGAGTTTGCGTGGGAAAAGGGGGTGAGGGTGTTGGGGCATATCCTAAACAGAGCCAGCAGCATGGATGAAGAGGGCCCAGTAACCCATCTGTGGCCATGTTGGCATAGCCCACTTAGCAGCCCAGACGAGGCTGGAGCAGAGGGGAAGGCACCAAGGGAGGCTAGGGTCATAGTTCAGGTCAGAACTGTGGAGTCTCTGGGATTCTTCTGGGGTGGGCATGGGAGGGAATGGACATAGTTGAGGTGAATCAAAATAGCACCTTCCCCTTCCTGGGTGCTCTTGTTTACCAAAGGCTTCAAGCACAGTATCTCATCTAATCCCCCTCGAGAGATAGCCACGTAGGTATGATGATTTACATGCTTTACAGATGCAGAGCCTGGGACTCAGCACATCCTGGGGCGCACAGCCAATTCTTGGCTGAAGCAGGCACATCTGAGCCCGAAGCCCGAACTCTTAATCACACAGTTCTCTTGCACCTCCAGATTTTGGAGCTTCTTTGAGCCAGACACAGAAGGAGAACTGATTCCATGCATGTAAAGCTTCAAGAACCATCCACTCCGTGATGATAGAGCTCAGGATAATGACTATTGTATGGGGATGGAGGGCAAGAACATTGACTGGGAAGAGAACCGAGAGGGCCCCTGGGGCTCTGGGAATGTTCTGGGTCTTATGTCTTGATCTGGGTGGTGGTCATGAGGGTGCATATTTGTGTAAGATTTCACCAGGCTGTTTGCTTAATTGTGTGTTTTGTTGGATATATGTTATACTTCAGTTTTTATTTTTTTAAAGGATTTTTAAAGATTTATTTATTTGACAGAGAGAGAGATCACAGGTAGGCAGAGAGAGAGGAGGAAGCTGACTCCCCACTGAGCAGAGAGCCAGATGTGGGGCTCCATCCCAGGACCTTGAGATCATGACCTGAGCTGAAAGCAGAGGCTTAACCCACTGAGCCACCCCAGGTACCCCTATTTTTTTTTAAAGATTTTTAGAAAATTTTTATTTA
The DNA here is from genome assembly GCF_964662115.1 of Mustela nivalis. Lineage (NCBI taxonomy): Eukaryota > Metazoa > Chordata > Mammalia > Carnivora > Mustelidae > Mustela > Mustela nivalis. The sequence continues at coordinate 85,799,286 of NC_139032.1, read as the reverse complement.
TTTATTTGAGAGAGAGCACGTACAAGCTAGGGGGAGGGAGAGGGACAAGCAGACTCCACACTGAGCATGGAGCCCAATGCAGGGTTCAAACCCGCGACCCTGAGATCATGACCTGAGCAGAAATCAAAGAGTCGGACACCCAACTAACTGAGCCACCCAGGCACCCCACTTCAATTTGTAAAGATTTTTTTTTTTAAGTAATCTCCACTCAGTGTGGGACTTGAACTCACGACCCGAGATCAAGAGTCACACGCTCTTCCAACTGGAAGACACCCCATGTTCTACTTCAATTTTTTTTAAAAACAGGGCTTCCTGGAGCAAGTGCCATTTGAAGTGAAGTGGAATCATTTTGGTTGATTATTATAATTCAATATAAACCAATAAAAACCAGTAAACAAATATAATCCAATGTAAACCAATTGCTTATGGCATTTCAGGCCTACTATTTACCGAGTGCTTGTGATATGTCAGGTGCTGTGCTAACTGCTCTGCAGGTTATTATTTTGTTTAATCCTTACAGTGCTCCTGAGGAGAGAAATATTATCTTGCCCATTTTACAGATGAGAAAATGGAGATTTTAAGAATGAAGTGACTTGGGGCGCCTGGGTGGCTCAGTCGGTTGAGCAGCTGCCTTTGGTTCACGATCCCCAGGGTCTTGGGATGGAGCCCCGCATGGGGCTCCCTGCTCCACGGGGAGCCTGCTCCTCCCTCTCCTTCTGCCATTCCCCCTACTTGTACTCTCTCTCCCTCTGTCAAATAAATAAATAAAATCTTAAAAAAAAAAAAAAAAAAGAATGAAGTGACTTGTGTGGGTCACACAGGAAGTGACTTAGCTGGAATGGCAGCCCAGGTTTGTCTGACCTCCCCAAGTCCATGCTCTTGGCAACACCTGCTCCCACCTCCCCCGTGGGAAGGGGTGGGCCTTAGGTTACACAGGACGAAGCAGGAGAAACCAGAGAAGGTTCTGAGCACACTGGAGGTTCTGTGAAGCTGGGCCCCTTTCAAGGCTCCATACCTCGTTTCGTTTTTGTAATTGTGTTTTGTCTTTCTTAAACAGAGCCCACCCCCACCCCCCATATTGTCGAAGCTTCAGGAGTCTACCTGCAGACGGTAGAAGAGGTAGCGGGAGGATGGCTGCTCTACCCGGAAAAGCTCGAGTGTTACCTAGCAATACCTTAACCCCAGCTCCAGCTCACAACAGGGCACCCTGGGGCTCTCATCACACGCCAACCCCCCCCCCCAACACCAGTGCCTTGGAAAGCAGACCCTGAAAATCTCTCATAGCCTAAAAAAAGCAGGGATGCCCGCCCCCCACCCCAACTCAGATTAAACACAGGCTGTCTTTCTGGGCCCTCCAGCTTCCTGCCTCCTCTCCACACCCCTCCTCCCTCCCTCTCCCCTCTTTGTCTACTGTCTTTCCACCTCCGCTTCTCCCCACTCACCCCTCTCCCTGACAGCAGCCGCCTTGCCACCTTACCCCACAGAGAGTCAGGGCCCAGAGCCCTCCCCACTCTGCTTCAGACCCAGCACTTCTCTCGACTCTGCCTTGTGGAATGGCCCAGGCCCTGAACTTTTTCCCTCTGGGTATCCACGATTCCTTCCCTCCCATTGATGCATAACCTGGGCCCTGGGCTCCTTGTCTAGAGTCGCACTGGGTGCCTCCTGCTGTCTTGTGAGTCAGGAAGCAGGTAGCCAAGGGGGTCCCTCTGGGGGACCTGGCTCCCCTCCTTACCAGCTAGACACCCGGGAGGGGTTTTGGGGACCTGTCACTGGGCAAGCAGGTGAGGCAGGTTTGGGGGTCCTGAGTCTGATTGTCCACAAGCTCAGGGCTTACTGCCCAGACCTTTGGGGCATCCCCATGTGGGGTTCCTGGTAGGGTCTTCTTGACCCCCTACTCCCTCCCTCTCTTCCTTCCAGGCAGCGACCCTTCCCCTAGCTGTTGATAAGCCCCCAAACACATCACAGCCACACCCTGTATGCAGGAGGAGCTGTTTGAGCAGATGTTTAATATACAAAACAACAATAGTCATTATTTTGTTGAATGGATTGCCAACAACCGAAGCCATCTGTTTTCTTCAACATCCTACCCTAACGCCTAAAAATGCCTGCCACCTCCCATGCCAAAATCACGACCACCCAAGAGCTGTCTGAGCATATCTATAAGAAGTTCTCTGCCCGGATCCACTGCAAGGCTACAAATAGTCCCTGACACCCCCAACCTTCCCTCTGATGGGGCCTCATGAAGGAAGAGACAGAGCTTTACATTCTGCACTATGGGTTATGGCTTGCTTTCTCCCCGCCCCCACTCTTGGTGTTTTCTTTGCTTAAACAAACAAACAGACAAACCTATTTTACTCTGAAGATGAATCTCTTGCCATCTACAGATTTACTACCAGACCCATATCTAGCTTCCCACCCCCCTACTGCTGACCCAACTTCTGAAGCTCATGCTGAAAGAGCGCCCATCTCCACATCCTCTGCTACCCCTGTGCCCATCACCATTCCTGAATCCTGCGTTTTCCCCTCTGACTGCAGCAGAGAAATCCTGGAAAGATGTCGTTGGACTATGTGTATTTTTTTTTCCCTTCACTTTTTATTACACAAGTAAGACAGTATACCTCTATTATTAAAAATATCTCAAAAAGGGGGGCACCTGGGTGGCTCAGTGGGTTAAAGCCTCTGCCTTCGGCTCAGCTCATGACCCCAGGGTCCTGGGATCAAGCCCCACATTGGGCTTTCTGCTCAGCAGGGAGCCTGCTTCCTCCTCTCTCTCTGCCTGCTTCTCTGCCTGCTTGTGATCTCCATCTGTCAAATAAATAAATAAAATCTTAAAAAAAAATCTCAAAAAGGAAATAAAAAGAATTCTTTATGCTAAACCCCGTGGGACACAGTTAAAGTTGTACTCAGATGCACATTAGCAGTCTGAAAAGCTTTTATTGGGGCACCTGAGTGGCTCAGTTGTTAAGCATCTGCCTTCTCGCTCAGGTCATGATCCCAGGGTCCTGGGATCGAATCCCTGAATCAGGCTCTCTCCCTCTCCCACCCTGCTTGTGTTCCCTCTCTCACTGTGTCTCTCTCTGTCAAATAAATAAATAAAATCTTAAATGCTCTTACTTATAAAAGACTCAAAGTAAAAGAATCAAGGACTCAACTTGAGAAATTAGAAAAAATGAGTAAAAGGAGAGAGAAAAATAAGATGAAAGTGAATATTAATGAGATGGGAAAAACATACTAAGAGAATAAATAAAATTTGTTTGAAAAGAAAAAAGATCCGTTGGAAGAGACAAATAAAATGAGAGAAATCTTAACTAAAGGTAAGTCTGAAGAAAGCAAGCTCAGCGGGGAGCCTCCTTCTCCCTCTCCTTCTACCTGCTGCTCCCCCTGCTTGTGCTCTCTCTCTCTGTCTCTCTAGCAAATAAATAAAATCTTTTTTAAAAAATCAATGTCAGGCAAGAGAAGGAAAAAGAGACAGAACTGTTCTAGATTCAAAAATTAAGGGGCACCTGGGTGGTTCAGTGGGTTATGCCTCTGTCTTTGGCTCAGGTCATGATCTCAGGGTCCTGGGATCAAGTCCTGCATCTGGCTCTCTGCTCAGCGGGGAGCCTGCTTCCTCCCTCTCTCTCTGCCTACCTCTCTGCCTACTTGTGATCTCTGTCAAGTAAATGAATAAAATCTTTAAAATAAATAAATAAATATTGGGGCACTGGTTGGCTCAGTCAGTTAAGTCAGGTTTCAGCTTGGGTCATGATCTCAGGGGTGTGAGATCAAGCCCCAAGTTGGGCTCTATGCTCAGCATGGAGTCTGCTTCAGATTCTCTCCTTCTCCCTATGCCCCTCCCCCTCCCTAAAATAAATGAATAAATATTTTTAAAAATTTAAAGAAATATGACAACCAAATGCATTGGAAGCTTCTTTTTTTTTTTTTTTTAAAGATTTTATTTATTTATTTGACAGAGAGAAATCACAAGTAGATGGAGAGAGAGGCAGAGAGAGAGACAGAGGGAAGCAGGCTCCCTGCTGAGCAGAGAGCCCGATGTGGGACTCGATCCCAGGACCCTGAGATCATGACCTGAGCCGAAGGCAGCGGCTTAACCCACTGAGCCACCCAGGCACCCTTCTTTTTTTTTTTTTTAAAGATTTTATTCATCCATTCGACAGAGAGAGATCACAAGTAGGCAGAGAGGCAGGCAGAGAGAGAGAGAGAGAGAGGAGGAAGCAGGCTCTCTGCTGAGCAGAGAGCCTGATGTGGGACTCGATCCCAGGACCCTGAGATCATGACCTGAGCCGAAGGCAGAGGCTTAACCCACTGAGCCACCCAGGCGCCCTGCATTGGAAGCTTCTTGATTAGATTCTGGAGTTGAAAAAAAAAAAAGCAGCTATAAAGACGTTATCGGACCAAGAAATCTGAATACAGACCATGTGCTATTATTGTATCCAGTTCCTGCTGGATGGATAGTGGAATTTTCTTGCTGGGATAATGGGATTTTGTTTACCTAGAAAAATGTCTTAACTCTTAGGAGATATATTTTTTTTAAAACATGCTAAGGCATAGTGTTTCATGTTCATAGTTGAGCAAAAAAAATTTAAATGTAGGGTGTGTGTGTGTGTGTGTGTGTGTGTGTAGAAGAGCAAGGCCACTCTGAGTGATGCGGAATAATGGATTTCGCACAGTGTGGGTGCTGGGGGGACAGACTGTGCAAGACCTCTATACCTGTTGGTGGCTGGAGAGATGGCAGTGACGTGCGTGAGGGCAAGGACACAGTAGACCCCACATCTGTCTCTCACCCTCTTCAGCCTCAATGACGCAGGTGACCGGCGGGCGAGCTGGTGTCCTTTGCCGTGCTGCACGCCTACCTGATCCCAGTACTCAGACTAGTCAAAGGAGAAGGCCTGGCAGGAACCAGGGAGGCTACAAGCCCAGGGTGCCCAGAATGGACAAGGTACGTTAACAGAGCAGCGACAGCCACGTGCCAGCTCCAGCAAGAGCCTGAGGCCTTCCTGCAAACCTCAGAGCATAAAAAATGGCCGCTCCTTCTAAATCTTGAGCAAATGGATTCTGTGGCCAACCCGACTTGGAACCACACAGGGGAGAGAATTCTAGGAAACCTGGTCCAGCTAAGTTGACACAGAACAAAGTAGAACATGAGTGTGTGTGTGTGTGTGTGTGTGTGTGTGTGTGTGTGTGTGAGAGAGAGAGAGAGTGCGCACAAATGTGACAAAATGTTAACAATTGGTGAATCTAGGTGAAGAGTGCCCAACTTTTCCATAGATTAAAAATTTTTTTTAAAAGATTTTATTTATTTGACAGAGCACAAGCAGGAGGACCTGCAGGCAGAGGGAGAAGCGGGCTCCCTGATAAGCAGGGAGCCCAGTGTGGGGCCAATCCCAGGATGATGGGATCATGACCTGAGCCAAAGGCAGATGGCTTCTTTTTTTTTTTTTTCCCCCAAAGGCAGGTGTTTAACCAACTGAGCAACCCAGGAGTCCCGAGAGTTGAAATTTTTAATAAAAATTAGAGGTAGGAAAAGGCACCAGGCCCTGATGGTTTTGCAACAGTTTTATTTAGCCTTTAAAGATCAGATTATTCTTGGGCTCTGGGTGACTCAGTTGGTTAGGCAACTGCCTTTGGCTCAGATCATGATCCTGGAGTCCCCGGATCAAGTCCCGCATCAGGCTCCCAGCTCCATGGGGAGTGGGCTTCTCCCTCTGCTCTCTTTCACTATCTCTATCTCAAATAAATAAGTAAAATCTTTAAAGATCAGATTATTCTTATGTTATATAAACTATTCTAGACCTCAGGGAAAATATGGAGAGTTCATAACCCATTTTACTAACATTACCTTAGTACTAAAACACCACTAAAAAAAAAAAAAAAAGAGGGATACCTGGTTGGCTCAGTCAGTTGGGCATCTGCCTTTGGCTCCGGTCTTGATCTCAGGGTCCTGGGATTGAACCCTGTATCTGGCTCCCTGCTCAGCAGGGAGTCTCCTTCTCCCTCTCCATTTTCCTCTGCCCCTCTCCCCTGCTCCTGCTCTCTCTCTCTCTTACTTTAAATAAATACAATCTTTAGAAAACAAACAAAAAAAAGAAGCAGAAGAAAAGAAAATTGTAGATCATTTCCACTTTGGGGTCCCAACCCCCACCCTCGAGAATAAGAGGTCTCATCACTAGGAACATAGTCCATGTATTACATAAATAAAGAGGAGAAAACACAAATAACTTTCTAAGCAGAAAAACATGTTATTTAAACATTGCCTGAGCTCCTGTACCATGCTGTACACACTGGAAAGGCTATAATGGTCTGTACAGTGAAGCTTCTGCCCTTTAGGAAAATTGTGGGATTCCTGTAGTTGAGAGTTCAATCAACCAGAGAAAGATAAGAGAGAGACCACAACTGGGTTCTACATTGAAAACAATGACATTCCAAATGGCAAGAAGAGTAAGGGTGAAGGAGAACCCAGGGCTGAGACGTAGGAGCTAGAAATGAAATTTGAGCTTCTAGCCCTTTACACATAGGAAAACGGAGGTCCCCAGAAGTAAGTTCATAGAATGCGCATCCAACCAGGTCAGCATGGACTTCAAGCACTGGTTCCACAGATCCAGAAAGCAAAAGCCAAGCAAAGAGTATTTTTCCTTTTATTAAAAAAGTATTTTATTTATTTATTTGACAGAAAGAGATCACAAGTAGACAGAGGCAGGCAGAGAGAGAGAGAGAAGCAGGCTCCCCGCTGAGCAGAGAGCCCGATGTGGGGCTTGATCCGAGGATCCCGAGATCATGACCCCAGCCAAAGGCAGAGGCTTAACCCACTGAGCCACCCAGGCGCCCCAAAGAGTATTTTTCTAAAACTATGCTGACCCTACCACCTGCAGGTGGATGGGAGGAACAGCAGGGCCCAAAGGGCCAGGAGTAGGGTAGTGGGATTGGTACTTTTCCTCTTGCCTCAGGACCGGGTTTTATTTAAATGTTTGATATTTTGCTCATCATGGAATTTGGGGCATTAATTTTTAATTTAAAACACTTCATTAGGGACGCCTGGGTGGCTCAGTTGGTTAAGCGTCTGGCTCTTCGTTTTGGTTTAGGTCATGATCTCAAGGTCGTGAACTCAAGCCCACATCAGGCCTCTGTGCTCAGCAGGGAGTCTGCTAGAGGACTCTCTCCCTCCCCCCACTTACCTCTCTCTCTAAAATAAATATTTCTTTCTTTTTTTTTTTTTTTTAAAGATTTTATTTATTTATTTGACAGAGAGAGATCACAAGCAGGCAGAGAGAGAGGGGGAAGCAGGCTCCCCACTGAGCAGAGAGCCCAATGTGGGGCTCGATCCCAGGACCCTGAGATCATGACCTGAGCCGAAGGCAGAGGCTTAACCCACTGAGCCACCCAGGTGCCCCCAAATCTTTCTTTTTTAAAAGACTTTATTTATTTGACAGAGAGAGAGACAGTGAGAGAGGGAACATAAGCAGTGGGAGAAGGAGAAGTAGGCTTCCTGCCAAGCAGAGAACCCGATGTGGGGCTCAATCCCAGGACCCTGGGATCATGACCTGAGCTGAAGGAAGCCACTTAATGACTGAGCCACCCAGGCACTCTAAAATAAATAAATCTTAAAATAATGAAATCTTAGGGAAACCTGGGTGGCTCATTGAAGTGACTGCCTTCAGCTTACGTCATGACCCTGGGGTCCTGGGATCCTCTAGCTCCCTGCTCACCAGGGAGCCTGCTTCTCCCACTGCCTGCTCTGCCTGCCACTCCCCTGCTTGGGCTCGCTCTCTCTCTGTCTCTCTGACAAATAAATAAAATATTTTTTAAAAAATAAATAAATAGAAATAAAATCTTTAAAAAATACTTCATTAAACTATTATTTATGTTGATTACTGAGATTTTTGGCATCTCCCCCCCACCCTTAAATTTTTGTACCCTAGAATAATACCTCACTCGTTTCCCATTCCCATTACCTTATACTCCTAAAACCTGGAATCTTTATTCCTGTTCTCATTCCCTCCCCCAACCCAGCACTGGCATCTCATCAGAGATTCTCATTTCTTTTGTAAGAACACAGGTAAAACCCCTCCCACTCTGCTTCTCTTCCTCCCTTCCTTCCTTTTTCTATCCTAGCTTCTCTAAGCCAAATGCTGTGTTAAGTAGACAGAGGGTCTCTGCCCTTAGGCAGTTATCAAGTAAAGAGGCATCCAGAAGGGGCACCTGGGTGGCTCAGTAGGTTAAGCCTCTGCCTTCAGCTCGGGTCGTGATCCCAGGGTCCTGGATTCAAGCCTCGGATCAGGCTCTCTGCTCGGCTCTCCCTCTCTCTCTGCCTACTTGTGATCTCTGTCTGTCAAATGGATAAATAAAATCTTTAAAAAAAAAAAAAAAAAAGAGGCATCCAGAAAATGCAGTGAAGTGTTACAAGAGATTTAAATGGCCAAGAGAAGAAGGATTGCATCTAGGATCACGGGAAGAAGAGTCTAGATGGGTTCCGTCCTATTTCTTATCCAAACCAGCTGCTTCACCTATGTCTGAAGCACAAATAACAAGTTATTAAGCACTTCTATGTGCCCAGCAATAGTCTACGAGCATTAGCTCATCAGATCAAGGGTACCTTGTGGTGAGAGGTACCACTTTTATCTTCATGTTCAATTGAGGAAACCAAGGCTCAGAGATGAATAGTCTTTACTTGAGGTTCCACAACAGGTATGTGGCAGAACACTGATTCCGTCTGAGGTCTGCCTGACTCAGAGCTGATTCTTGTAATCATTATTTGTCGTCCTTGTCATTCAGCAAAATTGGTGCATGCCTGCTATGTGATAGAAACTGTTTTAGGGGCGGGAGATCCAGTATTGAAGAAAACGGTTAAAAATTCCTGCCCCCGTGTGGTGTTCACTCTGATGAGGAGGACGGGCGATAACAGTGTAATAAACAGGATAATTTCACATAATAAAACGTGTCATGAAAAACCAAAGCAGGGTGGAGGGATAAAGAATCTGTGTTGCCAGGCAGCCTCTCCGAAGTCGGAGCACTTGAGATGAGACTTGAATCTAAGGAATCTACCGTGTGGATATTGGGAGACGGAAACAGGAAGTGCAAAGGTCCTGGGGTCGGGTTAACTTAGGCGCATTTATGAAACAGACCAATTGGTGTGGCTGGAACATAGCAAACAAGGAAGAGCAAGGAGGCTCTAAGGTGCGGGGCCATGTCACACACTTGGCTGTGATAAAGAGCTTGGATTTTAGTTCCAAGAGCAATGGAAAGCCGTTGGAGGGATTTCAGCAGGAAAGTAATGAGATGTAATTCATGTTTTTGTTTTCTTTTTTGTTTATTTGAGAGAGAGGGAGAGCATGAGAGGGGGGTGGGTCAGAGGGAAAAGCAGACTCCCTGCTGAGCAGGGAGCCCCATGCAGGACTCAATCCTGGGACTCCAGGATCATAACCTGAGCCAAAGGCAGTCGATTAACCAACTGAGCCACCTAGGTGCCCCGTAATTCATGGTTTTTAAAGGATCAGTCGCCTGGGGGCCTCAATCATTAAGCATCTGCCTTTGGCTCAGGTCATGATCCCAGGGTCCTGGGATCAAGCCCTGCATTGGGCCCCTTGCTCGGCAGGAAACCTGCTTCTCTCTCTCCCACTCCCCCTGCTCATGTTCCCTCTCTCTCTGTCAAATAAATAAATAAAATTTTTAAAATTAATTAATTAATTAATGTATGTATGTGTGTATGTATTGAATCAACATTAATTCCACCAAAGTTGCTAACTGTATTGTTATGTAGGAGTATATCCCTGAGCTTAGGAAATACACACTGGAGTGTTTAGGTATAAAGAACCATGATGGGTAGAGTTTATGTTTAAATAATTCAGGACAAGTTCTATACATACACATGCGTGTGTGAATGTTATCACAAATAACACACATACATGTGTAATCCCCTGTTATGTGTTTATATCTATAAATTCTTACAATATGCATGCAAATGAGTGTGTATATATGGGTGCATATGAAACTATAGTTTTATCTGACAAAGGGTGTACAAGTGTGCCATTTCTACTCTTTTCATTCTTGCAAATTTTCTGAAAGCTTGAAATTATTTCCAAAAAAAAGTTTCAAAAAACTACTCTAGTCTCCTATATGACGAGTGGACTGGGCATTGGGGTGAGGGGTGGTGGTGACTGAGACGGAAGGTCTGGGGGAGGAGTGGGACCCCTGGACCCCTCCCTGTCCTCCCTTTCCCCAGGCCCTGGAGAAGTGGGATTTCCCTCCACAACCGCGTCCCAGTCACCGCCAGGGGGCAGTAGCGTCCTTCCTGACTGAAGAGGCCGCCTGAAACCTGGGCCGGAACCTGTGTTTCTGGGGACCGCTGCGGAGCTGTTGTTGCCTGGGTGACCTCCAAGTCACCGGGACACTGTGCTCCATGCAGAACAATCTCGTAGGATGGGGATGAAAGGAAATTAAAACCTAAAGCCCTGGAATTCGAAAGTCATGATCCAGCCCTTAACACTCAAGATGGGGGCCAGGCTCCTTAAGGTGGCCTCAAGGTCTCGCTGCTGGCATTCTCCACCTCACCTCAGGGAAGATAGGGGCTCCCTGGAGGTTACCCTCTGCACATGTGGTGTTTCTGCAGCCTGACCCTCTCGCCTGTGGGCATCTGACACACCCCTCAGGAGTCACTCCAGGACCCTTTCTTTTTTTTTTTTTTAATAAATTTTTTTTTTCTTTTAAAATTTTATTTATTTACTTGACAGACAGAGATCACAAGTAGGCAGAGAGGCAGGCAGAGAGAGGGGGGGGATGCAGGCTCCCCGCTGAGCAAGGAGCCCGATGCAGGGCTCCATCCTAGAACCCTGGATCATGACCTGAGCTGAAGGCAGAGGCTTAATCCACTGAGCCACCCAGGCGCCCCTCCAGGACCCTTTCTTGACCCAAAATATAGGTCGGACCAGCTACCTCTACATCTCCCATCATACTCCTTTCTCCATAAATTACATTAGCCAATATACCTGATTCTTCAGCTCATCTGTGACTCTGAGAGGCAAAGGAGTGCCAGGCATGGGCTCTAAGAATACTTGTTGGATGAATAAAAAGTCAAGTGAGTGAGTGAATCTAATTTGGGAAAAGATAGTATCTCCGTTCATCCACCTAGGGTTTTGAAGTCAGAGACCTGGGTTCAAGTACAGACAACGCCACTTATGAGCTGTGTGACCTTGGCAACTGTCTTAACCTCTCTGAGCCTCCGTCTTGTCTTCTAATTATCATGGTTACTATACAGTTTCAGTGATAGGATGCATGTCAGACCCTTAGCTTACAATCTGCACATAGTATATGTTCAATAAAATGAGGATTTGTTTGTGTGTGTGTGTGGTTTAAAAATGTAAGGGTGTGTGTGTGTGTGTGTGTGTACAACTGTATCTGCTTGTGTAGGCCGTATAATAAACTGTTTGCTAATGACAGGGAGTGAAATTGGGAGAATAAGGTAAAATTTCCGTTTTGTGCTTTATATACTTCTGTAGTTGAATGTCTTACATTAAGTGTGTTTCATAATCACACAGCCTGTAAATGAAAAACGAAATCCAATATCACAGGAAAGAATGCCCAACATCATTAGTCATAAGGGAAATGCAAAAACCCAAAACCACCATGAGATACCACCACTCACCAGTTGAGAGGCTAAAATCAAAAGGCTTGCGGTGCCTGGTGGCTCAGTCAGTTAAGTGTCTGCCTTCAGCTCAGGTCATGATCCCAGAGTCCGGGGAACAAGCCCTGAGTCGGGGGTCCCTGCTCAGTGAAGAGTCTGCTTCTCCCTCTGCCCTCTGCCTCTCCCCCAACTCGTGTTCGCTCATGCACATGGCTTTTCTCTCTCAATATATATAAAATCTTTAAAAAAATAAAATCAGGGTGCCTGGGTGGCTCAGTGGTTAAGCTGCTGCCTTCGGCTCAGGTCATGATCTCAGGGTCCTGGAATCGAGTCCCGCATCGAGCTCTCTGCTCAGCAGGGAGCCTGCTTCCCTCTCTCTCTCTCTCTGCCTGCCTCTCTGTCTACTGTGATCTCTCTCTGTCAAATAAATAAATAAAATCTTTAAAAAAATAAAAAATAAAAATAAAATCAAAAGCTTTAACAATACCAAATGTTGGCAGGAAGTTCGAGCAACCGGAACTCTCTTACAGTGCTGGTGGGGGTATGAAATGGGACAACTATTCTGAAAAAAATGTTTGGCAGTTTCTAGTAATAAGCATACTTCCCCTATAACCAGAAATTCCACTCTTAGCTATGACTCAGGCACCAGGAAGAAAGAGAATGTGAGTCTGCGGAAAGACTATACATAAACGTTTCTAACATCTTTATTTATGATAGCCAAAACCTGGGTGTAGCCCAAATGTCCATCAACAGGAGCATGTGATAAACACTTTATGGCGTGTCCACACAGCGGGATACTACACAGCAGAAAACGGGGATGGACGGCAGCTATAGGGGACAATACGGGGTAATCTCAGAAATGTGATGTTAAGCCAAAGAAACCAGGCACAAAAGAAAATGTACCGCATTGCTGTTTAATTCCATTTCTATGAAACTCTAGGACAAACAAAACGGATCTATGGTGGAAGTCAGAACAGCGATCACCTTTGGGGGAGTATGGCCCGACATTAAGAGAACTTCTGGGGTGCTGCAAATGTTTCGTATCTTGATGTGGGTGATAGTTACACACACGCCTATGTAGATAAAACTCATCAAGCAAGGGCACTGGGATGGCTCAGTCGGTTAAACACCTGCCTCTTGATTTCGGCGCTGGCCGAGACCTTGGGGTCCTTGGATCGAGACCCGCTGTGGGCCCCACGCTCAGTGGGGAGCTTGCTTGAGAGTCTCTCCTTCTCCCTCTGCCCCTCCCCTCTGCTCACACACATTCTCTCTTTCTCTCTCTCCTCTCTTTCTCTCAAATAAATAAATAAATCTTAAAAAAAAAATCAACAACAACTCAGCAAGCCATGCATGCTTGCGCACAGCAGCTTTGCTTAGACGTTAAAGCTAAAACAACTCAGACGGTCACGAAGACAGATGTGACGAGCGTGAATGGATGAAGACAATGTGGTACAATTGCACTGCATAGACTAAGGCAGCAATAAAACGCAGGAAGCTACTAATACAATCTCAAATTTATGATACTGAGTTTTAAGGGGTGCTGGTGGAGCATGTGACTCTTGATCTCAAGGTTATGAGTTCGAGCCCCACGTTGGTTGTGGAGATTCCTTAAAAAGAAAATCTTTTAGGGTGCTAAAAAAAGGGGTGCCTTTTTTTCCTTAAAAAGAAAATCTTTTAGGGTGGCTCAGTTTTTAAGCATCTGCCTTCAGCTCAGGTCATGATTCCAGGGTCCTGGGACCGAGCCCCACATGGGCCTCCCTGCTTGGCAGGAAGCCTGCTTCTCCCTCTCCCACTCCCCCTGCCTGTGTTCCCTCTCTCGCTGTGTCTCTCTCTGTCAAATAAATAAATAAGATCTTTTAAAAAATTTTTAATAAAATCTTTAAAATTATGATATGGGTTAAGAAAAGTCAGACAAGGGGCGCCTTGTCTTAAAAAAAAAAAAAAAGTGAGACAGAGAAAAAAGAATAGTGTATGATTCCATTTATATGAAATTCTAGAAAATGTAAACTCCTCTATAGCGATGGGAATCAAATCAGTGGCTGCCTCCAAATGAGGTGGGTGGGAGAAAGGAAGGAGAATTACAAAGGGCCAGGAGGACAGGAGGAAACCCTGGGGGATTATGGGTTTGTTTCTTACCTTTATTGTGGTGCTGGTTCTACAGACTTATTCATATGCCCCAAATCATCAAATCGACACTTTATTTATTTTTATTTTTTATACCATTTAAAAAATATATTTTTATTTATTTATTTGACAGAAAGAGATCACAAGTAGGCAGAGAGGCAGGCAGAGAGAGAGAGAGGAGGAAGCAGGCTCCCTGCTGAGCAGAGAGCCCGATGCAGGACTCGATCCCAGGACCCTGAGATCATGACCTGAGCTGAAGGCAGCAGCTTAACCCACTGAGCCACCCAGGCGCCCTTTTTTATACCATTTAAAAAAAAAGATTTTATTCATTTGAGAGAGAGAGAACATGAGCAGAGGCAGAGGGAGAAGGGAGAAGCAGGCTCCTCTATGGAGCAGGGAGCCCAATGCAGGGCTTGATCCCAGGACCCTAAGATCATGATCTGATACGAAGGCAGATGCTTAACAGACTGAGCCACCCAGGTGCCCCAAATCTACACCTTATTTATTTTTTTAAAGATTTTATTTATTTATTTGACAGACAGAGATCACAAGTAGGCAGAAAGGCAGGCAGAGAGAGGGGGAGGGAGGCCCCCCCCCCCCAACTGAGCAGAGAGCCCTATTTGGGGTTCGATCCCAGATCCCTGGGATCATGACCTGAGCCAAAGGCAGAGGCTTAAACCTGCTGAGCCACTCAGGCACCCCACAAATCTACACTTTAAATTTGTGCAGTTTACTATATGTCAATTATACTTCAATAAAGCAGCAAAAGCATTGTTTTGCAAAAGCATTAAAAAAAACCTCATTGTGCATTTGATATATGTAAATTAGGCTTCAACAAATAAAAGAAAGAAACTGTTTTCCTGACCCTGTTACCCCGCTCAGTACTTCCAGCCTCTTCCCCTGTGCCCCACAGGGTCCTTTCTTCTCACCTGGGGCATCCCTAAGAGAAAGTCTACCAATCAGCGCTCTGCAACTCAGCAGGCACACCTGCGACCCACGGCTTCTTTACAACAACCATATTCCAGCTCTTATAGCCCAGCTCAAGCACCTGTCCTCCTAGGAAGCCACCTTGCTTCCTGCTACACCTTCCCAGCTCTGGGATCCCGGGATCCTTGGCTCAAACCTCTATCCCAGCATCTTCCACTATCCGTATAGACCCACCTGTCTTCCACACTGGAGGCTGACAGTCGTCATGAGAACAGCTACTGTTTAATGGCCCGGGGCCAAGAGCTGTGCTTGGTCAATTTCATTGCCTCTCTATGTCACCTAGGAGGATGGGGATTATTAGCTCTCTTTTGCAAAAGCTCAGACCCAGGATGGGGCCTGCCAGTGGGACCTAGTCCCCAGGGCCATAGGAAGATTAAGGAACATTCAAACGCCACTCCTGCTCGCCTTGAGGGCAACCGGGGCCTTTTCTGGTAGGATTTAGCCGCTTTGGAGCTCTTCAGAGTTGCAGGAAGATATCTTACAGGTAGAAAGGTAAAAGGAATTTTAGGTAAAAGGAATTGCCTTCAAGTTTCCAGGGCAGGAAGACGTGGAGAAAGCAGACAGCGTGGGTAAGACGTGGAGAAAGCAGACAGCTCGAGAAAGGTCTCTGCTCCGGGTTTTTATTCTTTTTCAACGGCTCCACATCTGCAGACTGGGCCCTTGGCACAGAGCTGGAGAGGGAAGATGCCTGATTAGCAGGTTCAGAGACCTTGGTTCTGGATTTGCCAGTGACTAGTTGGGGAGCCATGAAAATGTCAGTGTGTCCATTTGCTGTCTGTCCTGTATGGGTTTAGGGCTTTGCAGTGAAGAAAACCCAGGGCTGAAAAACTGGCTTCCTGACTTCCCACACGTGTGACTGACCTCACCTCTCTGAGCTTGTGTTTCCTTATCTGCAAAATGGGATAATAATAGTGCGACCCTCTTGGGACCATTAGGAAGATAACACATCCAAGGGCCTGGCTGTGTGCCCAGCACGTGCCATGCCCATGTCCTTACCATCTTATGCCTAGATGATGGATAAGAACATTAGCTGCGTATCTCAGAACCACTTCGAACATTAGAGAGATATCTGCAGTAGGCACAATCCTCTCCACAAGGGAACGGGGCAGCAGAGGGGTCTCAGCCCTGGGTTTTGGGGTGCAGGGCGGGTTCTGCTGGGTAGAACTGGCCAGCTCAGCAGAATGCCTAGCATCCCTGACTTTCAGGCACCAGATGCCAGCAGCATCCCCTCCCCCACCCCACAGACAGCCCGCATGGTGATAATTAAGAACAGCCCCCTATGCACATTTCCAAATGCCCCCCTGGAAGGAGGTACCAGCCCTGCAACTGCCTCCTTGCTTGGGGCTCCCTGCCCACATGTGCAGGTCAAACCTTCTCTGAGGGCGTCTGGTGGGCTGGGTGACAGGAGTTGATCCAGACCCTGCTGCACTTGCTAAGCCAGCTGGGGCCCTGGGGTGAGACTGTCCCAGACTGTTGTCACTGACTTGGCCACTTTTCATGGAGGCACCATATAGGGGGTACCGTCCTTGCAAGTTCCCTGCTCCTGGGACCCTACCTGGTCCTCATGGTCCTCACACAGTGGCCCGTGCCCACCCTGATGCCCAGCTGTGGACTCTCCCCACGGCATCGCTCTCCTTCCTCTTGGGGCTCCCCCCCTTCCTCTTGGGGCTCTTCTTTGTTCCTTCCCGTGCCATGGCTTCTGTCCTCCCGGCGGGACGCACCCCCAAGGGTGTGGGAACCAGGTCTCCCTCCGTCACCCTGGGACACGCAGGCACTCCGAATCCAGAATTGTTCTCATTCTGTTCAGAAGGACCGGAGGACGGAAAGCAGTAAGAGTTAAGGGAGAGAGAAGAAGGGCCGGCTGCGGTGGACGTGGCTCCACCTCCGGAGGCCCGGCCCAGCCTTACCGCAGGCTTAGTCACACGGAGAGCTGGGTAGAGCCAGCCAGCGCTGCCATCCCGGCCAGGGTCTGAGTCACCAGCTGGTGAGGGGCAGCTGCAGCCCAGCGGGAAACCACGCCTGGCATGGAAGTGGCACACGCGGGTTGGTGAGGCCCGAAACCCCTCCTGGCGGGCCCTGGAGGAACTAGGAGTGACTGGCAACACTGGCTGGGTGAAAACATCTCTTCGGGACTTGCCAGGAAGGCAGGAACCCAGCGAGGCTTGAGGTTTCTGCTTTTGCAGGGGGGCGGGGGCGGGGGTGGTCTCGCACTCTGGAGGGTGGGGTGAGGTGAGAGGGAAGGCTTGTGTGTAAATCACCACGGTGCGCAGGGTTCTTGACAAGGGACTTATGTACGACAGGCCCAAGGCCAGGCCCAGGGGAACGAGGGCCTGCTACAATCATTTCAACCGGACGACTTGTCACCATGTATCAAAACCTCCAAAGACGCTTTATACCAGCCATTCTACTTCTAGAAACGGATCCTTGTAAAATAATTGAGAATATAAGCGTCCGGTCCCAGGCAAAGAGTTTAACGGATCAGTCACACAATGGAATATAACACAGCCGTGAAAAAAAAATCAGTAAAAGTAAAAATTCATGGAAAGATATTCATAGCCTATTGCTAAGTGAGAATTGAAAATGGGTGAGCAGACAGCGGGCATCGTGGAGAATTCCCTCTCGTGTTTGAAAACTAGATGAACACACGAGTTTGGGTCTGGGAGAATGGGGTGTGTGGCAGAAGGTTGCGAGGCTCTGTGGACGGCTCTTACCTTCACCTCTTCCTTGCCGTGTGACCTTGGATGGGTCACTAACCTCATTGAGCCTCAGTTTTCTCTCCTGTACTATGAATGTCCCTGCAAAGGGCCTCTTTCACAGGGCTCTGGTGAAGATGGATTAAGGCAGAGGATGTAAAGCCCATAGCTGAGAACGGCAACATTGTTTCTATTTTTTTCTCCCTGCCTGTTTGCTGGTACCCTGATACTCCCTCATCTGACTTTGGTGCTGTCGGGCCAATGTGGAATCACGACCTGGGGAGGTGGTGAGCATCCCTTTCCTGGAGGTATGCAAGCAGAGTCTCTGAAAGGCAGGGACCCTGTAGAACAGACTTTGCTGTCAGATGGGGAGTGAGGTAGGTGTGGCCACCACAGGCATGAGCATTGGCAGGTCTAGTCCCAGGGATCAGGTGGGTGTCCCGAGCACATTCCTCTCCGGTGCCCCGGGGGGAGTGTTCTGCACATCACTCAAGCTCCCAAGATGTTGACGCTAGGGATGTCCTATTGAATGAAGACAATCCTGTCATCAGAGAGGAAGATCTATTTCAACAGATAACTGCAGGCAAAATACAGTAATAACACACGTGCGGGTTGCGATGAAGGGGGGGTATAGGGCACTGGGAGAAGGGGTGGGCAGAAAAGCCTCTCTGACAAAAGGTCACTTTAGCCGAGTTCTGGAGGATGGACGGTGCTGGGTGGGTCAAAATCGGGAAAGGGAACCAGCATGTGTAAGCTCGCACGTAGAGGGAGCATGGCTAGTTAGAGGGTAGGAAAGGTCAGCGTGGCTAAAGGGGCCAGGGAAGAGGGACAGAGGGACAGAGAGGAGGCTGGCAGGAGCCTTCAATGCCATGTTTGGGATCTGGGTCTGACTTTGTCCTGAGGACAGTGAGAGCCACAGAAGGCTTGAAGCAGGAAAATGACACAGTTGTATTTGTGTTTTAGAACGACCCAGCTGGCTGTTCAGTGGAGAATAAATGGGAGATAGGAGGTAGGATGCCACTGAAGAACCCTTCACCAAGGCCACCAAGGCGGGGGGGGGGGGCATGGGAAGGCAGTAAGGGGCCTGGAGTTGAGTGTGGTGGTGGAGCTGGCCGCAAGAGGAGCAACAGGGGGGCTGGGCAGCCTGAGCCCAGGTGACAGGTGGAATGGCACTGAGCTGTGTCTCCTTCCGCTGCCCTACCCTACGGTTAATAAAGAGGGGAGGTCTAGGCTGGGTGCCAGGGTCCTTCCGCACCAGGGGCCAAGCCAACCAGGTAAACAGCTGGGGACACATGATATTCCTTAAAAACAAAATCCTGATTCATTCACATTCCCCGTTGTTTACCCAAGGTGTTTGTTTTTTTTTTTCCCTCCTGGGCTATTTCAGGTCTGACAGGTTTGTGGGGAGAGCAGAGCGGGGACTCAGAGCCAGCTGGGAGGGAGAAGGACCAGTGGGGCAAGGAAGGGCCCCTCCTTCTCACAAAGCCAGGAAGGGTCCTGGCCTGGGCCTTTACTGGTTGTTCTGGGGCAAATTCCTTCCCTTCTTCTGGGCTACTGTCCAACCTCTGGACCCTTCTGGGTCCCCCCTTTCAAAGTAAAGTATTATTAGTCTTTACTTTTGGGTCCCAGTTTCTAAATGTGCTTTAGGGTGGGGTGGGGCAGGGCGGGGCACCCCTGCAGGGAGACAGTCTGGCAGAAGCCACTTCCTGACAAAGGGTGGTGAATCAGGGGCTGTAGGTGGCATTCTCCGCCTGGGAGGGGGCAGGCCAAGCAAGTGGGCATGGGGAGACTACCCTCTTTGCTCCAGATCTGAGCCATTCCTCTTCTTTGTCCACATGCCTGGTGTCTTCCACTGGGCTGTAGGGCCTGGGCCAAGGGAAGGGTGTGGGGGAGCTGGTGAATAGATACATATCTAGAGCCCTAGAAAAAGAGCAGAGATAAACTCTACTGCACACCCCCCCCCCCCTCCGGCCACACACACGAACATGGCAGTGTTGAGTTCCTTTTTGATTTTTTTAAGATTTTATTTATTTCTTAGAGAAAGAGAGAAATTACAAGCAGGGCAGTGGCAGGGGGCTGTGGGTGGGGTGTGGATGGGCAAAGGGGCAGGAGAAGCAGACTCCCCACTAAGCAGGGAACCCGAATAGGGCTTGATCCCTGTTCTCATGACCTGAGCAGAAAGTAGACACTTAACCAACTAAGCCACCCAGGCGCCCTGAGAAATTCTTCCTTATAGAAAGAGCTCTTAAAAACCAACAAGAAAAAAATATATTCTCACACAAAAGCAGGCAGAAGATATGAATAGTAAAAACCCACAAAGAGCCAAGAAATGTACGCAAACATGCTTTAATTTATTCAAAACTAAAAACTGAACAGTAAAACAGCCTCAAGTGTAGGGGTAGGGGTTCCCAGCTTTTCAGAGTTGAGAAATTCTCCTGATGTCTAATTTCCTGAAATTCTTTCCTCTTCCTCATATAGTTCTGATGACTATATTCATTTTTCTTTCCTTTAAAAAAATAAGTCATTCTTCCTCCACCCAAAGATCACAACTGGTCTGATTATCAACATAAAGTAGTAAAGAGCTGAGAACTTTTTTTTTTAAGATTTACTTTTTTATGGAGTGCCTGGGTGGCTCAATTCGTTGGGCCACTGTCTTCGGCTTGGGTCATGATCCCAGAATCCTGGGATTGAGTCTTGCATCAGGCTCCTGGCTCCGAGGGGAGCCTGTTTCTCCCTCTGACCTTCTCCTCTCTCATGCTCTCTCTCACTCTCTCTCTCTCTCTCAAACAAATAAAAGCTCTAAAAAAAAAAATTTACTTTTTTATTGGAGAGAGAGCAAGAGTGCAGAGGGAGGGGCAGAGGGAGAGAGAGAATCTCAGGCATGTGGAGCTGGACATGGGGCTTGATCCCACGACCCTGAGATCACGATCTGAGCTGAAAGCAAGAGTCAAACATTTAATGGACTGAGCCACTCAGGCGCCCCAAGAGCTGAGAACTTTTTTTTTTTTTTTTAAGGATTTATTTATTAGAGAGTGTGTGTGTGTGCACAAGCAAGAGGAGGAGGAGAGGGGGGCGGGGAACAGACTTCCCGCTGAGCAGGGAGCCCCACTTGGGGCTCCATCTAAGGACCCTGAGATCATGACCCAAGCTGAAACCTAGAGTTAGTTGCTTAACCGACTGAGCCACTCAGGCTCCCAGAGAGCTGAGAACTTATAAAGGAGTTTACAATTGTCTCAGAATAAAGTAAAAAACCCTGTGTTCCGGACACTCAAGGAGCCTCCCAACCCATCCCACCTGTCCATGGCAAGGACCCTTCTTTCCTCTTCCCTTGGAATAGCCTCCAGGCCGGTAAGGACCCATCTCCCTTGCTTTTGCTCATACTGACACCTTTACCTGGGGTGCCCTCTCTAGCCCTAACTATCCAGCCTTTGAGTAAGGGTTGCTATGCACATCTGACGGAACATTATCTTTTGAAAATCCTTACAATTAGTAATTCTTCCAATAAAGAAGTCGTGAGGGCTGTTGGATGAGGTAGGGAATGCCGCTGGCGTGATACCTGGCAGGGGGCACGAGGTCCGTGAATGCTGGCTATCCGTGGATCATCATTGAATAGGCTTCCTCTCACCAATCGGGTCTCCAACTGTCATCTCCCAGACTGTCTTCCTAGGTGGCACCCCTACTCCTGTCACTTTAATCCTTCATCCCATTTTATCTTTTTTTTTTTTTTTAAGATTTTTATTTATTTATTTGACAGATCACAAGTAGGTAGAGAGGCAGGCAGAGAGAGAGGGGGAAGCATGCGGCCTTCTGAGCAGAAAGCCTGATTCGGGGCTTGATCCCAGGACCACGAGATTATGACCTGAGCCTAAGGCAGAGGCTTTAACCCACTGAGCCACCCAGGCGCCCTCATCCTGTTTTATCTTAATGCTTATCCTTTCTGAATCATCTTGTTTATGTACTGCCTTTCTCCCTCCAGCATGAGAACATATCTCCTGCAAGGGCAGGAATCTTGACCACCAGAGACACTGATATAGCCCCAACACCTACAATAGCACCTAACACACAGCCGGAGCTCCATGCATTCATTTATCGCTTTAAAATCAACTTTACTGGGGCGCCTGGGTGGCTCATTAGGTCCAGCGTCTGCCTTCAGCTTGGGTCATGATCCTGAGTCAGACTCCCTGCAAGGAGTCTGATTCTCCCTCTCCCTCTGCCCACCCCCTACTAAATAAATAAAATCTTAAAAAAAAAAAATCAAATTTACTAAAGTATAATTTACATGTAACAAAATGCATCCATTTAAAGTTTTATAGTTCAGTGAGTTTTTTGTTTTTGTTTTGTTCTGTGTTTAAGTTTATTGAATCCAGCTGATTTTTTAAAATAAGCTCTATGCCCATCGTGGGGCTTGAACTCCGGACCCCAAGATTAAGAGTTACACACGCTACCAACTGAGTCAGCCAGGCACCCCTAGTTTGGTGAGTTTTTACAAACAGGTACTCCTACATTGAAGGCATAGACCATTTCCAACCTCCCTCAAAGTTCCCGTCTGGCTTTATTTTTTTGCCATCAATTCCCCTCCACTCCACCCCTAGATAAAATGTGTGTGTGTGTGTGTGTGTGTGTGTGTGTGAACTGAATGAATTTTCTTTTTTTAAGATTTTATTTATTTATTTGACAGAGAAAGACACAGAGAGAGAGGGAACACAAGCAGGGGGAGTGGGAGAGGGAGAAGCAGGCTTCCTGCTGAGCAGGGAGGCTGATGTGGGCTCCATCCCAGGATCCTGGGATCATGACCTGAGCCAAAGGCAGACACTTTACAACTGAGCCCCCCAGGTGCCCCTGAACTGAATGAATTTTGAACTGGGACTGGCCCCAAGGTTTGCATATTCACGTATGCACACAACATTTTGTAGTTTAAATGTCTTTCTACTTTCATGGTCTCATTTGCTTTTCACATATGAGGCCGTGGATGCTCAGAGGCACTAGGTGACCTATGACGGGGGGGGGGGGGTGGTCTCCAAAGCCAAGAAGAGGGGGAGGGGGCGGCTGCTGGGCTAGGGGCCTGGCATTCTGGGCCGTTTGTGGGTACTCCAGGCTGACAGGCCCGGGGGGTCCCATAAAGACAGGCAAAAGGCTGCTTGGGCCCCACCTCTGGCCCAGGCGTCCAGTCTGACTGGGGAGGTGCCCTGGGGTGTCCAGATGCCAGCTGGCTCCTCTTATCTCCTCAGGGCAAGCAAGCCTTCCCAGTCCCTATAGTTCGGGCTGTGGGGAGAATGAAACAAGGCTAGTACCCTCTCTTGCTTCTGATTACTTCTGTCTGGTTGCTCAGAGAGAAGAGACAGACACTGGGTATCAGGAGACTTGACTTCTGGCGGGGTTCTGCCTCTGCCTTGCTGTGTGACACTGGCTAGTCACTTTCCTTCTCTGGGCTTCAGCCTCCAACTTGACTTCAACTGCATCTGATGACTAGTGCCTGAATCCGTTCTGCCCTTCAAAGACTGGCCTCTGCCCGTGCTCCCTCCACTCCCTGGAATGCTGTTCTCCAATGTTTGTTGTCAAAATTCTCGTTTTTCTACTTGTAGTTCAGGTGCTAGTCCCTCTGTGATTGTCCTCAAAATGGAATGTTCTGCTCCTTCCTCAAGTTTCTATAAGCTCTCAAGGGCAGGGACTGTGATGAACAATGAGAGAATGGTGGGTTCTATGTACTGAGATGACCAATCCTGTGCCAGTCACTTTGTTATGTGCTTTAATCCTCACAACAAAGTGTCATTATTTTCACTTGACAGATAAGGAAACTGAGGTTCAGAATAATGCCACTTGTCCTGGGTCACAGAGCGGGTAAGACAGCTTGGGCAACTTCTCTTCCCCCAACCCTAGCATTTTTTTTTAAGTTTTTTTTTTTTTTTTTTTAAAGTGCTGTACACCCCAGGTGGGGTTTAAACTCATAACTCAGAGATTCAGAGTCCTCTGCTCCTGGGACTGAGCCAGCCAGCAAGCCATTCCCCCCACCCCTCCTCCGCTCCACGCCTGCCCCCCCTCATCCCAACCCTGCATCTTGCAGAGGGCCTAACAAACAGGTATTTTTCACTTGTATGATGAATGACCGGTAAGCCACTGGCTGCATGAATGAGTGCCAATGTCACATTAATCAACTTCAAGCCTACATTTGGTGGTGTGGACTGGACTGAAGTATCTGTGCTCAGTAATGTTAACTTTTATTACCACCATTCTTTGCCTTTGTCATACCTACAGTAAGAACTGCCCAATCACAGTGTGGGATAAATGGGTGGCGAGTACTCAGTCCCCAGGGTAAGCAAGCAGAAACTGCATGACCTTTGGGATGCAGGAAGGGGAAGTCTGAGCATCCGCGGCCAAGGAAGGCCTCTGCCACCCCAATTCACGATTTTGGGGATCCCTGATGTGAACCTGTTTCCCCTCCTGGCTTGGGTGGTGTCCAGGGTAGGAATGGAACATATTCCTGTGGTACCCTGGACCCACCCATGCCCAGCCCCGCAGGCCCGACTTATATCCATGCATGCAGGTCCGTGGGATTTGAATCTTTTACAAACTGGAAAGTTCTATTGTTTTTTCCATTCCTGACCTGCCCTGTCCCACAAGCCACCTCCCCAAGTAAAATACCCATATGCTGAGCCTGAGGAATGTCCGCCTGGCACTGGCACCGGGGGGGTGACTCCTGGGCCCCTCGCCCGCCCTGCCACCTCCCCTTTCCCTGCACTATTGCGCAAGATAGGCGGGCACACCTTCTGGGGCAGGTCGGATCAAGGCCAGCAACTTCCTGAGAGCCGGAGGCGGCGGGCGGGGGCGGGAGGAGTGGGGTGGGAACGCCAAGTTCCCGCACCTTGGCCTTGGAGTCCCCTACCCGTTCCCCACGACCTGCTCGGCGTGATTCTCTTCCCGCGCGGCTAGGGGTGGAGGTGACCCCAGGCTGGAGCCCCCCAGGGCGCTCCCCGTTCTTTTGATTCCCCCATCAGCCCCATCTCTTTCTTCGGCTCGGTCTGGGTCCGGCGCGCGCCTCGGGGCGTCCCTCCTCGCTCTCCCTCTCTCCGACTGGTCTTTGTCCGGGTCTTGCCCGCAGTCCCGGCCTTCCCCGATCCCCCGCCCGCAGCCCTCCCGTCTTCGGTGGCGGCGGGGGCGGGGCTCAGATCGGGGGGCGGGGCCGGGCGGGGCGGGGCGCGGCGCGGCGGGGTTGCTGCGCGGAGGGCTGGGCGCTGGGCGGAGGCGGCGGGCCCGACCGACGCGGCCAGGCTGGAGCGCGGGCAGAGCAGAGGCCGCAGAGAGGGACGGCGGGAGCGGGCCGGGCCGGGCTGCATGGCGCCAGCGACGTCCTCCTGAGCGGCGCGGGCAGCGACGGGCGGCGGGCGGATCGGGCCGCGGCTCTTCCTCGCCATGGGGGACGTGCTGTCCACGCACCTGGACGACGCCCGGCGCCAGCACATCGCAGGTGAGTCCCGCGCGGTGCAGGGTGCTGGGGGGTCCCGCGGGGAGCCCCCGGGCCACGCCCCCAACCCGGTCGGCCGGCGGCGCAGGGGCCGGGACTCGGGACAATCAGGCCCCGGGCAAGGCGGGAGTGGCTGGGGACCAAGTCCTGCCTCCGAGCTTGTTCCCTCCACGTTTGGGCGCTCCTTCCTGCCCCCTTTGAACTCGCCCTTCCCCCTCCTGAGGGAAGTCGAACCTCCCCGTCCTCTACTGGAACCCCCTCCGAACCCGTCCCTTCGAATCCCCAGCACACGACCCTGAGGGAGCTATGGCCCACAGGTCAGCGGTCAGCGTGTCCTGATCTTCTACCCTCACTGTCCGGGTCCCCATCTCGTCCTGGCCCCAGCCCTAGTACACGTGGCTGAGGCTTCTAGGGACAGGCCCATCCATGCCTGGGCTGAGCCTGTGGGGTGCACAGGAGGGGTCGGTCAGAACCCCTGCCCTTTGACTCGGGCTCAAGCAGGATTCTCCTGCCCGGCAGGCGTGTCCAGGGCCAGAGCCCAGCCTCCTCAGCCCCCTCCTTCAGCCAACCCTGCTCCCAGCCTGTCACTGCACTGTGGCTACTTCTCAGAAGGGCGAGGGACCCCAGGCTTCCTGGGGAAGCCCCAGGGTAGCAGCAGGGTCTGGGGTTCCTTCTCCCCCTACCCTGGAGAATGGAGAGGTGGGGTGAGAATCTCAGACTGCCTGGGAAACTTCGGCTTTGTGGTTCACCTCTCCCGCCCTGGGTGAGGCTGCCTGGGTGGAATCCCAGCATCTGTTTCCCAGCCGTTAGGTCGTAGGGAAGTCTCTTAATGGCCTGGCACCTCAGTTTTCTCCTCTCTGAAATGGGGTGAATAATTTCTTATTAATACGTTGTTGAGAGACTCTATTTCATGTAGCTCGCTTAGCGCAGGGCCCCGCACGGAGGAGGCACCCATGCCCAGGGTGCTGTTCTGCGTGGGGTGTGGGGTGGGTGCAGCTGATGGAAGGAGTTATCTGTTCCCTGCGTTGAATTCACCACTCCCTGTCCAGTGAAGCCGGAGCGCTGTGTCTACCTCCATGTGTCTTGATGTGTCCTGCGGTACTGTAGTGTTTCAGCAGCTGCGTTCTCCCTACTTGTACTCCTTGAGAAGAGGGACCAGGTGTCCCTTAACTCTGTGTCTCCAGGACCCCATGGTTGAGGACAAAGAGGGTTCTGGGAAAGGGTTGTCTAGTGACTGTGGCACTGGGCCTGGAGTTCCCCCTTTGGGCCAGGTCTGGGCCCCGGGCACAGGGGTGAGCGTGAGGTAGAAATGAGTCAGACCCTCTCCAGCCCCAGAGCAGCAGAGGGTTAAGTCCCGGAAAAGCCTCCTTATAGGACCGGCCTGGACTCTGGGAGGAGGAAAGCCAGGCGGAGTCTTCCTGTCCCCTCCCTGTCGGTGGCAGCCTACTGGGGCTCTGTAACAGTCCATCCATTCACGACCTCCTGTTGGGGCCCCTCACCCGGCCTGGGTGGGGTGTGCTGCTCCTTCTTCGGTGGGGTTTTTCCTTCCCCCACACCCAGCTCCTGCTCTCCCCCTTCTTCCTACCTCCTGGGCTGCGAACTGCCAGCCACCTCCCCCCCCCACCCCCCATTTTACAGGGGTGGAGACTGAAGCCACAAAAGGTGAAGTGTCCTCTCCTGGACAGGGTTGGGTTTGTTCTGTGGATACTAGGCTGTGCCCACTCAGCCTGCTGGCCCCTCTTCTCAACACTTCAGGGCTATTAATAACCCTCTTCAGATGCCTCAAATTCCTGGTCCAGGCTCACCTGGGGGAGCGTCTCAAGTCGGGGTTGGGAGGTTGGAAGCCTGGCAAAGACTCTATCTAGCCCCCTCCCAAGGAAGCAGGCCACCTTAGAAATTTCTTCTTGAGGGAATGAAGGCTAGCCTTTGGCACCCCTGGCGATCTATGCACCCTTCTCACCCCACCCAAGGAGCGGTGAGCCCTTTTGTGCCAGATTAAGATGCTGGCCCAAGGTCACATCAGGTAGCAGAGCCCTCCCTACCTGGGGCCACCCCTTTGGAGACGTCAGCATTTGGGATGGCCCTTCCCACAGTCCTCTGGGCTCCGAGGCCTGTTAGGGTTCCGTGGCTTGGTGGGCGGGCGGCTTCTGCAGCTTCGTGCCCACCCTGCGCAGGTGAGCAGGTGAATGCCAGCCGGCAAGTCCTGGCAGAGGTCAGGCTCACTCCTGCCCACGGTGGCATTTTGCTGCCACGGTGCCTTTCATCCTGGGATTTCAAAGCCCCTGGCAAGCAGGGGCTTGTTCTCAGAGTAGCAGCCTTCTGGGACTGGTGGCAGGATTAGTCCCTCCTACTTTTCGGGAGGGAGTTTGATGGAGGAAAGAGCTCTGACCTGGGAGCCAGGAGGCCTGGGTAGCCTCAGGCAATCACTTACTCTCCCTGGGTCTCTGTTTCCCTAGCTGTGAACTGAAGGCTATAGGCGACCTGATGGCTGAATGAAGTCCTTTCTGGTTCTAAGAGTCTCAGGGTCCCAAATTTTCACCATGAATCTCCTCCAGATTTGGGCCAACTCGGGCTTCTGATACTGACTCCACATTCTGCTACCTGATGTGACCTTGGGCCAGCATCTTAATCTCAATTTCTTAATCGGTAGAATGGCATTAATAGTAGTTTCCTGCTGGGCTCTGTTGCAAGGATTTAATGAGATAATGCTGGTAAGACTAGTGCCCAGTGCTTTGGGGTACAGCAAGTGCTTAGCAAACAGTTGCCGTTTTTATTCAGAATGCTCATTTATTGTATTTTATTATTTTTAAAGATTTTATTTATTTATTTGAGAGAGAGAGAACAAGCAGGGGGAGTGGCAGGCAGAGGGAGAGGGAGAAGCAGGCTCCCCACTGAGCAGGGCTCCATCCCAGGACCCTGAGATCATGACCTGAGACGAAGGCAGACGCTTAACCTAGTGAACCACCCAGTCCCCTGACAATTGTCATTTACTCTGTCATTGATTCTCCAGTGGGTGAGGAGAGTGGCCAGGTGTTTGGAGTGTAAAGGGGGCAATTGTTGCCGTGGTGTAGGCCCTGTTTCTCTGAGATTGTCTGGTCCCTGGTGGTTCCTCGGATGCAAGAATCGGCCAGCGTTTTCAGAAACCTTGAAATCCACGTTCCTTGTGCACTGAGAGATGTGTGACATGGATGTAGGCTATCTTGAGCGGGTGTGGAGGGCTGTGATGGGGCCCCACTATGACTAGGAAGGAGCTAGGACATGGGGAGGTGGGGGATTAGGTCCACCCCCACCTCCATCTGGCCCAGAGGACTGGGCAGGGATGAGAGAGCAGCAGTGTCTGGATGGCCCCGTTGGTGTTACAGGAGGGGTTCTCTGCCCCCAAAGCTAAGATAGAATAAGTAAGGGAGGATCTATGGCCATACCACTCTGAATGCGCCCCATCTCGTCTGATCTCGGAAGCTAAGCAGGGTTGGGCCTGGTTAGTACTTGGATGGGAGACCACGTGAGGGAGCGAGCTCACTGTTGCTCCATAGGGTCTGGGTGCTGTGCTCTTGGCAGGAATCCTAGGATTGCCTGGGGTGGGGGGGCCCTTCTACCTCTAGGACAGCCTTGAAGGACTCAGCCCTTCTGGAAATTCTGTTAGCCGGGATGAAACTGTGGGAGCCAAGGGAACCCCCCCCACCAACTCCCCACATACATAAACTGCCTATAAGATTTATTATCTGAAAGGGCTGGTAAGGTAGTTTGCCAGGACCTGTGCTCCACCCTTCAGCCAGGCTCACTTTTCCCTTGCTAATTCTTTTTTAAATAGCAGCTTTATTGAAACATAATTTACCTGCCAGGCAATTCACCCACTTAAGTATGCAGTTCATTGGGTCTTGTGTGTGTGTGTGTGTGTGTGTGTGCGCGCGCACGCGCGTGTGGATTTTAGAATGCTTTCATCGCCCCAGAGAGCAATGCTGTGCCCAGTAGTGCTCGCTCCCCTTCCCCCAGTCGCCCCCCACCGTGGGCAGCCACGGCTCATGTTGGCTGGTCACACAGGTAATGCGTGCACCCACCACGTAGGAATGTAAGGTGAGAAAGTGTCCTCCGCTTCGCTCCCACCCTTTGGGAGAAACCACTGGAGTCTGGTGCATCCCCGTGTCCAGACCCACGTCTCTGTGGACACACGTGTTTAGCTCTGGGTGTATGAGCTCCGGTGGTATGTCTCTGTGGCCGGACTTTTCTTTCACTCTGTCTGTTGCAAACATCTTTCTGCGTCGCAGCCCGTGAGTTGGCCCCGTTCTTCTGCAGGATTCCTTCTGTGCGTGGTGCCGTTTATGTGCCCTATTCCCCCCACTAACGGACACTGGGGTGGCTTCCAGTGTTCTGCGGGAATTCGTGGCGCTGCCCAGACCTCTCGTGCGTCTCAGGCCAGGTTCTGGGATCAGAGAGGCCTCAAAATGGAATCCCGGGTCCCATTGTCTTGTAGTGACACGGAGCCTCTGAAAAGGCTGTACACGGTTGGAACTCCCTCCCGCTGGGACAGTGTAGCTCAGTACGAAGTGCGATCACCCTTTCTGACAGCTGGATACGAGAAAAAGGGAATTTCGTTTATTTATTGAGCAAAACGAATAACGCCTTTTTCCGAATTGATTTTGCAAACCTACCTCTCCACACTTGGGAAAGGGCTGTGGGTCCCCAGCGTAAAGGGAAGAAGGAAGGTGTCCCCTTTCGGCCACCCTGTCCCGCAGGTGCATGGCTTCCTAGTCCCCGCCCTGGGCCTTTGCAGGGAGACCAGACTGGCCGGAAACAGTGCCCAGCTCCGGCCCTGCCTGGGCCTCTGCCCCTCGCCAAGGTCTGGGTCAGCCCCTGGGGGCGAAGTGTCTGGGGATTCTGTTCTCTTGTGTCGGTCTAATAGAACGCGCCTTTTGTTGGCGTTGACCCTGTCCTGCCCCTCCATCCAGCCTCCACTCTGTTCCTTTCCCATCACTGGGCCTGAGTTCTGGCCTCACCCCACCATCCGTCCCCCACACACAGCCAAAGAGACCTTTCGAAGCCCAAACTGGGTCATGGTCCCCGCTGCCCGAGGAATGAAGTTTAGAGACGGGGATAGGACTCACTCACCACCGCCCTGTGAGCACCGCTCCATTTTTTAGCAGTCTGTCTTTCTTTCTTTCTTTCTTTCTTTCTTTCTTTCTTTCTTTCTTTCTTTCTTTCTTTCTTTCTTTCTTTCTCTTTTTAAGATTTTATTTATTTATTTTGACAGAGAGAGATTGCAAATAGAGAGGAAGGTGGGGCCAGGGGTGGGTGGAGAAGCAGGCCCCCTGCTGAGCAGAGAGCCTGATGCGGGGCTCCATCCCAGGACCCTGAGATCATGACCTGAGCCAAAGGCAGAGGCTTAACCCACTGAGCCACTCCGGCGCCCCCATTTTTAGCAGTATTTCTCCGTGTTTATTGTCCCACATTGCTGGGACCGTGACTCCATTTTTGCTTGCTCCTTTCACTTATAATAAACATCTTTTCTGGGTCTCGAGAATCTCCCTGCAGGCATTCCCAAAGGCTGTGTCGTGTTCCCCCAAGGCCACTTCCGAATAGACATTTTTGTAGCCTTACCCCTAATGCTGGTTTCTGCCATGTCTCACGGTGACTGGACATTTGGTTTTTCAAAGCAAACTGAGTCACTGTATTTGTTTCCTTTCCTGCTCAGGTCAGCTGCCCTGCTGAGGACAGACTCATGCCCTTGACCTGCTCTCCCCCAGCCTTGCTTCCCTCAATCTGGGCATTTTGAGGGAGGCTCCTTTCTGGGAACGTGCAACACCTCTGAGTGTCTTTCCAGTGGGAACAGGTTGCAAGGGGCTATCTGTGAGCAGGGGACAGGGGCTGATAACATTGGCCTTTGGGTGTGTTTGACCACGTAAGTCTGGCTGCTTCTCCCGCCTGTGGCCTGCAGGGACTCCATGGATGGGTCTTCTGCGAGAGGGTGGTGGCCGCTAGAGCAGGGAGGGGCTGTATCAGGCTCTGAGCAGTACCTGTAAGATTAGCAATCCTTTAACTGAGCATTTACTCTGTGCCGGGACTTCCTTTGCCTGTCTTATCTCTCTGAATCCCTACCCTCACTGCCCTATCCCAACATTTAAAGGTAGGGCAGGGCAGTGGCAGGTCCAGACACAGGAGTCCAAGGCCTTAGCTGGTAGAACCATTCTCCGCTGTGATGAGATGGTTCCTGGTGCCTGGATTGGGCCTGAGGACAATGTGGAAAAGGCCCCAAAGAGAGGCCAGCCGTGGGGGCAGAGGGCCTGGGAGGGGAGGGGAATAGGGTGGCGTGTGTCAGAGGCTCCCGTGGGCTGCACAAATAGATCCCTCCCGACATTACTCAGTCTGAGACTCAAGTCACTCTGGACCAGTTCCGTTGTGCGCGGCCCCCTCCTCCGCCGCAGGCTCAGCTCCTGACTCACTGCTGGTCTCCTTGCAGTCATCAGGCATCAGCTTGTGGTTGCAGACATTCCTGAGCCGCTTTTTCCTTTCCCCCTGCCCTGCCCCCATCCACTTCCCTGCCTGAGGACCAGAGGGTTTTTCTCTAGATAGTGCTGGGCAGAGTTTTAAAGAAAGAGGAAGGCTGGGGCGCCTGGGTGGCTCAGTGGGTTAAGCCGCTGCCTTCGGCTCGGGTCATGATCCCAGGGTCCTGGGATCGAGCCCCGCATCGGGCTCTCTGCTCAGCAGGGAGCCTGCTTCCTCCTCTCTCTCTGCCTGCC
Organism: Mustela nivalis; assembly: GCF_964662115.1. Classification (NCBI taxonomy): domain Eukaryota; kingdom Metazoa; phylum Chordata; class Mammalia; order Carnivora; family Mustelidae; genus Mustela; species Mustela nivalis. The sequence continues at coordinate 85,767,675 of NC_139032.1, read as the reverse complement.
TCTCTGCCTGCTTGTGATCTCTCTCTGTCAAATAAATAAATAAAATCTTTAAAAAAAAAAAAAAAAAGAAAGAGGAAGGCAGATCCCTAGCTTTAAAACCCTGCTGGGTGGGACAGAACCACGCCCCTCTCCTGGTAGAATCTTACTTAGGGCCTGAGTCACAGAAGGGCTGTAATCTTCTGATCGCACAGATTTAAAACTGGAAGAACAGGAAGTGCCCACCTTGGCAGGGCACCCGGATCCACCTGCTGGGAACTGTCCAGGTTTAGGGATGCACTCCCTGTGGCCTACAGAAGTGAAGGGACCTGCCTGGTGACAGAGTGGATGGTGAGTTTGAAGCGGGGAGTTGAGAGGTTTGAGGCAAGGCTCTGCAGTCAGACTGCTTGGGTTTGAGTGCCAGCTTTGCCCCTGGAGGGGCTGGTCGTTGGGGCAAGTCAGTTACCATCTCTGACCCTCTGTGTCCTCCATACTAGAGAATGAGAGCACTGGCTGCTTAGGGCACAAGGTCAGGAGTGGCGAGCTCTGGACGGTACAGCATACAGGGCCAGTGGGGGGCGAGGACATGGTGCTCTTAGGAGTGTGGCCCTTGGGACCCGTGTCAGGTGGGTCCTGTGACCATAGACACCTTTACCCTGTGCCATGGACCCCAGGAAGGAAAGACAAAAGAGAGAGACACCCACCCCTTCCCCGGCCATGTGTGTCTAGAGCTAGGCCTGTGGGTCTCAAGCCTGGTCCCAGTAACCATTTGCTGTGTGACTCTGGACCAATGGAGGGACCTCTCTGCTTTTTCTCCCCATCTGTGACCCAGTATTGACTCATGAGAATTCTCCATCACTGAAAATCTTTTCTTTTCTTTTCTTTTCTTTTCTTTTCTTTTCTTTTCTTTCTTTCTTTAAAGATTTATTTATTTGGGACAGAGAGATACAGAGATAGCATGAGCAGGGGGTAAAGGGCAGAGGGAGAGGGAGAAGCAGGCTCCTCGCCGAGCAGGGAGCCTGAGGTGTGGCTCAGGACCCCAGGATCACGACCTGAGCCAAAGGCAGCTGCTTAACCAACAGAGCCACCCAGGCGCCCCTGAAAATCTTTTCTTAGGGGTCTCAAGGTGACTTCCAAAGGCAGGGCTAGGAGGGCTTTGATGTTAGGAGTCAAAGTGGAAGATCCCTATGGTGCTCCCGGGAGACCCCACAAAGGTGTGATGAGCTCTGCCCCTGGACGCACTTGGGCTTTTTTTCTTTTCTTCTTTCAGTCCGTAGCTACTGAGCTCCTACTGTGTGCCAGGCACTGTACTGGGCACCGGGGACACGCTCATGCATGCTCTTCCGTGGCTCTTGCCCACGTGGAACTTTCTGGCTAGGTGAGCAAGGAGTGTTCTCAGAAGGGTGGATCTTCTATGGGAAGGTGTGAGACGGGGTGGCTTAGTGGGGAGGAGAGGGTTGAGGTGACATGGGGGGAGCCAAGGGGCTGGCCTTGGAGGAGAGGGGACTGTGCCCTGAGGATCCTAGGGAGGCTTAGGAGGGAGGGTGAGAGGAAGAGAGCCCAGGGGTGAGGGATGGTCTTGACCAGTGGGATGGGTGTGGAGCACGTCAGGGGACAGTGTATATGGGGGACACAGAGCAAGCAGGCCTCTGTGATGGTGATGTGCGAGGCTGGGGAGATCTGGTGGCCTCCCTTGTCAGCCTTGTGCGGTTGGTAGATCCCGTAGCTGGTTTCATTAAGGCAGCCAGTGGTCCTGCAGCCTCTGCTCCCATTCCTCCGATGATGGGAGACTCACGTCCTTCCTGCTGCTCTGAGTATGAGAACCTTCTTCCTTTCCAAGGACAGAGCAGGAAGAGGGCTGGGTCTGGATGCCAAGGACCTGGTTTTGAGACTCTCCCTCAACTACCCTGGCATTTGGCAGGTGCCTTCCCTTCTGGGGGTCTCAGGTTTCTTATCTGTGAAGTGGGCATAACGGTAGCCCAGCCCTGCTAGGTTGTGAGGGATTGATGAGAGATGTGGGTAGAGCTCTTTGCGTTAAGAAAACCCGGCTTCTGTTGCCATTCGCCCTTGCTGTGTGTATGGTCCATGATAGGACGTTCGCCCGGGCGTCCCTCCTCTCAGTGCGATCCAAAGTGCAGGGCGTGGGCTCCAGCGGGTAACTGGGCGCCCAGCTGGGGCAGAGGAAGAATGAATTGTGGTCTGCAAAGTGTGAAGCCCGCTCTCCCACCCACATATCTGTGGCCAAGCCAGTTGTAGCAGCTGTCCAGCCTCCTCACGCCTCATGCCGAACAGAGCTGTTTGTGTCCAGCCAAGTTTGTTAAGCCAGAATCTTCTGGAAGAAGTGTCCTTTGGGCAGAGGACTACACACTCTTGTGCTCCACCCACATTTAATCACTCTACCTGCCGGCAGCCGTTTGTGGCTGGTGCCAGGTGACCTTTGGCAGGTCCTTCTCCCTCTCTGGCCTTGCTTTGCCTATCTGTGTAATGGGTCACTAGGACAGCTTTGTGCCCTTTTAGCTCCGACCACTTGGAGCCTGTGGGCCGTAGGCTGTGTTGAAGGGGAGGGTGTGATATTTACTGCGTGATGCCATCTTGCTGTGGAAGGAAGCGCTCTCTCTCTGAAAGCTGTCTTATGCCGGGCCTGGCTGTGGTGGTGGGTATGAGGCGCGGGCATGAGGCGCTGACATGAGCCCTGATCTCACGGGACTCATGCCAGCCACAAAGTTTCCATCAAGCTGGATGTGATGTGGTTTCTGTTGCAAAGACAGAGGATCTTTATGTTTTCCAAAGTGCATATTGGTTTTAAACCACTTGGTCAGCCCAGCTCAAGAGGCAGCATATCTGGCCTTGACTGAGAGGACCTGGCTTCTGCCACCCTGTGGCCTGGGGCAAGTTGCTCTCCCCTTAGAGCCTGAGCTGTCAGTAAAATGGGAAGGTGAGCCCTGCCTCTGGGGTGTGAAGCTTCTGGGAGGCAGTTGTCCCTGGCACGTGGAAGGTGCTAGGCGAATGGCAGTTCTGTTTTAGCGGAGTTTGCCGGTGGGGTGGGGAGCTGTCATTTGCCCTGGCCTACGGGGATTTCGGGGGTGACGTGGACATCCAGAGGGGGAGGGAGCTGACAATTGTCCTTCTGTTTCACTTTTTGTTTTTGCGTTTTTGTTTATTTTTTGGAAGGGTTCCCTGGTGGGAGGTGGGGCCGGGAGAAGAGAGAACAAGGCTTCGACTTTGGGAGGCTGGGCCGACTTTGGGAGGCTGGGCCGCACTGGGCTGGCTGGGAAGGTTTGCCTGAGGTTTGCCGGTGGTCCCCTGGGGCCACAGCTCCCCCTCGGGCCACAGCTCCCCCTCGGGCCACAGCTCTCCCTTGCCCTGAACTTCGAGCTTGCTGATGGGCAGGGTCTGCTTTTCTTTTTCTGGCCTAGACCCTTCTTCCTTCTCGCTGGAAAGGACCCTTTGCTATCACCTACTTTTATTCATGACTGAGTAAAACCGAAGCCCAGAAAGAGCAGAGGACATACCTAGCGTGTCCGAGGCTGCAGGCTGGGTGGGAACGTAGGCTGCTGTAGGCCCCCGCCTCCTGCGGAGTCCGCTCCATCCCTGTCCCTATGGACGGCCCCAGACTGGTCAGGGAAGGAGTGGTTGGCCTGGGTGGGGCTGGAAAGGTTATAATTTTGAAAACCGGGTAAACAAACAAGCCCTCGGTGAGAGAGAGGCAGCCCTGTGCTAGCCTTACAGATAGGCCTGTGTCTGAGGAGACAGCCCGGGCCTGTCCCCATACAGACAGTGAGGTGTTGTGGTGGATTAAAAAAGGCAAAGCTACCCTCCCCTCATGGCCCCACTCCCATATTTAAGGCTGCCGGGAAGCGGGGAGGGGGACCGCTGCCCAGCCTGGCCACAGGACAGCCCTCCCGGCTCAGCCCAGCAGTCACGGCTCCTGGGTGACTTTGGGCAAGGGGCTCCCTCCGGGGTCTTGAAAGTGCAGCGATCCCTTCTCTACAGGAGGCTGGTGGGGGTGGGGGAGGATTTGAGCTGGTGGTTGAGCCCCGCGAGCCCGCTGTACACTTCATTTCTCTGTGGCTGGAGGCGGGGCCCCCGCTCGGAGCAGAAGGGTGACTTTCTCAGTGACCCGAGAGTCAGCCTGCTCCTGGGAGACAAACTTATGATCCGAGGCAGGCCGCAGTGGGCCGCGCAGCTCAGCTTTCCTGTTTTCTCGTTGAGATAGGGGCAGAAGCCGAGAGGAGCTACTTCTGGGCCTTGCCCTGCCGTCTGGGGGCTGGGCTGCCTGTCTGGCCTGCAGCCCCCCAGGGTGGGGCCCAGCACACTTCCTGTGAGATTGGGGCAAAGCCTCTTTGCTCTCCTTCCCTTTTCCTACATCCCCACTGTGGTCTCTAGACTCTCTAGCTCTGTGCCAGGGAGCTCAGTGTAGCCTCCATTCTGAGCCTCTGTTCTCCCCATAGTGCAAGGAAGGGGTTGGGTGAGGACCTCTCAGAGGCTCTCTGGGTCAAGTTCCAGACTCTGAAAGGCCTTGCAGGACCTATCGACGACCCCCGCCGCCTCAGCCAGGAACACCCTTTCCCTGGGTCCCGCCCATGGCCAGTTGGCATGGGGTCCCTCCTGCAAGCCCCTCCTCAAGCAGTTGTGGTAGATTCTTGTCCATGGTATGAGGACCGTGAGGGCTCAGTCACCGTGGGCTCCCTTGAGGTAGACCGTATGGCCTCACAGGTCAGAGCGTGTCCCGCCAGCGGCTAGCCAAATGCCCTTAGGACGGTGGTTGGCGTTCTTTGTGCCCTGGAATCATTAGCTGTAAATTGGGAGTAATAATAATAATACTTCTCTGGTTAAATTACATTACGTGTGTTTATAAATTGCATTTATGCACCCTTTAACACAGTGCTGGGCACAGTAAATACTCCATAATCAATAGGTATAATGAACGTGTATTAATTTGTTTTCATTCCCAAGCAGTGACTGAATGGTAAATGTCATTATGAGGTTTACGGTCTTACAGCGGAGGGGCCCTGAAGCTGTTTGGGTGAAGGTTCCAGGGGGTGGAGAGGGTGCCTTGGGTGGGGGGGGTCGAGGAGGTGGGGCAGATGCGGGCGGGTTTAGAGCCCCGGCTGGTGGTGACTTCCCCTCTGCCCATCTGGAAGGAGTGGTCCGGGTCCCACCACCGCTGTGACCACAGGCCTGGAGTGCGTGCGGCGGTGCACGGGCTTCCTTCCTCCAGGCGTGTATCCCTCTCTGTCTGACTCATGCCTCCGTGTCTGCCTTTTGTTCTTGTCCTTGAGCCCCCGGGGGTGAGGCCAGGAGAAGCAGGGGCCCAGGGATTCCCTGGTGGACAGGCGGACCCTCTCTGCCACACACCCCCCTCCCCATTTCATGCAGTGGAGGGGACACTGGGTCCTGATCCTTGTGGTGCCCCTGCTGACTCATGGGGTGTCAGGCGCCAAGCGTGCGTTGCCCAATGGCTTCCTCTGTGCTTGGCCCCCCGAATCGAGTTTACCCAGGCCCTGCCCGTGTGGAGCTCAAGGCTCTGCAGGAGAGACGCATTCAACCAACGGTTACCAGTCACTCATTAATTAATTATCAGAGGGCAAATCGTGACCAAATGCCCATCCTCCTCGCCAGCTCGCCGGCGTGCCGGCCCTGTCGGCTCTGTGGTGCCTCCCATGTGCCCTCCGGCCACAGATGAGGAAGCAGGTTCCTGGGGATTGAGGGATCCTCCCAGTTCCCTTTCCTTCTTGGTGCCTCAGTTTCTTGTCAGGATAATGGGCCCGAATGGGAGAGGTGCTGCTGCTGGGTGCACACGGGGCCTGGGCTGTGCCCTGGGTTTGAGGATGATCAACACCAGGCTCAGGGATTGCAGAGCTGCTGTGCCGACCTGGCTTTGTGGCCCCTGGAATCCTTCCTCTGAGGCCCCTGGAATCCTTCCTCTGAGCATCCCTAGACAGAAATGGAGGTACGGACGCCACCGTGATGGAGGGATTGTGTCCTCTAAAGGCTGTGTGGGCAAGGGCTGCCCAGGGAAGGTGATCCTCCTCAGTTCCCACCACCAGTACGAGCAATGGTAGAAAGATGGCCCCAAGCCCCTGGTGAGCCTGGCCGGCCATTCTGCACCAAGAATTTACCCGAAAGCAGCCAGAAGGTTAGATTACGTTACAACTTCCGTTACAACGGGGAAAAAAAAAGGGGGAGAATCAGTGTCTATCCACAGGTGATGTTCAGTGGACCAGTAAGAAGCCACTCACTGACTGGACTTCAGAAAGAGGCTCCCCCTCTGCTCCCCCAGGTAGCAATAGCAGCACATGTTTGCTGGGCACTGCTCTCTGCCCCCCTGGGGAGGCACCTGTGGCCGTGGATGGCGGAGCAGGTGGGGGTTCAAGCCAGAGGTGGTGGATTGACGACCTAAACGGGGTCCCTCTCTGTGCCAGGCAGGGAAGATTGGTGTGGCTGAGCCGGTGAAGTGGTGGGGAGTCAGTGGTGCCTGTCCATCGGGGGCAGTCTGCCACCCACCTGGCCTCCAGCCCGCAGGTGTCCTCACTCAGCGTTTCACCAGAATGCTGCTCTAGGCCCACCAGGTGACGTGCGGGCCATGCCGGCTGCCCCGGCCGTGGGCTGCTGGGGGTTATGTGGGGCACGCGGGACCACTTTTGGCTACGTTTGGGGCTTTCCTTGGGCCGTCTTTCTCAAGACCTTAGCTCGCCGTGCCTCAGTTTCCCTAACTGTAAAGGCCATACGCAGCTACCATCCTGTGAGCTTTATGATGCCATGCCCGGTGCCTGGCACATAGTACCCTCAAAGAGATTTCTGCCCTCAGGGCCCAGTGCCCCCACCAAGGGAGTCTTCACTTTTCAACTCTGAGCTTTCTCAGATCTCCGGCTCTTGTTGGTGGTGTTATATAGGCAATATCTATGATCAAAGAAAAACTAGAAAATAAATAGGAAGGAAATGAAAATTGCCAATAATCCGAACCACCCAGAACTAATGATTTTCAGGTGTTTCCTGATGCACAGTCAACAGTGGGTCCTGGGCGTCTGCATACGCGCCAGCCCCCAGCAGTGAGTGGGATGCTCTCAGAATATTTCATTATGCCCCTACAGCCTGCAATTTAGAAATTTTTTTTTATTAATTTTTTAGTTTTTTAATAATCATATAATGTATTTTTTTTTTAAAAGATTTTATTTATTCATTTGACAGAGAGAGATCACAGGTAGGTAGAGAGGCTGGCAGAGAGAGAGAGAGAGAGAGAGAAGGAAGCAGGCTCCCTGCTGAGCAGAGAGCCCGATACGGGACTCGATCCCAGGACCCTGAGATCATGACCTGAGCCGAAGGCAGTGGCTTAACCCACTGAGCCACCCAGGCGCCCCTCATATAATGTATTTTTATCCCCAGGGGTACAGGTCTGTGAATCGCCACGTTTACACATTTCACAGCACTCACCATAGCACATACCTTCCCCAACCTCCATAACCCCACCACCCTCTCCTGACCCCCCCCCCCCAGCAATCCTCAGCCTGTTTTGTGAGATTGAGTCTTTTATGGTTTGTCTTAAAATATATTTTTTTAAAGATTTTATTTATTTGTTTCACAAACAGATACCACAAGTAGGCAGAGAGGCAGGCAGAGAGAGAGGAGGAAGCAGGCTCTCTGCTGAGCAGAGAGCCGGATGCGGGGCTTGATCCCAGGAGCCTGAGATCATGACCCGATCCGAAGGCAGAGGCTTCAACCCACTGAGCCACCCAGGTGCCCCTAAAATACTTTTTAAAAATTAAAAATTTTGGGTTTTTTTTATGACAGAGAAAGAGAGAGAGAGAGAGTGTGTGCACACACGAGTCGGGGGAGGAGCAGAGGGAGGGGGAGAGGGACAAGCAGACTCTGCGCCGAGCACAGAGCCCAACACCGAACTTGATCTCAGGACCCTGAGATCATGACCTGACCTCAAACCGAGAGTCGGAGGCTCAACCGACTGAGCCCCCCAGAAGCCCCCCAGGTAGTCTGCGTTTTATTTGCTCAGCCAAACTCCCATTCCTGGGCATCCCGGTTACTTCTGTTTATCATCGGTGTAGACAGGGCCATGTTGGGGAGGCTTAATCACTTCTGTGGGATTCATCTGTCGATTGCACATTGTTTGAGGGCCTGTTCCGAGCCAGGCTACGTGTGGGCTGTGGGTGCTGGACGGGGAGGCAGCCGTGGTCCTCACCCCCTCACTGGCCCCTTTCTGGGAGGACAGACCCGACATGGGTTGGGTTCCTTAGCTGAGGTGGGGGTCAGGGTGTCTTTGGGAGCTGGGGAAGCAGCAGTAATCCAGACTGGGAGAGGCAGGGCAGGCTTGTTGGAGAAGGGGGAGTCTGGGTGGGGCTGGAAGGGTTGTAGGCAAAGCAGCAGGACTGCAAAGTCCCAAAGCTGAGAGGGAGATAGGTCTTTGAGGGAACCAGAATTTCCCAGAAATTGGCAGTTTTGCTCTGGTTCTTGCTCCCTTAGGAGCCACTGCACCAGGCACCATACCTCGGTATTGTTATGCAAAGTGCTGCCACGGTCTGTATCTTCCTGGGGCTGGGATCTTCTAATGAGGGACACAGAGGCAGGGTCATGTGCCTGCCCCAGCTGAGACCCAGGCCTCCTGTCTCTCTGCGTGGTGTCCCCACCAGCCTGGACCGGGCCCAGGCGGCTCAAGTGAGGGACCTCCTCAGCTCCGGTTTCCCAGGCCCTTCGCAGGTGCTGTATCATTTGACAGATCTGCTAGAAGAGGAAACGGAGGATCCCAGCTTAGGTGACTGGGCTTGGTTTGTGTTTCGGGGGGTGGTGACCTGGTCTGCAGTTGATATGTGACCTTGAGCTGGCCTGGCCAGATCCTGACCCAGCCCTGGCTGTATTGAAAGTGTCCCATGACGATTGGAGGGCCCCTGGCTAACCCTTCCCCTGGGGCCAGGAAGGAAGGATCTGTTCCTAGGCCTGAGCTGGCCCTTCCAGAAAACCCTGTTCTCTGCCTGTGTCTTAAAACGCCTGGGAGACCCAAGTTAAGGTCCTCTGGTGTCATCTCACAGGCAGGGACAAATATTTATGTGCTGGGTGCTCTGTGTGGGGGTACATTGCGAATGGGACAAACAGGGTCCCTGCCCTGGTGGGGTGAAATTGACACTTGGCCGTTATTTATTAAGTGAAGTTGTGCTGATGGCTAACGGGGCTTCTGACCCGAATTGGGGAGTGACTGTGGGGGACAGTCCTTTCCAGTATTCCTGCCTGACAGGTGGAACTTGGATCAGTTTGATCAAGACCCCGCCTGTGCGGTCCTGTGTGGGGTGGGAACACTTTCTCAGGCCACAGCTGGAGGGGGTTAGGGTCTTGTGGGTCTAGTGCAGAGGAGTTCCGCCTCTTCACTGGACAGACAAGACAGCCAGGAGGGGTGAGGGGCTTGCCTAAGGTCAGGTGGCAAGCAGGTGCCAGCCTCTGGGCCTGCCATGCTTATCCTATACATCACTGGCTGGAGCCTGTGCCTGGAGCCTGTTCGTCACCACCTCCAGGAAAGACAGCGAGACTGTCCGCAGCTCCCTTAAGGGATCCCAGGAAAAGCAGACATAGAACTTGGACCTGCTGGCTGAGAGCAGAGTTTCCCATGCAGCACGGATGGGGTCAGGCAGGCACCCGGAATGAGGAATGCGAGGCTGGCAGGGCCTCCCAGGGCATTCGTCCTCATACCTTCCCCTCTGGAGCCTGAGGAGACTTGCATCTGGTGACCCAGGGGTGGGGCAGGTCCTCCCTCCTGCTGGCTCAGAGGCAGGCCCACAGGAGTCTTGTGATTTGAATAAGCTTTTCATCTTCTATCTGCATAAAGCCCATTCTGGCCCAGCAGCAAGCCCATCAGTGAATTCTCATATTGGCTCATCTTCCTCCCTCCCTGGCTTTGAGAAGGCCGGTGCTCTCCCCTGGCCCCCACCTCCCTTGCTGTCGGGGACCTGGCTGGTGGCGGGGGGGGGGGGGAGCCCGCAGTGTGTGCGTGCGCACTCGTGTGGGGGACAGATGGCCGGGCAGGGGCTGTTCTGGGTCCCCAGGCAACTTGGGAAGAGCCTGACTTATATTTAGGGAGAAGCATGTTGGCATCCGATGGGCCCTAGGCTAATGCAGTGGGCGGGATTCGTGTCTCTGAGTTTTTTTTAGTGCTTTTCCAGAAGGGCTGGGCCCCAGTCACTGGCATTAATGAGTGATTGATTCTCATTGGAACAGCTGCCGGGACTTATCGGACTCCTACCAACAGTCAGGCAGAGTGCCAGACACTTCTCATGCATTGTCTCATTTTGTTCCCACAGCTCCTCTTCGAGGTGTGTTATTTTTGTCCCCGTTATTGATAAAGAAACTGAGGCTTGGAAGTGACAGGAGCAGAGCCGGTTTGTCTGGTCCCAAAGTTTGTGTTTTTACGGCTCACCTTCCCCATGTTGACAGTCTTCTCTACAGCCTCCTTATAGCCGTCCAGCCTCTGCTTGCATACCTCCAGTGACAGAGAGCTCTCTAGCTCTTGGGATTACCTCTCCCACAGGGGGCATCTGAGATAGAAAGCCCTCTTTGGAGTTCTGTCTTTGCTTGGTCGCTTGAGAACAGGTTCCAGTTGGGCTAGGTTGTGGCTATGGCTCAGTTTCCCCAGCATCTGTTTTCCCAGGGAATTTTCCAGCTTTTTTGGGGGGAGAGAAGAGCTAAGTCCTCCCTCCATTCTCTTAGCAGCCCCTACCTGGTACTCGGCCCTTTACATGCCCTTCATCACATACTGAGCAAGCCCGAGCGAACTGGATGTTGAAACTCTAGAGGTATTTTCATTGCATTGATCGGGATGTCTCAGTCAATGCAATGACAGGGAAAAAAAAAAGAGAGAGAGAGAGAGAGAGAGAGGTATAACTACAAGATATCAAGAGAAAACACACATGGTCTTGCCTTTGTGGAGGTCAAAGCACTTTTCCATCTAGCTTCTCCCTTAGCTTAAAAAAATTTTTTTTTTTTTTTTTTTTTTAATTTAAGTAATCTCTGCACCCAGTGTGAGCCTCAAACTCACGACCCTGTGATCAAGAGTTACATGCTCTTCTGACGGAGCCTGCCGGACCCTTCGCTTTGTCCCCCCTGCGAGGCTTCCTGTGGGAAGTGGAGGCTCAGACAAGGAATTCACCCACCTGCAGTGCCTCGGAGTGGAGGCGCCGGCGTTGCCTGAGGTTTAGCGGTGTGTGGTTTGTCCGTATTTGCTTTCAGAATCTTCATTGATGTTAATGTCGCTGCTTCCCCTTTCTGGTTAGTTAACCTCTGAGGGATGAGGGCTCAGAAGGATGGGACCCCAAGCATGTCGCCTTCCCATCCCCTGAGTGGCCCCTGAGGGACCGAGGAGCTGTGGCTGGTTTCCCCTGTGCCGGTCCCCATTTCATGGCGCGGCACACATTACGGAACACTGCCATTTGTACGGGTGGACACACCATGGGACCCCTGAGCTTGTGAAAGGCGCTACCCACCTGAACACATTTCCTGGCCGTCCACACTCGGGCAGAGGGAACTTCTTTCCCTTTGCTGTTATTGTTATTGATAATACAGGACCCTCTCTGTCAGGATCTATAGAGTTCTCGTTTCTTTGAATCCGTAGGATAATCTGGCCGGGTGGGTACGGCTGGTCCTCCCATTTTACACCCGAGGAAAGTACTAATACTAATACTTGGAGAGTATTAGTCACATGCCCGAGGTCCTACAGCTGGTGAGCAGTGGAGTCAGTACTTGAACCAAGATCTGATTCTGGGAGCTTGACACCACAGAGTTCTGTGAAAGTACTCTTCTTGACACGGAGGGTATTCCTTAATATTTGTGGAATGGATTAATGCTTTCTCGAATACCCGGATTTATGCATTTCCTGTGTCTTCTGATCGGCACACCCTCACTGCCCGGCCCTCTCCCTTCAGCTGGTTTCCCTGTCTTCATGGCTTCCGTGCACCATTCCTTCTGGAAGTCTTCCCTGACCCCACCGGCTGCGTTAGCTGTCCTTCCTCTGGGTTCCTGTAACTTCCCATGCTGTTCCCAGTTGAGGTTTACTGTGCTCATTTTAGGTTTTGTGACTATCTGACTCCCTCGTTAGATGGCAGGGGGTTTGTCCAGTTCCCTCTGCCCCATGGTTGATAAAGGAGGGTGACAGAAAATGTTTCTTGGCTACCAGAGTAGAGCCCCTGAGACCCTCACCTCATCCATTTCGGATGGCCCTGAGCCATCCAGCCATCAGGCTGAGTCCTGTCCTCAGCTCCTGCCTCTCGGAGGCCGATGGGGATGGGCTGGGTGGTGATGCTGACTCCCGGGGGGTCCTGGAGGAAGGACCCCATCAGGAAGGCCTGCCTGGCCATCTCAAGATGGTCCAGCTCCAGTCTGGGCACTGAGGGCAGAGTCGGTGGCGGGTTCTCAAACAGGTCAAGGACAGGGCGTGCCATGGCGAGAGAGCCCGAGTCCTCGGTCCGGCCTCGGTGCCCTGCACGTTGGGCTGCGAGCAGGTGTTCGGTGAGGAACATCTGGACAGGGATGGTGTGTTGCCACCGCTGCCCTGCAGCCTGGGGGCAGTTTGGACAGGTGGCCAGGCCCCAGGTTCAAGGGCTCCAGTGGGTGTGGCGGGGATGAAAAGAAGGGAGTGGAGGTGGCGGAGGATGTTGCTGAGAAGGCCACAGGAATGGGTGAGTGGGTGTGAGGGGCCGGAGGTTAGAGCCCAGCCTGACGACAACTGTCAGAGAGAAGCCAAGTGTTCCAGCGCACAGAGGGGAACACCAAGGCCCAGAGGCGAGGCGGCTGGAGCACGAGCTCTGCATCTGTCTGGTTCCCAAGCCAGGGCTGTCCTGGGGCAGGAGGCTGGGGGGGTGGGTTTGAACAGGGCTGGCACGGTGGGAGGCGCTGGCCTTCCTGGCCTTCTTGGAGCTCTGGGGGTCCTCCAGGCTGCCTCTGACCCTCCCTTTGATCCTTGTGTCCCAGTTCCCTTGACCTGGGGTGCGGCCTTAGCCGTGGGCAGTGCAGGAGCCTGAGGCTTGCTCCCCTGCATGGAGGTGGTGGCTTCCATGGCAGGCACAGCGCTGGGCCCCTGCCGTGGGCCCAGGGTAGCTGTGGGTAGGCCCCGTCCTGGCCTGACTGGGGCGGGGGCGAGGGCTTGGCCCCCTTCTCCAACCTCTGCAGCTTGGCACGGTGTTCTTGGGTTTTGGGCTCCCAGAACAAGCCGCCAATGGCAGGCTGTGGGCACGGGTGCCGCTGGGCAGGGGGGGAGGGCCTGGAGGGGATCAGAGGGCTTTTGTTTCCCTGTTTGTGTCAAGATGGGAATCGACTTCCTCCCACCGAGCTGCCCAAGGGATAAAGGAAAGGGCAGCCCGGGTGGGCGGGCCTTCAGTCGGCCTTTTTTCCTTTCTGGCATTTCCCTGGGGCTCCCTCCAGCCACCTGCCTCCTCCTCGGGCCCTCCTGCCTCCCAGCACGCTATTCCTCCAGACCTGGGTCACCGAGAGCCTTGGTTAAATATTTGCCAACTTAGAAGAGCTTTAAAGGCAGCTTGGGGAGAAATCCCACCGCCTTGCCCCAAAGTTGCCTTCACGAGAGGGGGGAGCTCCCCAGCCAGTCTCTGCCCTCCTCAGCCTCCTTCCCGGGCCCACCACCTGACCCTGGATGGCCTTCCTCCCGGGGGGGGGGGGGGCGCCTTGCCCACTCAGCACTTGTCGGTCAGGCACGAGCTGGGGGCCGGGGACCCGGCAGGAGCGGGGTCTCCGTGCGGGGAGTGGGGCGGAAGGAGGCTTTCACAGCAGTTGTGAGAGGTGGGGGGGGGTGTGCGTGGTGGAGGCTGAGGGCCCCGGGCCTGTCTGGGGTTCTGAGGAGGTGACGTTCGAGTGTGGGGAGGAGGAGCAGGAGATGGCCAGGCCGAGGGGGAGCTCTATGAGAGCACTGAGGCCGGAGACCCCAAGACCAGGGCTCGTTTTCTCACCTAGGCCTTAAACTCGCCCGACTTCCTTCTCTTCACACTGCTCTCACGAGGAGCTGGGCAACAGACAGGACTGTGGGACCTCGCGTTGCTCCTTCCTCATGGCCCCAGCCTCAGTTTCCCCATTCGTCCAATGGAGAGCTTAAATTTTATCTCAGCAGGCCCTCCCCAGGTGCCGTGGCCTGTTGTAAGCGTACGTCATTGGCCATTAATAAGGGGACACTCTAGGGCAGAGGTTCTGTTGGTGCCAAAGGTTAAGATAAGAGCGGTTTACCTTTATACTGCTTACCCAGCCCTTTAACTATTAGCAACCAAAGCCAGCATCTCCCGAGGACCCCTTGTCACCAGTTGAGGGGTGTGTGTGTGTGTGTGTGTGTGAGGAAACATTATGCCCATTTTCCAGATGAAGAAACTGAGTCCCAGAGAGACTGTTCTGAGCTCAGGGTTTGCTTCTTGCTTCAAGCTTGGCCCCCGAACACACCTGCCTCCATGGGAAACCCACACTTCTCTCCCAAAGCCCGTGCCGCACAGAGCTCTGGGGACAAAGGAACAAGGTGCCACGTCTGGGCGTGGCAGCTGCCAAGTGGGTGGGGAACGTCCTGGCAGAGAGACTCCACAGGTTTCTAAGCTCTTTCTCTGTTTCCGCACACATAAGAAAGAGCGGACATACTCTTTCTTACCTGTGTGACGTTGGACAAGTCATTTCCCCTCTCCGGGATCATCTGGAAAATGGGTTTAAGACTAAATTTGAGTGGGCGCCTGGATGGCTCAGTGGGTTAGGCGTCTGCGTTCGGCTCAGTTCATGATCCTAGGGTCCTGGGTTCGAGCCCCACGGTGGGCTCCCCGCTCAGTGGGGAGTCTGGAGAATAAACCCGGGCGAGGGTTAAATGCAATAATGCGGACGGTGATCGTTAACATACATGGCGGCTGCCTCTGTGGCTGGCGGCGGGCTGGGGGCTACAGGCATTAGCTCAGGCCCCAGTTATTGTTATGCACAAATGGGCTGCACAGGAGATGCTTGAGTGGGGCCTAGAAGGCTGGCTAAGACTGGACTGTGGCAGCAAGGGGGAAGGGGCTCCCGTGGGGGCAGGTACAGGTGAAAGCATGGAGGTGGGGGCCCGAGGTAGGTAGGAAATGGCCTGGGTGGGTCCTGGGGAAGGAAGTGGCGCTCAGAACCTCGTGGGTCCTGGATCTGATGCAGTGGAGCGTCTGCAGGCCGTGGTGTGCTGGGCCCTGTAGCAGGGGCCGAGAATGTGGTGATGGGTGAGCCCCCCCCCCCGCCTCAGTCTCCCGGAGTGTCAGCAGCCAGCGCTGTGCCTTACCGGCAGCTTCACTGCCCTGTGCTTTCTCCTCTCTCTTCTGTCCACTGGGGTAATGACAGCACACCCCCCTTCCCCCAGGCCACCGGGCTGTTTCCATCTCCCACATGGAGCCCCTCACACGGAGCTGGCACGCCGTCGGGTGATTGTCACGATTGGGCCTTGGCATGCTGTGGGCTGCTGTGTTTATAGGGACACGTTTTTCCTTCCTAATGACTGGCCCCAGGGAAAGGGTGGCCAGCAGAGGGTCCCTTTGGGGCACCTGAGGCTGGCGGGGAGGGAACCTTGTGGGTGGCAGTCACCTTCCCAAGCAAGAAGGACAGCGTTGTGCATATCCTTATCCTCCCCTTCCTGGGACCTGAAGCCTCCCTTTCTGTGGTGAGGGATCTCTGGGGTGTGTGGGGGCAGTTTTATTGCTCAACGAGGATGGCTCTGGGCCGGGGGGGTGCAGCGTGGCTCTGGATCGTCGCTTCTGGCTTTTCTCTCTGAGCTTCCTGCTGAGTGTCGGACCCTGTCCCAGATGTGGTGGCTACTGTCCAGGGGAGTCTGACGGGGAACAGGCCTTTACCCACTGTGGGATCAGTGGGGGGCTGTGGGAGTAAGTAGGGGCACCCACTGAGCGGGGGTCCTCTTAGGGGAAGGAGCGGTGCAGTGGAGGGGCTAAGAAGTGGGCTTAGAGGAGGAGCTGGGAGTGTTCCTGGCCTGGAGCACAGCCCACGCAGGACCCCGTGGCAAGGGAGAGCATGCAGGAGCCTCAGGGCCTCCCGAGGAGCTCAGTCTTTGTCCGGAAGGCAGTGGGAGCCATGGAAGGTTGTTGGGCAGAGCGGGTTCAGGGAGAGAATTGTAATGAAAAGACCCTGTGACTCCTGTATGCGAAGGGGCCGAAGGAGCCAGGCGTGGAAGTGGGTCGAAGTTTGGAGGCGGGGGCCGGCACAGGGT
Source organism: Mustela nivalis (assembly GCF_964662115.1). Classification (NCBI taxonomy): domain Eukaryota; kingdom Metazoa; phylum Chordata; class Mammalia; order Carnivora; family Mustelidae; genus Mustela; species Mustela nivalis. Next base: position 85,751,495 of record NC_139032.1, on the reverse strand, counting down.
GGGAGCGGCTTGGCCGCGGGCCAGTGACTAGTGTCAGGGTCAGGGCTCGGCTGTACCAGCCTCTTGACCGGCCCCAGGTTAGCTAGGAAGTCTACCTCCCCCCCTGATGGCCTTGCCCTGGGGAGTAGGGCATGGCCGGGCTGGGAATCCTCTCGGGCCCAGAGTGGGGTCCCTGGGACCTGCCGCTGCTGTATAGATGCCCTGAGCAAACTCTTTCTCTGACGGTTATCTGTGGGATGACCCTGGTGGGTCCCTTGCCCTCTCTGGCTGCTGTCTCCTTTCTGAACAAGGACTGGCTGGTGGGGTGGGGGAGGCTTAGCTGACTGAACCCCCTCTTGGCTCTGGCTCTGCAGGGTTCCGGCTGCTAATTCAGGCTCTTCTCATGGGCGGTCTGCCAGTCCCCCTCTTCTGCCAGTCAGCGGAGCCTGTCATTATTCCCTCCTCCTGACTTCCCCCCTGATTACAGGTCCTGAGCGGGAGCCATGTCAGCCTTTCCGACTGCGGCCACCCACAGGGCCCGTGTGGCCTGGAACCCCTGCTCCCAGAGGCTGGCAGGTTGAGGGGAAGGTGGATTTGTCCAGACGCTGGTTCTGTGGTGGAATCGGGCTGTTCTGAGTCCCTGTCATTGACAAGCTGTGTGTCTCCAGAGAAGTCACTTAACCTCTCTGAGGCTCAGCATCATTCTCTGTGAAGTGGGGACAACACATGAAATGACACATGCAAACATGGAGCACCCCGCTGGGTGTAGAGGTGTCGAATGTTCGGCTGCTGCCAGGATGTGTTTGTAGTGATAGCGGGGGGCTGAGTAGAAGAGCCTTGGGCTAGGCCCTGGGGACCTGGCGCCCCGACCCAGCTCTGTGGGGACATGCTGTGTGACCGTAGGAGAGTGTCGCCACCTCTCTGGACTGTAGACTGCCCCTGCTCTCCTAGGTGAATGATGCAGATGGTGCTACTTTGGATGACTGTGTGGCCCAGGGAAACTTGAGTCCCTGGCGCCTCCTCCTCTGCTCTCACCGGGGCCTTCTCCCCAGAGCACTGGGAACCAGGTAGGCAGGTTCTGGGCCGGCCCCGCCCTGTAGGGTGCTGCCTGCCTGGTTTCAGTCTGCAAATCTCTTTCAGCTCTGAAACCGGGCCAGGCCTCTGGGGGAGGTGTGTCCCTGGGGGCCCTGCTGGAGGGACCGGATAAGCCAGGAACAGGTCGGGCACGTTGCCCTCAGCTGGGGCCAATCCAGGGCCGGGCCCAGTCTGAAGCCCCCATGATTGGCACGAGGCTGACATGTTCTCAGTTGGAGATCACCCTCTTTGTTCCGGGGCTCCATGGTTGGTGTAGAGGGGGTCTTGGGCCTGGGTTCAGATCCCGCATCTGCTGCTCCCTAGCTGGAGGACTTGGCAGGGATCCTGGCTCTTCTCGTCTGAAATGTTCCACTGGTCCGGACACCACCTGCCCCAGGGCCGAGTCATGGATGAAGGGGATGATCTTGGCATGAAAGGTGCTGGGCTTTGGCAGGGCCGCCAAAAGGCATTCGAGGCTATGGGGCAGCCCTGTGTGCCTTTCTGTCATCCTCAGCTCCATAAGCCCCTTTTCCTGTGTGAGCCTCAGTTTCACCATCTGCACAGTGGGCCAGATCTCCCAGAGCCCCCAGGATCTGCAGGAGACTGAAGGCTACCCTGGGGCCTCCCACAGTCTCGCCCAGCCCCCGCTTTCTGAGTGCAGGAAGCAGCGTGACCCTTAATGTTGTCACTTTGGAAAATCAGAGATTAATGTCTTTCCGGTTGCCGTGGCTACTCTTGGTGCTGGTCCTGGGGCCGGGCCGGGCCAGGAGTTGCTCAGCTGGGCCAGGGGGATTTCAAGGGCCCCTCCTTGAATTACAGGAACTCGGACAAGAGGTACTCTGTAGGAGCCCCTATTAGCAACGTGCTTCCTCTTCGCCGGGGTCAAGTGCTCTATGCCCGTTAGCTCATGGATCTTGATCTTCTTATAAGGCTGATACTGTTGTGCCATTTTGCAGAGCGGGAAACAGAGGCTCAGAGAGAGGAAGTGCCTTGGCCAAAGCCACACAACTAGTAGGTGGCAGAGCCAGCATTGGGACCCAGAGCCCACGTGCCCAGTAAAGATGGTGCCTTGTACCTAGGTAGCATTGATGCTGAGTCCTGCCCCTGCCCCTCGACTTCTCTCCCGGTCCCTCTGTCCAGCCTGAGAGGCCTGTGGTTAGCTCCCACTCAGCTGACTCACCAGCAGCTCAGAGGAGATGCTGCGGCCAGCATCCTGGTCAGCTCCTGGGGCCAGGGCAACACTGATTAGATCATCATTGAGATTTTGAATCAGCTGAGCCAACAGGGACCCACCCACCCATTTTACAGTACAATTAAGGCCCAGGGGAGATGGGACAGGTAAGGATCCAGTAGGTGTGAAGGCTCCCCACCAGCACTCACCAGATGGGGGCTGGAGACCCCAGGCTTCAGTTCTGGCTCTGGCAGTTGTCAACTGTGTGACCTTGGGAGAGTCACTTTGCCTCTCTGAACCTCAGTTTCTTCATCTGTAAAATGGGGATAGTAAAGTGTGCTTCGCCTGCCTCTTGGGAATAGGCAAAGACCCCAGAAGAAAGTTCAAGGCAGGGCTTTGGAAATTGTATTGTGGTGCTATGTGGGAGGCTGTTGGATGAGGAAGCTTTATGGGGTGGGGGCTTTGTAGAGGCTTTGAAACCTACCTCTTTCCCCTTCTAGGCTGTGCATCTCTGAATGGGTCACTAGGTCTCTCTGAGCCTCAGTTTCCTTATCTGTAAAGTGGGGTAGCAATATCTGTTAGGGTTCAGTGGACTGTTGAACATATGTAAGGTTTTAGTGATAGGCATACCTGGTAGACTGGGGGCAGAGTTAGGAGGCCTCGATGGTAAGGGGTACCTACTGGGTCACTCTTGATGGTCCCAAAAGGGCAGCCCTTGGAGACAGGGTTCCAGTTATCTGGGGGCAGAGTCATGCTAAGATCCACAGAGATACAGATGCAAGATCTTGTATTCCATTAGCTGGCTGCAAGGCTTCACCCCAAAACAAGCCCCGTGAAAGTGTGTGTGTGTGCATGGCCCCTGAGTCCTGAGCCAGGTAGAGCCTGCTACCCTCATACCGCTGTCTTGATGGGGAGGTGGGGGCACAAGGGGGGGGGCAGCGGCCCCCTGAGGTCCCAGAGCCCAGCGGTGTCTGGGTGCGTATTGGGACACTCAGGTCCACTCCCCGAATTCACGGGCGGCCTTCTTGGGCTAAAGAGGGAATCAGGACCCCACAGGTGGGTGCTTCCCATGGCGATGCTCAGTAGGTTTTTATTGACCCACAAGTGGACTGACTTTTCATGAGCTGTTCATCGTTCCAAGCACTGACTTATACACCTGAGGAGGGTTTTATTCAGCTCTGGGGCCCATTTGAAGAATCCAAGCATGTGTGCAGGGCCCCGAGTCTGAGTAGGGTGAGCTTACTGCCGAATTCTGCAGGATATGCTGGCAGAGGGGCGCGAGGAGGGGGGCAGTGATGCACCCTGGGCGGAAGCTGAGGCCGAGGGTTCTGCCAGGGGAACCTGTCCAAGGTCAGGTGGGAAGCGGGGTTCCTGTGTGCATCTCGCACACGCCTGGCCTGGCTCTCCCACCCCCTTACCTTCACCTGAGCCCCTGCTTCCTCCTGGTGGGCTCTCCATTTGTCTGGCCTGTCAGCTGAAGATATACCTATCATCGTCATTATTTTGTGATTCTTATCCTGGTTCTTAAAAAAAAAAAAAGTCCTGGATTTTTTTCAAGTTATAAAAATTATATCTGCTAATAAAAATTTCAGTCTCTTTACCATTGTTGTGATAAGCCGAGCACTATTGTGGTTAACAGTAACATCCTAGTGACGTCCAGGGACGTCCTGAGCCCAGCTATCCCGTCACATTGCCCATCTCACAGCACCTGCTTGTGCCAGGCCCACCCTCCTGGGGTTTGTAGTTGATCCTCAGACGAAGCTTCCCTTCCCCACTTGAGGCTCTGAGAGGGCCAGGTGGCTCTGGGGCTGGGGGCCAACAGAGTGGGAACTCGTGCCCCATGCCAGCATCTCTGTAGCTCCCAGTCATCCCTGGGCCCTGGACCCCTGGGGTCGGCCCTGTCTCTGGGGATGGAGCCACAGCCAGCTTCCTGCTGGACCTCTGTGGGGCCCTGGGGACCATGGTCAGAACCGGGAGAGGGTGGGAGTCAGCAGGCTGTGGGTCGAACCCTGACCACCTCAGTCTGGATGTGTGACCTCCGGTGAGCCCCTCCCACTCTATGGCTCAGCGTGCCTTTTGGGGTGGTGAGCTTTGGTCTCAGTGGCCCTAAATCCATGGCATGTGGTGTCTTTAGAAGCCATGAAATGAGGCGGAAGAGGTGGTATGGGCAGGTGTGGAGGAGAGAGGGGCCCCCGGGGCCTGGGGAACCCATCCATAGACATCCAGGCAGGGACACTGCAGTAGGGATTTGAACAGTAAAAATCCCTGGGCAGTTCCAGGAAGACAGCGCCATGGGGTGGCAAGAGGAAGAACTGGGGTGCTGAGCGATGCTGACGGGAAGGGGCCTTCCCGGGCCTCATCCCAGAGCTCTGCAGGCGGGAGAAGCCAGGGCTGTGCTTCCCAGCCAGGTTCTCCTCCAGCAGCGCCGGCCACACAGGCCGCTGGGGACGCGGTTCAGGGCTTCTCCCCGATGAGCCCTTTATCCCTGCACCCCCTCCCTCAGCGTGCCTCTCTGAGGTCTTTCCAGCCCCCAATCCTAGGCCCCCTACGGGGCCGCAGGCCTCATCCTCTGTCTTCCTGTGGCGCTTCCTTTGTACCAAGCACAAGGCAGTTTCTTCCAAGCTGTCTTAGGACATCCCTCAAGAATGTGCCCAGCGCGACCCTTGCCAAGAAGCCATCCTGCAGCCCCGCTCCCTTCCGGCCACCACCCCCTGCCGCCACCCCCCAGTCTTCCCTCTCTAACCCTCCTTCAGCCGAACGTGGGCCGAGTGCACCCAGTTTGCTGGCACTGCTTGGGATCCTCCTGGAGTCCTTACTCCCTTGAGGAATGATGTCCCCAACCCCTGGCCTGACGGCCTCCCCAGCCCTGCGGGGCCTGGCGCAGAGGGGACATTTCGTAAGGGGCAAGTAGACATCCCCCTAGCTCAGCACCTGCCTGTGACAGGCCACAAGAGGGGGGCAGAGGGCATCTAGCGGTGAGCAGAAAGAAGGGTGCTGGGGCCACCCTCTGGTGTGCAGTCAGTCCTTAGACAGATACGAGCCTCCCGATCTGTTAGGCTCCCGAGTTGGGAGAGCAAGTTTGGGTAGAGACCCCGCTCTATGATCTATTTGGTTCTGTAATTTCAGGCAGCAAAGGGTTCATCAGAAAACAGATCCTGATCTATATCATGCTCAAGTTTGGATAGTGAGGCATGCATGCCTCTCATTGCAGTCGGGTGAAGCGGGGGTCAGGGCTGCTGTCGTCTGTTTGGGGGTACAGGGTGCCTTTTTTCCTGTTTCCTGTCCATTTCAGCCCGTGCCCTCTCACTTCTCCCCACTCTTCCTGGGGACTCCCACCCCCACACCCTGCCCCGCCAGTCCTGGTGGCCTCCATTCCTGGACCCTGGTCCCATAGTCACACTTGGATAACTTACCCGCACCCCGTTGGGAGGGCTACAGGGGACTCTCTCCTTCCCCCCGACCCCACCTGGCCCTTCTCAGCCCAGACACTTCAAGCCTGTCAGCTCCGGCTTTGCCTCCTCCCCAGCTTCCTCTCCAACCTAGAGCCCACCCCCTGCCCCGGGCGTCTTGGTGCACCCGATGGGATAATAGGATGTTACCTTGCCCTGCTCCTCCTCCTCCCTAGTCTAGCCCTGTGGCCTTCTAAACCTAGCCACCCCCTGCTGGGATCCAGTGTCTGGGTTTTGCTGAGCTATGGCTTAGGCAGACTTGGGTTCGAGTTCTGACCCAGGACAGCAGCTTCCTCCTGGGCCTGGCTTCTCAAGCCCTGGGTCAGGGCAGATTCTGGCGCTTCTGGAAATTGTGCTCTGAAGTTGGGCGTACTAGGGGCTGGTCAGGCCTCCCAGAGCTGTGGCTGAAGGACCCTCGAGGTCCTTCATGGTGGAAGCGTCTCCCATTGGGTGTCTGGCTGCTTGTGGCAGAGTCGGGACAGAGCCCTGGGCTGTGGCTGCCTGGCCTGGTGGCTGCGACCCTGGCTCTCCCGTCCTGGGTCTGCAAGCCCCGTCGGCACTAAAATGAGAAAATGAGAATATGCCTCCTTAGGGATTTCATGAATATTCTTTGGGATCCTGCCTGCAGGACTCACCAGCCCCACCCGCTCAGGTTAACGCCCGGGAGGTGGTAGCCACAATGATGCGAATGATGACGGGGTTCATCAGTGTTATTGTCCCCCACCATCCCATCTTCTCTCTTGGGCTCCCCTCCGATTTCTTACCCCTTCTTGCCGGCTCCCCCCGCCCCTCCCAGTCCTGCCTCATCATTTTTCAAAACAATTCCCGTGGTCGTGGTGAGAGTTCTGCTTGTTTATGGTTTTTAAAAAATAGGCATTCAAAGCAAATTCCTCATTTGTTCCTCCCGCTCCTCTCCGCATACTGGAATCTGGACAGCCATGACCTCATTCCGGGAAAGGGGACCCCAGGCAGGGTCTGTGGAGTGTGTGGGGGGGGTGGTCCTTGGTGGGCTGAGCTCTTCCAGAGGGAGTAGAGGGCTTGAGCCTGCCTGAGACCTTGGATGGGGATGTGGCCGCAGGCTTTCAGCCCTCTTCCCCGGCCACCACCTCCTAGTGGGGCCCCTGGACTGCACCCCAGCTCCACCACCCACTGTCTATGTGACCTTGAGCCTGTGACTTCTTAACCTCTCTGGGTCTCAGCGCTTCTTCTGGGTCTTCTCGAAAATGGGGATCACACCAGCCCCACCGCACAGGGAGGGCTCTTGAGAAGATCAGACGAGATGCTGTCCGCGCTGGGTGTCTCTTGGAAAGCAGAGACCAGCCATAGGAGGGACGGGGTCTCATCAGCCTAATCTTTGAGAAAGGACCAGGTCTTCCAACCTGGAATCCCAAGACTGGGGGTGGGGGGCTGTCCACCACAGAGTCTAGTCTTCTTCGTGTGCAGGGAACTGAGGCCCAGGGAGGGGAGCCTTGGGGTGAGCCGGCACGACCCTGAAGCTGGGACTTGAGCAGCAGCTTCTCGGGACGAGGAAATCTCTCCGAGGAGAGGGCCTTCTTGTCATGGGTCATCGCCCTTCCTGGTCCTCAGTTTCTTCATCTGTAAATAGGGTTGCCCAGGCAGTGCCAGCCCTGAGCATCTGGTGTGTGCTGGGCAAGCCCTGGAGGCCACAGGAGTCACCTTCTCTGTTCAGAAACTGTTTTTTGGCAGCAGAGAAGCAAATGACCCGTGGAAGCAAAAAAGGTGGTTAACTTGGATGAGTTAATTTTAGAACGTTTATTTATTTTTTGAATCGTGGAAGGAATCACGGTTGTAAAATAATTCAAAAGCTGTAAAAGTGAGGAAAGAAGAAAATGCAATCCCCTCGGCCCTCCCATTCCCACAGCCAGGGGCCCACGCAGAACAGCTGGGCGGGCTGCCTTCTAGGACCTTTTCTTCCATGTCCGGGCAGAAATAACTCTGCGGCACAGACAGGAGTGATTTTCAATGAGGTAACAGTCAGCACGTGGTTCCGTAACTCGCTTTTCTGGACGTGGCCAGGTGTGGGCACCTTCACCCTGGTGGTACCCATCGGTCCCCCCACCCGCTTCCTGTCGCAGGTGCACAGGTAATGGTGGGAACCGGTGTCCGTGCACGCGCACCTGGCTCGCGTCTGCTGATGGCCTGGGTGAGTATATACACCTGCTCCCCGGCGAGGTGTTCGTGGGAAATTCCTCGAGGAGTGCGTGTGGCATCTGGGGCCCCACGTGAGCCCTTAGAATTTGCACGTGCAGCCGCCGGTTGCCCTCCAGAAAGGGCCTCCCGATTTCCAGCACCCCCGCTCCACCCCGGCTCCGAGTTAAGGGGTCTGTTCCCCCACACCCTGACTGGTCTGTGCCTGCGTCCCCCTGGTGGCTGAGAGGCTCAGGCTGACAGGCTCACTCGTCTGTCGGTTTCTCATGTTTTCTCTGTCACCGTCATCGGCCGGTTTCCCGTCGAAGGGCCACCCCCTGTGCACAGGGGACGCAGCAGCGCTCTGGCCTGGAAGGCGAGGCAGGTGAAAGGAGAGAGCTTGGGCCACCGGTTTCACCAGCCGGCGGTACCCGGCTTGGCCGGTGCGCCTCCTTGGGGCCTGGCTGCTGCTCGCGGTAACTGTGCTGACCTCACGGTCCTCTTTGTTCTTCCCTTTCAGAGAGAACCGGGAAGATCCTGACGGAGTTCCTGCGCTTTTATGAGGACCAGTATGGCGTGGCCCTGTTCAACAGCATGCGCCACGAGATCGAGGGCACGGGGCTGCCACAGGCCCAGCTGCTCTGGCGCAAGGTGAGAGGTGCTGAGCCGGGGGCGGGGCGGGCCCCCACATGGCCTGGGCGAGTGGCTTCCTGACCCCGGGCCTCAGTTTACCATTGTTGCCTCCATGGTCTTTAGGGGCCCGACCTAGCGTCTGTTTTGGTTTGTTTTTAAGATTTTATTTATTTGAGTACCAGAGCGAGCACGAGCAGGGGCAGGAGGAGGACAGAACTAGAGGGAGAAGCACACTCCCGGCTGGGCAGGGAGCCCCATGTGGGGCTCCATCCCAGGACCCTGGAATCAGGACCTGAGCTGAAGGCAGATGCTTCACCAACTGAGCTGCCTCGGTGCCCCCCAGCTTCTGAAGGGTCAGATAACCCAGTGGTCTCACCAAGACCCCTTCATTCGGCATAGGGACTCCCTGCCAGCTCTGCCCCTCCATTGGTGGAGCTGGAGCTCTGGAATCATCTTGACAGGCCTGGGTTCAAGCCCACTTCCTGCCCCCCTCTTTTTCTTTTAATATATTTTTTAATTTTATTTATTTATTTGATAGAGATCACAAGTAGGCAGAGAGGCAGGCAGAGAGAGAGGAAGGGAGGCAGGCTCCTGGCTGAGCAGAGAGCCTGATGCGGGGCTCGATCCTAGGACCCCGGGATCATGACCTGAGCTGAAGGCAGAGGCTTTAATCCACTGAGCCACCCAGCCACCCCCCACTTTTTTTTTTCAAAGATTTGTTCAAGAGAGAGATCGTGCACATGTGCCCATGAGAGCGGGAGGAGGGACAGAGGGAGAGAGAATCCTCAAGCAGACAGCAGAGCCTGCTGCGAGGCTCGATACAGGGACCCTAAGATCACGACCTGAGCCAAACTTAAGAGTTGTACGCTTAACTGTCTGAGCCACCCAGGCACCACTGGCTGCTCCTCTTTAAGGCCTAATGCCCATGAGCAAATGACCTGCCCTCGTGGACCTTAGTTTACTCATCTGTGAAATGGGGTGAGAACACCTGCGCAGGGAGTTGTAAGGGTGACAGAATCAGTCGGCCGGGCGCCTGGAGCAGGGAAGGCGCTCGGTGAGCGCTGGCCCATCGTGTCAGCATCACCGGCCGTGTCATTAGCCTGTCATTAGCAGGATTGTGTTTGCCCAGTAAATATTTGTTGTGGGACTGGAAGCTGTGTGACTGCGGCCCACGGGTCAGCACAGACTGAAGGAGGCACCCAAAGCCTCCTGGGAAGGGGCCCGGCGGAGACTGGCCTCCGAGTGGGGCCCCGGGCGGGACTGGTGGAGAGGAGGTGAGGGAACGTTGGAACGCGCCGGTCACGAGTGCCGGGCTGGAAGCCAGCGGCCCCTGGCCTGAGCCTGTGGGGTGAGCCTCTGGGCCATGGGACCTGGGGTCGGTGCTCCCCCAAACCCTTGCTCCTCTGGGGTGGTACGGGGGGCTCTGAGTCTGCCCAGGGACGATCCAGGGCACACCTGTTCAGTGACCTTCACCTTCTGTCCCCCCTAACCCCCGCCCGTACAGCCAGGGGTGGCAGAGGGGAGGGGGACACGGAGGAAGGGTGCCCGTCCCACCTCTTCTGCAGGTAGCCTGCCCTGGAGTGGCCCAGCAGCAGCCTGGAGGCTACTTGCTGGTGGCCCCGGGACAGAGAATCCGCCCACCAGCTTCCCTCTGGGGGATTGGACCGGCTGAGCCCGTCCCTTACCAGGCTCCAAACCAGGTCAGCCAGGCCAGCCCAGTGCGGCCGCTCTGGTCCTTTGTGGCCGAATTCCGTGCTTGGTGGGCTCCAAAGCTGCCCTGGGCCACCTCGTCGCACCTCCCCACCCAGTCCTGTGGGCTTCCTCCCAGCGGCCCGGGTCAGCCTGTTTTCGGGCTTCCGGGGCAGGGGAAGGACTGTAGGGGAAGGAAGGAGGCTGGAACGCCGTGGTCTGGGGGTGGAAAGCTCAGGCGTCCGGGCCCAGAGCTTCTTGGTAGCTGCTGGCTTGGGCAATTGAGTCAACCCTCAGGGCTCGTTCTCCTGACCTGACAGGTGGGCACCTCCTGCGGGGCGCTGTGGAGACGACTCCCGAGAGAATGAGGGGAGCAGGGGGTTAGTAAGACGCAAGTCCCGACTTGCTGGGTAACCTCCAGCCTGCCACCTCGCCTTCCCGAGCCTCAGTTTCTCTGCATGTGAATGGACACCCAGAACCGCCTTCATGGGCCAGAGGTGGGAGAGCAGCCTAGGGACGGGGTGGGGATGTCCTGGGGCCTCCGGGTCGGGTTCAGATTATGCGGACCAGTCTGGGGGTTGCAGAGGTGTTACTGCAGAAGAGCCTCCGAGGGCCCCAGACTTGGGAGGGTTGGGGCTCTTTCCTTCTTGTCCTCACCCTCCCCCAAACCCAAGTGGTGGAAAATGTGTCCTGTTATCCTGAGACCAAAGGGGCTGGAGCTGGCTCTTGGCACATGTTACCCTTTGGTGTCTTCGCAGTGGGAGGGACAGCTGGAGGCATCACCCGAGGAGAGACAGGTGGGCCCATAGTCAGGACCACACACATGGAACCAGGCAGGCGCAGAGGCCGCGCTGGTCCCACAGACACTCAGAGACAGTAAACTGGTGCCACAAAGGAGAGGACAGAGTGAGCTCAGCCTGGGGCGGGGTGGCGGTCCCGCCAGAGCCTCTTGGGAGGTGGTCGTCTCCGCTGAGCACCTGCCAGGAAGAGAGACCATCAGGCTGTGAGAGCGGCGGGTAGAGCTGGGCCTTTCAGTGGGTCGCCCAGCGGGGTGGAGGCAGGATGCGAGCCAGGTTCGATTCCTGCGGGGGCGGGTGGTGGAGGGCAGGCCGGGGCTGCGCGCCTGAGCCTCGGAGCATCACCGGACCCTTTATGTCTGGTCCCTTGGTGTCGTGGCCCCCTCCCCATCCTGTGGCAACAGAGAGCTGAAGTGGTGCTCAGAGGTGTGGCCCGCACTGGCTGTCTGGCACATGCCCTCTTGTGTGGTGTCCCAGACAGCCAGGGCCCCAGTGACCCGAGTGAGTGGTGATGTCTGATGGCGTGAGGCTGGGGAGTCACCATGGGAGGGACGTCTGTAGGAACGCTTTAGTGCCCATTGTAGGAAAGCCACAGTGACGTGTCAGTAAGAGGAGTAAAAGGAAATCACCCCCAACCCCCCAAAAGCAGGGATTTTTGGTCCCGTTTTGTCCCTTAGGAAACTGGCCATTGTGATAAATCAGGATAATATCATAATAGAAATACGAATGTTAATTGTCATCATAATGTCAATTATTTGTATTAGAAATGATAATAGAGTAGCAATAGTAATAGTAATAGTAAAAACCCAGAAATCCTGTTAAAAATAGCAGCTGGGCTGTGTGGGTACCGCTCATCTAGCAGGCGGGGCACCGCCCTGAGGGGTTCTACTTCTGTCCACACCCGCGATGTGAACGCGGAGGCTCAGAGAGGCGGAGCCGCTTGTCCAGACTCCCGGGGCGTGGGCGGTGGGGCTGGGGCTGGAATCCGGGCCGTGGGAATCGGGGTCGCCATTCGCCCCCCCCCCCCCCGCCCCCACCGAAGATCCCCAGCGCGGCGCTGGAGAACTTGGCAGCGTCCAAAATATTTTGCCTGGACTGGCAGGTTCCGTTTCATTTCCTGCAGGCCTTCCAATGGAAACAGGACTCCGCCATTTGAAAGTCTTAAAAATAAAACCCGAACCCGCAAGCAACCGCCCATTACGGGCTGCCGCTGGATCTGGGGGTGGACTGTGGTGGGGTGGGGGGGCTGGGCTGCCCCTGAGGCGGGGATCCTGCCCTGAGCTGGGAGGAGGACCAAAGGGGGTGGTGGGGGGCCCCTGTGGGGGGGAGCGAGGGGTCTCACCAGGGTGTCAGGAGAGCTGTCTGCTCTTTCTTTCCAGAAAAGATTGGGATTTGAGAGCTGGGTTTGAGAGGAGGCCCCTGTCTAAATATAGCCCGCTGAGGACAGCTTGGTGGCTGGGCAGAGCCCACTTGTATGCGGTGGGGTGGCGTGTGGGGAGGGGTGGTGGGGGGACCATTTTCTTTTCCTGTAAATATTTTTATCCCCGGGTAGGAAGCAGTCGCGGGGTACTATTGTTTGAGTACAATGGGCCCTCGTTTTTCTAAGAGTGTTTTGGCATTTCCCCTTGAAGAGTAGTGGGGAGGTTGCTGGGGGGGGGGGGCCCTGTGAAGACACACGCCTTGGGGGTGGGAGGCTCTAAGGCTCCCACCTGACTCCAGCTACAGGGGCAGAAGCAGAGCGGGGAAGCTGAGGAGGGTCAGGCACTGTTCATATTAATAATTTCTGCCGTTATTAATAGGATGCATGTTTATTTTTGCAAGAGGCTCCATATTTATTGGAGAACTGCTAGAACCTATTGAAACTCCGTCCATCCAGGAGTCAGCCTGCCCCCTGTGGCCTCTGTATCTCCCTTTCCTGAAACTTCCCAGCGAGGGTTTTCTCAGGAAACACGTTCTCAGCTCTCAGGCACGGCCACCCCTCCTCCTCCCCAAGTAAGGCAGCTTGTGGAGTCCGCAGACTGACACAGTCTCGGGAGTCCCAGCGCGGTCACGAGGGCTGGGTCTGTCGTGAGCTGAGCAGACCGCCTGTCAGATGTGTGCAATCCTGCACACGGCCTCTCACGGACTCCGCGAGACCCTGGGCTGAAGTCCCTGCTGTCCCCGTCCTCATGTCACAGATGAGGACACCGGGGCTCAGACAGCTGATGTGACAGGCCCGAAATCACACGGAGTCAGAGGGGGAGTCCAAGCTAGGGCTTCGCAAGGAAGGTCTGGGCGTTTCTGCCGCCCACATTGGTCATCGGGTCTGCCAGGATGCTGGTCCAACATTGAACCCTCCAAACTCCGGTCCCCTCCAACCCCACCCGAATTCACGGAGCTCATCTTATTAGCTGTCAGAGCCAGGGAGGCTTTCCACAGCCACCTTGGTCAAGTTTTTGGTACTGTGAGGGGAAACTGAGGCTGAGAGCAGGAAGGAGACTTTAGCAGGCACCGGAGCCTTCACTGTACTGGCCTGTGGGCCTTTCCCATCGGGCTAGTGCCGCTGCCCTGCTGTGGTGGGTGAATGAGGAAGCAGCCTGCCGTGGGCTCCAGAGACCCGCCTCAAGGTTCTAGGGCCAGGATAGAGTGAGAGACCTTGGTCCTGGCTGGGCCCCGAATGCTGGTGCCTGGCCCGGGTTTGAGTCCTGGCATCACTGTGGCTCTGGCTGGACCTTGGGGAAGCCCCTTTTCCCTGAGCCTCACTCTGCTCGTCGGCCACGTGGCTAAGATGCAGCCCTGCCTCAGAGGAGGACTTGGGGAGATCAGGATGAGGGATGTGCTCAGCAGTGCCCCCCCCTTCTTGGGGGAGCCCCACTGGCCAACTGGGCTGGGCCTCACTCCGCACCCCACCCCACCCGTAGGTGCCGTTGGATGAGCGCATCATCTTCTCGGGGAACCTCTTCCAGTACCAGGAGGACAACAAGAAGTGGAGGAACCGCTTCAGTCTCGTGCCTCACAACTATGGGCTGGTGCTCTATGAGAACAAAGTGGTGAGCCCCCACCCCCCACCCCCGCCAACCGCACCCCTGCTCTGCTCCTTCTCCACAGCCCACATGCCCAGCCTGCTTGTTCTGCTGGCTTCTTCTAGACAGCCCGGCGCTGGGGCTCCCCTTTCACTTTGCCTCCCCCTGGAAGCAACTTGCCACTAGTCCCTACCCACCTCAGATTCTTGTCCAGTCCCTCCAGTGCCAGGGCCAGAGCTTCTCCCCTCCACCCCCCACCCCTCCCAGCCTCCTTCCTGGCTAGGCTTCCTGAAGCTCTCCAGCCACTCCCATTCTTGCTCTTCCATGGTCACAGTCGACTGCTGACACAGGAGTCTGGCTGTTCCCTTCCCCCTCTTACCCCAGGGTGGTGATCCCATCTTTTTCCTTCCTGATTCCTCCGCCCCCTCCCGCTCCCTATGGCCCTCTGCTGCCTGATGGGGAAGTATCCTGCCCATTATTCCTTATCTTTGCCCTGGGCCTTTGGGGAATCTCCTCTGGCTGAGCCACAGACCCAATTTCTTCTCCCAGACATTTTTCCAGAGTAGCCAAGGACAGGCCCGAGTGTCCTCTGTTCAAGGAAAATCAGGGTTAAAGAAACAGAAACAGGGTTGGGAGCAGACTGATGGCCCCTGGCAGGGGTCCTCAAGCTGGTGCCACCTGGAGGGTGTATGGCACAAGCAGGGCCTACCCAGTTTGATGGAGGTCTGAGCAGGGCTGCTAGTTTGTACTTCTAACAAATTCTCAGGTGATGCTGGTGGTGCTCGGGACCTAGGACCACACTTTGCAAATCAGTGCCTTGAAGGGCCTGAGCCGTTCTGAAAAAATGTGTTGGGTAGTGACACCTAGTGGCCAGAGGCAGCATGGCAGCCCTGCTGTACAAGCCACTATGACAAAGACCCTCTTGGGTGTAAGAAAGCAATGTCCAGACCTAATTCTCATCCAAAGCAGATTTGTGGGGGGCTCAGAACCTAGGAATCTGCTGGACAATGCAGGGTAATAGTCAAAGACTCTGGAGCCAGGGGGCGCACAGACCAGGTCACGTCCTTAGTTGGTTGAGCAGGGGCTGTTATGAGCTTGTGGCTGACGATGTTACCCCACCACTGGATGGTGAGGATTTTGTGGAAGGAAGCAGTGCCAAGCCCTTAGCACGGTGCCTGGAGTGTAGTAAACACTCACACTCTGCTGGTGGGGGCTGCTGCTAACAGGGGCGGGAGTGCTGGGAATGCTCACCGCGGCTGGCTGCGAGGCGGGGAGCCAGTCATGTTACACCGATCATTTCACGCTGTCCTCACTCGGCCCGTGGGGTGGGAGCTGTCATCGCCCTGGTTTAGTAGATGAGGAGACAAAAGCATAGGAGGCAAAGGAGTCTAGTGTCCATGTCACTCAGTCAGTATTCAGTGGAGCTGGGACGCAGGTCATTACACCAGGTGGTCTCAAATCACCGGGTGGGTAGGCTTCTCCTCTTTCTTCTCTCCCCCTCCCCTCTCCCTTCCCCCCTTCCCCCCTGCATCAGGCAGGTTACACTGAGAGGGCCCTGGAGCCCGAGTGGAACATGGGGCTTAGGTTTGGCCACTCTGTAACTCCCAGCGGCCATCTCTCTTGTCCCTTCCTCAGGCCTACGAGCGGCAGGTCCCACCCCGAGCTATCATCAACAGTGCCGGCTACAAAATCCTCACCTCCGTGGACCAGTACCTGGAGCTTGTTGGCAACTCCTTACCAGGTAAAGGAGCCCCCGCACCCCGTCTCAGGCTGAGATGCCCTGCTTGAGCCCAGGAGGTGGCCGGGGGAGAGGGCGGCCCTGATCACAGAGCTCCAGGCTCCACGTTTGCAGAGAGAGTGGCCAGGCCTTGAGGGATGGCACGTGCCCTCAGAGGGGAGGCTGAGAGGGGGTTTGCCTGAGGCCACCCAGTGAACTGGGCCTGGGCCGGTGTTGGCTCCCTGCTGCGTGCCTGTGCGGGCTTCCTGAGCCTTACAGTCACAGCTATGTCGTGGGGGTCCTGCTCTCCGCCCTTCCCACCTCCCTGAGGCCTTGTGAGATCCCTGGAGCAGATGACCCTGGTGACTCTCTACACTGTGGAGTCAGTACTGCATTGCTGAGGAGTCCTAGGTATTCCGTTTCCATTCCACCCGGTCGGGGCCTCCCAGAAGCCTTACAGGAGCACATCTGCCTCCCAGGTGACCTCAGGGAAACCCGGGGGTGGGGGAGCCTCCGATCTGGGGGGCAGCCTGTGTCCCACCCTCCCGACAGGGCTTAGGGGTCGAGGGCCCTGTGCCGGTGAGGGCTCTGCGAAAGCCCAGCATTCCTGAATTCCAGCCCCAAGGCTGGCTTTGTTTTTGTTATGTCTTCTTGGGCAACTTGGCAGTGGGAGGACTGACCTTGGGGTGTTGTGTAGACCCTGCGAGGTGTTGTGTGCCCCCAGGCCCCACACAGGGATGCAGAGCCAGGCCTAGAAGAAGAGCTGTCATTGTGTTATCAACAGGGGCGAGGTCCTAGTCCCGGGACCGCTTATCTCTCTGGATCTCAAATATCCATGGGGAAGAAATAGAGAAAAATCTCCTTTTATTTATTTTCTGTCCCCTGCCCCCCAACCCTCCCTCCCCCTGGGACATTTAAGCTACTCTTTGGCCTCCACAGCTGAAATTTGAAGGGAAACCCAAGAAGGTAGTGCTCCGCCTCTGAGCCTGAGGCCTCTCTGACCCGTGCTGCCTGTTCTGTAGGCAGGAGCCGGCGAGCCTTTCCCCAGGTGCAATGCCAGCTCCGAGAAACGGGTCTGAACATGCCTGGGGACTCTGAGGTCTCTTTAGCTGGGCTGCAGTGGCGGAGAAGCATGCTGTTTCCCTACTGACTTGCTGCTCAGCCCAGAACAGGCCAGCCCTCTCCGGCCTTCAGCCAGCTTCTGGGAGCTGGGCCTGGGGATCCGTTGCCCTGTCGCCTGTCGTCCCCCCCTACCCACCCCAAGCACCACCCCAGAAACTGCAGGGGCAGCGGCTCAGCCGGTGTTGTCTCGGCAGGGACCTCGTCAAAATCGGGCACAGCCCCCATCCTCAAGTGCCCCACGCAGTTCCCGCTCATCCTCTGGCACCCTTCTGCCCGGCACTACTACTTCTGCATGATGACGGAAGCTGAGCAGGACAAGTGGCAGGCGGTCCTGCAGGACTGCATCCGGCACTGCAACAATGGTGAGCCCCCCCCCCCTCGGTGGTGGTGGTTGTGGCTGTGGTAGTGGTGATGGTAGCGGCGTTGGCGGCGGCGGCAGTGGCCTGGGGTATGCGCTGAGTGGCGACACCTAGTGGCTGAGTACGGTGTGGCAACCCTGCTCTAGGAGCTGTTCTCCGTTTCCCGCTGGGGTCATTAGGAAGCCTCTGTGATGTTGCCTTTTTTTTTTTTTTTAAAGATTTTACTTATTTATTTGACAGAGAGAGAGAGAGAGAGATCACAAGTAGGCAGAGAGGCAGGCAGAGAGAGGGTGAAGCAGGCTCACCGCTGAGCAGAGAGCCCGATGTGGGACACGATCTCAGGACCCCGAGATCATGACCTGAGCCGAAGGCACAGGCTTAACCCACTGAGCCACCCAGGTGCTCTCTTCCTTGAAGAAAACAGTTCTGTGCGGCTCGGAGATAATTTGAGAAATTGTTCTTAGAGGGGGTCTGGTTGTTGAGCCCTTGGGCCCTGGGGCCCAGAATCACAGTCCCGATGCTGCCCCTTCCTAGCAACATGCCTTTAGGAGGAGACCAGCTTACCTCTCTGAGCCTGTATGAGATGGGATAAGAATCCCTCCCGGGTCTTAGTGTGTTTGAACGGATTCATGGTGAGAGTCCACTCGATGCTGGGTGTAATGACTTTTATTTATTCACTTGTTTAGTTTCTTTTTTAAAAAAAAGATTTTATTTGTTTATTTGACAGACAGCAAGAGGGGGAACACAAGCAGGGGGAGTGGGAGAGGGAGAATCAGGTTTCCCGAAGATCAGGGAGCCTGATGTGGGGCTCGATGCCAGGACCCCAGGATCTTGACCTGCGCCAAAGGCAGATGCTTAACCAACTGAGCCACCCAGCACCCTGTTTAATTTTTTAAAAAAATATTTTAAGCAATATCTACCCCCCAGTGTGGGTCTCAAACCCACAATGCCAAGATCAAGAGTTGCATGCCACACTGACTGAGCCAGCCAGGCTCCCTAAGACTTTTTTGATTGTATCCTTCGTTGTCTCACCCTGACCTATAGGGTAGCCTGGGAGTTCATGGCCTTTCTTAGCGTTCTCTTCTGTAAAGTTATGGGGTCTCTTTCTGCTTGCTCATTCATTCAGTGGACATCTTCAGTGTCAGGCGGAGGCTGCACCCAGGGAGCCAGACCGGGGTCCTGCCCCTGTGTGGCCGGCAGCCCTGTGGGGGTGGCAGACGTTAAGCAGGAGGAGCAGCTGTGCCCAGTGCTGGGTGGGCACCGCCCCGGGAGCCTATAGGGTGTGTGTTGGGGGGTGGGTGCTGACCCTGTGTGTGCAGACAGTGGGGCCAGCTGAGGAGCTGAGGGTTCCCCTGAGACCGGAAGGATGAATGGTCCTCGAGTCGGGGGAGGAGCTTTCTAGCCTTGAGTCTGGAGGGCAGCTCAGAGGCGGGGACAGTTTAGAGGAGTTGCATGAAGCCCTGCTGAGGGTGACCCAACACTCTGGGGGGCTCTGGGGTCTGGTCCGGAGGGCCCTGCAGGGCCGTAAAGAGTTTGATCAAAAATGGGGACAGTGGAGCACGGAGGGTCTTAGTGTCCTCGGGGAAGGAACAGCCTGGGCTGAAACCTGACCCTCCTTCCTGGTGACCCGGCCTGGGGCAGGCAGGAGAAGGAGGCCACCACCCCCACCCTCCCTGCCCAGCATGTCTCCCGTGCTGGGGGGGGGACCGCATGGGCACCCACGACTGGAGGCCCGCCCGCCGCGGGGACGCTTGGCTCGCCCGCCCGCCCGCCCACCCATCCTCCCTGTTCTGCAGAGCCGCCTTCTGACTGGAATCATGTGGGAGGAACCGGGTCTTCAGCTGAGCCGCCCCTGTCACCTGGACCAGGCCCTGCCACCCACAAAAGGCCTCCTGTTCCCAGATCCCCTGGGGCTTTGGGGCCAGGGCTGGGTGGAGGCCATCTGGGTTCTGGCTGCCTGGTCTGGGCACCCGCCCCGCTCCTCCCTTCTTCCTCCCTCCCCGCCCCAGCCCCGTCCCAGGTTTCCCGGGCTCCTGGCTGAGCTGGAGCTGGCGGGTCTACCCCAGGTCAGGGGTGGGTTCCCCTTGCGCACAATGCAAGGATGACAAGCTTGAGGTCGGTGGGATTGCCGGGCGGACTGAATGAGCTGGTTTGGGGAGAGCTCTTGGCTCCGTGCCTGGCACAGCTGGGAACTCACCTGGGAGGCTGAGGGGAGCCCCGTGGGTGGGTGCGGGGGTGGGTGCGGGTGCTGTGGCCAGGAGGGGCGGGGAAAGAAGGGGCGGCCTGTGGCTGGGTTTAGAGGAGTTTCCTTCTACCCGAGGACTGTGGGAAAGTTCTCTGTTTCCTCTAGCTTAGAGGCTGGGCCTGGAATTGCTCACTCCGGGGGCTGCCAGGAAGTGGGAGGGGGTGTGGGGGGAGGAGGCCGAGCTGGGGGTACGCCAGCTCGTCCCAAGGCCCCCCTTACATCCTGCATTCCTGGAGCAGCTGGGGGTGGCAGGAGGCAGCTGGGGCACGGAGCTGAGCCCGCAGGGTGGGCCGGGTGGGCCGGGGCTGCAGAGGTCGAGGCCTCTTCCTGTCTGACTGCCATCCCCCTTAATCTGCTGCTTGGGACTGAGGAATGCAGTTTCCTTTCTCAGTCTGACCCTGATGACCCCGCGGGCAGGAAGTCGCCGGGTTTGGCTGGAGTCCGCCAGTCCTGTGTTGGAGCCCTCCAGCTGCCATTCCCCAGCTGTGTGTCCTCCAACCAGTAACGCGGCATCTCTGAGCCAGTCTCCTCCGTCGGGAGAAGTGGGACTGAGAACAGCCGTCAAACAGGGCTGTTTGAGGCTGAGATGAGGGAATGTGTGTGAGGTCTCAGGCTGGGCCTGGCGTCTGGGTCTGCTTGGGCCGCCAGAGCCCGGATGGCTTACACACTGTGGAGGATAGAAGTCCAAGATCAAGGTGTCAGTAGGTTAGTTTCCTTTTGAGGCCTGTCTCCTTGACTTGCAGGTGGCTGTCTAATCACACAGCACCCTCTCCTTGTGCCCATTTTGCATCCAGATTCCCTTCTTTCAAGGACATAGTCCTCTTGGATGGGGACCCATCCTAATGACCTCATTTTACCTAAATTACTTCGTTAAAGGCCCAACGTCCAAATATAGTCACCTTCTGAAATACTAGGGCTTAGGTCTCTAACCTAGGAATCTGCGGGGACACCATGCAGCCCCTGACAACCAGGGGAAGAGCTCAGGAAGGGGACCTTCTCTCCTATGAGACTCAGCAGCCCAGCTGTGGAGTAGAGATGTCCTGAGGGTCTGAGAGCCCAGGCCTGGGATGTTGTAGCCTCCTTCCTAGTGCTCCCGCCCCCCAGCCCAACTCCCTACCCCCCCCCCCAACGCCTCTGCTTGTTGTCTGTAGACCGCAAATGCCCTGGGGTGAGTGAGGGCACACGTACAGCACAGCCCACATTTTCTAGGCAAAACCTGGCCTCTGGGAGGCCGTGCTCCTCCTTCCTCCCTGGCCCGATGGGCAGCCCCGCTGGAGCACCCCTGCCCTGCTCCAGTCACTCTGCCTGATCTCAGTCCCTGAAAGGTAGGGGGGAGACCCCTCCACCCCCACCCCATCCAGGGAGCCCCGTTTCCCACCGCTGAGCCCCCTTCCGGCACTGACGCCTGTGACTCCTGCGCTCAGCTGGAGGTGAGGGGGTTGTCCCCACGCCCAGAGGGGCTTTTTCTCTGCGGGGGTGACTCAGCCTGTAGTCAGAGCCGTGGGGAGCCCGGGTTTTGGAGGCCCAGACTGCCCTTTCCCCTTCCTGGGCTCCAGGGACACAGCGGTTGGGGGCAGAGGGCCAGCGTGGCCGCCCCGCTGCCTGGCTCTGCGTGTTAACCATATTCTTCCCCTAGTCCGATTTTGCAACTTCCTCCTGCTTGCCTTCCCCAGCAGCTGTTTTGGGGGGCCCGTGCCTCGTTCCCTGACCCACCTCGCTGGCACGCAGAAGGAGGGCGAGCTCCTACGGGCTGCTGCCAGTCCTACCAGTAGCACGAGTCTGGGACTGGTGTGTTGTAGTGGGACCGGGATGCCGTGGTGAATGAGAGTGACCCAGCCCGCCCACGGACAGCGACAGCACCCCGTCCCTGCTAGGCGTAGTAAAGGGTGACACGGTGTGGAGGTGGGTTCCACTCTGGGGCCCCCGCGTGACCAGTTCCCAGCGCGTCCCCATGGCTGGAGCCTCACGGTGGATGTGGGAGACCAGGCCGGGTCGTTGTTCCCACTGCTAGGAAGAGAAAACTGAGGCCCTTAGGGTTCAGGGATCTGGAGGAAGACTTGGCAAGCTACGCAGTGCACGGCCCAGAATTTGGCCCATTGCCTACTTTTGCAAATCAAGTTTTACCGGCTCGTTGGTTTCCAGATTGTCTGTGGCTGCTTTGATGCCGCCGTGGCAGAGCGGAGTGGTTGCAACAGAGATCATCTGGTCTGCAAAGCTGAAAATATTTACTGGCTGGCCCTTTGCAGGGAAAGTTTGCAGGCCCCCATGTGGACAGTAAGGGGAGGGAGCGGGACTGGAATGAGGACCTCGGGGTTCCTCTGGCTCGCTCTCTGCTATGCTGGCCACATCTCCCAGCAGGGGTGGGGTGACCTTGGGACCCAGCTCTGCCACTCACTGCCCCGGGACCTCCAGCCAGCAGCCTGACCTTGCAGCCTGCGTTGATCTGTCAAGTAAGGTTGAGGACAGTTTGGGGTAGTTGGGAAGATTTGAGAAGGGAAGTTGCATACGAAGGAGAGTGCTGTGCTGCTGTTGGTGGAGGGCTGTTATCGCTGTCACTGTCACTGCAGACATGACCGCCACCATCGCTGTGAAGGCAGTGGGGCTGCAGGAGGGATGTACCTGTGTCTGCACACTTGGGGGAGGGAGCGGGCGTTCAGGCCGTCGGCCAGTCGGTCTCGGTGAAGGCCACTGGGCCATCCCACCGACCTCCCCTCTCCCTCCCTGTCTGGAGCAGGGATCCCGGAGAACTCGAAGGTAGAGGGCCCCGCATTCACGGATGCCATCCGCATGTACCGCCAGTCGAAGGAGCTGTACGGCACCTGGGAGATGCTGTGTGGGAATGAGGTGCAGGTGAGACCGAGGGGGCTGCTGAGGGGACCGTGGGGGTCACCCGGGCTGGAGCGTGGTGCCAGGCACAGAGACTTTGGACTCTGGTGCTCTCCCGGTTTGTAAGGAGACAATAAGATCATTTTGGACAAGTGGAGATTCTTTATTCAGTCATTTACTGTTATCTCTCCTGACCCAGGGGCTGGGGTGCTTCTGTGAATAAGAGGGACATGGCCTGCGCCCTTATTCTCTCTCTAGCAGGAGAAACAGACATTTGACAAATAAACATACGTACTACTATGTGCAAGTGGGGGGGGGGATGGGTCATGTTCCAGACAGGGAGGCAGCAGGTGCAAAGGCCCTGGGGTGGGATCCTGCAGAATCCTGCAGGTCCCTCGAGCAGATGAACTGGGATCTGGGGTAAATGATGCTCAGGAGAGAGGGCAGTGGAGACATGGAGCCAAGGCCAGGCCCAGGGGAGGTGGGGCTTGAGGAGAACTTGGAGAGGAACCTGCCAGCTGGACATGCTCTAAGCTCTGGCCTGGCCTGTGCCTCCTGGTCCTAGATCCTGAGCAACCTGGTGATGGAGGAGCTGGGCCCTGAGCTGAAGGCAGAGCTCGCCCCGCGGTTGAAGGGGAAACCACAGGAGCGACAGCGCCAGTGGATCCAGGTGGGTGCGTGTGGGCTCGGAGACGGGGGGGGGGGGGGGGGGACGCTGTGCCCGCCCAGCACCCTGGCTCTGGCTCTGACACAGTGGCTCCGCCCACAGATCTCCGACGCTGTGTACCGCATGGTATACGAGCAGGCCAAGGCACGTTTCGAGGCGGTGCTGGCCAAGCTGCAGCTGGCCCGGCCGGCCATGGAGGCCACCATCCGCACGGACATGGACCAGATCATCACCTCCAAGGAGCACCTGGCCAGCAAGATCAGAGGTAGGCAGGCTACCTACTGTGCTCGGGGGCCCAGGCGGCCCTCCCGTCTGTGCCGTGGACCCATGTACAAGTGACTTGATTCGTTTGGTCATTTTAAAAAATGAAAACCAATCCGAGGTTTTGTTCTTCCAACTTCTGGGTGTTGTTTTGTGGCTATTTTTGCAAATCCAGACCTTGAAGATGTCTGTCTGTCTTGTTAAGGAAGTTCCAGTTTGTCACTCAGCTTTAGTTGGTCATGGACTTGACCGTGGCTTTGTAGGCATCCGTTTAGTGATGATGCACTCGGATCAGGGCTCGCTTTTCAGGGTCCGCACACATTCCCTTCTGTTCCCGGCCCCCTGTCCCCTGCCCCACACGCTGACCGCGTGCAGTTTCCGGACATGTCAGTTGCCTGAGCCTTTTCTGTCCTCACTGTGCTGCGTAGACCTCGGAGAGCTCACGTCTGTCTGTTGCAACAAACATTAGCTGGGCAGAGGAGTGGGACAGACCTCAGAGCACCCTGGGTGGGTCCGACTGCCCTGGAGCTGGTCGTGCCCAGGGGCCCATGGCCTTGTACGTGGCTGCACAGAGCAGGGGCTGTCTCAGCATGTGCAAAACCCAGAGGCTCTCAGAGTCTACCAGGGTGTGTTTTGTTTCGTTAAACAAAGCAACAACACCCCTAGAGATGCGCTTCTTTCCACTTCAAGTGAAGCAGAACAATGCTGACACCTTTGGGTGACCCCTTTCGTGGTTCCTTGCCCTCAGACTTTGAGAAATTTCGGGGGCCGATCTCAGAACCCCTCGTTCTCTTTGACACGTGGATCTGTGAGTCATTCAGTTTGCTGGTGTCACAAGTGGCTTGCTTTCTTTTCTTTTTTTTTTAAGATTTTATTTATTTGACACAGAGAGAACACAAGCAAGGGGAGTGGGAGAGGGAGAAGCAGACTTCTCGCCAAGCAGGGACCCTGACACGGGGCTCAATCCCAGGACCCCGAGATCATGACCTGAGCGAAAGGCAGACGCTTAAGGACTGAGCCAGCCAGGCGCCCCACAAGTGGTTTTCTTTAACAGCTAATACGAGGGGCGCCTGGGTGGCTCAGTGGGTTGAGCCTCTGCCTTTGGCTCAGGTCATGGTCCCAGGGTCCTGGGATCAAGCCCCACATTGGGCTCTCTGCTCAGCGGGGAGCCTGCTCCCCACCCCCCCGCCTGCCTCTCCGCCTACTTGTGATCTCTGTCTGTTAAATAAATTAAAAAAAAAAAAAAACTAAAAAAAAAAAGCTAATACGACCGCGAGTCTCTGGGCTCCTGGAGCCACCGCTCACGCGGCTCCCGCTGGGCGCAGCCTTCATCCTCCCCAAGGCAGAGGTGTGCGTCCGGAACCACGTCCAGCCCTACATCCCGTCCATCCTGGAGGCCCTCATGGTGCCCACCAGCCAGGGCTTCACCGAAGTGCGGGACGTCTTCTTCAAGGAGGTCACCGACATGAACCTGAACGTCATCAACGAGGGCGGCGCGGACAAGCTGGGTGAGGTGAGGCCAGGCCCCCTACCCCACGCCACGGCCTGCGGGGCCTGGGTCTGCTCTGCCCCCGCCAGGCTGGGACTCGGGGTGTGACCCGTCACCAGAGGGTCTGCTGGAGACCAAGCGGCTGGGGGCGTGAGGCACTGGGGGGCAGCGGTCAGAGGGAAGGGGGATCACGGACCCCCTCGACCCGGCTGGTTACTTTAGTCTCAAAGGACTTAGAAGAGGGAGGGAGAGGAGGAGGGAGGAGGAAGTGAGGGGAGGGGGAAGGGGCGAGGGTGGGGGGGAAGGAGAGGCAAGCCTGACCGGAAGCAGAATTACTTGGGTACCATTTCACGTACCCCACTGTGGAGACAGCACCTCTATTACCTCTCCGTTACCCAGTTCTCAGGGTTCCACAGACCCTATTTTGGGGTACATGGCTGCCTGACACCCCCTGTGGCTGTCCGGTGGGGACAGAACTGATCCCAGAATCTTTGGCCTCCTCTTCCATACCCCGCACTGAGGAGTCCACAGACACTATCGGAATTTGAGAACCAGAAAGGACCTTATAAATCTTGAGAAACTGTCCCCTGAGTTTGAGGCTGCGGAGTCGGAGGCTCCGAGAGGGTGAGCGACTTGCCGAGGTCCCACAGTGCCCCAGAAGGCGGGAGAGCCTCTCGCCGGGCACCGTGGCTGCCGGACCGTGCTCCGGCCTCCGCGTCCTCATCCCTCGGGGCCTGGGCTCCCCCGCAACTTGCCCCGCGGGGGCTGGGCCCGGACTCCTGGGGCCCCGGGCAGGCTGTGGTCTGCCCGCACTCCGGGGGCCCCGGCTCAGGTCCCCGCTCCCTTGCAGTACATGGAGAAGCTGTCGCAGCTGGCGTACCACCCCCTCAAGATGCAGAGCTGCTACGAGAAGATGGAGCCGCTGCGGCTCGACGGGCTGCAGCAGCGCTTCGACGTGTCCAGCACAGCCGTGTTCAAGCAGCGGGCCCAGATCCACATGCGAGAGGTGGGCCCCAGCACCCGCTGACGTCCCCCTGCCCCGGGCCCCGTCTCCTGGGCCGAGGCCCTTCCCTTCGTGGCCTTACGCCCTGGCCCTGCCTCCTCCTGGGCCCCCCAGCAGCCGTGCTCAGTCCTGCTCTGGCCTCTCGGGCGCTCCCAGCTGCTGGAACACCTGCCCCTCCTTTCACCTGGTTAGTCTGGACTCCTTTTTCCGGTCTCACTTTAGAGACCCCTTCCTCCAGGAAGCCCTCCTTGCTCCCCAAGCCCCTCCCTGCAGGCCCAGGACCTCTGTTCCCTCAAGGCAGGGACCTGCCAGTGCCCAGCACTGTGCCAGCGCACAATAGACACTGAAGATGGTGAACACGTAGGTTCACCCACAGGCCGCCTGCGCACCTCCCTAGCGGACCAGGGGTCATGGGCTGAGGAGCCCCTCCAAGGCGTGCAGGGAGGGGCTGGGGTCACTCCAGGGCCCTCACGTGCCCCGCGGTGTGCCCTGCAGCAAATGGACAATGCCGTGTACACCTTTGAGACCCTCCTGCACCAGGAGCTGGGGAAGGGGCCCACCAAGGAGGAGCTGTGCAAGTCGATCCAGCGGATCCTGGAGCGGGTGCTGAAGGTAAGCGGCCTGGCCCCCGAGCCCAGGCCCCGGGCTGGCACCAGGCTTGCTGCCCCTGCGGGAGGCACCACAGACCCCCCGGCCTGCGCCAGGATTCCGAGGCTCAGGGTCCATCCCCCTGGCCCCCTCTTTCCTGGCAGAAATACGACTATGACAGCAGCTCAGTGCGGAAGCGGTTCTTTCGGGAGGCGCTACTGCAGATCACCATCCCGTTCCTGCTCAAGAAGCTGGCGCCCACGTGCAAGTCGGTGAGCGTGCCCCTCACCCCCCACCCCGCCACAGCCGCCTCCTGCCACCCAGCTGGCCTAACCGCCCGCCCCACCCCTGCAGGAGCTGCCCCGGTTCCAGGAGCTGATCTTCGAGGACTTCGCCAGGTTCATCCTGGTGGAGAACACGTACGAGGAGGTGGTGCTGCAGACGGTCATGAAGGACATCCTGCAGGGTAGGGCGGGGGCGGCTGTGGAGCTGCTGTGGGGAGCCTCACTGCCACTGGAGGGGGCGGTGATCCGGATGGCTGCTGAGAGGTCATCCTGGACCCAGCCCAAACCATGGGACTTAAGCCTGGGGGCTGGTTTAGGTAGCGGTGCAGCCCAGGGTGGGTAGGGTCATTTCTCTGTGCTGTCCTGCGTGTCAGCTCAGGGCTCTGGCATTACAGACAGTGCCAGAGGAGGGACAGGAGGGACAGGAGTGGTGGCTTGGGCTGCTCGTTCCCAGCACCGAGGCCTGGGCTAATCGTGAGGCCAGAGGCGGCGATGGGGGTCCTACTTGGGCACTGTGGTGGGGGTTGGTGGCGGCCGCGGCCCCCACGCCAAATGTCCTGACGCCCCTTTTGGCTCCGCAGCCGTGAAGGAGGCCGCCGTGCAGAGGAAGCACAACCTCTACCGGGACAGCATGGTCATGCACAACAGCGACCCCAACTTGCACCTGCTGGCCGAGGGCGCGCCCATCGACTGGGGTGAGGAGTACGGTGGCAGCATGGGGGACAGTGGCAGCCCCAGCGTCCCAGAAGCAGCCACTCATTCAGAAAAGCGACGGCGTGCCAAGCAGGTGGTGTCTGTGGTCCAGGACGAGGAGGCAGAGCTGCCGTTCGAAGCCGGCTCTGAGCCACTATCACCTGCGTCCCCGGACAGTGTCACCGAGCTCCGGGGCCTGCTGGCCCAGGATCTGCGGGCAGAGAGCCCCCCGCCGGCCGGCCCTCTGCTCAATGGGGCCCTATCTCAGGAGAGCCCCCAACCCACGGCAGCCTCTGAGGCCTCGTCCCCGCCTGCCTCACCCCTCCGGCAACCCCCTCCTGGAAAGGCTGCGGACCTTGAGCCTCCCAAACCCAGTGACCAGGAGACCGGGGAGCAGGTATCCAGCCCTGATGGCTGCCCCCCCATCCACACCACCACCGAGGACAGCGCAGGGGTGCAGACGGAGTTCTAGGCTCCTCCCCTGAGCTCCTGCTGGACATGGCACATGGGCCACCCCCTCTGAGACACTGGCAGGCTTGGCTCCAGGTGGGGAGCCCCGGATCTAGGCCTCGGGGTGGAGGGAGGGGAGGGCTGGTGCCTTTGTGGGGCAGGGGTGGCCCACCTGAGTCACTTTACTGGGTTCAGTCACACTTTGCTCCCTGCTTTCTCTTCTGTGGGATGATCTCGGGCTTCCTGCTTGTGCTGGGAGGTGGGCACAGCTGAGGGGGCTGAGGTGGCCGCTGAGTGCCCGGGTCCTCCTTTCCTGCCTTCTGGGGCTGTCACGGGTCTCACCCTCCTCCTCAGAAAGACGGGTATCGAGTTCTTGTTCGCTGTGTTACTTGCCCACTGAATTCTCTCCCGTCTCGCCAGTGGAGGGCGGCTCATTGGAACCAGGACTAGGGAGCGTTGAGGCCCAGCTCTGGGTCCGGACCACTGTCGTTCTCCATCCTGGCTGGGCCTCCAGAGGCCAGTTTCGGAGTGACACTGGCCTCGCTTTCCCGGCCCTGGGTGAGGGGAGGTGCACGGAGGGGGCTTCAGGCTGGGGATGCTGGGTTGGGGGGGGATGCCTCGTGGAGGAGAAGGGGCGAGGGGCCGGGATTGGAATGAGAAAGGCCCAGGATGTGCTGGTCTGTGGAGAGGAAGTGTTCCAAAGGAGAGGAGAGGTGAGCTGCTGGGGAGGTGTTGCCAGGAGCGGCCCCAGCGCAGGCGGCCGTGGCCGCAGGAAGGGCTCTGGAAGCTGGAGCAGGCTTTGCCTCCCCCTGCCCCTCCAGTGGAGACACACTCCGGGCTGGGACAGAGGGGGTGACAGGCCACTCAGAGGTGGGGTTTGGGGGGTGTGGGTTCTGTCTCCTGAGGGCCACCCCCAAGGTACGCACTGTCCACCAGGGGAGCAGAGTACGGCTCCCCAAGGCACCACTGGTGGCCCCTGAGGATGTGGGGTCAGGCTGTGGCTCGGCCTCTGCTGCCTTCGAGTCACCGGTCATCTCACCCTGAAAGATTACCTTCTCAGATGTTCTCCTCCCTCAGCGGCTTATCTGGGGGCCAGGGGGTGAAGGTCGAGTGAGACAGCCCCAACCTGGCAGCCCCAACCCCAAGGCCCAGGACCCCCTGGCTTCCCCAGTCCCTTCCGACCCCTTGGTCTGCTTCCCGGGGCAGGGGCCTCAGGCCCCCAGGACGTGCGGCGGTGGCTGGTGCTCAGGGACCCCCCCGGTCCCCCAGGCTTCATCTCCGATGCCTCACTAACCTTCTACCACCACAGTCCGTACTCTGAGCTCTCCTCTAGTGCCTTCTCTTGGGGGTTTTTTCAGTCATCCTTCCCAGATATCATACTGAAAATATTATGCAAACTGTTTAAGCTTTACTAATCAATAAACGATTTAAAGCCACTGGCCTGTGTGTGGCGCCGGCAGGGGGAGACCTGCGCCAGAGCTGGTCTAGGACCACCCGTGCACCAACTTTTTGGGCTTATCGTTTGACCCCCTCTCATGCCTGGTCCGAGGGTACCGCCCCGGAGATGGGGTGCAGGGCGCACAGGGGACAGGCCTGATGGCAGCTTGGCCTTCTCAGCTGGGTCAGTGCAGGCTGTTCTCCGGAGCCCAGGAGGCCAGGATGAGGTGGAGCAGCTTTAAGGACAAGTCACCCTGGGGCACCCGCAGCAGGAGCAGGGAGAGGCCTCCAGGCCCAAGCCAGATCGGACCTGCAGTGTGGGGATTTTGGGGACTCCTGGTCACACAGCATTCACTGAGCCCTCGCCATGCTCTGAGGACTCCGGGAGGAGGGCACCCTGGTTCCGCCATCTCACGATGGTGTAAACTGAGGCCCAAGAAGGTGTGCATCCCTGGCCGAGGCTACAGGTCACACACACCCATCACCACACACACAGCTGGCGGGGACGTGTTGTCCCATGCAGGGCTGAAAACAGGCCTACGGTGGGATGGCCGCCGGTCACCTTGGGGGATGTTGGCTTCCCTGGCGCCAGCCTGTCCGCGGTGGCCAGCGGCTGGGGGCTGGTCAACAAGGGCCAGGGTAAAGGATGGCGGGGGCCTTGGGGCTGGAGACCAGAACATTCCGCTGCAGTCGTGCTGTGGTCCTTGGCAAGTCCCTGCACCCAGCCTCGGGCTCCATCTATAAAAGTGGGGGTCAGGGGGTAGCCTCAAGTCTTTCTCCCTGGGCCTAGTGAGGAGCCCGCCCCGGTGATTTGCAAAACGCTGTGCCCTGTGTGGCCCTGCCGGCCCAGGTCTCAGTCTCCCTTCAGCTGAGCCCAGATTTGGGGCGGAAGGAGGAAGCCACGAGAGATCCCGGGGAGTGAGGGGCAGGGGGTGAGACTGTGGGAAGAGGCCCCAGCTCTTGCCTGGAAAGTAGGACTTACAAGAGGCCTTCATCTCACCCCGTGTCAGCCTGTAGGACAGTTCCAATCAAGTAGGGAAACAGGCGCAGGGGAGAGGCTCTCTGCCACTCCCGGGCCAGGCCCCTGCATCCAGCTTCACCTCTAGCATGAACACTTAGTGCCCCCTGGTGGCCACCGGCCTGCATCGGGCCCCATCAGGTCCCTCACTGAATGCGTGGGGAAAGGAGTCTGGAAGGCAGGCCAGGGTCAGAGTTAGCTGGAGGCAGAGCCCAGGTGCCCCCAGAGACCCACCTCTAGCCCAAAGCAAGCTGCCCTTGGTTGTGCCCGAACTTACACAATAAATGTGCAGCTCTAAGCAAGTGAGGGGGCACGGGTCCTAGAATTGTGCAATGAATAACCCGCACAACTGCTGGGCTCTAGGAGTCAAGATAGGAGTCCCGGGCTCAGCCCCAGCGCCGCTGTGTCGGGCTCCCGCGCACTGGGCCCTCGGCTCTTCTCTGGGATCGCAGTGAGGGAGTGCACCACCCACCCCGAAAACAACAACAACAACACACACACACCCCAACCTGCTGCTGCGCGGACTCTCCACGCCCTGCACACGCACACGCACACACACACACACACCCACCCCCAACCTGCTCCGCGGACTCTCCACGCCCTGCTCGGAGCCCGTCGGTCTGTCCCCCTGTAATGAGGGCCGATCTGGATAACTTGGCATTGGGGAAGGCCTCTCCCACCTCTCCCCACTCCCTCTGATTGAGCTAAAGCCCTCCCCCGCTCCCCCAACCCTCACCCCCTCCTCTGCCCCGGCCCCACCAGGCCCCAGCAGGCCCCAGCGAGGACTCAAGGATCAGGCTGGAGGTGGGTTTACTGACATTCCTGCTTCGGGTCAGGAGAGGCAGATCTGGAGAGCAGAGTCAGGAGGGGCCGGTGTGGACCGTGGCACAAGGCCTGCACTCCGCATGCACCGGCAAGTCCATCTGAGGCCGGCCCATGGCGGTCTGGGGGGGACACCACACACCCGCTCCGCACTCGGCCAGGGCCCTCCCACACTTCCACCACCCGACAGAGGGGGACGGCACTGTCCTTGTTACCCTGATGAGGGCACTTAGGCTCCCGGAGGGCCGCCGAGCGCTGTAACCTACCACGGTCGGACTGCTGGGAAGTGCCCGAGGCCAGGACCGGCCCCCTCCCCAGCCCAGGTGTGCTTGGACAGGAAGGGGGGCTGCTCCCAGGTCGTGAGGAAGGGCCCTGGGGCGGAGGGGGGTGGTCTCAAGCAGAGCAGGAGTCAGGGTCAGGTGGGCTGGAGCGCGGGGCCCCAGGGGGTGGCTGGGACTCAGCTGTGGTAGAGCCGCAGGCACTGCGCGATCTCCTGGCGGCACAGCGGGCACGTGCGCAGGGGCTGGCAGCACTGGTGACAGCAGCAGACGTGGCCGCAGTTGAGGAAGATCATCTGGGCCTGAGGAGAGACCGTGGGCGCGTCTGGTCCCGCCCCTGCCTGTCCTCGGTGATGGAGGCCCCGGTCCCTTACCCTCAGAACCTGCTACCACGGTCCTCACGCCCCATCCCAGGGGCACACGAGTCTCTCCCGGCCACCTCTCTTGCACCCTCCGCGCCTAAGAGCTGCCCAGGAGGCCATGGTGGGTCTAACCCGCCTGCTGCTGCGGCACCTGGAGCCTGTCCTGGAGCACTTCCTCTTGGCCGGACTTCCCCCGAGCAGATAACCGAGGATGTGCTCCTAGCCCGTTCGACTCGGTACAGCACTGCTCGGTAGAGCAAACGGGGCGGGGAGGGGGCGGGGCCACTGCCCCAGACTTACCTCCCGCTCCAGGCACACAACGCATTCCGAGGTCGGCATCTCCAGCTCCACAGGGGGAGCAGACGGGGTCGTGGGCTCGGGAAGCTCCTCGGGGGCAGTGGGCACCTCCAGGGCTCCAAGGGCCTCACCCTTGGGTGGGTTCGGCAGCTCTGTGGGGACCAGAGGGACAGGCTGAGCCAGGGTCATGTCCCCATGATCCCAACCCCGCAGGGGGTCCCCTGGCTCTGCCTGCTGAGTGCAGTGCGCCAAGGTGGGACACTCAGATCCCACAGGAGGGCTAAGGGCCCCCTTATTGCTTCTGAGCCTCATTCCCCATCTGTCAGACAGGAGTGCGGGCTCGCAGGCAGGGCAGGCCACACTGCTGGTGACCTGGGGCCTCTAACCCCGGACCATTGCCCGGATCCTTCACAGCGACCCTACAAGGAGGCCTTGTCGCTTTCATGGAAGAGCAGCCGTTTGCCGGAGACTACCGGACCCCCCACCCGCCAACCCCCTGCCACCAGAGCCATGGGGCAGGAGCCCTTGGTAAGGGGCTCTGTTGGGGGACAGGGGCTGTGCTCACAGCTTCTCTACCAGGTCTCCCAGGAGACCACCCAGGAGCCCGGAGAGGAATGAGAAGGCCCCAAGGCTGCCCCTCACCGCCCTAGAGCAGGCATCCCCTGCGCGGGGCCCAAGAGCAGCGCATCAGAATCAGCCCTTACAAACCATCTTTCATGATCACACAACGTACACCACAGCCCTGAGTCCTCTCCATCCCCGACGCCAACCTGATCTCAGTTCAGCTTTTTCCATCTACCCTGTGGTTTGAATTAGGAGTTTTCATAACTGGAAAAGCCTTAAGATTTTCTTTTTTAAAGGCTGTTACAACACTAGGCTCTCTGAAGGTACCATGGTACCCCCAAGCCATCACTGTAAAGGGTTCTTCCGTGTTTAACGTGACACCAAGCGAGTTCTGGGAGCAGGAAGAGGATGCCAGGAAAAGGACCGAAGGTCCCCCGCCCCTTCCGCAGCCGAGGAGGAGCCGGTCCACTCAGCCTCCCTGCAGCCGGGCGGCGCCAGGAAGAAGCTGTAAGCAGCCTCGATGGGGAAGGACCTGCTGGTCGCTTCCGGCTCCTGCTAGCCCTGGGGATATTTTGGGAGATGGTGGGAGGCAACCATCATCTGAGGGGCTCAGAGTGAAGGACGTTTGTCTGCCAGGAGGGGGCCCCCAGCTCCTGATGCCAAACTTACCCGGACCCGCAGTGTGACAGGAGGAAGGTGGCAGTGCTGGGGAAAACCGGCAGGGGAGGAAGGGTCCATTTCATACATTACTTGCTATTACAGAACTATTAGTTAAATGCATTTTTTAGGTTGGGCCAATGTCCCTGGAATAAAATTTTCTGGAAAGCTGGAGCCTGTGGACAGGACACAGCCACCGGCCCAGACACCTAGGGACCTCCTCCTCCCCACCAGCAACCAGCTCCTGCCTCATCCCTGCAATCTGCTCTGTCCTGAGCCGCCCCGGCCGGAGACGGCACTGTCGTGGGCTCGCCAGCCCCGCAGCCCAGGCATGCCCTCTCCTTCGGCCCCTGCCCGACTCCCTCCCGTCTCAAGCCCCCTCGGCCTCTTCTCGGGGGGGAGGCATGAAGCTCAGCGGCCCAGCCATCGGCCAGCTGTGTGCCATTATGGGAAACACATTAACTTCTCCGTTTCCTCCTCCGTCAAATGAGAACAGCAGCAGCCCCGCCTCACGGGGCTGACACGGCGCCATGCCACGGGGCAGGTGCGGTGGTTGGCAAATGCCCAGCGCCTGGGGGGTGCTCAGCCCACGGGAGCCCCTGCCTCCCACATCCACTCCGATGTCAGGACAGCAGCGAGGTTTCCCGGGCCTCCAGACACAGGTAGGAGTGCCTTCACGAGCCACCTTTACCCCTTCACACGTCATCACAAACATCCTTCTACGTCCACACGGCAGGCCTGCTCCAGGCACAGTGTCAGGCACTGGTATGGCTGCTTTTTCCCTCTGTGCCAGGGCCCGCGGTGTGCGGCTCCCAGTGTCCGTACAGTAGCTTTAGGGAAGGTTATAGGACAGGCACCAGAAGGAAGCTTCTCCCTCTTCTCCCCCACCCCCCCCCACACCCATTTTTATGGCCTGTTTTTTTCCATTTGGAAAAGCTATTCCTTTAGGAGGAAGCCTTAAGGACTGGTAGGGGCTAGAACCAGCCCTTACATCTCGTCCTGAGACCCATCCCCCAGCCCCTTGAGCACAGTCCACAGTGAGCCTGGGGCCTCCGCTCAGGAGATGCCCCGTACGGGTACCTGGCCGGATCCTGGCTGCGGCCAGCAGCTCCCGCACCCTCCGCAGGATCTCGTGCTGCAGGCCAGCTTCCGAGACGCCCACCTGCCACAGTTCAAGGAAGAGCAAGTTAGGGCCTGGGAGGTGGGCTGGGAGCTCGCTAGCCAGGGCAGAGCCACCAGGACCACCACCTTCCTGGCTTCTGGCACCTTCACCTGGAAATGTGGAGGCCTGGGCCCCCGGGTCAGCATGCAGCAGTGCAGCACCCTAGCTGTGAAGGTGACCAAGGGGCAGGGAGGGACACTGAGACCCCAAAGGGAACACCGGTAAGAGCCATGGTTTAGCATGGGCTTGCCCTGCACTGGGGCAGGGACCCCGCTGATGGCTTCACTTGTGAGACCACACGTCCCCCCGCGACAACAGGGGAGTCAGGACCCACAGTCAGAGTTCACAGGAAGGGGCAGAGAGTTCCCATTGAGACCGAGCTGCTAAGAAGCGGCAGTGTCACAGACCCTCGGGTGACACAGTCCCTGTGTGTGACCCATCAGTTTCTAAGTCAAGGACAGGCCACATGGCAGAGTGACAGACAGCATGGCCTCTGGGACCAGACCACCCATGCTCGAGGCCTGACTGCTGGGTGACATGGGGCAAGCTACCACCTGGCCGTGTCAGCACTTCCTCCTCTGAGAAACGACAAAGAGGATACCCGCCTCACTGGCCTGTTGGGGGGTTGGCATGGGAAAAGCCCTCAGAACAGCGCCTGGCACTGGCGAGTGCTACGGGGCTGTGCGCTGTCCTCGTCATCCGGCTCTTCCGAAGAGTAAAAGAACTAACACAAGCCGGAGTTCAGCCTCCACCCAGGAGGGCCACAGGCTCAGGCAGTGCTGTCCTTAAGAGGGCTGCGAAGGTGGGGGCGGGCCAGGGCCAGACCCGACAACCTCCAAAGATTCGTCCTGGGCCTACAACGTGAAGGTCCAGTGTGAGTGGGGGGAGTAGTCTGGGGTCAGGCAGAGGGTGTGCAGGTTACCCCCAGGGCGCCAGGGCCCCACATGGTGGGTGTTCTGGCTTGTGAGGAAGCATGGGGGCCCCGGAACACCGGTTCACGGAAGGCGGCACCCAGAGCAGCAGGAGGGCAAGCCGACCCCCAGCGGCCTGGACAGCGGCCTCACTCAGCCCTCCACCTGCCCCGAGGGGCTGCCGCCTCACCTTGGCCAGGTCGGCAGGGCTCATGCGGCTCAGCGTGTCCAGCGAGATGCGGTGGTGGGCGAACAGGGGCAGGTAGTGTTCCGCTGAGAGATCCACCAGGAGGGCGGCCAGCGGGCGCTCCAGGCCCTCCTCCTGCAGGACAGACCCAGGGGAGAAGCTGACCACGCCACCAACATGGCCTCGTTATTTACAGCAACAAATCGAGGCTCTGAACACATTTAATAGAATATACAAAACACTTCCCTCCAACTTTTCCTACAAAAACGATGTGAGGGGCGCCTGGGTGGCTCAGTGGGTTAAGCTGCTGCCTTCGGCTCAGGTCATGATCTCAGAGTCCTGGGATCGAGTCCCGCATCGGGCTCTCTGCTCAGCAGAGAGCTTGCTTCCCTCTCTCTCTCTGCCTGCCTCTCCATCTACTTGTGATTTCTCTCTTTCAAATAAATAAATAAAATCTTTAAAAAAAAAAAAACAAAAAAAAAACTGATGTGAGCACAGAGATAAAGACGCAAGGAAGTGCATGGCCCATCTACCTGTTCAAATCAACGAGGGCAAATTCAGATACTAAATACTACGCACTTGTTTGGAAACGATAGGATGACCTACTACGTGTGTGGCTGGAGAACTGCCCGTCGTTATCGTTAGGAGAAAAAAAACAGTTTGCCACAACAGTGTGTACGGAAAAGGACTTCATTTGTATTAAAAAACAAAAACCCAGTGTGTGCTGGGGGGTGGGAGGACCCCATCCGTTCTGCCCACGGCGGGGGTGGTTTGCAGGAGGCTCCTGTGGCCTCCCCATGCCGCTGCGCACACAGGCTCTGCCCCACACCAGAAGGAAGGCACCACTCTCCCTTTTCTGTCCCCGCCAGGGCCTAGCACAGGACCTGGCACGCTAGTCACCGGAAACGTGAACAGAACGGAACCAGAAAGCTCGAGCAGCCGGGCACCCCGAGGCGCGGGAGGCTCTCCGAGACGGTGGAGGCCAGCATCCTTACCTGCAGCTTCAAGGACAAGGGTTTCTGGTTCAAAAGCCGTTGATACTGAATCAGCCAGTAGTTTTCCTGCTTGGTTTCGCTTTTGGCTTCTAACTCTGTCTGCCAAGGACAAAGTCGGCATCATTAGTTACGAGTCAGTAAGTAAAAACTGTAATGACAGTGACGATCGGGACCGAGCCTCCGGCTGGCGGAGTGCACTTGCTTTCGACAGAGAACTGTCGCAGCCACCGCGGTCTCACCACTTAAACTGCTGATCTGGGAAAGGCAGGAAGTGCCTCGACCCCAGCTTTCTGCCGCGAACAATCTCAGCCGGGCACACCTGTGCTTGAGGCCCGACTCTGGGCTCCGGGCACCTGCCACCAGGCCCTGCGGGCCCCTGCTTGGGCTCACGCTCCGGTGACAAGCAGGGAGAGACACAGGATTCTAAGGACAATATGAGCATCTGGAGTGGGCTTCACCCTTCTGACAGAGCTGGAGAATGACGGACATGCTACTGAAACGGATCCCTCCATTCCGCCGCGCACAAGTAGTCAGCGACGGCTGCTCTGGCCTCACGTGGCTCCAGGTGCCGAGGCCAGTGCCCCGAACCAATGACACAAACAGCATCAGCAGCCGCTACCATTTTCAGGACGCTATGGGCCAGAGCCCGCTATGCACCCAGTTTCCTGAATTCACCAGCTCCATGTGGGGGTCTGACTTCCAGGGTGAGCAAAGGGAGGTTCAGAGTGATTAGGAACCTGCCCAGGGTCAGGCCAGGACTTGGACCCAGGCCTGTGTTGCTTGGGGAACTGTGCTCTGAGCAAGCAAGGATTGCAGCCACACCCTGGGGGCCAGAGGAGATGTGGGCATTGAGATTTCTGCACAGGCCTTGGGGACCAACTGTCCTCTGGTCATCCCTCCCAGACCTTGCCGAGCTGTGGCCCTCCGAAGGTTGTGGACACAGCTCTCTTCTGGTGCCCATGACCCTGTCAAGACCTGCTGAGGTGAGGCTTCCTCCCCTGGGTGATGAGTGCTCTGAGGGCCCTGGAGGGCGGGAGCACAGGGCCATGCTAACACGTGTTGGCATGTTAATACGGTTTGCAGGCGACGGCAGCAGGGCACCACAAGCAATGGGCAGCTTCTGATCAGCCCACGCACACCACAGGGGCTAGTGTGGGGCTATGAAGCTGGTCTCACTCTTCCCTGCTCTCTGCACAGGGTTCCGCCCACAACGGAGCTCAGAGACAACCTGGAGCCCTAATGACACCACAGGATCGACAAGCCTGAGCCCTGGACTCTGTCCCCAGTGCTCCGATGCACACGGGGTCTGGAGGAAATGATCCCCACCTGCTCCCTCTAAATGGGGCTCTGCCACCCTAACAATGTACCAGAGTCAAACCCACTTGGGTACAGCCTGTCAAAAGCTTATGAGACAGGGGCACCTGGGTGGCTCAGTGGGTTAAAGCCTCTGCCTTCGGCTCAGGTCATGGTCCCAGGGTCCTGGGATCGAGCCCCACATTGGGCTCTCTGCTCTGCAGGGAGCCTGCTTCCCCTCCTTCTCTCTCTGGCTGCCTCTCTGCCCACTTGTGATCTCTGTCAAATAAATAAATACAAATCTTAAAAAAAAAAAAAAAAGCTTATGAAACAGCCTGCCCTTGACACAAAGTTCTCTCCTGGGCATTGGTTTTGAATAAATACTCATGACTGCTCTTGATACTTAGCTACAAAGACAGAGAGCATTCCTTAGAAAAGTAAAGAGCTGGAAGTAGTCGGAATGTTTGGCAACGGGCTAGGGTGGCCCCCCCGAATGCGGCCAGGAAGCACGTAGAGGACATGTGAGGGACACGACCAGAACGGATGCAAATGAGCGGGTTCGGAGCGCGTGCCCTCTTATGTTTACAGGGCACATGCGTGCGCAGCTGTAAATATGCATCGTGGGGCTCAGAAAACAATCAGAACGTCAGCATCAGAGAACTCCCAGAAGAGTCGTTCCTTCGTGTGTCCCATCTTTTCTTTGATGAGCAACTGTTACTCAAATAACAAAAGCACCTCTAAGAATGGCCTGAGCCCTGGACTCTGTCCCCAGTGCTCCGATGCACACGGGGTCTGGAGGAAATGATCCCCACCTGCTCCCTCTAAATGGGGCTCTGCCACCCTGACAATGTACCAGAGTCAAACCCACTTGGGTACAGCCTGTCAAAAGCTTATGAGACAGGGGCACCTGGGTGGCTCAGTGGGTTAAAGCCTCTGCCTTCGGCTCAGGTCATGGTCCCAGGGTCCTGGGATCGAGCCCCACATTGGGCTCTCTGGTGTGGGGGGAAAGCAAACCCATGTGTGATATGGAACGCAGAAGCCAAGCGCACCAGAATTTCCCGGAGCTCTTCCTCTCGCCGCGTCTTTTCCTTGAGCAGCTGCTGGAGCAGGGAGCTCAGGGCCCAGCGCTGCTCGGCGATCACCTCCTGCAACATAAGAGCACGCCCAGTGCCGCTGGAAGCTCACGGCTCTGGAGCCAGTAGCCCCCCCACCAGCGGGTGGTGGGATCCCCCCCTTCATTTCCCAGAAGGCAGCTGGGATCCCACAGTGGGTCCAACTCAACTAGGCAGAGGGTTGGG
The DNA here is from genome assembly GCF_964662115.1 of Mustela nivalis. Classification (NCBI taxonomy): domain Eukaryota; kingdom Metazoa; phylum Chordata; class Mammalia; order Carnivora; family Mustelidae; genus Mustela; species Mustela nivalis. The sequence goes on along the minus strand of NC_139032.1, from coordinate 85,712,568 downwards.
GGACAGAGGCGAGGGGCCCCATTGCCCGGGCATCCCCTCCTCATCTTCATCCCGTGGGGGTCAGGCCAGGTGTGGGATCTAGTGACTGATGACAACGGAATGGTAAGAAACAGCAAACAAAGGCAATGACAAGCCGCAGGTACATGACTGCAATCTCACGGACCACAGAGCACGTGGGCGGAAGCACAGGCAAGGAGGGTTGGCATGTAACCCAACGTGGGTCTGGAAGGTTCTACCCAGATGGAGGCACATGCAAACTGGAGTGTGGTCCTCACTTGTGTCCTCACTTGTTTCTTACTCTTAGAAACCCATGGAGGCCCCCACATGGGAGCCCCACAAGCTCTGACAGGCAGGGGACATGGGCACCTGCCAAGCACGGGGCTGCATCTTCTCTGAGAGCTCCCCCTCCCCTCATCTCTAAGACCATGGCAAGGCTCACAAAGGGCTTTGCATTGGCTAGCTCGCCCCAGTGTGATGGCCCTAGGACACAGTCTGGGCCTGGAAGAGGAGTTACTGTTGTGGAAGGGAGAAATGGAGGCCTAGGAGGGGAGGTGACCGGCCTTGGGTCACACAGCACAATTGTGGCAGACCTGAGACTAGGATCATAGACCTTGGCACACTTTCACTGAGTTGAGAAGCCATGGGACAATTCCAGACTTCTCTGCTGAGGACAGACAGACACAGGGACAGACAGAAGGCTCTGCTCAGAAGCCTGATATGGGGCCCAGGTCCTCCCACACCATTGATCCGTCTGCTTTCAAACATGTGGGCGGAGATCAAAGCAGGGCAAGGTCCAGCCCTCTTTCCCCACCTGCCCAGGACACACAGCTTGACTACAAAGAACAAAGCCCAGGTCCCAGACATGCAGTCCAGAATGCCGCCTGCTGGGCCCTGCCACCCCCACGCTCTATAAGCAGGACCCCCAGGCAGAGCTCCCAGAGAAGCCACCTGCAGGGAGTGACACAGTAACAGCTGGGCCCTCTCCTCCAGACATCCTTGGGACACCAAGAAAGCTCCTTCCCCAGAGAAGGTCAGCCCGTGAGTTGAACCTGCACCCCAGAAGCATGGCTTAAAGACACGGGGAGTTCAGCAGTGACCCTGCTTCAAAACAAAGAAAAGGCAGAGATGGAGATGGGCCTGGGTGAGCCTTGGCAATGAAACCCTCCTTCCTCTGACCCTCCTGCTGAGCAACAGGCTGCCCCGACCCTAACCTTGGCCTGCGCTGGGCTGGCCCCCCAGGCTGTGCTCCCATCATAGCCACAGAGGAGCCTGCCTGCCTGCTGGGGAGCACTGCGGGGAGGGAGGCAGGGAGGAGGGGCAGGCTGGGAGCCCTACATACCTGAAGTGCCTCTGTGTCCAGGGACTTCCTCTTTACCTCCAGCTGTGTCAGCTGCAATAACTCAGTTTCTATTAACTTAATCTAAACAGAAGACGAAACAGGGTTTTTTTATTCACATTAAGCAAGGTTCAAATCTGTGCTGCTCTCTGAAGGCTAAGTGGAGTCTAAGAGACCTTTTGGGGGTGGGGGCTGGGAATGAAGGGGACTGGGGTGCCTTGGGAACCCCCTCAGCGGGGCTTTAAAAGAATTAGTTGTTTCAGGGCCCTAGTGCTTGGGCAGGGCATGGACAGGCCTGGCCTTAGAGGGCCCATTCCAGGGAGGCTCACGGCTTATGGAATTGAGATGGTCCTGCCTTTAAGGTTCAGACCAGAGTGCAGAATGGACATGGGTCCTCACAGAGCCTGGCACTTGCTGGAGCCTCTCGCTTCCTCTAACTGCCATCACAGAGGAGAGCAGAGGGTAATGGACTGAGAATAGCGATGGCGGCAGTTGATGCTTCCAGAACATTCTGTGTGCAAGGCTCGTGCTGTGTACTTCATCTGTGTCATGTCATCGAGTCTCCCCTAGTTATTAGCAGGTATTATTGCCTCCATTTTACAGATGAGGAAACGGAGGCTCAGAGAGGTTAAGTAACTTCAAGGACACACAGCAGGTTGGTGAGGGAGCCCTTTCCCAGGCTTCTCCCAGCTCGGGGGCTGAAGGGGAACAGCTGGCCAGCTGCGTCAAAACCACCCAGAGGGCGGATGTCTGGGGTCAGACCCCACAGCCAGTGACTTCTCCACCCTGAGCCTGTGACCCTCTGGCCCTTGCCCCTAAGTTCCTATGGCCCCACCAACCCCTGGTCAGAGGAATGAGCTTCATGTCCGGCAAGGTGGGATTGAAATTAAAGAGGGGAAGAAAAAGGTTAAGTTGGTTTGGGCCAAAAAAAGAGAAAAGAATACAAAGAAAAAAAACCATGCGAAAACGTAAAATTCAAAGTGTGCTGAAGAGACACGATGAGCATTCCCGCAGCCTGAAGGCTCCCTCCGTCTCCAGCCCCCAGGAAAGCCCGGGGGGCCCAACACAGCCGGGTCAGCGGCAGAGCCCAGACCAGAGCACAGCTCCCTCCGGGCGAGGCGGCCTCCCCTGCCCGCCAGGTGAGACACCCCACCAGCCCCGGCTCCCCGGGTTCAGAGCTGATGGAGGCCGCCAGGGTGGAGCTGACTGCATGCCGGGGCGAGGGGCTCCCGCCTGGGGCCCGGTGGACGCAGGGGCTGCCCAAGCAGTGGCCCACGGGCATCCTGAGAAGGAGCGGAACCCGTTACACTGCAGGGGTGGTGCGGGGTTGGGTGAGGGGCATGGCTGAGCTGGCGCGTGAGAAGGCCAGTCTGCAGTCTGGGAAAGCACGCAGGAGGGGGCCCGTGGCGGCCGCACCCCCAGCCCTCACCTGGTTCCTGATCTGCCGGTGCATCAGGTCTTTCTTCACCTGGAGGGCCTCAAACGCGGCCTTCTGCATGGTGCTCTGCAATGGAGACCCCGGTCGGCAGCTGCCCGGGGCCTCGCGTTCCCAGGGGCCCGGGCCGGGGGCAAACACACGATGTGCTCAGAATCCTTTAGGGAAGACCTCTCTGTCTCAGAGGGAACGTAACTCCTCAGCTCACTTGTTCACATTCTAGAAATAACCCCTGTGCAAGGCTTACTAGCGCTGGACACTAGGTTCTCTGGCACAGAACTTCCGCACGGGGGGTGCGGTGCCTTCACTGCCCTGTTTCACGAGGAAGGCGAGAGGCCCAGAGGGGCGCCGTCTGGATGCGAGAAGTCGAAAGGCCCTAGACACTCTCCTGTGGGCTCCGTCTCCACGGAGTGATCACCACGTCCTGCCCCGAAGTCCTCACGAGGGAGGCTTGTCTAGATCTCAGAGGCCAGAAAACCACCCTGCTCGCTCCCTCCTCTCCTGAGGGTCTGCCAGTTCTAAACATACTAAGCCTCTTGGGTCTTCTAAGTTGAGGACAGGGCTCCATGCAGACTTTCCATGCTCTGCCTCTGGCTCCCTGTGCCCGTCTCGAGCCCCTGCCCTCACGCCCTGGGCAAGGGCTCACCTCCTGCAGGATCTGGCTGATGGCTTTGTTCTGATCCATCTGCTGCCATGACAGAATCTGCTGGAACCGCTCATCCATTTCGGCCATGCTACCAGAAAGACAGCAGATTAATTTGCGCTCTGAACGCTTTCTGAGCATCTACCGAGTGCCAGGAACCTTGGAGATCAAGACAAACCAGGTACTCATTCAATAATAATAAGAAGCACCTGCTGGGGGCTGCCTCCTGGGCCAGGCACAGACATGGAGTCTGTCTCAGAAGGCAGGAGACAGACTCGGTGTGTCTAGCTCCTCTCACCCGCCCCTCCGTCGGAATCCCCTCTACGGTCGGTGCCCTTTGAAGTGGTGGCCTGCCTTCGGCCCTCGCACCTCCACCAGCAAGGAGCTCATGCCCTCCCAGGTGGCCACTCGGACGGAGAGAGCTGCCCCTGGGACAGCGGCATCCATGCCCCAGCCGACACCCCCAGCATCTCCCACCTCAGCCGTGGGTCTGCTCTTAGATCCTGGAACAAATCTAGTAATTTGGGCACAAAAATCCAAATCTTGAAGCCCCACGTAGGTCCATACTTTGGCACATTCTCGGTTTTGAGTTTGTTTCGTAATAATAGTTGTTATTTATTGGCCCCCTTTGTGGCAAACACCATGCTCGCTAAACCCTCTAACCACTCCAGGGGGAGGTACTGTGACTTATCCCCATTTTTCTGATAAGAAAATTGAGGCGCAGAAGGGAAATGGACTGACCCAACACTTCAGTTACAGAAGAAGGGGAAACCTGAGACCAGGTCTATCTGCCGCCAGGGCCCGCACTAAGCTTCATATTCTACCACCAGGAAAGGAAGAAAGTCCCCACATGTGTGAGGACACGGGGAGGCTGACGGCTGTGCCTATCACCTAGACAGGGGGAGAAACATCAGGGCTCCTGGCCTGTCTCTGAAGCACCAAGAGCTCTTCTCCTCTCCACCTGGCTGTGCCAACACGTGTGGCTTCTTCAACAGACTGACCCACAGTGATGCAGTGAACTTGGCCAGCCAGACCCAGAGCTGTCACCCGCGTGAAAGCAACCTCTCCCCATCCCCTCCAGGGCATGCCGCCCCCGACCTCTGCGGATCCTCGGAGGTCAAGGTGTGCATCACGGTCAAGAGCACACTTCCACTCTGCCTGGCTTTGAACCCCGGCTCTGCCACCTGCTGGCTGGGCTTCCGTGGGTGTGTCATACAGTCTCTCTGAGCCTGAGCTGTGGTGGCAAAACTGGGCTAATGACACGGTCCCTCAGAAAGTCAGCGGGTCAACACACAGCCCTTGGCCGAGTGCCTGGCTCACAGAAGTGCAGAAAGTGGGAGTGACTGCTGTCACGTTACCAGGTGCCTAACCCAATCGTGGGGTCCAGGTCCATGAGGAGACATGAAGAGCAGTCACCACTTGCCCGACGCACGACCAAGGTTGGGGCAGGGATCGCAATGCCCAGCGCTCACCCCACGGTTCTGGGCCCCGAGCTGGTGCCCCCAACGCAGGAAGCCTGTCCTTACCTTACCTGGAACAGGCCTGCTGGACCAAGCTCTGCCTCTGAGACTCGTAGGCCATCTGGACGAGCCGGCTCTTACAGCTCTCAGTCAGCATCTGCTGCATGGCGGCTGAGGAGACAGGGGGTGGGGTTGAGGGCCACGGCTCCTGGGGACCTCGGTGGGTTCACCTCATCACCCACCCCACAGTCACCCTTAAAAAACACTTTTTTAAAAAAAAGATTTGATGGGCGCCTGGGTGGCTCAGTGGGTTAAGCTGCTGCCTTCGGCTCGGGTCATGATCTCAGGGTCCTGGGATCGAGTCCCGCATCGGGCTCTCTGCTCGGCAGGGAGCCTGCTTCCTCCTCTCTCTGTCTGTGATCTCTCTGTCTTGTGATCTCTGTCTGTCAAATAAATAAATAAAATCTTAAAAAAAAAAAAAAGATTTGAGAGAGGGAGAGGGAGAGCGTGCACGCATGTGAGCAGGAGAGGGGCAGATGGGGTGGCAGAGAGGACCCCCCAGCAGACTTTCTGCTGACCACGGAGCCCAATGCGGGACTTGATCTCATGACCCAGAGATCATAACCTGAGCTAAAACCAAGAGTCAGATGCTTAACTGACTGAGCCACCCAGGCGTTGCCCCTCCGCCCCACCAAAATTTTTAAACTGTGGAAGTAACTTAAGCTTGAAAAGGCTAATTATAAAACACCAAGCAGCACACACACAAAATCTTCTATAATCTTATCACCCAGAGGTACTGTGATATATGTTCTTCTAGTCAATTTCTAACGCATATTTATGCATTTTTTAAAAAATTGGAATGAAAAACTGAAAGCAGACAACTCAGCAGGTTTCCGTACACCCACGGTCAGAGCAGTGGGAGTCACAAACACCAGAAGGTGGAAACAACCCAAGTGTTCATGAACAGACGGAGGAACAAGTTGGGGGGGAGGGAGGAGGCACACAGACGGAATATTACTCAGCCTTCAAAAAGGAAAATTCTGGCCCCTGCTGAGCAGGGATGAACCCTGAGGACATTCTGCTGAGTCAAAGAAACCCGTCGTGAAATGACAAATACTGTAGGGTCCTGCTTATGAGGGTTATTTAGTGTTATCAGATTTGGTGAGACAGAAAGCGGAATGGGGTCCTACGTAGGCTGGGGGAGGGGGATGGAGCATCTGTTTATCGGGGACAGAACTGCGGTCATGCAGATGAGGCTCTGGGCCTGGACAGTGGCAGCCGCTCAGCAATGTGGGTGTGCTTTGGGCCTCAGAATTGCACGACTGCAAGTGGTTAAAGCAGCAGAGTTTAGGTCATGTATTTAACCTGACAAAAAAAATCACGATGTGAACACACTGACCACACCACTTCTCACTTTTCGAGACTGCCTCCCCACGTGCACGTGGCTGTGTGAGGCACTGGCCACAGGTTCCTGCAGGACACGGATCACCAAGGTTTAGAGAATGCTCTATTTGGGGCGTTTGGTCTCTTTTGCAATTATTAAACGATAAACGTCCTTGCTCAAACATCCTTATGCAATTAGAATATTTCCTAAGATTAATTTTTGAAAGAGCACAGTTTTAAGGCCGTGAATGACAGGAGTTACCCTTTCTGCCCTCCAGAAAGATCCTGCTGATTCATATTCCCTTTGGCAGGGCCCAGGACAGCCCGACACCATACATCCTCAACAAGGGTTATTACCTTCTCTTGACTTTATGTCGTTTTTATGGAAATTTATTTTAGTCATAAAAATAGTACATGATCACTTTTGAAAAGCTACGCAATAAGGAAGCTTGAAAAGGTGAAAACAAAAGTCCTCGGTACTGACACTATTCCTAATCACTCGATTTATTAGTAAACATCCTTTTGGAGATGCAGACACAGTTTTTCTTTCTAAATGGTGGATAACAGGGACCTTAAAATAAGGACATTGATGACACCTCATCAGGAGGGAGTGAGAGGAAGTGGCGTACGCACGGGGTTTGGCACAGGGCCTGGCGCACAGTATCCCGCCGCGCCCGGCTCCAGTATCCAGGCTCGGGAGGACAGGGGCCAGCCAAGAAGAATTATTCCTTATTTTAAAAAAGGAGGAACAGACTCCTGATTTCCTTGGCACACGGCTTGATGCTTTCAGCGCTCAAGATCAGACAGGGAGCCCCTCCCGCCACCATCAACTGTGGACACGGTGTGGTGCCCCGGGACCACTTCTTGGGAATGGCCGGATAGGGAGCTCCAGGCGACAGAGGAGGGGCCGACACACCTCTTGATAATAGAAACCCTCCAGCCTCTCCGAAGTGCCCACTCAGTGCCAGGCAGCACAGCATCTGACCCTCAAAATGACCCAAAATGAGAATTACTGTTCTCCCCATTTCGCAGATAAAAACACAGAGGCTCGGAGGAGTTAGGGACCAATAGTGGCCCCGAGGTCATATGGCTTGCTCTGGGTTGAGCCTGACCTCAGGGCCCTCCTGGACTTCACTGCCCCGTCTCGAGCCCATAGTACCTGACCTACAGGGAGAAGGCGGCCTCCCCCCGCCGCCCCCCGAGTCAGACAAGCTCTGTTCCCAGGACCCTACACCCCTCCCCACTCACAGGCAATCTCACGTCTCCGCAGGTTCTCGGTCTCCTCTTGGGTTATGGACATCAATTGCTCCATCCTTATTCTAGGAACAAAAAAATTTAAAAAATCCATCCATTTACTCAGCAGATGTAACACTTCTGACAGGGAATCCCATCAGAGCAACGCCGCCTTCTCGGGGAAGTCTTCCTGGCTGAGCCCACCCGGACAAGCTCCTGCCGCACCCCGCCCCACCCCAGCTCGCTGGCAGCCCTGCACCAAGACCTGAGCATTCCCTTTGGAAAACGGGCAAAGGACAGAAATGGCCACTTCACGGATGCTTAAATACAAGTGACCCGTAACCACCCAGAAAGAGGCATCCATCACGGATAACCAATCTCGCCCGCAGGCTGGGGGCGGGGAGCACTGAGCACCGGGGCAGCCTGAGAGGAGCAAGAACTGGCAAAGTGTCTTCTGGAAGGCAGTGCAGCAAGACCCATCAGAAGGTTGTCTGAACATTTCCTCCACAAATACTCATATCAATACCTCCGGGTATGTTTAGGAGATAGTCACTAGAATAGTGGTGGTCGCTATGAAACTCTGGGAACTCACATGTCACAGACGACTAATTCAGGTACAATCACACAATAAATAGCCTACAGCTATTGGGAACAAGGCTGCTGGCGGGGAGATACATCCATGATACAGAAAATGAATGTTAAGAAGCTACTGCATGGTGGCTGTGTCCCCCTGGTAAGCTAGTCCTCGTGGCGCAGACGGAACCGCTCTCCGAAGGGGTATGCTTGGTTGAAAGCAGCATCTGAGCACCTCTGCCTCCAGCCCAGGCCCACGGGCTGCTCAAGGGAAGGCCACAATGACACGCACCGTGGCCCCACTCCGCGCACCCAAACAAGGAGAGGGCACTTGTGTGTGCCAGATAAACGGGCCGCAGCCGGGCTGGGCCCTGACTGCTCTCAGCTCCCGCAGCACCATGGCTGAAGGGGCCAGGTCAGGGGACCACCCTGCTGTTCTTCCCAAACGGCCAGGGGCCTGGAAGGCCGGCATAGGGACTGCAGCAGGGCCCACGCTGCTATTCTGGGATTCCTGGGAACTAGAAGATTCTGGATTCCAGATAATCCCGCAGGGGAGAGGGGAAAGCCAAAAGGGAGCTCTTCCTTCCAGCTACCCTTTCCTAAAGCGGTGTGTCTGGATAAACCTGGGAACACGGAAAACACAACTGAAAAAACCCAAAGATCACCGCCTCTAATTTCTGCCTCTCGGCAATGTTTGGACACCACTCAGGGTGGTTCTTTGCGCTCTGAGCACAGATCCAGGCCGTGTCTTGAAGAAATCAGACACTGCTTCACTTTAATTCCGGCCTCTTCTTTTCTACTTTGCAACAGACTGTTTCCCTTAATGAGAAATGGATTTTTCTCTGATTTTTTTTTAACACTAGCCATACAGTGGACAATACACGTGTTTTTATTTACGTCTCAGTTTTTCTCAGTGTTAAACTTGCAGGCAGGGATTCTATTTAATTCAATATTCCCTAAGGAGGTGAATCCCCTTACCGCTTTAGGAAGACTCTGTGGCATAATCCTTGAGAATCCCAAGATCTTCTCTTCCCCGAAACCTCTTCCCTGGCCCCAAGGCAGCACAGAGAGAGTGCTAGAGTGAAACACTAACCTTTCATTTTCCAGCGACTTCAAGATCTCAGAACTTTTCTTCTGCCTGTGGAGCAAACCCGAAGCGTGAAGGGCCACTACAGCTGTCACCAGTAGGCCTGTTCCCGACAGAACTGCCCTGCCAGCGCTGCACTGGCTGCACAGAGGGGGCTTAGGAACCGGCTGGGGTTCTCAGTCCAGAACCTTGGGGCTCTGTGTCCTTGGGCAGGGACTCAGCCATACCAAGTCCCAACTCATCTGCAAAATGGGATCCTCATAGCAAAAGCCTCCCGGAGTACTTGTCGAGTGAATGAGAGAGTACACACAAAGGGCCCGGCCCGTAGCAGCACCTGACACAGGGCAGCTTTCCGGGACGCCCCGGTGGGGAGAGCACGCCGCTGGCACACGGCAGGCCTGCCGGCTCGCTCGGGCCCCATGGAACTGCTGCGTGACAGAGCGAGTGAGAAGCCAGGGAGGCCTGGAAGCAACAAGGTCACGGCAAAAAGCCCGTTCTAGAGGCTTTCCACAAAGGCCCCCAACTAGAGGTTCTGGAGACTTCTATCTGGCTTCCTTTCCCCCAAGCCCACTGAGGCCGGCTCCTAGCAGCACCTACCCTGAACAGGATTTGATAAGGCAAATTTCAATACAGCTGACCTTAGCCCAACGGGTCACTGGAACCTAAAATACTGGAGCAGAGTATGATCTCCACTCTCTTGCTAAAACCACTCATTTCACAGACCAGACCCCTGGGAGGCACAGGTCCGAGGACAAGCTATAGACCAGATTAGGCCCGGCACAGACTCTTTTCCCTTCGGGTTGGTGCAAAAAGTGGCACCAAGGCCGGACCCTACCGACAAAAGCCTCAGGCAGGAGTTGAGACTGGAGACTGTAAGGGAGAGAGGGACCCCTGGCCTGGGCTCTTCAAAGCGTACCAACGTCAGGGAAGGCCCCTGGGTCTGGGGGGTGGGGGCCTGACCTCTGGTTCTCCTGCAGGAGTTTCTGGATCCGGCTGGAGATGTTCTGCTCCGTCTGCTTCAGCTGCTCCTGCAGCCGCTGGCGCTCGGCGTCCAGGTAGCGCTGCCGCGCGCTCAGACCCTGCTCCAGCCGGAACTGCTCCTGCAGCAGGACAGGTGGCCTGAGCAGGCAGCAAGGGGCCCCGTCCTGCCAGGCCTTTCTGTGTCATCTTGGCCCTGGTCTTCCCCTCGCTAGGCCCCAGGGAGTCCATTACGCATGAGGAGGCTGGGCTAGGTGTTCTTCCAGCCACCCACCCCAGGCCCTGGAAGATCAAGGGAGAGCGCTTACTCCCACCGCCTCCCCACAGCAGCAGGCCCCCCGGCAGGAAGCGTGCAGACAAGCCCACCCCACTTGGCCATTTACAGACCTCCTTGACCGTCTGAAGGATCTCGTCCTTCTGATTGTTGCTCTGCTGAAGGAGCTGGGCATGCTCTCGCTGCCCGAGTTCCAGACGCCGTTCAAACTCCAATTTCTCCAGCATCTTCTGTTCCTGCAAGAACACAGATTCTGGTGATGACCCGCAAGGCTCTGTGGTGTCAGGACCTGGGAGCAGGGTGAATCCGAGCCTCAGCTCCCAGGAGTGCGGGCTGTAGGTCTGAACACTGAGCAACACCCTCCAAGCCCAGCGCCTCCCATTACCCCCCCACCCCTGCTGCAGGGTGCAACTGTAATAAAACATTGTTTACTGTCAGAGCCTAGGGCTTTGGAGTCTGGGGTCCCTGAGCCTCAGACTGCTCATCCGTGGTGGAGAAACCCTGCCACCACGGAGGCTGCATAAGGATGTGGCGAGGCACGGTATCAAGAGAGAAACTTCAGTTTGCCCTCTAATTTGGAGACAGGAAGAACTCTTTCCCTCAAATCTTTTATCCTAGATCTTTGATAAAAACAAAAGTGGCCAAGGAGGATAGACATATTCTTTTTTTTTTTTTAAAGATTTTATTTATTTATTTGACAGAGAGAGATCACAAGTAGGCAGAGACGCAGGCAGAGAGAGAGAGAGGAGGAAGCAGGCTCCCTGCTGAGCAGAGAGCCCGATGCGGGACTCGATCCCAGGACCCTGAGATCATGACCTGAGCCGAAGGCAGAGGCTTAACCCACTGAGCCACCCAGGCGCCCGAGGATAGACATATTCTTACCTTCCTCTTCTCGTAGTCTGAGAACCTATTCTGGGGGGGAAAAAAGACAGTGGTCAGGAGAAGGGGGCAGCAGTGGGATTCCCAGTCCGTGGCCAGAATCTTGGGGCAGCCAGACACAGGCTTCAGCCCCAAAGCACTGCATCGGAGTTGGGGGGTCAGGTGGGGATGAGGGGGAAGGGTAGTCTGATAGAGGATCCCAGAGGGTTCCAGTGGACAGCACGGAGGAGAACCACCGGGCTTGGCTCACTGTAGCAAGCTCTTCAGGAGGGTTCTATGGGTGAAGCCCCGAGAAGGTGTGGTGCTCCACAAGGGGGATCAAGAAGTGGGATGTGTGGTTCCCTATCTGTACAGTATATCCACAGTGCCCCTGAACTCCAGCCGTCCAAAACAAACGCACAAAGGGACACGTACAGGCTACTGCAGAACTGCTGTAAAGAGTGACAACCCTGGCAACAGCTCATCGACTTCAGTAAGTCACGGCGACTCTATGCAGCGGGTCACACAGCTATGCAGTAACAGGGCAAGGGGTGGGGAGCTGCAGAGAAAGGGGCCTGCCACCTGCCGCTCTGTGCAGCGGGATCCTGTTCTTGTAAGAACGGCAACAAAACTCAACTCAAAGTTTCATACCTGTTGAGATCGGACTCAGGAAGGAGATGCATTAACAGTTTGTGACGATTACCTCTGGGGGTGGGATGGGGGAGGGAGAGGAGGGGACATGTGCTTAGTTTACATATTTCTGTATTGCTCAGACTGGTAACTAGGAGCATGAGTTCCTCTTGTAGTTAAACATCAACAAACACACACAGGTATCTTTAAGTATTTTTAAATACTTAAATAAGTATTTTTTAAAAGATTTATTTATCTGACAGAGATCACAAGTAGGCAGAGAGGCAGGAAGAGAGAGAGAAACAGGTTCCCCGTTGAGCAGAGAGCCCAATGTGGGGCTCGATCCCAGGATCCTGGAATCATGACCTGAGCCGAAGGCAGAGGCTTTAACCCACTGAGCCACCCTTAAATAAGTATTTTAAGTATCTTTGTATTTAGTTATCCAGCTCAGAGGCCAGGATCAATCTGTCTGAGCTGGAAAAGCAGCATATTATAAGGAAATTGGGTTTGTCCTATGCAGAAGTAGGAGTAAAATTTTAAAAATTAACTTAACTTTCAATTATACAGATAATGTCGGAGTATATTCTCCTTAGGAAAAATCTTAAAAACAGCCTATATGGTATCCATAGACCATCCCCCAGCCTGATCCTGGTTCCCTCCAGCCCCCCTGCCATGTAACTACCATTATCAGACCCAAGTACACACATTTACATATAATTTGTGCTTCTGGAAAATAGAGAAGATCTGTCTGTGTGTGCTCACATATAAATGTGTTGCAATGAAGGCAAAATTCACATTCTGTAAAATTCATTCTTTTTAGTATGCAGTTCTAGTCATGTAATGGTCACGATCATCAAGGCAGAGAACCACTCCTTTACCTCCAAAATTCCCTTGTGCCCCTCTGTCATCAAACGGTCCTCCTACCCATCCTCCTGCCCCCTTCTCCCCCCAGTTAATGGCCATTGCTGATCTGTTTTCCTATATGTTTGAACCTTCTTTCTGAACATAGAAGGGTACTATACTATCTCCATGTTCTTCAGCCTGTCCTTTTCACCTACCCATCTGTCCTGTGATCCAAGTTTGGATAGATCTTGGGCATAGTAGGGACAGGACACAGCTGTCTCAGCCTTTGCCCACTGACAGACATTAAGGGGCCTTCCAATATTTCCCTACTGCAATTAAGGCAGCAAGGAACATTCTTGCCAATGTCTCCTTGGACAAGTGTCTCTCTCTGGGTATGTGCCGAGAATTTGGAATCCTGAATCATGGGCGATGGCCATGGTCATTTAAATTTCTGACCCCTATTACCAGGTTATCTTCCGCAGTGGGAACACCAGTTTCCATTTCCCAAGAGCAACTGATGAGGCCACAGTTTCCCTACACTCTGGCCAAGAAATAATCAAAGTGACATTTGTGCCAACCTGAAGGAGGTAACAGTATTTTGTTGTTTTAGTTTACTGGTCTCTGATTACTAGGGGAATTGGGCACTTTTTTCCACATTTACCAATTATCTGTATTGTTTTTTGTTTAAGTTTTTACGTAAGCTTTACAGCCAATATAGGGCTTGAATGCACAACCCGGAGATCAAGAGTTAGGTGCTTTATTGACTGACCAGCCAGGTGCCCCTCATCTGTACTGGTTTACTCTGTAAAGTACCTGTTGACAGATCTTTGGCTTTTTTTTTTTCTACCCCCTCTCAGGATGGTTTGCCGTGTTTTACTGCTTTGAAAGAGCTCTTTATATATTCAGCCTGCTAATCCTGCATCAGAAATGTTTGCTGCATTCTCCTCAAGGATTTTGATGGATTCCTTTCTCATACTGAGGTCCTTGAGGAGAACACAGGCAGCAACCTCTTTGACCTCAGCCGCAGCAACTTCTTCCTAGGAACATCGCCAAAGGCAAGGGAAGCAAGGGCAAAAATGAACTATTGGGATTTCATCAAGATCAAAAGCTTTTGCACAGCAAAGGAAACAGTTAACAAAACCAAAAGACAACTGACAGAATGGGAGAAAATATTTGCAAACAACATATCAGATAAAGGGCTAGTACCCAAAATCTATAAAGGGCTGAGCAAACTCAACACCCAAGGAACAAATAATCCAATCAAGAAATGGGCAGAAGACATGAACAGATATTTCTGCAAAGAAGACATCCGAATGGCCAACACACATCTGAAAAAGTGCTCCACATCACTCGGCATCAGGGAAATCCAAATCAAAACCACAATGAGATATCACCTCACACCAGTCAGAATGGCTAAAATTAACAAGTCAGGAAATGACAGATGCTGGCGAGGATGAGGAGAAAGGGGAACCCTCCTACACTGTTGGTGGGAATGCAAGCTGGTGCAACCACTCTGGAAAACAGCATGGAGGCTCCTCAAAAAGTTGAAAATAGAGCTACCCTACAACCCGGCAATCACACTACCGGGTATTTACCCCAAAGATACAAATGTAGTGATCCGAAGGGGCACTTGCACCTGACTGTTTATAGCAGCAATGTCCACAATAGCCAAACTATGGAAAAAGCCTAGATGTCCATCAACAGATGAATGGATAAAGAATATGTGGTTCACATATACAATGGAATACTATGCAGCCATCAAAAATGAAATCTTGCCATTTGCGATGACATGGATGGAACTAGAGGGTATTATATTTATCAAAATAAGTCAATCAGAGAAAGACAATTATCATATGATCTCCCTGATATGAGGAAGTTGAGAGGCAAAGTTTGGGGGTTTGGGGGGTAGGAAAAGAATACGTGAAACAAGATTGGATCAGGAGGGAGACAAACCATAAGAGACTCTTCATCTCACAAAACAAACTGAGAGTTGCAAAGGGGAGAGGGGTAGGGAGAGGGTGGTGGGTTATGGACACTGGGGAGGGTATGTGCTATGGTGAGTGCTGTGAAGTGTGTAAACCTGGCGATTCACAGACCTGTACCCTTGGGGCTAATAATACATTATATGTTAATAAAAAATAAATTAAAAAAATTAAGTACAATAATGAGATAAAAAATATAATTAAGTTTAAAAAAAAAAAAAGAAATGTTTGCTGCAAATACTTCCTCAGAGTATAAATTGCCACAATTTCCCTGGATAGAGATCTTCCTCCTCTCTAGTTCTCACTGAGCTGCCAGAAAAAAGATAAAACTCCAAAGGAATGCATGGTGGTATGTCCAACAGGA
Source organism: Mustela nivalis (assembly GCF_964662115.1). Classification (NCBI taxonomy): domain Eukaryota; kingdom Metazoa; phylum Chordata; class Mammalia; order Carnivora; family Mustelidae; genus Mustela; species Mustela nivalis. Next base: position 85,697,489 of record NC_139032.1, on the reverse strand, counting down.
AGGGGAGGAGCACCAGGGAACCAGAGATTAAAAAAAAGTCCTTGGAAGATAAGAAGCCAAACTTGGCAGTTGGTCCCCCTCGCCGCCGCCACCCCCCATCCCACCATCAGGGTCCTGTGGGCCCTCTGTGGGAGTGCAGGTGGGGAAGAGGTGGCTTCTCATTGGCTCCCGTGTCAGGGGCTCCTGGCTGACATGGCAAACTCTGACCAAGATTCCTTCTCGGTGCCCGACCTAGGCTAGCTCACCCCTGGGACCAGGGAGGGCCGGCCCCTCGCTGTGCTGACACATGTGCCTCCCTTACTTCTCCACAGAGCGGAGAGCATGACAGGCGTTCTGTACAGCAAGGGGCACCGAGGCAGGAAGTAATTGCTGAGAGACAACAGTGAACGACACAGACACAACCCCCACGCTCACAAAGCTTTATCCAGCAGGAGAGATAGACATAAATCCTCTCCTGTGTCATTCTTCATTTATGGCCGTGATAAGTGTTCCCAAGGAAACGTGGGGGCACCCGGAGAACATATAGCAGGGAACCTGACCCGGGTTGATGTGACAGGGAGAATTCTCAGAGGACATGGGATTTGGACACAACTGAAGGAGACGGTGGAGTTAGCGAGAGGTGAGCCAGGAGAACTCCAGATTGGGAAGGGGGAGAGGGAAACTGCAAGTTCAAAGGTCCTGAAGGGTTCAGGGAGCAGAGAGGAGCCTTGCACCTGCTGTTTGGGGAGGTGGCGCAGGCTTGGAGAGCATCTCAGCACACTGGTCTGGACTGAGGTGAATTCTAGTTTGGTGGAGGAATTCAGGGCCTGCAGCTCTGAACCCCTCCCAATGACCAGGTTCCCCGCACACGCACCCCCACTCCTGTCAGGAGCCAGGTACGCCTTACCTGCCACTCCACCTCCTCCCGGCAGAGTCTGTCCGAGGGCCCGTCTGCGCTGTCCCGGGGGGTGTCGCCTCCATCCTGCTCCAGGACTGGCAGCAGGTACTGAGAAGGGGGGTAGTATTCCAGCCCTGACTCTGCAAGAGAGGACACAAGCTGATCAGGAGGGAGGGGACAGAACCGTCAGCTCCTGCAGCCTCTGACTTCCTCCCCAGTGTCCTGCCCCAGCTGCCTGGTCCCCTGCTTCCCTGTTCCCTTAGCCCCGAACTGAATGGAGCCCTCCGACTTGCTCACTAGTCCTGATGCCAGGCCCCGGAACTTGGAAAGTGCTCAAGAAGTGTCAGCTGAGCGAACAGGCAGGCTGGCCAGCCGCCTCTTTATCATCCACGTGAGAATGAGGTGATGAGAAAAGCCTGGGGGAGATTAGTGGAGAAGCCTGATCCACCACCTCCTTGCCCAAACCTTGGGCAAGATGCTTGCCTTCTCTGGCCCTGGATACTCTTCCCCTGTATAACTTGACAGGGTTTGTACTCTTTACCCATTTTTGAGTGGGTTGCTTGCCTCATTGTTGCTGATTTATAGGTACTCTTTATATATTGTAGCTAATAATCTCGGGCCCATAATATATAACTATCTTCTAGATGGTAACATTTTTTAACTTTAGTGATGGGATCTTTCTAGGTAAAGAACTTTAGACTTTAATATGGTCAAAGTTGTCTTTTAAAAATATAAACGGTGAGAGCGCCTCAGTGGCTCAGTTCACTAAGTGACTGCCTTCAGCTGGGTCATGATCCTGGCGTGTCAGGATCGAGTTCCACACTGGGCTCCCTGCTAGGCGAGGCATCTGCTTCTCCCTCTGATCTCCTCCTTCTAATGCTCTCTCAAATAAATAAATAAATAAATTCTTTAAAAAAAAAAAAGAACATCATAAAAATATACACGGTAAAAGAAATACTAAAAATGGCCAGTAGGCATGTGAAAAAATATCCAAATAACTGAGAACACGACATTACGATAGCAGCAGACTGCTTTGTTTATCCGTCAGAATAAATAAACTTAGAAGATCTTTAAAGGTGACACCAAATGTTATTTGTGGGAAGGAGAAAAGGGTCCTCTCAGAAGCTTCCCGCAGGAACCGAAACTGGTGGTTTCGGTGCAGTGCACAGCGTTCAGCTCCTCTCACCTGCCGGGCCCCATGGCAGCCTGCCCTTGAGGAATGCGCCCTTCCCCACCCCCGTGCCAGAGGGGGTGGGTTAACATGCCTGTGACAGTGGAAGACTGGAAATAAGCTCATGTTCACCATATGGAAGAGGCCACATCAGCTGTGGGCCACCACTATGTGACCTACTAGATAGAACTTTAAAACAAGGCAGATGCGTCCATTGTGAACTAGGAAAAGGCCCAAGACCTATTCTTGAGTAAAAAGCAGCGCTCAGAATCACAATAGTATGCTATCTCCTGTGGGTTTTATTTTTTTTTTTAAAGATTTTATTTATTTATTTGATAGACAGAGATCACAAGTAGGCAGAGAGGCAGGCAGAGAGGAGGAAGCAGGCTCCCTGCTGAGCAGAGAGCCCGATGTGGGGCTCAATCCCAGGACCCTGGGATCATGACCCAAGCCGAAGGCAGAGGCTTTAACCCACTGAGCCACCCAGGTGCCCCTCTCTTGTGGGTTTTAAAAAAATATTTTTAAAAAACATTTAAAAAATGTTTTAAAACCCCCAAACTTTACATAAGTATGTTTATCTACTACACTGTGTAAATAAATTGAAGAATTATTTCTTAAGCTGCGTAGTAGGTATACACACGTTCACTGCTTTATTCTTTGTCTTCTGTATACCTAGAAATTGCACAGCTGAAAACTTTTTAAGGAAGATAAAGGGTTTGGGTGGGGGGATGGGTGGGAAAGGTGAAGGGGATTTAGAAGCTCAGTTACAGTCATGAGGATGGAGTCACGTGCGGAATTAAGTCCTCATGGGCACCTGGGTGCCTCAATGAGTTAAAGCCTCTGCCTTTGGCTCAGGTCTTGATCCCAGGTTCTGGGATTGAGCCCCGCATCGGGCTCTCTGCTCCATGGGGAGCCTGCTTCCTCTTCTCTCTCTCTGCCTACTTGTGATCTCTGTCAAATAAACAAACAAATAAATAAATAAATAAAAGAATTAAGTCCTCATGTTGTACACCTGAAGCTAACACCATGTTAATTACACTTGGAAGAATTTGCCTAGTTTGACCACTGGCCAGGCTACACATTAGAATCACCTGCTACTCAAAGACCGCTTAGGTAGGTATGTGGCCCAAGTATCTGTCATGGGATGTGTAACTTTTTAAACTTAAGTATCACCTTCATACGGAAAAGAGCAAAAAGTCTTCATGAATAGCGAGATGAATGCTTAAGAGGGAAATCACCCTTATAAACAGGACTGGGTTTGGGGTGAGTGCTCACATGCTGATAAAAGTGTCCGACTTGGGGCACCTGGGTGGCTCAGTGGGTTAAGCCGCTGCCTTCGGCTCGGGTCATGATCTCAGGGTCTTGGGATTGAGCCCTGCATCGGGCTCTCTGCTCAGCGGGGAGCCTGCTTCCTCCTATCTCTCTCTCTGCCTGCCTCTCTGCCTACTTGTGATCTCTGTCAAATAAATAAATAAAAATCTAAAAAAAAAAAAAAAAAGCGTCCGGCTTCTCTCACGGCCCATCATGTCTGTGAGGTTCACCGTGGCCGTGGCAGTTAACACTGCTTTTGTTCTTTTTTAAAATTTATTTGACAGAGAGAGAGACAGTGAGGGAGGAACACAAGCAGGGGGAGTGGGAGAGGGAAAGCTGGGTTCCTGCTGGGCAGGGAGCCTGACTCAGGGCTCGATCCCAGGACCCTGGGACCATGACCTGAGCAGAAGGCAGACCCTTAACGACTGAGCCACCCAAGCACCCCGGACTGCTTTAGCTGTATTTGAAGGCGGTGTCATATTCACATGCGAGTCTGAAACAGTGTGTTTACCCATCCCACCACCAATGAGCACTTGGGGCATGTCAGGTTTGGGCTGTTATGAACTTTGCTGCCGTCAGTATTTCTGTACTTGGCTTTCTGGCATATTCTCAGACACACTTTCCCTGGACACTCATGTAAGTGCAGAGTTGATGGGCCTCGGGGTGTCTGAATGTTCAGCTTGAGATGGTAACAACAATTTTTGGAAGCAGTCCCACCCCTGGTGGATGGGAGCCCCTGTTCCACATGTTTGCTGGTTCTTGTACTGACATTAATTGAGCCATTTTAGGGGCGTGGTAGGACGTGGTAGTGTCTCTGTGTAGTTTTAAAGTGCTTTTTCCTATTGACCAAAAAAGATGCTGAGCATTCTTTTCAGACGCTCTAGGCCATCTGGAGAGTCTCTGCAAAATTCCTATTCAAGACTTCTGACAGCGCCTTTTGCTTCTACATCTTTTTATCTGCTAGAAACAGGTGCTTTGCTGGACATGCGTGCATTGCAAATATCCTTTCCGACTTCATGGCTTGCCCTCTCTTTTCCCAAATGGTGTCTTTTTAATGTTAGGGAAACATAATTTATTAACTTTTTATGGCTGGTGTTGCCTGTCTCCTACTGAAAGAAGAAATCAAGACTTTTTTCCCATGTGGATATTCAACTGATCTGAAATCATGTATTGAAAAGACTTCACTTTCCTTTCTTGTTGCTTTGCAATGGCACCTCTGTCACCCACAGATCACACGGATGAGTCTTGGCCGTGTTCTACCAGTTCCCCAGGTGACAGGATCCCCGAATTAAGACAATCCGCCAAGGGGAAGGCTCCATAGCTCAGGGGTTAGATCACTTGTCTTGTAAGACAATCCGCCAGACAGGAGGTGGCCAGGTATTCTGCCCTCCCCTCTGGGCACCTGGACCAATGGTGGCCCTGGGTTTTAGCTGCACTGTCACTCCTCCCAGTCCAGTCCCCTGTGGTCTCAGTCCTGGGTGACGCCAGTGACCTCCTAACTGGTCCCTGGCCTCCACGCTTGTTTTCTCCAGGCCCTTTTCCCCGCGGGTGGAGTAAGCCCTCTCCCGTGTGACACCGGGCCCCGATGGCCTCTCCAGCCTCCAACCCACCTCTCCTCCCTCTGTGTGGGTGCCCAGCGCCCCTGGCCTCCTCGGCCGCACGCTTCCCACCATTCTACCCTTCTAGGCTCTTTAACATGCTTCTGCTCTCACCAGCCACAGCCTCCTCTCCTTCCTAAGTCCCAAATGCCCTCAGGTTTCAACGAAGACACTTTCTCGGACCTTCCCTGACTCCCCAACCTAACCAGTAACTCGATCTCCTGTGACCATCTGCTTTGCCTGTGTCTCTTGTCAGACCTGGAGAGTGCCAAGCAGGCGGGGACTGTGGCCTCCTCGGTCTCTGCCATGCCCCGAGTCTGGGCTGGCACAGGGCTGCTGCTGCAACCACGCTCACTCGCTGAGCGCAGGAGGCAAGGTGTCTGGCTTTACCTTTGCAGAGGAACTGCTGAATGGCCTGGGTGCCGGCACTGCACACCTCCTGGGGCGGGTAGACCATGGACGAGGCGTCGAGGCTCAGAGTCTGCAGACACAGGGGAAACTCTTTATACGTATTGTCAACACAATCCCAAAGCACCTGGTTTAGTTATGAGGCTGTGTTTACCGTCTCCTCTATCTTGGTCCTGCCACGTTCCCAGCACTTAAATAGTGTCTGGTGTGTAGCCAGCACATGATTCGTGTTTTTGGAGAAAAACACAAAAAAGTGGGAAAATAAGGAAATTAAAGGACAACATACAGAATAAGATTCCGTGTTTGTTAAAAAAAACACTCCTACTCTCTCACATTAGTACACTTACAGAAAATTTTGAAGAAATACACATCAAACTCAAAATGGTTTCTGCCAAAGGGTAGATTCTAGAGTACTTTCTATGTGAAATTGGAATTTTTTTTAACAATATGATTTTTTAAGTAAGAAAAAACCCCTAATGTTTACATGGGCACACATGCACCTGCTTACGGTTTATGAGGCCCAGGAAACAGGGACCTGGACGCCCACAAAGCCGTCCACAGCCATGCTGTAAGGTTGTCTGTTGTTTTTGTTTGTCTGTTTGTTGAATCGAGCCCTCCTGCCACCTGCTCACTTCTATCCAGAGGCCTCCTGGGAAGCTACCTAAGCCCCTTTCAGGAGCCCATATCCTCTCTGCCTGGGACAGGTAGGCCTGCTTCAGGAGAAGGCCTGAGGCACTAGGCCAGAAGTGGCTGAGTGGGAAGAGCAGCTCAGACACCCGCCAGCCCTGGCCAGCGCAGCCCTTCTCCCTGGGGAGCCTGCCCTGGCGCACAGGATCCGACTGCCTGGGTCTGGGGAGCCCGAAAGCAGAAAACCCCATCCTGGGAGGCGTTACGTAAAGAATATTCACCCACACGGGTCATGCCGGTCACCAACAGTAAAGTGTGCTAGCTGCTGGGGCTGCACCACCCTGTTTGGTGGCCACGAGCCACGCAGGGCCACGTAAGTTTACATTTTAACCGACTAAAATGAAAGTGAATTTAAAGCTCAGTCCCTCAGTGGCACCAGCCACATTGCACGTGCGCAGCAGCCATGTGGCCGGCGGCTACTGCACGGGACACACAGATTGCGGGTGTCCCCACTGTTGGCAGGAGCAGCAGCTGGACAGCGATGCATGCGGTCATTCGGCCCTGGTGTCAGACCCTAGTCTGACCCGTCCTGGCTGTGTGCCCTTGAACAGGACAGGTGACTTCCCGGAAGCTCAGCTCCATCAGTGTTCAACAGGCATGCTATCACCCAGCGGCAGGGCTGTTTGATGTGTGATAGAACACACGAGAGAAAGACCTTGACCTTAACCAAGAAAGGCCATTTATGGTCTCCTCCTGAACAAAGGTGCCACCAAGAAGCTCAAAAGCCTTTTTTAAAGAGTGGATGGAAAGCACATCACTCTCAGAGCTCCTGCCAGCTGACTTACGAGGGCTTCGGACTCAGCAACTCTGTGCGCTGTGCGCTCAGGCACGGCGGCCACTGAGCACGTAGGGCTTCGTTTATTTCAGTATAAACAGGGGTGCCGTGGTGGCTCAGTCGGTTCAGCGTCTCACTCTCGGTTTCAGCTCAGGTCATGATCTCAGGATGTGAGCTCGAGCCCTGCATGCGGCTCTGTGCTCAGTGGGGCGTCGGCCTCCCTCCCTCGCCCTCTGTCCCTCCCCCCGCTCACGTGCACATGTGCATCTCTCTCTCTAAAATAAGTAAATAAATCTTTACAAAGACTGTACAAGTAAACACGTACTTCCTTGGTCATGCTAGTCACACTCCCAGTGCTTGAGGGCCACATGTGGCCAGGGGCTACCGACTTGGGACAGCACAGTCACTGGACATCTCCATCCCTGCAGAAAGTTCTGTTGGGCAGCACTGTCTCTGCCGCCTGCTCAGGGAGAGGAGCTGACCATCCTGTCCCTTCTCAGGCTGGCTGCCACAGCAGCAGGGATCAGCCCTTGGGGTCAGCCCCCTTCCTTTGCTGTCTCCATGCTCACCCACCCACTTCTGATACAGAAGCTGGCGCTCAGCATGCCTGAGAGGTAATTCACTGATGGCTCCGCAGAGGATTCTGGGATGCTGGCCAGACTGTGTCACCGTGGGTAGAGAGGTCCCTGTTCCAGAAGGCTGAGCTGCACAGAGGTGAAGAGCACAGGCCCTCATTCAGACTGCCTAGTTTTCAACCCCACTCCGCTGTCACTAGCTGTGCAGGCTCTGGGCAAGCTCCTTAAACTGTCCATGGCTCAGCCTCTTCACCTGCAAATGGGCCCAGCAGTGTCTGGCTTGCAGGGTTTTCCTGAGGATTCAGGGAACTGATGCAGGTTAAGCACCTAGCCTTGTAGGCACCAGAAAAGGATCTCAACTGTTAAGTGCCCCTGCCTTCCCTGAGCAAGCAGCCTGTATCGTGTCTGTTAAGGCCTGGACTGTAGACCCCCCAAAACACATACGTGAAGTTCTAATCCCCTGCACCTCAGATGCCACTGTATTTGGATATAAGGTCTTTAGAGAAGTAAACAAGTTCAAAATGAAATCACCAGGCTGGGCTCTAATCCAGCATGACTGGTGTTCTTGTAAGAAGAGGAATTTGGACACAGGCCCATACAGAAGGAAGATGATGTGAGGACACATGGAGAAGACCGCCATCTACAAGCCAAGGAGAGAGGCCTCGGAAGCAACCAACCCTTGATCTCGGACTTCCAGCCTCCAGAGCCGTGAGAAAATCAATCGCTTTTTTAAGCCACTCGGTCTGTGGTACTTTGTTACAGCCACCCTGGCAAACTGATACAGTGACCCAGGAAAAGCTTGTCCCCCCTCCCTGCTCTGATGAAACTCAATTTCTATACCTCCCAGTGAGGATGCTCTCCCCGTCACGGAGCTCTGGGTTCTTCCCAATCTGGACCCTCCAGACACAGCAAGCGCCCACCACATCAGATGCCCCATTTTTCCCTTAACACACCTTGTGCTGTCCACTCTGGGCTCTCCGTACTCCCCTGCACCCAAATGCCCCGCTACCCAGGTCTACTACTCTAAAGCGAGTTCTTCTCTCCAGGCCCAGCTCAAACACCACATTTTTCACAGACTGTCGACACCACCAGAACTCAGTGTCCTGTCCTCACTCCAGGAGCGAGTATTTCTGCCACCATCGTGGCAGCAAGAGCCACAGAATGACAGCCGCGCGACATCACTCTCTCTGTGAGCTCCCAGGAACTGAGCCTTGAGATCTCTGACAGCCCAGCACCCATGACCAGGGCAGGCATTCAGGAACGTGGGGGGGGGGGGGCTGTGGCCCAGAGAGAACCCCAGGCAGGAACGGCTCTGACTTACTTCCAGGGTTCGAACGTGCGCCAGCAGCTGCGGCAACTTCTGAATGTCGTTCTCACTGATGTCAAGAGTACGTAAGCTTCGAAGTTCCCCCACGGTGTCTGGAAGCTCCTTCAGCTTGTTATCTGGAGAGATCCCAATGGCACAGCTCAACCCCCAAAGCCTCTCCACCAACTTCCTGCCCGACGCTGCCAGGACTCGGGGCACGTGGGTGCCTCCCTCTGACCCCGGGATGTGCGCAGGGCCTGAGACCTGAGGTTCCGGGAGGAAAAGCACAGGGGTCCAGTTTTGGTGACCTGGGTTCAAGTTCTTACTCTACCACTTATAAGCTGGGTGCCCTCATGCTCGGTGGTTCCCAGGAAGAGGGCTCTGTGGATGCTGGCCGAGACAGCCCAGTGCCGACTGAAAGTCACATGGACAGTGCGTTCCAGCCCCTACCTTTCACATTGAGAGTCTGGAGCTGGATCAGGTTCCCAATGGAACGTGGGATATACGTTAGTTGATTCCTTTCCACGTTTAAGACCTAAGACAGAGGGGAAAAAATGACACGAGAACCCAGATGCAGAGAACAATGTCTACCCCTGCTTCAGGCCAGGCAGCATCTGGGCACCACATACATCTTTAACTCCCCTTGACAGCCCTGTGAGGAGGGCACTGATTTTTATAATCCCAGGTGGGAGATGGGAACACAGGCTCAGAGTGAAGTCACGTGCCCAAGAGAGCAGAGCCTGACCTTGAACTGGTTCTTGGGGAGGACCCATTGTTTATGCAGACAACAGAATGCCCCATGATGGCCCCACAGTCCAGCAAGGAGGCAGCAGGGGACAAGCAGGTTCAGGGACATTGGGGAGGCAGCATGCAACAGGGCTCTAGGAATCCCAGTTTCGGGGGGAAGGAAGCTGAGCTGCAGAAAGGCAGTGGAATCTGCCCAAGGTCTCAAGGCTGGCAGCTGCTGGTGCCCAGACGGGAAGGTAGGCTCAGCGGATTCCGCAGGCTTCGCTCCCACCCGGATGCTGCACTGTGAGGGAAGCAAGGCCAAGAGGCCGGCACGCTAAGTACTCATTAAACATTGACGCAATGGAAAGCTAAGCGGTCATTAAAAATTATGCGGCAGATGAATATTTAATGAACCAACAGATGGTTAGGAATTATTGTCAGGTATCCAGAAGTTACAAAATGATGAATGCAACAATTCTATGAAAATATACATGTCCCCCAAGATCCTACACCTGGGCATTCGCTGTGGCTTCCTAAGGGGTGACAATTCCTACTGTTCTGCCTCATGTTCTGTGTGTCCTGGGGCTAGCGACAGGCATCCCTCTGGACTCAACTTTCTCATCTGTAAAATGCAACGATGTCACCCACATAGTAGGGTTGCCTGTTGCCCTCATTTCTTGGTCTCCTCCACGTTGGAGGCAGCATGCAAGGTGGGGGTGCTGCCCTCCAAGGACTACATCTCAGTCAAATCTGTAAAACCTTCCTGAGGAACTACGCATCGCCATCAGTGCTCCCGCGGCAACCAGCCAGGCCTGAGACAGGGGCCCAGAAGGTGAATGTACTTTGACAAGGAGGCCGGGAGGATTCCGAGGGACATCGGTGCTGAGAGGATGAGCGGCTCGGGCGGAGGCGGGGTCTGCGTGGAGAGCCCGCCGCGGTGCGGCAGGAGGGCCAGAAGGAGTTTAGGAACTGACCGTGGGGAGAGGAGGGTGGGAAGCAGGCCGGCCCGTCATCCGGGGTCTGAGGGGCACAGTGACGAGAAGGTATTTTAATCTAAGTGTGAAGGAAAGCCGCTTCTTCCTCTGTGAAATGGGGCTAATGCTAGTACCTGCCTGACAGGGAGGCTGCAGGAAACCAACAGATAACGGGAGGGAAAAGCTTAGCTCCGCGCCCGCATGCGGGGGGCCACGACTGCTCAGAATGGCAGGATGAGTCACAGTGCTGAATTCATCATTTCCTGCTTCTTCCCTTATAGAAGCTCACGATGAAATCCCAAAAGCACATGCCAAAAATATGGTACCGAGACTCCCACAGTTCAGACTGCCATGGCCAGGGCATCACGGAGCTTCCTGATGGGAAAGGGGCAGAGGGAGCTGGCACCAAGGGCGGCCCTGGCCAGAGCCCAGCCAGCACTCTCCAGGGCACTTTCTCACTTGCAGTCAGAGGCAGGTGTCCTGTGGCCTGCGGCCGTACCTGGAGGGCGGTCAGCTGCCCGATGTCGTCAGGAAGCGCTGACAGCTGATTATCGTGAAGATCTAGAACCTGCAGGAGGAAGGCAAGCGTGGGGTCACAACAGTCACCAAGGGAGAAAGCCCACACAGCTCAGACTCCGGGGCCTCTTCCTGCCTCTGGTGTTGAAGCAACAGCAGCCCCTCCTCTCCAACAGCGAGATCTTTCCATCTCAGCTCCTTTTTGAAAATGGGATACCATTGCTTTCTTTTCTTTATCCAATATTTGTTTTTAGCTGTTGAGTGGAAACAGTATGCTAAGAAACGGTATGCATAAATATTCATGTTAAACAGGAAAACCCTCACAGCATAAGTACATACTTACTCTCAAATATGCAATAATATACTGACGGTGGTTCTCTGGAGTGTGAGATGACGGACATTTTTCTTCCTTTGCTTAACTGTATTTGCTAATTTTTTTTAACAACACAAATGAGCAAAAAGACATATCATGTATGCAACTACATAAATATGTTTTGTGTACATACAAATAAAATAGAAATATACACAAATAAAAAATATGTATTTAAAATGTATAAGATATTGTTTTACTATAGAAATAACGAGTGTTGGACTAGAATAATAAAGACAAGTAAAAACCACCCTAACTCCTACAAACCAGACTTAACTCAAAAAACACTGTGACGCCCGATGCTACCATCCTTTGCCTCTCATTGTGTGTACCCACTGTCACAGCTCATGTTCATGTGGAATAATCCTGAGTCACAGGCCACATGTACTGTGAATATGTCCCAGTTCTGGAGAGGCTAACAGGAGGAAGTCAGTACGGATCACGGCTTTCACACACTGACCGAGTGATGCCTGGCATCCCTCCGGGGCCTCCTTGTTTGGGCCCATCGGTCACCTTGCTCTCTGTGAGCTCACCTGCTCTGAGTTTATGCTTTGCCCTTCTACCTGTCGGGCAAGTTCCCATGAAGGCAAGGCCTATGGCTGTAACCCCACCCCACGCATGGCACTCAGGTGCCCCATCAACTGTGCTAATACCAGCCTATGAAGTTAGGCCCGCCTGGCATAAGCTTTAACAAAGGCAGCTTAGCTGTCACATGCTACACCAGGCAGAGTCCCTTACCCCCGAGAGAAGGGCCCCAGTACCTTGATGGTTATGAGACTCAGGAGGCTGCAGGATTTAGGGAGCAGGGAAGTGAGGTGATTCGTGTGGACAATCAACACCTGTGTGGGGAAGATTTGGGGCGCATTAGCCAGAAGAGGAGTAGCCAGCAGGCCACCAGCTTGCTGCAGGGTACACGGCAGACCCCGCCTGCCCACTGTCCTCTGCTCGCCCGGACACTGCAATGGGGGATGTGGCTCAGAACCACAGGATCACCAAATGTGGAATCACGGAACCTGAAACCCTGTAATTTCAAGGGTGAAAGGGATCTTCGAGGCCTGATGCTACCTTCCATCCTGAGAAGGTCCCTGTGCAGCTGTCCTGATCTTAACCTCCTTCAGGGTCAGCACCTTCACGTGGGGAACAGAGAATAATAAAGTACTGGCCTGCAAGGGCTGCTGTACAATTAACCAAAAGACAACGAGCACTGAGCCCAGGGCTGGCCTGGGGCCGAAGGCTCCATCCGTACCATCTGTTGCTATTTTTACAGGACTGACCCCTGCGTACAAACTTCCAGTGTCAAGGAGCTCCCCAGGCTGTCAGTATGGAACACCTTTTACCTCCTTCCTCAGAGAATTCAATTAGAATGCTCTCAGCTCTCTCCATGCAATGCTGCGATGTCTTTCTGAAAAATCATTCATTCCATTCTTATCTCCGCTGGGTGACCAGCTTTCATTATTATGAACAGCGAGGTCACCCGTGTTTACTGCGGCAGGGCTTGTACCTGGCGCATTCCCGTTTCCGCCTACCTACCTCCTGCCTGTCACTCTATTAATCCCCATGACAGCTCTGTCAGAGTAGGACTAGCACTAGGAATGTCTTCATCTCACAGATGAAGAAACGGATGTAAGAGTTGGCGGAAGTTGCCCAACTCACGAGGGGCGAAGCCAGGATGGGACCCGGGACCGTTGGACATCAGACTCAACTCTTCCAACTAGGCAAACACCTGCTTCAAGCTGAAAGGGTGAGAATCAGGGAGAAGGGAGATGTCTATGCCAGGAAGACAGTGCCTCAAAGTCCCACCTGATTTCCAACAAGCAAACATGCAATAAACAAGCCTGTGAAAATGAAGATCCACGTTACCTTCTTCTGCAGAACTTTGCACGTTGCAAAAGCCCCATATGGAATCTAAGGTAAGAAACAGAAGAGTCAGCACCTCCCTTCCTGCCGGTGGCACACAGGTGAGGGAGCGACGGGGCAGGAGGTGATCAAGTACAAAGTTCTCACGTGCAGAGCAGCGCTGAGCCGGGAGTGTGGTGCGGGGGAGGCTGGGGAGGAATGCTGCTGGGAAGTGGTCAGCCCTCCCCTGCAATCAGCTGGCAGGAGACTGCCCTGCCCGGCCCCAGCCCACACACCAGCCCCATGAGCTCTATCAGGGCAAAAGAAAAAGGCCGGAGAAACCCTGGTTCTTCCAGTTCCCTAGAACTCTGTGGGTGCATTTTCTAGACTCCCCGATTCTCATAGACTATGTTGAGGCCAGCAACCATCTCAATTCTTTTGAATACGAACAAAATCCAAGAACACTTCATTCGACCAATGCGTCCAGTGTTTTAAAAGCCCCAGTCTACATCTGTCTTTCTTAGGGACATGTGATCCAAGAAAAAATGACCAATCAGATTCACAGCCAGAACACCAGCCCTGATTTACCTCTGAGAGCTCACACTTAGAGATGTCAAGAATGTCATCGGCCCCAGCTTCTTTTGCCTGCAAACAAAAATAATAATAATAATAAACGCGTTCAAACAAAACGCCCTTGAAGAGTGGACAAACCAGCCAAAGACACACAGGATCAAGAAGCTGTAAGAGACCAGCCACTGTCTGGTTCTACTAGTCCCTTCTGCAGGTGCACCAATGACCCCTGCCTCAGTGGGGCCTGAGGTCCAGCACAGAACAGCAAATGAACAAGTCACAACAACTGTCATCAGTTCCCTCAGGAGAGAAGCGGAAGGCACTCCTGAGTACCAGACAGGAGGCCTCACTGGTCTGCTTTGAGTCAGAGATCTCCTCTGGGGGTCAGGGAGACAGAAGGGAGGGAGGGAGCACGCAGCTGCTTTGGGGGCGGTGTGGAGCCCATTCATGAGGGCAGGGGCAGAGATGGACTCAGAGGAAGCCCAGTTTCCCTCACCAGACACATCTGATACTCTAGGCGTTTCCGAGCCTCTTCACTGGGTTTCCGCTTCCGGAAGAAGAGCGGCATTCTTTCTTTCTTGCCCTGGAGTAATCTTCGGGACTCTAGGGCATAGGAGAGAAATCAGGGCCTGGGGACTCTGTCACACCCGGGGCAGGCAGCACGCTAACGCAGAACACGGAGCCCATCTGCTGGACCGCGTCAGCTCTGACGGCAGCATCTGCATCCGTCTCAACCATCCATCTGGGCCACGAGCCCTGCACAGCAGGTCTTTCTAAGGATGTCCTTTGAGAATACATTAACAGACGGGACTGATCCATCACTTCTAGTTCCCAAAACATTGTCAGAGTGGCATCAACAAGCCAAACACGGCATCAGCTACATTGTAAGCAAAGAGATCTCTTAGTTGAATAAAAACTCCAAGGCAATCCTCAGGCAGATTACCACCTGCACAGTTACTGTTGCATCTGATTCTCACCACAGCCCAGTTTAAAATGATATTGAAATGGACGCATGAGCTCAGTGATCTGGTTATATGGCCTGGACAGTCGCCAAAACAGTCTGGAGCTCTGTTTTTTCGAGTCCTGACACCGTGGGGTTTGCCCAACTCCTTCATGCTTGGATAATTTAGCACTTGCTAATTACAGTGTCCTGAACTCAGAAGCCAGGTGCTTACTGCTTACCCAGTATCTGCAGCTAGCAGCACAGGTTAAGGGTTATCAATGGGCCCAGGAAGCAATCATCCAGGCCCAGGCTTTGGAATGAAATGTAACCGGGTTTTTGGAGGTTCCTCAAAAAATTAAAAATAGAAATACCGTACGACAGAGCGACTGCACTACTAAGTATTTACCCAAAAGATACAAAGGTAGTAATCAGAAGGGGCACCTGCATACCAATGTTTATAGCAGCATTCCCAATAATAGCCCAATTATGGAAAAAGCCCAACTGTCCACTGATCCATGAATGGATAAAGAAAATATTCTGTATTCACACACACACCCACACCCACACACATGAATATTACTCAGTCATAAAAAGAACGAGGGGCGCCTGGGTGGCTCAGTGGGTTAGGCCGCTGCCTTCGGCTCAGGTCATGATCTCAGGGTCCTGGGATCGAGTCCCGCATCGGGCTCTCTGCTCAGCAGGGAGCCTGCTTCCCTCTCTCTCTCTCTCTCTCTCTCTGCCTGCCTCTCCATCTACTTGTGATTTCTCTCTGTCAAATAAATAAATAAAATCTTTAAAAAAAAAAATAAAAATAAAAAAAAATAAAAAGAACGAAATCTTCCCATTTGCAATGATATAGCTACAATATATAAAGCTAAATGAAATAAGTCAGAAAGAGACTAATACTATATGACTTCACTCATATGTGGAAATTAAGAAACAAAACAGATGAACATACTGGATGGCAAAAAGAGAAAGAAGTAGACAAACCATAAGAGACTCTTAATGATAAAGAACAAACAGGGTTGATGGAGGTGGGTGGGGAAGGGGTTAAATGGGTGATGGGTATTAAGCCCTGGCTATGGTGAGCACTGGGGTTATATGTAATTAACGAATCCCTAAATTCTGTTCCTGAAACTGGTATTACATTATTAGTTAACTAACTAGAATTTAAATTAAAAAATTGAAAGAAAAAAAATGTAACTAACCATGTCCACCAACCACGTCACCTCTGTTCAATCTCTCTGAGCCTCAGTTTTCTCATCTGTATAATAATCTTACCAATACCTGGTTCTGGGAGGATCCAGTAATTTCATATATGTAAAAGTCATAGCACATTACCTGGCACATAATCATTGCTCAGTCAACTATCAGCCACACAGCACTATACATCTAACAAATGACTTACTCAGGGCCCACTACAGCTAGGGAGAAGATGCAGTTGAGGAAGATACATACTCAGTCCTCAGGGGGAGGGACAGAGATCACAGGTCTCCGCCCACAGGGGCGTGGGCAGTCTGGGGAGCCTGCCAAAGTGCAAGCTGGCTCAGGCCTCTCTTGTCACCCCACCTGCCAGCAGGGATGGGGACTAGTCTAAGAACAGCCCTCCCCCATCCATCCCTGGCGACAACTTCTTACCCTTCTGCTTCCCAAGGACTACCCCCGCATTCCCTCCCCAAAGTCCAGCCCTCCCACCACGTTCCCCACAGTGACCATCCCTTCTCCATCGTCCCATAAGATCAGCTCCTCCCAACCTGCTCTCTGAGGTCCACCCTTCATCCATTCCTTCCACCGACTCCAGCCCAGTGGGAAGAACCACACCCATTCTCCCCAGGCTGGAGTGGGGAGAGCCCCACCTGGCTTTGTGGATGGACAGGTCACCAATGCTCCTTCCCTCGTGAGGACCGGAAAGCAGGCAGATCACTCGGAGGGCTTGGTCATGAACACCGGCTCGCAGACCACCGGACATGAGCCCGGGAGGAGCCGGAGTCTGGTTTCCTCCAAACGCAACAGAGCTGGGGACCGAAACTCAGAATCTCAGAAAGTCATGCAGACAGGGATGACGAAGTCTGAGACTCTGAGAACAGTATAATTTGGAAATAGGAGTTGGATCAAATTTAGACCTGAATAAAATTGTTTCCATAACCAAAATGCACATATCACGAGGGAGCTAAAAGGGGACGCGGGGGGACCCATGGCCCTAGGGTCTCGGAATGGGGGTGCGGACCTCTTAGGGGAGGGGCGGGGCTTTCCGTTTAGGCTACAGGGACCAAAGGGTGACCCTCATAATAAGAGAGAATAGAGAACAGCGGGGCCCTAGAGCAGCCCTCTTTTGCTGGCCCCACCACCAGGCGAACCTCCCCCAACCTTCCCCAACCCCCAACCCTTCCCAACCCCTAGTTACAACTCACCCGGAACGGGGTTCTCCAGCCGTCAGCCTCAGGCACCTGCCCACAAGCAACATGGCGGCAAGGGCGTCGCTGGGACGCTGGGACGCTGGGCGGAGCCAACAGGTCTCGCGAGAGTCGTGCTTTCCAGCTTATATCCGGCTCCGTCAGAGAGTCTTCCGGTCTTTTGGTTTTCGGCTAGGAGGAGGCAAAGGTGCAACTCTCTTCGGTCGTCCCGAATCCGGGTTCATCCGACACCAGCCACCTCCGCCATGCCGCCCAAGTTCGACCCCAACGAGATCAAAGTCGGTGCGTGCTTTAGATGTGGCTGGGGCTGCAAGATGGAGCATCCCTCCTCCCCGCAGCCCATCGGGCCTCTGGCCCAGCCGCCGTAGCCTTTCCTACGCCGGGCTTTTAAGTTGCTGCCCGCTAGAGGCTTTTCCAGGGCTGCGATCAGGGCGCTGTGAGGTCCTGGCCGAGTCTCTTGACTTGTTCTGGGTCTCAGCTTCCCCACGTGTAAATAGGGAGGGAGGACCGGACGACCTGTGGTGGCTTTGCAGCACGCACGCCATAGGGTAAGGTTTGTGCCCGGGCGCTCCTCCCCGCCACTGGGTTGGCCGGCCCGGTGCGGATATCGGTAGCCGTAGCAGAGCCGAAGGCCGCTGTCCCACGTGGCGCTTGGAGCGATCCACGCCAGGGAGGACGCGACTCGCCCGCTGCGGGTTGGGTGGCCCTTCCGCTCCCTGCTGAGGCTCTCGGTGGGGTGCTGTTTCGAGAACTGACAAGCGGTGAGGCCAGCCCCAGAAAGATTCTCGGGGAGAAGGCTGTGGCGCGGGAGCTCCTCTTGCAGCGACACTGATGTTTTCTTTCTCCAGTGTACCTGAGGTGCACCGGTGGTGAAGTCGGCGCCACGTCTGCCCTGGCCCCGAAGATCGGCCCGCTGGGTCTGGTAAGTCATCCTCGTGGAGGACGGTTGCTTAGGTTCCACACTGCGGAATTGGCAAAGCCCTCCTACACCTCCTCTGAAGTGGAAGTGCCCTGGTAGCAAGCTCATACACGGGATTGGAACGTGCTGCTTTGAAGCTGTAACTTCCACTCTCCAGGGTCAAGATCCTAACTGCGGCCTTGAGCGTACCTGAGAGGTGGGCCAGAGGTCTTGCCTGAGGGTTTAGAAGGTAGCTCAGCGCCACTAGGCAGCCTGCTTAGCTAAATGTGTTCTAGTCAGGGCTGTGGGCCTATCACTGATGCGGTTAAATTTATCAGTAGAGAGTGTTAACTGGGGTATGACCTTAACGTAGTAGTTTGTGTAAACTTCTTAATATGACCAGCTTCACTGATGACCCTATTTATCCACTTCTCCAGTTCATGCTTTTACTGAGCTTGCATTTCGCTGAATATTGTTAGGCTTTTATTCCTTGGATATTGGTTTCCTGAAGCAAACATTGTTCCCACGTGGTCTTAACTATCTGGTTAAACACGTTTCCTTGGCTCTCCGTGTAGCTGGCACCAGCCGAGCATCTTTCTTGTTGAGGCTGGTGGTGGTTCGAAAGTCTTAAGTAGCTGATGCCCAGATCCCATCCTTGCAGAAACCTGGTGTCTGTAAAACTATCCAGGTGATTTGATGGATATAACAATCAATGGAAATTGCCGCATTATCACATGGGTCCTTATGGGAGGGTAGGTAGGTAGGTAAGGGACGTGGCCATTTTATGACGTTGTCTACTACAGTGATAGCCATGCCTTGGTTTGGTAGGTGCAGCTCTGTGCTTCAGACAGTGCCCTGTGCTGGCTTGGGGTGTTGGCCAAATGAGCGGGATGGGTTTTCAGACTATACTTCGAACTTAAGAGACCAGTGTGATACACCTTTTTTCTCTCTAGTCTCCAAAAAAGGTTGGTGATGACATTGCCAAGGCGACTGGTGATTGGAAGGGTCTAAGGATTACTGTGAAGCTGACCATTCAGAACAGACAGGCCCAGGTACTTGGTTTGAAGGGAAGGGCAGAGGTAGCAACCCTCTGGGATTTCTGTGGGGAAGGTTTTGCCACCTGCCCCCAATGATGAGCCGAGGGCAATTTTAAATGGGGGTGGGGAGGCTTTTTTGAGAGTATGGAGCAAGAAAGAGCAAAGATGTG
This sequence comes from Mustela nivalis, assembly GCF_964662115.1. Taxonomy (NCBI): domain Eukaryota; kingdom Metazoa; phylum Chordata; class Mammalia; order Carnivora; family Mustelidae; genus Mustela; species Mustela nivalis. The sequence goes on along the minus strand of NC_139032.1, from coordinate 85,678,324 downwards.
GGCCTGATACTAACTTTTGTCACTTATGTGACACTGGGTAAAGTGCTTTGTGTCTCTGGGGCTAGGACATGTTTCAGACTGTGAAAATAACTCAAGAACGTACAGCAAACGCAGTCTGGCCCATGTATTTTGAGAGCCCGGTCACATGGCTGTATTGACGGTCTTCATTGGAGCTTGGAGTGGGGCTTATTCACATGGACAATCTCTTTTGCAGATTGAAGTGGTACCTTCTGCCTCTGCCCTGATTATCAAAGCCCTCAAGGAACCACCAAGAGACAGAAAGAAGCAGAAAAACAGTTGAGTGGCTTTCTCCTTGGTAATTTGTGAGTGGTAGGATCTACCCACCGTGATAACGTAGTGGCATGTTTTCCCTTTAATGAACCTGGGTGAGGACGCAGAGGGAGTTGATAAGCTGTTAGAGAGCCAGGCACCATCAGGAAGTGTCAGCGTGGCTCCCCAGTGCCCGGCATGGGGTTGGCCCTACTCAGGGCATGCAGGTGGGAAAGAGGGTGAAGTGATAACAGTAACCAGTAATCAGACCACTTCTGAGCTAACCTAAACCTGTCTTTTTCTTTTTTTTTTTTTCCCCATGTTTTAAACTGTCTCCTTTGTAGAAGATTAGCAGAGACTTGATTTTGCCCCAGCCACCCGCCACTGCACCTGATCAGTTTCTGTTGGCCGGTGCGGTCCAGTGGTGAGCTAAGAGTAAACCCCAGCTTAGGAAACAGGGTTGTTCTTCATGTGGATGACTCTGTGCCGAAAGCATGGGAACAGCCTGGAAATAAAGACGAGGGAGCACGTGATGTGGTCTGCTCTGGCCTTGGGTTGTGACCAAGCTTACAGTTTTTCTTTTCTGCAGTTAAGCACAGTGGAAATATCACTTTCGATGAGATCATCAATATTGCCCGACAGATGCGGCATCGATCTTTAGCCAGAGAACTCTCTGGTAAGTGGACAACATTGTTATATGGGGTGTATGCACCAAGTGGTAGCATTTCCCAGTTTGAAGGGACAGTCACTGTAAGACCCACAGTTGGGGTGCAGAATGGCTTGACATCAGTGAACATTTGGGGCTGGATGTGTTTAAATCTGGGTGTCAGGGGAGCCGTGGAGACTGCATTAAGGGCTTACAAAACTAAATGTTCTGAATGTTGGATTAGAGAAGTAGGGATGTCCTTCCATAAAATGGGGTTAATCCCTCATTGCCTGCTGTGATTTCCCTATGGGTATCTGAAGAGTGTGAGGGACTGAAGCTCCTCTGATGCTACTTTTCTTACTTCCAGGAACCATTAAGGAGATCCTGGGGACCGCCCAGTCTGTGGGCTGCAATGTTGATGGCCGCCACCCTCATGACATCATAGATGACATTAACAGTGGTGCCGTGGAATGCCCAGCTGTAAGTGACCTCTGTTTCACTTGGGTAAAGCAGAGTGAGAGCTGGAGGAAGGCTGGAACAGTTCTAGAAATGATCAATAGTGGGTTTGGACCATGAGATTTTTTTGTTCTATTGATGTATTTCTTTTTTCTTTCCCACAGAGTTAACTACAAAAGAAAATTATTTCAATAAAGGATCATTTGACATCTAGTGGACCTTTTGATGTGGCCTCTTTCTTGCGGGAGCTGGCTCCTTTGTGGTCAGAAGAGGGGCCAGTGGGGCACAGCCTGTGGCAGAAGTAACAGTTTGGGTAACAAGCTTCTGGGTGACAGACTGCTGCCCGTATGGGACTAGCTCAGAGGAGACACCTAGAAGGGAGGTCTCCGTGCTTTTCTTGTAGGCCACATATATGCATAGAACTCTTCGTAAGAATAAAATTCTTGGCCAAAAAGACGACTTGCACTTCAGCATGAATACATGGCCAGGAATCTGTGCCAGACCAGTTTAAATCCTGAGGGGCTAGGGGCCCACGGCCCTCCATGCAGGCAAGTGTTCACTATCTGTTCCGGTGTACAGCCAGGCTTCGGAAGCACTGATGGGAAACCAAGGAATCTGACCTTTGTCTTAAGTCCTTAAAGGTCATTTTCTAGTGGCATGTTTTTGCCTTTCCCAAGTCCCTCATTAGCCCCTCGTGATTTTTTTACTTTGAAGTGAGGTGAATGTGGAAGGATGAACCAAGGTATCTGTATACTGGGGTGAGCTGTATCTGAGTAGCTCAGAGGAGCTTCTGGATACCAGCCTAAGGGGGGGGTGGCTTGGGATAACCCAAGAACTTAGCTTCCTTGGCATGAGTCATATTCTTGTTTACATAATTTTGTCAATAGGCCTTTAAAGTAGGTGGGTGCACCCCCTGCCCCCAAGCGGGGTTGGAGAACTAGTGGGAAGGATTACCTGAGAACTCAGGTCAGTGAGGAAAGAATAACCGCCTAGGACCTGTACCAAGTGACCAAGAAACCAAAGCTAGAGGCCTTGGGTGGTGAAAGCTGAATCTGAAGTCAAAGGGTCACCTAACCCCAAACCACAAGGGTTTACTGGGGAGATGAGGTCGTGTTGGCTCTGTGGGGGTGGTATGCCAGAGGTGAGACCCAGCAGGGGAGAAAGAAACTCCCCAACAGTGAAAATCTTGCTCCAAAATTAAACTTCTTCAGGAAGAGAAGTGAATGACCCACTGGCCCATGAGGGAAGGACGGTGGACAGCAGGTTGTCCTTCTGGCCCTTAGGGATGTACTCTGCTGAGGGACTTCACTGGCTTCCTCTGGACATGCTCAGCCTGTTCTTCCCTTTTGGAGGTTTTCTTTTTAACAGCAGCAAACACTTGAACATATAATAGAGATTGGGCCTAGCAGTGTAGATTTTCCTATATAGAGCTTTAAAGAGTAGATATCCTGCCCCCACTGTTGATGAGACTGTAGCATGTCCAATTTTTCCTCACTTGAATTACTCCCCCACCCACCCCATCCTCTTTGGCCCCATTATGGAAACTTCATTCCTATCTAGTGTTGGTTCTTTTAACAGCTCTCATTCAAGAACTAACCATCCCCCAAACACCTGGCCTTTAAGAAGAAACCAAGTCAGGGCACCTGGGTGGCTCAGTTGGTTAAGTGTCTACCTTCAACTTTGGGGGATTCTGGAGTCCTGGGATCGAGCCCCACATCTGGCTCCCTGCTGGGTGGGGAGTCTGATTCTCCCTCTGCTCCTATACTCTTGCTCTCAAATGTCTTTAAAATAAAGAAAACAGAACCAAGTCCTTCACTCACTGACACCTTAATCTTTATAAATCAAGGTTCCTGCAGTGCTTGCTACACAAAAAGCAGCTTGGCTCACTGAGTAAAGGTAAGTCTCCAGTATAATTTGATGGGTTGTTGATGCTTATGAAGAGTTGAGAAAGAAGAGAGCTGCTGAGACCTTCCACCTGCGACATGGAAGATTGGGACTATTTATTAAAGGTGCTTTTGCATGTGACTCTGAGCTACAGACTAAGGTCCCGGGTCTCCACAGGTTTTCAGACTACCTGCATTTCCTGCCAGGTCCCAACCCACTTTGGTCCTCTCTGTGGTTACTCCCCAGCGTGGAGTCTCTGGTGTCTAATGAAGGCGGAGCTACACCGGAAGGCCTTGCCACACTCCCTACACTCATAGGGCTTCACACCAGTGTGAATCCTCTGATGCTGACTAAGGGACGAGCTCTGGTTAAACGCCTTCCCACACTCATTGCACTCGTAGGGTTTTTCTCCCGTGTGAATTATATGATGTCGGATAAGGGCTGAGCTCTCACTGAAAAACTTCCCACACTCGTTACATTTATATGGCTTCTCCCCAGTGTGGGTCTTCTGGTGGATGATGAGATTGGTGCTTTGGCTGAAAGCCTTCCCACACTCGCCGCACTTGTAGGGCTTCTCTCCTGTGTGAGTCCTTTGATGGTTTGTGAGGTTTGCGCTCTGGCTGAAGGCCTTCCCACATGCCCCACATTTATATGGCTTCTCCCCAGTGTGGATTCTCTGATGCTGAATAAAGGCGGCACAGTAACTGAAGGCCTTCCCACACTCCCGGCACTTGTACGGCTTCTCCCCCGTGTGGGTCCTCTGGTGGTTTGTGAGGTTCGCACTGTGACGGAAGGCCTTCCCGCAGTCGCTGCACTCATAGGGCTTCTCCCCGGTGTGAATTCTCTGATGCTGAACAAGGGCTGAACAGTCACTAAAGGCTTTTTCACACTCACTACATTTGTAGGGCTTTTCTCCGGTATGAGTTCGCTGATGCTTCGTGAGGTTTGCGTTCTGGCTGAAAGCTCTCCCGCATTCGCTGCATTTGTAGGGTTTCTCTCCGGTGTGAATCCTCTGGTGCTGAATAAGAGATGAGCTCTGGCTGAAAGCCTTCCCACACTCGTTGCATTCGTAGGGTTTCTCCCCAGTGTGGCTCTTCTGGTGCTGAGAAAGGGAGGAACAGTAACTGAAGGATTTGCCACATTCGCTACAAGTATACGGTTTTGCTCGGTGGGGCTTAATTATAGGGGAATTCTTCCTGAAGCTCTTTGGATGTGCTTCCCATTTCCGGGGTCTCACTTCCGTGGGAACTCTCTGTTGTGGAGAAAGGACTGGTCTCAGGTTGAAGCTCTTCCCCAGGTCACTGTTCCTGTGATCTGACTCCCCAGGAGGCAGCTCTATACTTGGGTCTTGGAATGAATCTTCAGAAATGTCATGCTCGGGTGGTGATTCAGACATAATCTTCCAGTCTGAAAAATAGTTAGAAAAGCATTTTGCCCCCCTTTGGTGGAAGAAAAGGTAATACCGACAGACAAAAGGCTGATGGGGTTTGGTCGAACTTCTGTGCGCACAGGCCTGATGCTGCCTCCCTCTCCCGCAATACTGACCACGATGGCTCTTCAGGTACGTCAGCGTGCCTGACTCCCTTTCCTGACCTGCCAGGGATGCAGAAGTTTACCCCAATCTCTCTCAGATGCAATGTTCCCTTCCACATTTCTGACCCTTTCCTCCACTTTGGCAACCACTGGACAGTCTCTACTTGTCTTCTTAGTCTCACAATTCTTGGTCTGGATTTGGGCAATCTGCTTACCAGGTTTAAATAATTCACTTGAAAAAGCTGATGGCCAATGCCAGCAAGATGAATTCTTTCACCTATCAAATCGGCTACATTCCAAAATTCTAGTGTCGGTAGGAATGCAGCATCATGAGATATTACACACTGGTGTGACCACCTTTCTGCAGAGCCATCTGGTGGCATGTGTCAACGAGTCTTTAAAATGCTGACACAAGGACTGCACCCGTAAGAATCTGTCCTAAGGAAGCACTGAAAAATTACACAAAGCTATGTTGACAGAAGTGCTCACAGCATTATTTGCCAAAGAAAAGCAAACACGCAAATAAATGTTTAATAAAGGAATGACCACAGTAGAGCCAATACAGGGACCCTATTTAGCAATCAGAAGCCATGTTTGAAATAGGCGCACTATAGTTCCTTCTGCAGAAAGGTATTTACTGAGAAAACACTGCAAAGATACACAGTATGAGTGTAAGCTGTGTTGTCTTTGGGTTTTGGCACCTGGGGCAATTTTTATTTTCTTCAATGCTTATCTGTATTTTCTAATGTTTTCCAATGTCAATATTATAATAAAAGTTATAAAAAACCTTTCAAAGAACATGAAGTGATTAAAAAAAAAAAAACTACCGTTACATGAAAAAAAGAAACATGTAAACTTAGACACTGTTATTTCTACTTTAGAAGAATGTACAAGCTCTGGTTTGAGCCTCCCCCTTAGGGGGCACCTGGCTGGCTCAGTCGCTAGAGCTTGTGACTCTTGATCTCAGGGTCATGAGTTCGAGCCTCACATGGAGGGCGGGGAGAAATTACTTAAAAAAGAAAACTTTAGAAAACAAAGAAAAAATTATCACTGCAATTTGTTATATGAGGAAGATGGAAGGGATGACAGGGACCCTGATTTTTTTATCCTGTTCCAAATCTCAAATTAACCTATTTTACTAAAAAAAAGTCATTTTATTATTATTATTTTTTAAGATTTTATTTATTTATTCGACAGAGAGAGATCACAAGTAGGCAGAGAGGAAGGCAGAGAGAGAGGAGGAAGCAGGTTCCCTGCTGAGCAGAGAGCCCGATGCAGGACTCGATCCCAGGACCCTGAGATCATGACCCGAGCCGAAGGCAGCGGCTTAACCTACTGAGCCACCCAGGCGCCCCTAAAAAAAAGTCATTTTAAATAGAATAAATAATATTGCTTTTATAATCAGAAAATAGGTATTTTTTAAAGGAAGAGTTAATGATTCTTTTTTTTTTTTTATAAGGTTAATTTTTTTTAAAAATTTTATTTATTTGACAGAGAGAGATCACAAGTAGGCAGAGAAGCAGGCAGAGAGAGAGAGGAGGAAGCAAGCTCCCCACAGAGCAGAGAGCCCGATGCGGGGCTCGATCCCAGGATCCCAGGATCATGACCTGAGCCGAAGGCAGAGGCTTTAACCCACTGAGCCACCCAGGCGCCCCGAGTTAATGATTCTTAACCCTTTCTGGGATCTCCCTCATTTTAAGAGAAAACTTTAAAATGTGTGTGTAATGTAGGGTATTTGGAAACAGAAGCGTACGGCCCCACGCACTGCTGTCTCTGGCCCTGGTACTTGCTCATAAGAGGGTGGAGTTTCAGGGAGGGCTACGGAGTTTCTGTTCTCAAGGGTTAATTTTCCTGACGATTCTTTCAGTTTCTACCTTATTTCTCAGAGGAAAGAATAGCAAGGTTAGTTCTGGGTGACCTTTACTTGAATTTCTATATGGAATCTTGACCCAGATAGCTTGGGTTTAAATCCTGACGCCACCTCTTACTAGCTATGTGATTGTGGGCAAATTATCAACCCATTTCTTGGAGGTATGATCTGTAAACGTAGCTCTCACAAAATTACTGTGAGAATTAAATGAGTTAAAACACATAAGGGACCTGAGGGATAGTTAAATGTCATATGAGTGCCTGTTATTATCTTAGGCTTTTCCTTGTAAGCCTTCTGAAACGGTTTCCCTCCAGAGTGCACTAACGCCCAATTAGTGCACTAACTAATTAGTTAGTGGATTGTGTACTAACGCCCAATCCACCATGAGCACAGCAGTCTCCATTTTGGGTTCAAGGCGTCTCCAAGTAATTCAGTGTCTGGATCATGTATGGCTTTGACAGCTCTGAAAACTTGGACCATCTATCTGAGAAAAGATGGAAGGAAGAAGAAAAGTGCCAAGAAAAGCAGCGGTGGGGGCAATTCAGGAAACTGCGTTTTGCTCACAAACTGTCCTACCTCAGCCCGCCTCACCTCTCCACCTGGTTCCTGCAGGAGACTAACAACGTCCACACCAAACGTGCCCAAAACAGAACCGCTGGCTTCCCCTTCCCAGCCAGTATCTCCTTGGAGTCTTCTTGCTCATGGTTTTGCTCAGGCCAGGGTCATCCTTAATGCCCCTACACCGCACTTCCAGTTTACTGGCAAGTCCTATTGGCTTCAACACCTACAATGTTCTGCCACCACCCACCACTCTCTCTCCCTGGTGAGTCTGCCACAGACTCCCAGCTGACCTCCCTGCTCCTACTCTTGGACCCTGGAAGTCTTATTCTCCATATGTTAATTTTTTCTTTAAAGATTTTATTTATTTGACAGACAGAAATCACAAGTAGGCAGAGAGGCAGGTGGGGGGAGGGGGAAGCTGGCTCCCCGCTGAGCAGAGAGCCCGATGTGGGGCTCGATCCCAGGACCGTGAGATCTTGACCTGAGCCGAAGGCAGAGGCCTTAACCCACTGAGCCACCCAGGCGCCCTCCATATGCTATTTTTAAACACAAATCAAGTATGGTCCCCTCCCTGCTCAAAACCCTCAAGGACTTTTATCTTACCATGTGAATAAAATCTGAACAAATTACACGGCCTCCAAAGCCCAGAATGATCTGGTCCCTACCACTCTCCCCCGCTTACGGAGTCCTAGGGTCTTCCGATCCTAATACAAGTCAAGCTCATTCCCAACGCAGCGCCTGAGCACCTGCCGTATCCCGGAATGTCCCTCTCCCAGACACTCACATGGCTTTTCCTTTAGACCTCAGTCCCAATGTCCCCTCCTCCAAGTGGTCTTTCCTAGCCGCGGACTGACAATGGCCCCACCTCCATCTGCAGTCCCGCTCGCACCTTCGTACTCCCCATCCCTATGCCCTTATCCTGCCTTCCTTCAGAGCTCACCTCACTGTCTGACGCTGCATCAGTAATTTTGTTCATTCATTTTGTTTACGTTCCGCACATCACAGGAGGTAGGCAGGGACTATGTCTTGTTCTCTGCTGACCTTCAGTAGCTAAACCAATGCCAGGATTTACCAAATGCTTACTGCGTATTTGTTGACTAAATGAGTAATAAATTCAATGTGAAAAAGGCAAACTGACCAGTTGGGCCTGGGCGAGTGTTAAGAGCCACAACAGAAGCTCCTAAAGCAACCAGTGAGGTGAAAAGTACTTTAAAGACCAGGGTCTGCCATCGGGGCGCGGGTGGGATGCGGCACCAGAGGGCTCTGAAAGCAGCCCACGGTGGCCGAGCAATGCCCAGGCTGCTCTGTGAATCTCAGAGCAGAGATGCGACCCCACCGAAGCAGGGTGTTAGTTACTCCAACAGACAGACTGAAACTTTTCTCAAATCACTTCACGATCATACAGCTAATACAGCTCTCCATAGCTGATAACTTTTTTCATGTATATTACTTCATAAAATAAGATTTTGTTACCTACATTTTTAAGACAGAGACAGAAGCGACCACATAACTTAGTGGTTTACTCTGAGTCTGTGCAATATAAGTAGCAAGCCAGGACCGGAAAGCCTCTTCCACAGGTCTACATCCAAACCTGCGTCCACACCAACACTCGAATACTGCAGAGCAGGGACTGTTGGTGCTAACACCCCTTCCCAAGTTGTTCCTAATAATGTGCTGATCTGACCTTTTTAGGATCCTGAAACTCTCTGAGGCTGTGATGAAACCTTTTTCCGGAAAAATGCAGCCACTGCCCTATGCACATAACACCACGAGTTCTCCACAGGGCGTTCCGCCCAAGGTAAAAGGCCCCGCACGGCAGAAATAGTGCTGGGCATCAGAGGGCCTTGAGGGGGAAGGAGTGGGACCACTGAGGCTCCTGCAAAAGGATTTCAGCAAGTCCAAGTGGTTCCTGGGTAACAAAAGGGCTGAGGTAACGCGTGACAGGCTGTTTAGAAAGTAGATCGTTACATGGGAAGGAGAGAGTTCTGACCAACTGTGCAGAAAATCTGCCAGAGGCATTTTTCATGGCCTTGTAGTAATAATAATCAGAAATGAAGATATAAAGCATTAGGCTGTATTTTTAAACAAATTTAAAGCTTTGTTACCATAAGGTTCTTAAGTTCATTCATACCTCTGATGCTTTAAGTTTAAAAATATCAGAGGTGGCTGGAGCCCCAGCGAGAAGCTCCTGAGGCCTGGCCAGAGGTCACACGTCCACAGGGGCTGAAGCACGAAGGTGGGGGTGGGATGAGCAGCCTGTGATGAGCAGCAGGAGAGAAACGCAGCAGCTATGGCTTCCCTGTTGTTTTTTCTGAGGTGCTCGCTATTAGCCCTTTAGGAAATTCTAGGAGGGTCTCACATAGGGGACGAGAAGGCATCCAATTAAGGGCTAGACAGGGGAGTAGCAGTAGGTGTCACGGCTGGATGGATGGGTAAAGGTGGGCACCCGAGAGCCTCAGTGAGGTGAACCCCAAGAAGAGAATGTGCTAGGCCAGCAAAGATGACTCTCATTCCCCCAGAGGCCAGCAACACCACCTCTGGTCCCAAACATCTCCCAGCCCAGGGGAACTTTGCCAGGAAGAGGCAAAGTGAGCTTTGGAATCAGACAGAACTTGCTTCGAAGCCCAGCCATGCCGCTTTCTAGCGTGAGGCTCTGAACCAGCAAGTCAGCCTCTTTCAGCTTTAACTTCCTCATCTGTAAAGTGGGGGTACCAGTATCTACCTCACAGCACTGTTAAAATCATCAAATGCTCTAATGTGTTCTTCCAGGGCTTCTGCTGTCGAGACTCCCGGGCTCCAGTGCTGGCTCACTTACCGGGGCAGGCGCTCCTCAGGCCTCCTCCCTGCAGCGCCCAGGGACCGTCTTCCCTCTGGTCCAACTGGGAGTTCACACTGGGCTGGGAAACTGGAAGTCCTGCTCCAGGGGAAAAACAGGCGTTAGAGATTTAGATTACATATAAATAGCCCCCCTCCCCCAACCCTGGAACTCAGGGACATGGAAACCCACCAGTTAGGTCATTTATTTCATTCATTCAGCAAATATTTACTGAGCATTCCGCTTGGTTCTGGGCGCTGGGGGACACAACAGTAATTAAGACAGATGAGATGCCAAGAAGGGGTCCAAGTCAGGGAGTTAAGCCCCCAAAGCAAGTTACTTAGAAAAAACAGGGACTTACTGAATATGGAGGAACTGGCCTGAAGGTCACCCTACTCCTCCTGGGAAATAAGAAAACAGGGAGCTGCAGTCTCAGGGGTTTCTCAAGACTGAATGCAGAGACCTTTCACTAGGGAGCCAGGAGGATAAACACAATCCCCACAATGTGTCCGAGCGACTTGGGATCAGTCAACACTGGCAAGTGCCACAGATACTCAGAACTGAGTAGGCTCTACATTTCAAATGGCTTCCTTACCCAGCAGGACCAGATTCCTGGCGTTTTCTGGTAACCCCTCCTTGAACCTTGGAGTCCTCGGAGCAGGGACCAAGTGCCTCCACCCATCTTGGGTAAAAGCTACAGTCACGCTGCTGAAGGCTGTGGAGCCCTGAAACGACACACACATTCCTTCTCGCCCACTGGCTTCAGGATGGCAGAGAAAAGCATTTAATGATCACTCTGTATGAGCCTAACACTATACTGAATACCGACACACAAAAATAAATCAAATACAGTCTCTTTCCATGTTTATAACTGACAGACTTTATATAAAAATGGATAGAGTACATACACAGCTGTATCTATAGAAAAGAAGGAAGGGGCACCTGGGTGGCTCAGTGGGTTAAAGCCTCTGCCTTCAGCTCGGGTCATGATCTCAGGGTCCTGGGATCGAGACCTGCATCGGGCTCTCTGCTTGGCGGAGAGCCTGCTTCCCCCTCTCTGTCTCTGCCTGCCTCTCTGCCTACTTGTGATCTCTCTCTGTGTCACATAAATAAATTAAAAAATCTTTAAAAAAAAAAAAAAAAGGAAGGAACTAGGCAGAAACTAACGGATGCTCGGGAATGAAACAAGCTAGTGTAAACAAAACAAAATTAGTTTTGTTAAGTTTATGCAATGAGAAAGCAGGAAGAAATGTGAAAGCTCAACTTTTCGGAGTGTTTAATGTATGTTCCCATGAACTTGGATATCGTACAGTAGAGCCCGACGTGTATGCGACCACCTGTAGTAACATGGCAGAAAGACAGGTAGACCAGATGCCAGGATAACAGAGAAGGAATCCTGCATGGAGGACAGAGGAAGACCACAGAGAGGAGGTGGTCTTGAAGGAGAAATGTTTTCAGGGGCACCTGGGTGGCTCAGTGGGTTAAGCCTCTGCCTTCAGCTCAGGTCATGATCTCAGGGTCCTGGGATCGAGCCCCACATCGGGCTCTCTGCTCAGCAGGGAGCCTGCTTCCCCCCACCCCCTGCCTGCCTCTCTGCCTACTTGTGATAGCTCCCTCTCTCTCTGTCTGCCAAATAAATAAATAAAATATTAAAAAAAAAAAAAAAAAAGAAATGTTTTCAGATGAAGAAAGAGAAGGTTAACCAAGGCAGGGGAGACCCCACGAGCAAAGGCATGGAGGTGGAAAAAGCCTCATGTCTGTTTTCAGAGCAAGTGATGGTACCTCCACTTATCTCATGGGCCACACCAAAAACCTGGGTGTGATGTTCCCCTTTCCTGCAGCTCCCCCTAAATCCCTGTGTCTTAGCTTTCCTCCACAGTGTCACTAGAGTTCACACATTTCTCTCCACGGCCCCATCACTGCCTTATTTGAAGCCAGCATCACTTTCCAAATCATGACCTGTAATTTACCTGGTCTTACAATCCATCCTTCATACCAAGAAATGCCATACAATAGGACAAAGAGCGTCTTCTTTGAAAACCATCAAATATTTAAAACATTTGGGTCACTTTATAATAGTCAAGAAAGTAAAATCCATCCTAAGATTTAAGTGTCATGGACTATGTAACAACAGTATGTAACTAATAAAGAAAACACTGTAGGAAGTACAAAAAGAAGTTTAAAATACTACAGCTACGAGATGTTAAAATAACTCAGTAGCAGGGTTAACACAAAATAAACGACAAAATAAAGGTATGGAAGAACTCAGCAATTTAATTAGTAAGGTTGAGCTAATAGAGCAGCAAACCCTGCATTCTGCAATTACCCTATACCTGGCTGTTCTGAGTTGACAAAAGACACTATCCCCATGGAGCACAAACCAGCTGAATGGGCAGACAGAGGAACCAAAGTGACGATTTGGAAATGTATAAGAAAAAAAGATCCACAGCCAGACATTTTCAACATAATCAAGAAAGGAAGAATATATTAGAAATTAACTCAAGAGGTTAAAGCATCAAACTTTAAAATAAATTTGACAAAGATGAAAGCAAAAAACTAAGAAAAAAAATTTGTTACTAAGAGAATCGATGAGAAAAATCCAAGAGCAGACTTTCTATAAAGGAAAAGAAACAGACCAATACCTAGACTAGTCAGGAAAAAAAGGAGAGAAGACAGTTCCTACCCTGGCAAAAGGACTACGAAAGGAATATACTAGAAATGGTTCCGTAGAATACTTTAAATGAGAGGAAGAAGGATTAATCACATTCTTCGAAGTGGAGATAAAAAGAAGCAGGACAAACCTGTTTTGGGAACGTAGAAAAGGAAGACTATGGGGGCACCTGGCTGGCTCAGCCGGTGAAGCCTGAGACTCTTGATCTCAGGGTTGTGAGTTCAAGCCCTGCACTGGGGGTAGAGATGACTTAAAAATAAACTCTTAAAAAACAAAACAAACAAAAAAACAAAACAAAAAAGAAAAGAAAAGGTAGAAAAGGACTGAAAAGACAAATGAAAATATTAAGTGTTTCCTCTCTGTGGGTTAATACGGGTGAGTTTTTGGGTTATGCTCTCTATGTTTTTCGAGTTTTCTACAATAAACATGAAGTCCTCTTATAATTAAAAAACAGGAATAAAAAAACCCTTTAAGATTAAAAAATAAGGGGCGCCTGGGTGGCTCAGTGGGTTAAGCTGCTGCCTTTGGCTCAGGTCATGATCTCAGAGTCCTGGGATCGAGTCCCGCATCGGGCTCTCTGCTCAGCGGAGAGCCTGCTTCCCTCTCTCTCTCTCTTCCTGCCTCTCCATCTACTTGTGATTTCTCTCTGTCAAATAAATAAATAAAATCTAAAAAAAAAAAAAAAAAAAGATTAAAAAATAAGTACAGAAACAAAAGAGGCTGCCTCTCAGAGTCAATTTCCAACTTACATGGGCCCCAACGGCGAGGAGGCCAGCGGCCATTCCTTCATCTCCTGTGCTTTCGTCTCCGGGAAGGGCAGAGTCTGGAGAAGGCAGCTCTGCAGGAAGGGAGAGAAATCAATGAGGCTTCAAAGTTACAGCTCAGCAAGCCAAAGAGTCTCACATTTCCACTCTGAAGAAGGGGACACTGCAGGCTGTAGGGGACCCGGGCTGCATCTGCAGACCGATTTCTCCATTACCCTTCCTACCACTGAATCCCATCAATTCACTCAGACACAGGGAGTCATTAAAGCAACAGACTCTCAAGTAACACAGGTCCCCCATTTACCAATGTGCAAATCATACAACCTTTCTAGGTCTCGATTTTCTCATCTGTAAATGGGAATGATAATCCCTTATAAAGTTGCTGGAAGATGCAGAAAAAGCAGCTGGCTCAATGCCTAGCATGTCAGTCCACAGTAAGGACGCACAAATATTACCACCTGCCGAGTTCGCGGGGAGACAGGGGTTCTGGAGATTTAAGATATTTGCCAAAATCAACAGAGGTAATGACCAAGTGGGATTCATCGAAGGAACACAAGATCAGTTCATCAGATGAAAATCAATCTGCATAATAGACCAAGGTAATGAAAAGGAGAAGACTCCACATGGACCATTTCTTTTTTTTTTTTTTTTTAAGATTTTATTTATTTATTTGACAGAGAGAGATCACAGGTAGGTAGAGAGGCTGGCAGAGAGAGAGAGAGAGAGAGAGAGAGAGAGAGAGAGAAGCAGGCTCCCTGCTGAGCAGAGAGCCCGATGCGGGACTCGATCCCAGAACCCTGAGATCATGACCCGAACCGAAGGCAGCGGCTTAACCCAGTGAGCCACCCAGGCGCCCCCACATGGACCATTTCAATAAATACCAACAAGGCCATTCTGTAAAATTTGTTACCCTTTCCTGATAAGATACATTCAATAAACTAGGAAGAGAACACCCTCAACCTGATAAAAGACCACTATGGAAAAGCCAGATTTACATCATACTTAATAGTGGAAGACCGATACTTTCCCCTAAGATCAGGAACAAGACAAGGTTATCTCTCTCACCACTTCTATTCAGTATGATACTGAAGGTTCTAGCCAGGGAAATTAGGAAGTAGCGAAAAAGTCATCCAGATTGGAAAGGAGGAAGTACAATTACCAATATTTGTAAATATGATTTTGTATATGGAAATTTTTTTTTGTATATGGAAAATCCTAACGAGGGGCACCTGGCTGGCTCAGTTGGCAGAGCATGTGACTCTTGATCTCAGGGTCATGAGTTCAGGCTTCACACTGGGTGTGGAACCTACTTAAAAAATAAAATAGCCCTTCTATAAAAATATATATATAAATAAAAAGTAGGAAAGAACCCTAAGGAATCCACACACACAAAACAAAGCCCTATCACAGCAAAATTGTGAGAGACAGGATAGATACATAATAAAAAGACAACCCAGTTAAAATTAGGCAAAGGATGTGAAGAGACATTTTCTCCAACCAATTTCTATACACTAGCAATGAGCAATCCAAAAGTAGGATTTAAAAAAAATTCCATTTGCAAGAGCACTAAAAGAATAAAACACTTAGGAATAAATTTAACAAAGGAAATGCTAGACACGTACACTGAAAGCTGCCAAACACTGTAGAAATTACAGAAGACATAAATAAATGGAAAGACATAGCATGGATTCATGTGTTGGAGGATAATAATGTTGGGATGGCAAAACTCACCAAAGTAATCTACAATGTCAATGTAGTCAATGTGATCCCTATCAAAATCTGTTTGAATTTTTAATGGAAATTAAGGAGATCCTAAAATTCATCTAGAAATGCAAGTGACCCAGAAGAGCCAAACAAACTGGAAAAAGAAAAAGAAGTTGGAGAATTCATTCACACTATCAAAACCTTGCACATGGGGCACCTGGGTAACTCAGTTGGTTAACTGTCTTGGCTCTGGTAGTGAACTCAGGGTCCTGTGATGGAGCCTGGCACTGGGCTCCCTGCTCAGTGGGGGCCTGCTTCTCCCTCTCCCTCTGCTCCTCACCCTGCTTGTGCTCTCTCTCTCCAATAAATAAATTAGAAAAAAAAAAAAATCTTTAAAAAAAAAAAAAAGATGGAAAACAACAAATGTTGATGAGGATGTAGAGACATGAGAACCCTCATACATTGCTACTGGGATTGTGAAATGGTGCAGTCACTGGGGAAAACCGTGGCAGGTCCTCAGAAAGTTAAACAGAGGTACCTTATGACCCAGCAGTTCTTCTCCTAGGAACATGAGCAAGAGAAATGAAAACACATCCACACAAAAACTTGTGCATCACGCGGCTGGGTGGCTCAGTCATTAAGCGTCTGCCTTCAGCTCAGGTCATGATCCCAGGGTCCTGGGAATCAGTCCTGCATCGGGCTCCCTGCTTGGTGGGAAGCCTGCTTCTCCCTCTCCCACTCCCCCTGCCTGTGTTCCCTTTCTCACTGTCTCTCACTCTGTCAAATTAATAAATAAAATCTTAAAAAAAAAAAAAACACCCCAAACAATTGGGCACCCATGTTCACAGCAGCATTATTCACAACAGCCAATACTGGAAGCCACACAAATGTCTATAACTGAAGAACAAAATGTGGTATATCCATGTATCGAAATATTATCCAGCCACAAAAAAGAATGAAACATTCATTCATGTTACAACATGGATGAACTTTGAAACATTATTCTAAGTGAAATAAGCCAGACACATACATTCTATAATTCTATTTTTTATGAAATGTCCAGAATAGGCAAATCCAGAAGAACAGAAAGTAGAAATCCACAGAATAGGGGAAGAGGAAATGATGAGTAATAGTTAATAGGTATGGGCTCTTTCTTTTTCTTTTTGCGAGAGAACAGGCAAGTGGGCAGGCAGGGCTGGGGTGGAGGGAGTGGGAGGGAGAGATTCCTAAGCAGGCTCCACACTCAGCACGGAGCCTCATTCCCAGTTTGATCTGCCGAAGTGGGTACAGGCTTCATTTCAGGGTAATGAAAATGTTCTGGAATTAAATAGTAGGGATGGCCGCACAACTCTGTGTCTATACTAAAAGTCACTTTATTGTAGACTTTAAAAATGAAAGTTATAGCGTATGAATTATATCTCAGTACAGCCTTGAGAAAAAGATCTACAAGGGTCTGGATATTGGTCTTAGTACAGACCTGATGTTACTGAGTTGTACCTAATTCCACTGTACCTTCTTGTCATCTTTGGTGGTTAGTACCAGTAGGATGACAACCATCCTGCTTGCTGTTCCCAAGTCTCTGGGGGAAGACAACACAAAATGCTGGATGCGAAACTGAAGAGCTATAGACCAATAAAGGGACCCCTTGATGTAAGGGAGGACGGCACAGATCTTGGTGGTTAAGAGTACATGTACGTTTGTTCTGTTCTAAGGATTGTTCAAGATGCTTTCAAAGACATTATTTTATTTGGTGCTTATGGTTCCTAGAGGTAAATGAGGTAGTTAACGCAATTTTACCCTTTCCTCCATGAAGAAACAGGTTAAAAGACCTAACTGGTATCCCATAGCTTAAACAGGAATCCTCGCCTTCTGATTCCAACCCAATATCCTCTTCCACTTCACAGTCCAACTGCGTTGAACTGGCTCTCAATCTAACGTAGAGCCAAAAGGCTCCCTGTTCTGAGACTCCCTGGCTGCTTCCAGAAAGGCTAAAACATCAGAAACAATAGGACACCCTGGGTCGTCCCATTTTTCCTCCCCAGGGCCCATTTCTCTAGACTCACAAAATGGCACGGGTCCATCAAGCAAGTCCGGGTAAGAGGTAGGATACTCAGATTATTCAGGCCTAAGCGCCTCGAACTTTCTTGACTCTAGAACTCTTTACTCAAAAAAGGGTAATAGGGGCACCTGGGTGGCTCAGTGGGTTAAGCCTCTGCCGCAGGTCATGATCTCAGGGTCTTGGGATCGAGCCCCTCCTCCGGCTCTCTGCTTAGCAGGGAGCCTGCTTCCCACCCCCACCCCACCCCCGCCTACCTCTCTGCCTACTTGTGATCTCTGTCAAATAGATAAAATCTTAAAAAAAAAAAAAAAAAGGATAATCCCCACTACTTGTGGAAAGGATAACCGAGGAGTTCTGGATCCGGTCACGAGCTGTATTAGTGGGCAGGCTGGAACAGGCGGATCTCCTGCGAACCGCTCTCTCACCTCCTTCCTCCAGCATTTGGGTCACACCACGTGCCACCGCCTCTCAGCAGTTCTCTGAGCCCCAGCCGCGTGCTGCAGTCCTGCTCTGACTGCTCCTGGGCTGGACTCTTCTCTCCGGTCTCTCCCGTCAGAGGCGAGGTCTGAGCCCGCGAGGTTGGGCTCTGGAAGCTGGGGTTGGGCCCGTCCAGCCGGGTCTCTCAGTTTTTCCAGCGGCAGCCAGGCTTCGCGGCTCGGGAGCCCGTGGCGCAACCACCGACTCGGTTTCAAGCAGAACGCCGCGTGGGAAAACCCGCTGCCGGCTACTCCAGAACGCTACGGGATAGCTGGGTGGCTCGGAAACCCCGGTCGCAGCCACTACCAAAACCCAGGCTCAGCTCCCGTGCCAAAGAGGACGCGCTCGAATAGCGCCACTTCCGGTCATGCGTACGGACCTCCCCGCCCCGCCGGACTCCATTTCCCAGAAGTCTCTGACATGCGCACCTGGCCAAAACCTCATTCACTTTCTTTGCCAGATTTGTGGTCTCTGCACCGTGTAGACCGTACTTCCCAGAGAGGCTCCGCCTGTACTTGCTCTCGAATCTCTCTCTTTTTTATTTTTTATTTTTCGAATCTCTTATTTATCAAGCTTTGTCCACATCCCATTCAGGTCTACCGGAATCCCACGGGGGGGGGGCTCTGAAGTGGGAAGCAACTTGGCCTCTAAGGATCACTTTTAGCGCAGGCGCAGCCCTACGGTGGAGCTGGTGGTTTGACTTCTGCTCGTTTTTCCTCCGTAGTTGGGCATTCCCTGGACAGTGGGTTGTGGGGGTTCTCTCCCTCTATTGATTTTTTTTTTTTTTTTTTTTGGACACAGAAAGCGAGCACAAGCACGGGTAGCAGCAGGCAGAGGGAGGAGCTGGCTTTACGCGGAGCAGGGAGTCCCATGTGGGTCTCCATCCGGGGATCCCGGGATCCTGGGATCATGATCTGAGCTGAAGGCAGACCTAACGGACTGAGCCACCCAGGCAACCCCTGCGGGTCCTCTCTTAAACGCAACCTTCAGCTCAGGGCCTAACCCTAACCACCTTCAAGGGTCCTCCACCCTTTGGAAAGTTTGGGAAGAGTAGAGGAAAGGAGGGAGGGCCCCTCTGTGTGAACAGGCAGCCACAGGCTGCGGCCTTGGAACTCTCGGAATATAAAAATCTTATCAGCAGGAGGGAGCTTCTTCAGTAATTTCAGGGGCAGAAGCCCCGAATCGTGTTAA
This sequence comes from Mustela nivalis, assembly GCF_964662115.1. Taxonomy (NCBI): domain Eukaryota; kingdom Metazoa; phylum Chordata; class Mammalia; order Carnivora; family Mustelidae; genus Mustela; species Mustela nivalis. Next base: position 85,659,423 of record NC_139032.1, on the reverse strand, counting down.
TAGTGTTCCATCAGCACTGCTCCACAGGCGATTCCTAAGTATTCTGTCCCTTGGAGGCTTCTGTGCTGTGCCAGAGGATATTTCACTGGGCTTCCTCAGAGCACCGATGACGTGTTCTCCCCTTGCCTGTTGAAAATTGCCAGCAGTTTTCTGATCACTAATTCAGTTTTGAGGCATTTTGACATTAAAAGATGGGAATGTTTTACCTGGGAAACAGAAAAGAGTTTGGGGATCCTAAGGGCTCTTTTCATTTTGTCCTGCGGGTCCTTTTCAGCCACAGCTGGTAGTGTTTTTTTGCCAGTAGAATTATCTCGTGGGCCTTAAATGAATGTTGTTGGGATTCACTGCATTAGACAAGCCACACCCACAGATCTCTGAGATAAGCTTTTCTCTACCTTAGACTGCTGCAATTTTGGGGTTACTACTTGGGGGGCCAGAAATCTGAGATGGATCTCCTTGGGCTAAAATCAAGGTGCGGGGAGGGCTATGTTTCTTCTGGAGACTCTAGGGAAGGATTTTGTTTCTTACCTTTTACAGCTTCCGGAGACTGCCGGCCTTTCTTAGCTCCGAGCCCCCTGCAGTTGGTGCTGTTCTGCTCATGGCCACAAGGCCTAGCAGACACGAACCCTATAATGGCCAGTGGGCAGTAGTGGTTTTCCTTGGTGTTGGAATACCAACCAGGGCCACTGGGGGGTAGCCGAGTGCTTCACTCTCCAATGGGTGCAATTCTGCCTATGGCCACTGGGTGGCGTTCTTCATTGCCTCAAGAATGCAGAAGCTAGTATTTTCCTGGAAGTTCTTGGGCCAGAGGGATGGGACATGGGGTGTTGCGGGGCGCGGAGCAGATTTTCACCTTGGGAGGGGTAAAGCACAGCTTCTGCAGCTGCACCTGTCCTTTGGGGATGTTCCATCTGCCTTCCGTGGTCCTGTGCCAGGCTTCTGGGGCAGATTGAAGACTGTTAGCTAGGGCTGGCTCTGGTCCCTGTGGCATCTTCTGGTCTGATGAGGAGGCTCCCTCCCCCCGCCCCCAGGAAGTCCTGAAGACTGTGTGTCCACACAGTTTTCTGTGTGGAATCTCTGTGTATCCACAGTCATCAGTACCTATAAGTGGATGCTGGTAGCAATCGGAGATGGTTGAGTAGGAGTTGCCGAGGACTCAGGATTGGAAATAGAATAGGAAGAGAAAAATGTGTAAAGATTTCCCATGTCCCTTTGAGGCACTCTGTGCCATCCTTAGTTCTGGGTGCTTTACATCTCTCCGTTCATCTTCACAACAACCTCATGAGAGAGATAGTGTCATTATGCCCACTTTACAGGTGAATAAACTGAGGTTTTGAGAAGTTAAGTGGCTTGTTCAGGTCATGCAGGCCCTGAGTAGTATCACCAGAATTTGAACTAACAGAATTTGAACTGCTCTTCACCACTATGCTGCACTGGTTCCTGGACCCTGGGGTATGGAGGAAAGAGCCCAAGGTAGAACTGAAGCCACAATGACCTCTTCCTTGCCCACAAGCTTTAACCCTCTCTACTTCCGTCAGTCATCAGCATCATCTCCATCTCTGCCCAGCTCACGTCCGTCTCTTCCCCGTCACCTCCGTCTCTATGTTGTCTCCGTCTCTGTCAGCGTCATTCCCGTCTCTACCACCTCTCTCCTTGCATTCGCTCATCTGTCACCTCCATCTCTCAAGTCTCCTCTGCTCCATCTCTCATCGCCCTAACTCTAGATGCAGTAGCAGAATTATCAATAAGCAGAAAACCAGAAACAGTCTGAATATGGAACAATGTGAGGTTAAGTTCTGACATATTTGTACAACAGAATCCTCTCTGTTGAATTTCACCAATATTTAACCACCTGCTCTTTGTCACACACTAGGACTCCCGTGGCAAACAAATTGTTAAAAGAATGCTGAGAGCTTCCATTTCAAGCTGGTGGACTGAACTCACACATTTCCCCCTTTCTCTTCCTCTAGTTCCCACTGAAATGACAGTGAAGATGTGTAAAGGGAACAAAAACCATAACAGAATTGAGAACAGGTTCAGAGGTAGGGGGCATATACCAGCCACTGTATATGAACTGGGGGGGGTAATTAAAACCCCCTAGTTCTTCATTCCTAAATATGGACAACCAGAGTTCCCCCGATACGTGAGATAAACCAGCTGCATAGAAGGACCATAACCTGATTAATTGGTCCCAGAGGAAATCAGAGACTAGGAAACAACTTTCAAAAAATGAAAATGTACAAATGGTTTCATTCCTCACAGAGGCTACCAAGTGTTTTTGAGAATGTGGAGCCCCCGGAACTCTTGTGCGCCGGCGATGGGAAAGCAGAATGGTTACAGCCATTTCGGAAAACCATTTGGCAGGCTCTTACAGTGTAGTTAAGGGTAAACTTACTACAGGACCTGGTAGTTCTGTTCCACATATAGACTTGTAGCAGGTGTTTACAGCAGCTTTAGTGAGGATATCCCTTAACTGGAACTCGCCCAAATGTCCAATGGAACGCTACTCAGCAATTAAAGGAAATGAACCGCTGGGCCACGCAGCACAGATGCATCTTAAAAGCACTCTGCTAAGTTATAGAAACCAGACACAAAATACTACAAATTATGTGATTCCATTTTGTAAAAGTCTAGAATATGCAAAGCTACAGAGACAAGACTGACTGTCAACGGACATGAAGGAGCATTTTGGCGTGAGGAAAATGTCCTATATCTTGACTGTGGTGCTGGATACAGAGCTGTGTGTACATTCAACCTAAGTTAACAAGTTTTTATACCTGCCATTGTTGAATTTCATGGCATGTAAATAATGGCCATAAGAAAGCTCATTTTTAAAAGTGAAAGTATGTATCCTCAGTGAAAGTATGTATCCTCAGGGAAAGCCCAAAGCCATTTCCATCACAAAGAAAAGTAGAGGATGCTTTGAAAAAAGAAATATATAATAAGATATAATAAAAAATCATTGTCAAAGCACCAATCAAAAGAAGGCTGGGGTGGTGATACTGATATCAAAGGAGACCTCAGAACAAGAGCTATTCCCCAGGACAAAGTAGGTCATTTCATAATGCTGAAGGACAAAAGCAATCAATATTAACAATCCCAAATGTGCACCCACCTGAGCGATGAGCTCCAAGGTGCAGGAAGCCAAACCCTGAGGAAGTGCAGGGAGAAACAATCCACATTCACAGGTGAAGGCTTCCGCACTTCTCTCTCAATTGATGAAACAAGTGGGCAGGAAGTCGGCAAGGGTGTGGGAGACCCGAGCCACTCCATCTGCAACTGACCTAAAGGACATTTGTGGCACACCGTGGATTCTCAACCCCATCAGTGGGCGTCTGGGCAGACGCTAAGAACGAGATTGTAGATACAGTTATTACCATGGAAGACGTGGCTGCATGTGGACATGACCTTGCTTCCGGGAGGGCCCGAAGGAATTCGGACTTCGCTAAGGCTGAACGCTGGCTCCTGTATAATATGTAGCACATTTTATTGAAATCAGAGCAGCTGTTGCAGAATCTTCCAGAAACTCTCCCCACTGCGTTGCCCTGGACCCCACTGTACTTCCACTCCACTACTCCCCAGTCTCATTACAAGGCTTAACAGAAAAAGCTGAGGTGGGCACGTGGTGGCACTGCACAACCCGGAAGTGAATAAAGCAGATCACAGAGTGGGAAGTGTGATGTCCTACTTGTGTCTAGTGACGCTAGAAAGGATATGTGTCGGGAGGAAGCTCTTTCGGGACAGACCCGAATTCTTTTTTTTTTTTTTTTTAATACTTTATTTATTCATTTGACAGACAGAGATCACAAGTAGGCAGAGAGGCAGACAGGGAGAGAAAGGAAGAAGCAGGCTCCCTGCTGAGCAGAGAGCCAGATGCGGGGCTCGATCCCAGGACTCTGGGATCATGACCCGAGCTGAAAGTAGAGGCTTAACCCACTGAGCCACCCAGGCGTCCCTAGACCCGAATTCTTAAAAGAAGTTAACTCTGGAAAGCTAAACCTGTGAATAATTATTGTATCATTTATCCAAGTGAGTTAGTATTTGTAAAGTGCTTAGGGCAACACCTACTAGACAGTTAACTGCTATAAAAATAATTATACTAAATAAATCTAGGTTTTTCAATTTTTCTACCATAAACATGTATTATTTATATAGTGGATAATAAATGTAATCTGCAAAAGACTTCTGGCTCCATTAAAGTCAATAGAAAAAGAGATGCTTTTTTGTTGTTAATGAGATTTGGTGACTAATGATCCAGGGCACTGAGCCCAAGGAAGGAGTCAAAAATGACCTTCAAGTGCCAAAGGGAAGCCTGGCAGACCATGAGAAAAAGGAAATCAATAGATGTTCTTGGCAAGGCCCAGTCTGTGGGAGGCCTACTTTAGGGAAGGGATAGGAAAATGCCCTTCTCAAACACACAAAGAGGCCATGCCCTGATTTTCTGAGTCAAATCTTTATTTGGCAAACAAAGCTCCTTCCTGACAATGAAGCCACATGAGGGGAGAAGTCAGGGACCGCCCCTCAGAAGCATATCCTCCAGAAAATGAGGAGTCAAGAGTCCCCCCTCCTCTGCTGTTGCTTTCGTGACAAGATGGATGCGGTCTGTGGACAATGGACTGTAGGGCAACGAGGCCCTTCCAAGATGCCCCCTTCCCTGGAGACGCAGAGGAGTGGCGGGAATTGGCCCCGGGGGCCGGGAAACCTCATGCCCATGGTCTGCTGGGCTGTGGAGAGCTGGGTAGGAAGGAAGCGCCCTGGAGGACAAGGCTCCAAGGGACTGCAGTGCTGGATTCCAGCTCCCTGGGGACAGACAGGGGCTCCAGGCTCTGGCTGAGGCCCGGCTTGGAGTCCCAGGCAGGCTCCATCCCCCGCTGAAGCCCAAAGCTGGCCCTGAGAGGAGAGGCAGCCACGCACAAGAAGGGGTTGTCATCGCCCCTCAAAATGGGCTGTGATTTCCTCCAAAGTCTTTCCTTTGGTTTCCGGGACACAGGACAAAGTGAAAAGGACACTGAGGATGCAGAAGGCGGAGGCAAGCCAGAAGGCACCATAGGGCCTGAGTACCTCCTGGAAAGAGAGGGGAAGGCCTTGTGTGGACGCAGCAGAAGGTCAGGGGCCCTCGTGTGATCCCAAGCTGAGGCCCCGGACTGCCTTGCCCAGGCTCCGGGGAGTGAAGGAGGGTCTGGCCCAGCCATCTGGAAGCTGGACCAAGCACCATATGGGGTGTGGATGTCGTCCGTCTGTCCGGGGAAGCTGATGCTCACTGTCACACCGGCTACCAAGTGACAGTGGGGCTGCCCCCGCACTGGGGTCGGCTTCCAGGGCCCCCAGACCTGTGCTCCTTGCTCTGCTTTGGCCCTGTGTTGAGTTCCCTGCCTCCAGAGGAGTCTCTTCTTGGTGCCAGCAGGAACGGGTGAGCTCTCAGCAGCTTGAGATGGGGCATGTGAGCTCACAGGGCACTTGGGGCTCACCAGCCATGGGAGGAAAGCAGTTCCCTCCGGTCAGAGCCTGGCCACCCTCTCAGCACAGGCGACCTCCCACGTCAGCTCCTCCTCCCCTGGGACCTGCCCCCCCCACGCCCCCTTGGAAGTTCTTCTCTCGGCCCTTTGGACACTCTGCACTCCCGAGTCACTGTCAGGTCCTTTGCCGTCTCCTCCCTCCTTTGTTGCTCGTCTCCCCACAGCTCCCAGCAAGCCCTTCCCAGCTCTACTTCTCTGCCCTGGTCTTCCCAACGTGTTCCCCAGGGCAGCCCATCGGAGCGGGCCCAGGCCAGCCCCAGGCATCCACGTCTCTCATGGCCTGCCCCTCCTCGCTCTAGCCCAGCCTCCTGGCGGTCCGTTCTCTCTCCGCCGTCCACTGCCACCCCAGTCCGGTGGGGAAGGGCACCCTGTCTACCTCACTGCTGCCCCTGGCTCCTTGAACAGGCCTGGACCTAGTATGTCCCAGGAGGCGTGAGGGGAATGAATGCCTGACCGGATGGCCTGTCTGCTCCAGAACCATCCTCCCCTATCAGCTGGGGAGCCCTTGGGGCAGGATCCAGGTCTGTATCAGTTCACGTGTGTGGAAGTAGCAGGATGCTAAAATGAACAGACGCTCCCACAAGCTTAAGGGGAAGGTGCCGTCATCCTCTTCCTCCATTTTCCGCCAAGGAAGCTGGTTCAGAGAGGGTGAGTGGCACACCCAAAACTGCACAGTGGGAAGTGATCAAGGTGGGCTTGGAGCCCAGGCCTGTCAACTCCAAAGCCAGGGTTCTTCCCACACAGCCCTATACCCTGGCCCCCGTTCCCAGTGTCCAGTGGTGGAGGCCAGTCCTGCTGGTCAGGAGAGCCTGAAGTCTCCCAGATGGTCATAGCCTGGGTTCCTCACCTTATCTGGCCTGTCAGGCTTCCCCTCAGCCCTGACCAGGATGGCTGGTGTCCCAGGAGGGTGGCTTCAGCTTTCATGCGAGGCCACTGACCCTGAGTCTTCCGCGGTTAAGAATAATTCTGAATAGTGCTCCCTACCAGCTGTGAGGGGGAGGCCCTCTAGGCCCGCACTCACCATCACACTGCTGAACTCTTTCGTCACCAGGAAGGCCATGAACCAGTTAGTGAGGACGCACACACCAGTGGCCACGCCTTTGACGTGCAGAGGAAAGATCTCCGACATGAGGAGCCAGGGGATGGGCCCCCAGCCCACAGCGAAGCCTGTGGGAGCAAGAGAGGCATCAGAGCCCATGCGGACGGACCCTCGGGCTTGCCACAGCAGCCTCGTGCCAAAGCCTCGTGGTTTCCAGTCCAGCCCCTCAGCTCTGCGCCTTCCTTCAGCAATGTCTTGGGCCAGTCCCGCCACTGCTTACGCATCAGGCTTTTCTCTCTAGAATGGGGTCATGATGGGGCCTGCTTGGAGGGCTGTTTCGGGGGGGCATTAAGTGAAAGGGATAGAGAAGGGCTTAGCTCAGGGCCTGGGACAGGTCGGGGCCATAAATGCCACGTGGGGACCCATGTGCTAGACGCAAGCTTGGCAGGCCTGGCTTGCTGGGAGCTTCAGGAAGCTGGTGGTGATGGGAGGGCCCCGTAGCACCCCCAACCTCCCCACGGACCCCCTTCTCACCGGCAATGAAGAGGCACACGCTGCCCACCGCCAGCCAGGCCAGCCCCACGCTGGCGCTGGCGGGCTCCATGGAGAGAGGCGAGAGGAGCTCCACGTGTGAGGAGTTGCCGGGGCCGCCCTGCGTCAGTCTGAAGTAGGCACCGAAGGCGCTGGTGCTGAACACCATGACCACACCTGCGAGCGAGGGTGGCGGTGGGCGGGGCCCTGGGACAAGGGGCTGCAGCCTGGGCGTGTGGCTGGCACTCCGGGCTGGGGTCTCGGTGTGGTGTGGCCACAGCAATGAGGCCTGGGTTTCTCTGGGAGGGTTGTAGGCACTGGTGCCCAGACTGGCCGCCCCCACCCCCATCCCACCAGCCCTGGCTCAGACCTTGAACCACAGCCCACTCGGAGAACCTCCGAGGCAGAGCCTCCCTGGCCTGAGCAGCAGCAGGGATTTAACCCCCACGCGGTGGATGGTCTCTGGGTCCTCACCACGGCCCCCCTTGGCCCCCATTTCAAACCGGGGAAACTGAGGTTCAGAAAGGTGAAGTCACTTGCCCTAACAGACCCCAAGCTTCCGAGTCACTTCTCCTCCCAGGTCCTCAGTTTCCACGTTGTAAACGGGGCTCTGATGGCACTTGCCTGGAGGCTCAATGCGAGGGGTGAGGGAAGCTTCAGTGGCCCTGGGAGCGCGGGCCTGGTGTTGGGGGGGCGCCCACGTGAATCTCCGCCTTGTTCTCACGGGTGCTCGGCGGGCCTTTTCCTGCTGCCCTGAGGTGGCCTCAGCAAAGACCCTCAGCCTGTGGTGGGGAACCCGGCCTATGCCACTCTGCTTTCACAGGGCCAAGTCCTGGACCTCAGGCCTCACCTGACAAGGTCAGGAGCAGTCTCCGCCCAGCTCTGTCCATGATGAGGGCCGCCAAGGCCGTGAACAGCACCTGGATGATGCCCACGATGACCGAGGCCAGGCTGCTGTCCTGGGGAGATGGGCCGAGGTGGGTCAGTCAGAGACCCCGGGACTCGGCATCCAGATGAGGCAGGCTGGGGCAGAGGCCTCTTTACCTTGAACTTGGCCTTCTCGAAGATGGTCTCTGCATAGAACATGACAGCATTGATCCCTGACAGCTGCTGGAAGGCCATCAGCGAAACGCCAATGATGAAGGGCTTGTAGATGCCAGGATGCCTCAGCTGGGCCAGACGGAAGCCCTGCTCAGACAGAGGCCGGTGTCAGTGCTCCTCCCTCCCCACTCCTGAGGGACCACTGTCCTAAACCCTGAGCATCAGCTCCTTGTCACCAGGGCCTCGCATCAGGGACGGGTCCCCGCATCACTTTAGCCTTATCATTTGTAAGGTGACAAGATCCTCACCTCCCCATGCCCCTTTCTGATTCGTTGGGGGGTATGACGAAGAGATGACACGGACTCAAAGCCAGGGGTTCCAGAATCCCACCAGCCCCAGGCTAGGCCTGGGCCGAGCGCCTCTCTTGCAGCTGCTGAATCCCTGCCACCCGCAGGCACGTGCTGGGAGTCCCATCTTACAGATGCAGAAAGGCAGGCTTAGGGATGTGAGGGTCACACAGCAGGCAAGTGGCAGAGACGGGGTCTCCCGCCCTACAGCGCCCCACCTAGAACTCCGATTCCTCAAGTTTGCACGCCTGTGTTTCCCCTTGACCCAGCCGGCCTTTTCTCTTCCTGGAGCGGGAAGGTCAAGGCTAGGCCCCTGCTTGCTCACACAGAGGAGAAGGGCCCCACTTGTGCCTCCATTCCCCACGCGTGTGTGAAGCCGTGGGGATGGGCTGTGTGGGCTCCCCTGGCTGCAGAAGGGCCGTACCTCCCCGCTTCCTACCCACCCCCCACCCTCTGTCCCAGCCCACCCCGGCTCTGGCTCCGGTCCCTCACCTGGTGCTCAGCCCCAGCAGGGGCCTCCTCCTGGACCTGCTCAGAGCCCCACAGGAAGTGCATGGCGGCCATGGCTTCCTGGTGCCTCTGCCGGGTCAGCAGGAAGCGGGGGGTTTCGGGCATGTAGCACATGAGCAGCAGCATGAAGGACGCGGGTGCGCAGCCCAGAACAGCCAGCCAGCGCCACTCTAGGACCCAGCCTGGTGGGGGGACAGGGGGTCAGATGTCAGAGCGGGAGTGGGCCAGGCTGGATCTTATCAGGCCGTGCCCGCCCTCTCGCCAACCCAAGGACTCAGCTTCAAGCGTGGGGGGGCTCACTACCTCCGCGTGGCTACACTCCTGTTTGTCACCAATATTGTTGTTGCCAACTGGGGCTGGTAAGTATTGTAGAAATGCTGGTGGGTACGTCATGATGCTACATCGGCTCAGTAAATATTTATGCGGCAATTAAAAACAGAATGAGGCATCTGCTCTTTGTCTAAAAAGTAGGGGAGGGAGAACGAATATGCACAGACTCTGGAAGGCCACCAAGCAGCAGGCGAGGCAGGTCCTTTGGACGGGAAGGGGGACAGCGTGGGAGAGACGCTTCACGGAACACCAGTGGATCAACCGTCACAGAAGCTGATCAAGGAACATGCTGGTTAGGATGAGCTGGAGGGAATTCTGTAGGCATACTGACAGCCGCGTGTCTGTCCCAAATGTCAATGTCTGCATTTGGCAGGGGGTTTGGTACCCCGAGGGGCCCCCCAAAGCAGCCAGACTGCTGGATGGTAAGTGGGCAAAAATCAAAGAGCCCAACCAGGATGACGCCCACTCCGAAGAACCAGACGGCACGTACTCTGGTCCCTCTGGGTCTCAGGACATCCTTTGATAATTCTCATTGACAGCCTTGGACTAGGTGGGGTTCTCATCACTTAAAGACAGAGGAAGTAAGGCTCATTGGGGCAGTGTGACTGGCCCAAGGTCACACAGTCAGTAAGTGTCCCCTGACATTGTACTGTCTGATGTGAAGTCTCTCTCCACCCCAGTTCTGGTGAAAACATGTCTGCCTCTAGAAGCTTCCTCACGCTGATCCCAGCTCTGACCCTTGGGTCAAATTGCAAATTCAGTACTTGTATTTCTGAGAGACATGCTTGGGCCCTCCAAGCCCCTGGGCTAAAGAGTTTTAGGGGTGTCCCAGCCACCCCCTTGAGTCCTCAAGTTTGTCACTGCACAGTGAGGTACTGACCGAACCAGTCAGCCCCTACCCCCATTGCAATGGACTTCTGCCCTGGGAAGATGAGGACACCCCCTTCTCCAGCTCTCCCTGGAACATAGTCACAAGACCCACATGTCCCAGGGGCTCAGGGAGCTGGTCTATATGACAGGCTGTGTGACCTTGGGCAAGTCTCTTGACCTCTCTGAACTTCAGTGTCTACATTTGTGAAATGGCCACACAGCCATGAACTGGGATCAAAAGAGAGGCTGTGAAATACCTGCCAGGTAGGCCAGAAGGATGCCTGTGACGACCATCAGTTGGACACAGGAGCCCAGCAGCCCCCTCACTGCGGGGTAGGAGATTTCAGAGATATACACCTGTGGGCAGTGAAGAAGAAACTTTACTCGGGCTGAGAGTTCTTAAAACTGAAAAGCCTCAGCCCTTCAGAGTTGAGGAAAGCCTTGGCGGGGGGCTGCTGCAAGCCAGGTAAGCAAGCAGGTCCCAAGTCAGCAAAGCCCTCCCCATACCTCCCCAAGGATCAGCAGCAGGTGTTTTAAAGGGGAGTAAGGATATAGATACATGGCTTGCTCGGTGTGTGTGTGTGTGTGTGTGTGTGTGTGTGTGTGTGTGTGTGAGAGAGAGAGAGAGAGAGAAGGCCACAAAGCCTTTCAAACTTCGATCGCATTGTATGACTACCCTTGATCAAACCAGGTTCTGATGCAGTAGGTCTAGGGTGGGGCCCAAGATTCTGCCTTTCTTTTCTTATTTTATTCACTTATTTGAGAAAGAGCAGGGAGCAAGGGAGCGGAGGAAGGGGCAGAGAGAGAGGGAGAAGCAGACTCCTTGCTGAGCAGGGAGCCCAAAGTGGGGCTCCATCCTAGGACCCTGAGATCACGACCTGAGCTGAAGGCAGATGCTTAACCACCTGAACCACCCAGGGCCCCCCGCAAGATTCTGCCTTTCTGACTACCTCCAGGTGACACCCGGGCTGCTGGTCCCAGAATCACACTCTCAGTGAGAGTGAGTGAAAGCCAACTCTTTGCCTCAGTTGCTACCAGTGACTGCCACTGTTTCCTCTGGGATCCGGGGTCAGAAAGGTCTTACCCATACTTCTAGGTGATTCTGTACCTTATGCCCACGAGTAAGATGGGCATGTTTTTGTCCAGTAACAAAACCCAAAACATAAAATCCGACTCAGCTGCTACCTGCCGCCCAGCAAATACGGGTAAAATGAGTGGTGGGAGCAAAAGGATGACCAGGGAGGACTCTGAGCCACTACTTTTAATCTTGACAGGGTTGGCGTGTGGCTGGTGGACCATCCGAGCCTCGTGGCCAGCAGAACGGTTTACTGGTCACCCCGCAATTTCCGCTGCCAGGGTCCAAGCCCTCCACAAGCCACACCAGGGCTCTATATGCAGCTTTGCTTAATCCCTAAACCACTGCATGAGGTAAGGCCATTATTCCCATTTTACAGGGGAGGAAAGTGAGGCACAGAGAGGTATACTCTGCCCCAGCAAGTGAAGATCCCTGGATTTCACCTGGGTAGACGGCTCCCAAGTCAGCCTGGACAGTGGTGCACTGGAAGATGGGAAGCAGCGGGAGGACTAGCTCCTGAGTAGTGAAGGGGAACAGCAGAGCCCAGCGGCCTTTGCTGCCAGGACAAACAAGAACAGGATTTTCCTGCTACACCGTAGTCAGTGGTCCCAATGACAGCGGGAGAGCTAAGCTTTACTCTAGGCTTCTGTGACCATCCACAGGTGGTATCTTATTTGTAGAGCAAAAGAGAGGCCTGGTTAAGTGGCACAGTCCTGGGTTCGAGTAATAGCTTCGCCACTGCCTAGTTGTGACTCGACAAAGGGCTTCAGTTTCTGAAGCTCACTTCATCTGTCATCGAGGATAACGGCGGCTCCTTCCAAGGCCGGTTGCGGGGTCGGGGTGGGGTGGGGTGGGGAAGATAAAGCCGGCGAGGGGCGCGGTGCCAGGCACCCAGGACGCCACAGCCAGGGAGAACCACGCCCCCAGTCCTTCCCTGTCCCAGGGCGCGAGGCTGGGGGGCACTCACCGGGGCTACGAGCGAGGCAATACCGCAGGCCAGGCCGGTTAGGAGGCGGCCCCCGAGCAGCATCCACACGTTCTGGGCCGCGGTGATGACGGCAAAGCCGACCACGAAGGGCGCGGTGCAGAGCAGCAGGCTCAGCTTGCGCCCGGCGCGGTCCACGAGCCAGCCTCCCAGCACGCCCCCTGCCGCGGCTCCCAGGGTCACGATGGCCTGGGGGCGGGGCGACCGCACGGTGGAGAGGGGGCGCCACCGCGCCGCAGCCCAACCTCGCCCTCAACTCCAGCCCCAGCAGCCTCCTGGAAGAGGGTATGGGGGTCCCAGGCTGGCGGTCGGGGGTAGGGAGCGGGTGACCCCCGGCAGGAGAGCCGGGACGCACCGGGCAGAAGGTCTCAGTGCCCGCCCGAAGCCAGGTAAGCGCGGGAGACCCTCGCGCGTGGGGTGGAGGACGAGGGGCCCAGGTGGGGTGGAGGGTGAGCCCGAGGCCTCACCCCGAACCAGGAGGCGGCGGCGTCATCGAGGCGCAGGGCTGGGGACGCGGCGCGGCGCAGGCTCGGGATGGCCGGGGAGCTGTAGCCGAGCGCGAAGCCGAAGCTGAGCGGGCCCAGGGCGGCGGCGAAGGCGGCGAGGAAGACCCGGCGGCTGAGGGGAGCGCTGCGGCGACAGGGCGGCCGGTGAGCGGCGCGGGCCTGGGCGCAGCAGGAGGGGCGAGTCTGCGTCCCGGGCCCGGGTCACCCCCACCCGCTCACCTGCCGCCGGGCGGCCCCAGGAGCGGCTGCGTCTCCTCCGGGTCCTCCGGCGTCATGTCCGCAGTCAACGCCTGCTTGGTCAGCTCTGTTGCCTGAACCGCCACGGGTCCCGCGAGTGCAGCCGGTACCCGCCTCTCTGGGCAGAGCCGGCCAATAGGCGGGGAGGGGAGTCTTTGGGGTGGGATGGGGACGGCCAATGGGAACGCCAGGCGGTGGTAGCCTCGCCGCTAAGCACCACCCTCCAAATCAAAGCCAACCAATAGGAGAAAAGATCCGGTTGGCGACGCCCACTGGAAACGCCCTTAGGACCTGCCTAGCCAGTGCTTAGGTGGGGCGGGGTTTGTATGTGGGCCTGGAGTGGAACCGTCCAATAAGAGTGTGGTGCGAACCCAGAGGCGGGATCAGAAAGCGAAGCGGAGCCAGCCAATGAAGGGGTAAAGCGAGGATTGCATGGGCTCCTGGATCCGCCTCTCTGTCTAGCTTCAACCAATGAGGCTAGCAGCAGGACGAAGGTGGAGCCACTACACAGCGCAAGGGACTTCCCGCACGGACTCAGGGCAGCGGCGCCCCTGCTACCTGGTCCGCTGTGCGGTTCCTGCTCTGAGTCAACTGGTACCCTGGGGCCGGGGTTCAACGCGCCTGGCCAAGCTCAGCCCACTGACACCCGCAGGGAGGAATGTCCTGGGCCGCTCTCTTTCCTCTCGCAACCTGGGCTGCTGGGGGCAGAGGCATGGCCCTGCGCGCTGCAGCCGACCTCGGTGCGGGTCATGACTCGGAGCCCGCAGATTGTTGACGGCTACGAGCCGACAACCACCAGGACCTCGAGGTGCTGCGGAGCTGTGTTGGGCAGGGCCCTCATATGTGTGACTAATCGGGGCTTAAATGATGAACCCCGGGTTCCCAGTTAAGTTCCACTCACTTCATAGGCCATCCTGATTCTGGAATAACACCTGCCGTCTTGGAGTCTCCTGCGGCTATTAATAGCCAACTTCTTCACTTGAGCACCCAAGTGACTGCTGGAGGTAGGATGATGTTAGAGCTCTGATGTTAGGGCTCGGCCATTTGTACCCAACCCTTCTCTGGGTGAGGCAGCTGAGTTGGGAGTGCTGAGTAATTCTTGAAAGAACCAGGGCTATGAGAGTAAGAGGTTTGGCTTCTAATCCCTCTCTGGGCCTCTATTTCCTCATCTCTAAGTGGGGATGACAATATCTACCTTCCGGGATGGTTTTAAGCAGAGGCAATATCCACGAAAGACCAAGCACATGTGAGGCCCTCAAATGCTAGCCCATTTGATTATGAAAGTCGTTTGACCTGGTGCAACCTCCTGATTGTACTATCTTTAAAGACAGGCAACTGCCCATCTATGCTTCCACAGCAGCTTGTACTCGAGTTATAAATTCTTATCTCAGCACTTATCTCTGCTGTGTGATCACTTGTTTACTTCCCTCCCTCCATTAATGGATGTGACCTCTTCCTCCACACAGTGGGCCCCTGGTGTTTGCAGAGTGGACGAATGCCTCCAACTCCAAGGGCATATTGCTGCCAGGGGTAGGCAGAAGGGCTTATGTGGACGGGATGTTCCAGTGAGCCCAGCCAGCACCAGCCCTCCAAGCCACAGTCCCTTACAAACCTGCTTCTGCCCTCTGGATGGTGGTCTCCCTTCCCAAGGGTGCGGCATTCACCTCTTGGACCTTGTAAGCAGATACTGCTGCCAGACCACCTCCGATCCCCCTTTTATAAGCTAATCACCATCGATCTGATTAGTAGTGCCCATTTCTTGCCCTTTCTACATTCACTCCTCAGATTTGTGACTCTTGTCAAATCATGGGGCCGTTCTGATGCTTCCAATCTCTTTGGAAGAATGTTCTAAATCACCCTTGGTTTTCTTCTATTCCAGGCTGAGAAGCAAGAAACTCTGGGGTGGGGGGGTGGGAGAGGACAGAAAGAACACACAGACAAACTCATAAAGCTTACAAATTAGTTTAACATGAAAAACACCAGTCAGATCCAACTGACACAAGGCACTCAGCCTGACTCTGTATGGTGGACAAGGGAGAGAGCAGAGCTCTGGGGTCAGAGAACTCACAGTTTCAAATCACTGTCCCTTTCTGAGCCCCAGTTTACTTATTTGAAAAGCAGTAATAATAAAATCTAACTCCCAAAACTTTTCATGAGGTTGAGATTCAGCATGCGATGGGCCTTGTGTTTTCCCCAGATATGCAAAGGGTAGAAGGAAACACAGGAGGGACCGGCAATGCTGAGCACAGCGAGGGTCTACCCGGCTATACTTAGAAAGCGCTGTCTTCAGAGACAAAGAAGCTCTCTCCACAGTGTGCAAGGCCCACAAGGAGGTAGGACCCAAACTTCTGTAATATCTGTCAGGTCAAGGTCATGTCAAACACGGCTCTCTGCATTCCCAGAGAAGGCTTACAGAAGAACCCTCAGCGATGCTTTCATGGGGGAATGATTTAAAGTTTCTTTTGGTGGGTAATTTGGGCAAGAAGACAGCTAATAAAATGGAATCCGTTAGAGTAAAGCCAAAGGTAAATTACCTTCTTCACACAGATTAACATTTTTACGGTGTCAGTGAAACTAGGTTTCCCCCTTTGAGCTCCCGTGGCTAGAGGCTGACATTTCACCGTTTCATTTGCACCTGGTCAAGCCCACATTTTCTTCTCACTTTGAGGGGGAACAACAGAAGGCAGGTCACGAGAGGAGAAGCACAATCACTCGGTTCACATGAGAGAGCAAAGCAGACCTGAACACGGGAAGGGAGCTTGAGGATGGTGGTTTTGGTGGCAAGGAGCGACTGTTGCTGGCTGTATGACTGCAGAGTAACAACGAAACCAAACAAAATAATCTTAAGACTCTTAACAGGCTCCTACCCCTTTCTTATTCTTTGTGAGACACAAGGAAGGAGCAGGAGCTTCTAAGAACGAACCATTCAGCTTTTCTCAAAAGTCAACAGGCAGGGACACAGCTGGTTTCAAACTCAGTGAACTGAAACAGCAACAGGGGCCAAAGGTGCAGAAAGCAAACTTATTTATAATAAATTTAAAAAGCAATGGCTTTTCTTTATAAAAGAAACACATTATGTGACATAAATCAAAACCATAATGAAAAAATAATTTTTCCATCTAAGTATATAAAATATAAGAGAAGGTTGCAGTAAATAAGAATGAACATTTTTGATTTATTCAAAGTTTCAATCTAAAACCGCAATGAAATCTACCACCTTTATTACAAGGGGACGGATGGTTCCTGAACAGAAAGAAACTAAGGTCAAAGAAGATGGCACCGGACATTGGAGAGACCCAAACCGTCCAGGTGTGCAGAAGGTTTGGTCCAGTAGATCACGGGTGGGCTAAAAGCCACATTTTGTTGAGAAATGCTGTCAGAATTGGTTAAAGAGTATAAACCTCCATAAGAAAAATTAAAGATGGCAAACTCAATCCGGACTCTGTTTATTTCAGGTCAATAATGTCTTCATCCGAGGAGGCTGTAAGCTGAAAGGGGCTGCTGCCCCACACAGGGCTGCCTTCTCTGTCCGCCACAGGGTCCTGGTCAGAGCTCGCTGAGTGGTAGCGCCCCTCGGGGTTGGCTTCTGGAGCAGAAGGACTTTCCAAGGAGGCCGTGGTGATCCTAGAAGAGAAAAGTCACGTAACTGATCCCTGGAGAGCACTAGCGACCTGGGCCCCTTCCGTCAGGCAGTTTCCTGCTCATTTGAGCTCAGAAAGCCCGTCTCCCCCCGACAACCCACCCATTAGAGGGGAAAGGTAGGGACATGCAGGAGTCATCCCCACAGGGTCTGGGGTCTGCAGTCAGCCAGCCCTAACTCATGGGCTACTGGGAGTTTTAAAGGCCAGAAGTGACACATAGGAGATGTCTGGGGTGTTTTTTGCCTTTCTAAAGGGCAAGTCGGATAATGTCACTCTCTGCCTAAAACCCTCCTGGGCTGGGGCTCCCTGCAGCCTGAGGATAAGGCTGACACCCCAACAGGTAGGGCCACAGACCACAGGATCTGCCCCTGCAGACCCTTCTGCTTCCTCCCAGCCCACCTCACCCCCTTGATTTTCTCTTGTACTCAGGACACTCTCTTGATAGCTGCAAAACCAATTTGACCAAGTTGAGGGGATTCATTCATTCAACGAGTACTCATTTGGCTTGTGAAAGCCCCCCAGGCCCAGTCTTTGGGCCGCTCAACAGGCCATGCCTTTCAGAGCCCCTGCTGTTCCCCTCATGCCTTCTAATTCAGTCAAAGCTTGGCTCAATGCCAAGCCCTTTTGACATCCCCCTCCCAAAGTAGAATTTCTACCCACTCCCCCATCACTTTTTAAAAAGTTCCTTACAGCGCTTGTCACTATTGGAAATGACTTAATTTGCTTAATTGTTTACAGGTTTATGGTCTGTGTTTCTATACTAGAATGTAAAGTCCAGGAGGGCAGGACTTGCCACGAAATAGGGCTCAGTTTGTGGGATTAGAGCATCTGTGAATGCCAGCTCCCTCTGGGCCAGACTAATGCTAATTGGACCTGTGAGACCTGGCTCGGCCTCTGTTGGTGTTTGAGACCATCCCTGCTCTAGGTGGGGGGTGGCCCGCACTCCTCATTCCTGTGTCACCCGCCGTCCAAGAATGCTGCAATTCCTAGAGTGTTTTTGCTGGCCTTCCCCTTGGCCTGTGGACCCCCAAAAGTGATCTGCATATCCCCAACACCCAGCTCAGGGCCTGGTGTTCTGAGAATGGGTGTTGAGTGATTACTAGAGTCTGGACATGTTGCCCCCTTATCCTCCATTCAGGAGCCTGAGGGACACGGAGGCTCTTAGAGGACAAATCAGTGGGATTTAACAAACGTTCATGGACATGGGATATTGACATGCCGTTCATTGACGTGACATCCGAAAAGGCTATCCCTATTTCTATTCCCACCAGAAGCATTAGAGAGGGCCTATTATCTGTCCTCCTACTGAGCATTGTCACTTAAAAATATCTCTGTCGGGGAGCCCGGGTGATATCGTCAGGTAAGCATCTGACTCTTGGTTTTGGCTCAGGTTGTGAGATCGAGCCCCACACTGGGCTCCATTCTTAGCGTGGAGTCTGCTTGAGAGTCAGTTTCCATCTCCCTCCGCCCCTCCTGCTCATGCTTGCTCTTTCTCTCTCTCTCAAATTAATAAATAAATCTTTAAAAAAAAAAAAGTGTCAATCTGGTGAGGAGAAAAAAAAGAAAAGAAGGAAAAAAAATCTCTTAATGTATTTTTATGAGCTTCACTGAGTTGTCATTGAGGTTGCCCCCTTGCCTGGCGTGCCCCTTCCCCACCGGGGCCAGCCTTGGGGTCCTCAGAAAGGGGCTGGATGCTGATTCTCTGGCTATGGCATCATCAGTCAGCAGAAAGGGCCTCATGGCAGTGCTGTGACCCAAAGGGCCACCACCCTGAGCAGGGACAGCTGGGGATGGCCTGCTGTACCTGTCACTGCTAGTTGATCTCGCTGTCCCTGGCTTTGGGCCTCCTTGGCTTTCTTCTAATTGCTTCCGGGCTTTTGATTTGGGCTTTGGTGCTCCTTCTGACCTGGGTCCAGCTTCATCAGAGAGGCCTGGATTAGAGGGGAGAAGCACAGGTCAGGGGGTTATTACCTAACACTGGGCTGCCTTGGAGATAGAAAATGTCCTTTTATTTTTTTCTTGGTTGGTTACTGGTGCATTATTGGGTTAGAGTCAGGAAGCGTTGATAAAGTACATATTTTAAAGTAATTGGTTTTCTTGTAGGCAGAAGGGTTTTGTTTTTGTTTTTTTTTTCCTGATCCTGAAGACTATATTCATAGGGAGAGAGGAAGAAAACTCAGAACGGTCTAGAGGAGGAGAGAAAAATCTATGATCCTACCACTGGAGACAAGAATTCTCCAACTCCGAGGCTCAATTTCAGAAAAGCACAGTGGTTTGTGAAACAGCAGGCTGCAGATCACGCTTTCATAGGGAATAGTGGGTTAAAATAGCAACATGCATACTTTGAGAGCACAGTGGAAGGCACTGACTTCTAAGACTGACCCACTTCGGTGGAATCAAAGCCTGCCCATCAGGTGGCCGGCCTCCCTTCCCCAGGGGTCAGGAAACGTGACTGCAGGCCAGGGGTGCCCTAAGGTGATCTGTCCTTGCAGTTTAGGCCGTGCAGGTCCCAATTAGGTTTCAAACCAGTTCTTACTGGTTTAGCACATCCCTTCCTTTTTCTTCAGTTTATTTTCACCATTCGGAACAATAGTCTTTCTAGCCAGTCTCGCCTCCGCACAACTATCACGTGCTTCGTGCTTTTCTGGTCTGATCTCCCATCAGTGTTACGGAGAGAGAGAGTTCTACCAAATATCTCACATCCGCACCGTGCCTACAGACATGCCCCCACGTCTCTGGGCTCTGAGAAGTTGTAACTGAACTGCACCATGAATACCAAAAACATGGTGAATTTAAACTTTCAAATATCACAGGTTATCTGAGAACTGCATGTTGTAAACCCTTCTAGACACTTTCGAGGAAATCCTACATATACAGATACTTATATTTTAAGAAATTGCATCAGACTAGGTCTACTGTGTTGTCAACTGCCTTTTCCACTCTTAATCTGTTATGGGCAGCCTTCCACACCAATAAATACAGACTGACACATCGTTGTTGGGGGTAGACTGTATACTATTCCTAGGTGTAGCTGCACTATGACGGGTTTATAAATCCCTTGTTAAAGGGGAAGTTTCTTTTTTAACTCATTGTTTTCGAGGATGATTAACGTCCAAAGATGAAACCAGCTGGCCTATTTATAAGCAGTAAAAACACAAAAACGGCCCGCCATTACCCAGCAATTCCCTGCGTGTCCTGCTGGCTATTTCTTTAATCTCCATGCGGGACAGGGACAGGGAGTGAGTGACGGGAATGGCGGCGATGCCTAGGCCGATGGCCGTGGGAGGGGTGACGGCCTTGGAGACTAGAGGCGACTTCAGAGGTCGTTCGATGCTTCTGCCCACAAGGTTTCTGAGCGGAATCTTGTACAGATTTTTGGATGGAGTTTCACCTGAAATATGATTGAGGGAAGAACATGAGAACTCTAAGCCAGGTCTGTACTATTTACAAGGGTGACTTCCGGTTCCTCAACCCAGGGAGCAGGAAAGAATTATGCTGCATGCTGACCTCTCAGACCCCATTAGGGGCAACAGAAGAATGATGCCTGATGGCTTTGGTTTTAAGGGCACCGCTTTCACAGGTACATGGTGAAAGATGCCCCTGCTACTGTCTCCACGTGCCCAGCTTCTAGGAGGACAGACAGCGGCAGCACGCCCAGCAGCACCCTGCCTTCTTGGGACTCCCGGTGCTTCCAGGGACAGGAGGAGAAATGGCTGATGTGCTGAGCAGCCAGGAGAAGCGCTCAGAGCCCAGCGGTAACCACAGCAAAGGTCTTTGGGATTCGTGAGCAGAGGCAGATGGAATGAAAGCTGAGTGCGTTCCGTAGGATTTAGGACTCTATCCTTTTGGCTATAAAAACCTACCAGATCATTGACATCCCTGAAGGAAAAACACCTTTGCTGGGGCAAGTTGGAATTTCTAGCCCTCAACTCCCTTCTCCCCATGGAAACAATTCTTTTCATAATGGGATTTTGGTTGTTGTTGTTATCATGAATTTCTTAAGAATGCAACCAATGCATTCAGAATGCAAGGCTTTATATATCTTTAAATAGTGACTTCGTTAGGCAGTAATCACATGTTGGTATTTGAGAATGGACTAGAGAAATCAGAATGGAGGGACTCCTGGGTGGCTCAGTCCATTCAGCATCTGCCTTTGGCCCAGTCATGATTCCAGGGTCCTGGGATGGAGTCTCGTGGTGGGCTTCCTGCTCAGCAGTAAGTCTTTCTCCCTCTTCCTCTGACCTTCTGCCTGCTTGTGCATGTGCGCACACACTTTCTCTCTCTCAAATAAATAAAAATCTTAAAAAAAAAAAAAAGAAACCAGAATAGATTGGAAATATCTATTAATAAGACAGTAAAAATTGCACTTCACCTTCCCCCAGGGAAGAAGGAAACACTGGAGTATCTCGGCCTGGGGGTGTCTGCGGAGAATTATGGGCACTGGCCCCCTTGGAGCTACCTCCGGACGAGACCTCGTTCACAGCAGTGGTTGCTGTGAAGTAAATATCCGACTAGAATGAAAGAGAAAGCATTAGGGAGCTGCATGGCTTAGAGGCCCCGCACCCACGGCCCTTCCATCATCACCACAAAGCCTGCAACCTTTCTTGGCTCAGCTGCTCTGTCCTTGGGGTGTGCAGTGTGGTAACGCACCTGGGCACGGGGCTTCCAGAGCAAAAGTCCTGCACTGTCACTCCAGACCTTGTCTAGGTATCCAGTCCCCCACACTTTCCCTTATTTGCTTGTTGATTCACAGCAGAAAAGAGTCCATTTCCCAAGCCAGTGCACACCGGCCTAACAGGAACGTCAGGCCCGCTGCAGTGTCAGACCTGGAAACTATCTGGGGTTCAGTCGGGTCCACTTACAGATGGGGGCACGGACCTTTCATTCACTGGCTCAGCAAACACTCATGCACATGGGCCCTGTGCTGGCTCTGGCGGGAACAGCAGGGGCGGGGCTGGAGCCACCTTGTATCTGACAAAAGTTACTGGAGCTGCCTTGTAACTGTAGAAATCCATGAGTGCCAATTTTCAGGGATTTTGCCGGTGAAACACAGCCATTATCAAACTTCAATAAATAACAGTAAAAACAAGGGTACTAAATGTCAGAATTCGACCATTTCTCATTCTTTGACTATGTTTACCATGATCCACGCTCTTGATTTACATCACCTTTCATACTGGGAGCTGGATGTCCTAATGGCGGAACTATTTACACCATGGACATTGGCAGATGCTACAGACCAGAGCTTGGTTTGTTGTTTTATTGAGCGTCTGAGCTTAATGGGATGGAGACAGTTTCTAATAGTGAAGACTGAAAGCAGAAGTGTATTGAGGCTGGTGTCGAAATTGAAAGACGTTTTGGTTTAATGATCGGTTGGTAGGAGAGTGAGAAATAGTTTAACGGTAGATCATGTATCAGATTTCATGAGAGCGAGCTTATTGGAAAGAGAATTAATGTACTGAGCTATAATTCCCAGCTGTAAAATCTGGGTAGACCTGTATCCACAGTTAGCAAAAAAAATTAATAAAAAGTATTTTGTGAGAACCAACTGGCCTAACGGATTTCGAGGTTAAAAAACACTGTATATTTTATTATTTGTAAATCATAAGCTATTTTAATTTTTCTATTAGCAAAATTTATAACCAACTGAGGTATACATATGTGTGTCTACACACAGACACACACACACACACACACTCTGACTTCCAGGCCCCAGAGGGCTGGTGGTTCAATCTCCACCAGCACACCGCTGGCGCTGTGTTAGTCCTCAAGTCCCGGAACTGTCAGCATAGTAGGGGAGGCAGACAGATAGGCAGTCGCCCACCCCTGAAGAGGACGCATGTCAGAATGGAAGGAGAAGGCACCACAGGGGCTGAGCAGGGGGGCCACCCGGGTCTGTCAGGGACAGGGCAGACGGTGTAGGGCTGACATGGGAGGGGCTAGGACAAGACCTCCTGGCTTGTGTGCCAGTGACAAGGGCACCTTGGGAAGTCATCTCTGTTCCTATGTCCCTTGGTTTTGCTCAAACTCTTTTTCTAGACATGGATTCGTTGGTTAGCCATATTTCACGGGCCACAAAACTCAAGCTGCCATGGAAAGTGGCAAAGGAAGAATTGTCCCTTTTCTGGACTCGTGCGGTCTCTCGGAGCAATGAGGACCCCTGATCTAACCCAGGCTGCTGGCACATTCCTCTCTTCAGCCCAGAGCTTCGCAACTACTACCAGCACCGAGTGACACTCTAACAAAACCATCTGGAAGCCCGACGGGGCCACACACGCAAACCCAGCAGGGGTCTGCTGTGGACATTCTCACTCCGGTACACAAGGGGACTGACCTGATGAGACAGTATCCGTGCCCTCCCGGAGCTTAGGGGCTCCAGGCTCCCAGAGACCCTCAGATGTGCTACTCACCCTGGAGGCCACGAGCTGCAGCTGTGGCACGACTGCCGTGTGGACCAGGTTCCCGTTGACCACCAGGCGGATCTCCATGGAGTCGGTGGTGAAGGCCAGGAGGTACGGGAAAGCACATACTGTAAGGTAACGGGGCGCGTCAGCTGCCAGCCCACTGGCTTGAGACCCTGGATGTGGCACATAGTCGCCCTCACTGCTCTGGAAACTTCCATCTCCCCTCCTCCTCTGGCTGCTTCTCTCCTTCCTCCCCTGGCATGTCCCCCAATTCTAAGAAAGCCTCACTCCTGAGACAGCCTCTTCTTAGTTGCCAAGCTTCTGCTTCAAGTTGGTGAGTGCTGCCTCTGTTTCTCCTTGTCCCCTTCCCACTGGGGTCTCAAAAGCTGGTCTCCTGGAGGCTCACCCGCCCAAGTCCCCAGAGACACTCCCCCTTCTCGTCTAGACTGTGGCTTGCCACACGCTCCCCTCTGGCAGATGCCACCAGGGCCCGACCCCCTGCCTTTCCCAGGCCTTCATGCCCCGTCCCTTGCTCCCTTCTCCCCTGTGCTCCTCCTGCCGTGTCTGCCTGCGCCGGGGCTGTGTCTCCTTCCTCGCTGGCCCTCCTGGGAGGGAGGGGTTCAGTCAATGGGTTTGTTATTTGTTAAAGGTCAGCCCCTCTTCTTGAAATTGTTTTTATGACACTGACTTTCAGGCCTTACAACCACCCTGGTTGCTCTGGGACATCACCTGTGGCCTCTCCCCAGGCTACTCCATGCTCCTTCACACGAGCTTAATCTCTGCTTGCTCTCTCCTTGGGGAACTCTCCACTCCCTTGGCTTTACCCATGCCTCCAGCCTTGCTCTCTCAAGGGACCTCCAGCACTGGGGCTCAAAACCTGAAAACAATTCTCACCCCTTCCCTCTGTTTTTGTTTTTTTTGGGGGGGGGCACATCTTATCTGTCACCGAAGCCTGACTGGCCTGGTCCCTCCATTATCTGGATTGGATCATCTGTTCTCATCTGAAGACTCTCGAATGTTCACCTATTAGGACATACTTGTTCTTGGGGGAAAAGAGTACTAACTCGAACATTCCTGGTTCTGAGCTGACTCTCACCAGGCAGATGCCCAGCTGTGGATCCCAAACCCCAGAAGGGAAGCACCACCACTCACTCCCTAATATTTCAGTGACAGGCAAAGTACCTGTCTTTCTGTGATTCTAGAATTTCAAGCTTTAAAACACGTAAGAAGGGTGCAGAATGCATTGTATTTCTCCACCGAGTCAGCTGGTATTTTAGGGCTGGAGGTCTTGCTCTCGGATTGTAAAAAAAGGGAAGCAAAGCCCAGGAATGACATGATAACTGGAAGACCCCAAGTCCTAAAAACTGGGATTTCATGGCTCTCAAATGCTCACATGCTCACAACCGGGAGGCACAGGGGACAGCAACAGTCCCCACAAAGGGGAACAAACGGGCAAAGAATTAAAAAGGAAAAAGAACACTCTGAGTTCTCATCAGACTTGAGTTACTCATGGTAATCTAAGTCAGGGAGTTCGCTTATACGGGACCGAACAGGTCAGACGGGTCTAGGCAGGGGAAGCGCAAAACGATCAAGGTTTTTCTTACCAATCGCGTAAGGAGCCTGGTTCCAACAGAACTGGAAATCTGACGCAGAGGGTTGAACCAAAAAAGAGCCCCCATTAAACGGGCAAACCTTTTTATAGATGCAACTGTCTGCAACAAAACAATAGCGACTCATTTTTTGTGAGAGACAATGCAGAGAGCTGGTCATTAGCTAAACGAAGACATGGGCAACCCGCAGAGGGTCCCGTCTGCTAGGTCTGCACACGGAGCTGGTCCCAGCACTGCCTCGCGGGCACGACCAAGTTCACAGCCAGGAGGTGGGCGGGGCCGCGGCTGCCATCCTGAGAGGGTTTACCACGTGCCAGGCACTGAGCTTTCAACATGTCAGCCTCTTGCATCTGAACAACCTTCAGAAGGAGATGCCGTTATGACGCTCAATTGACAGATGAGAAAACAGAGGCCGGGATAGATGACACAGCCAGCGTGCGCCAAATACCACAAGTACCACACGGGGAGCAGGGTTTGGACACAGGTGTGCTTGATTGCTGAGAAGGGACTGTTGATAGAGCCCCTGCCGGATGGGGGAGGCCCTCCTGCGAGGCAGATCATGTTCTGAGCCTCACTCGGCAGGACGAGCGTGGTGGGCAACCTTAACTCCCTGCCACCTCCCCCCCGCCACGCTTTTTTTAGGAAAACTCCAAGCCATATGCCTGTGTCACGTTGGGCAACACAAGCCAGAATGAGATTAGGGCCAGGTTGAACAGCTGCTCTGTTCCTGGCCTGCTCTGAGCTCTCATCCTAAGCCCAGGTGGTTCGGATCCTCTCCGAGTGAGAAGGTCCGTCTAGAAGCAAAGGGTCCTGTTATTCCAGAAGCCCATTGTGTTTTAGCCATACGGTTTTATTTTTAATTATTTTTAAAAAGTTCTATGGAGCTATAACTCACATATAAAATTCATCCCCTTTAAGCGTACAATTCAATGTAGTTGAGTAAATTTGCAGAGTTGCACTATGTCACAATCTAATTTTATCATCTTTTCGTGACCCTAAAAAGAAACCTCAGGCCAGTTAAGCACTCACTCCCCTCCCTGCTCAGAACAGAATGCTGCGCGGCCCGCTGCGGGAGGGCAGGGGCTGGAGCAGCCCGGCTGCGGGTCAGGGTCTGCCTGGGGCCAAGCAGGAGGCCCTCCCAGCAGCTGCCACGGCCCAGCTGAGGCGCCCGCCCTGTCCAATCTGTATGGAGAGTCCTGCCCCATCCGGGCTTAGGGACTCCTTTCAAGTGACCACTAGGCTTACAAAGCAATAGCCTTACATAGTTTAACTAAGAGAGGGAGTCCTTAGGAGAGGAAAAATGAGCCAAAGTCAGTGTTGTCTTGTTTTTGCTACAATGGCTCACTAGGGGAGAGAAAGGTACCTCCAGATTCAGCCGAAGCCCTTGCTCCTACCCCCTCAAGGCTGCGCCGAGGCTCCGGCCGCTCCGAAGCACAGGTGCGGCTGGTCCCCCCCTTTCCCCTCGGGCCCATCTGCTCTTGCTCTCAGGGCTCAACCCTCGTTTGCCCTTCTCCGTTGGGTCTCTCCCCAAGCCCGCAAGCACGCTGCCTTCTTCCACTTTCTAGAAAGCAACTGTTCTTCCGACTCTGTGACCTCTCTTCCTCCTTTCCTGTACCCTCCCTTCTCTTCCCCGCTAAGGGAAATTCTCTGGAAGGCTCTTCTGGACTCCTGTCTCTACTTGCTCGTACAGTCGCTCTCACCCTGTGCGGTGGGCTTCGCTCCATTGCTTCCCAGGCACACCTGCTCTCTCATCAAGGTTTCCCAAGGACCTCCACCTCCCTTCCCCCCCCCCCATTCCCTACTTAAAACTGCTGTCTTCCGGGAGATTTCCTTCCCTCAGACGGCTCCTCAGTCTGCTGGCTCCTCCCATCCCTCTCCGACTTCCCAGCTTCCAGTGACTCTGCGTCACTCACATGCTAATGGCTCCGGAATGCGGATCTCCCACGGACACTCTCCCCTGGGCCCCCAGTCTCCATGGGGAGGCACTGACCTGTCCAGACCCAACTCTTGATCTTCCCTCCCCCAAACTTGCTTGTCCTGGTTTCCCACATCTCAGCAAATGGTATTCCCCATGCGTCCCGTTGCTCAAGTCCCAAGCCGCAGCCTCCCTTCTCTCCTCCTGGCATGTCATGCTGGATTCATGAACCGATGACCTTGTCCTCAAATTTCACATACGTCTAGGTCTGACCCCGTCTCTGCACCTCCACTGCCAGTGCTGGTGCAAGTCACTGTCCTCTCTCATCACACGGGAGCAGTCACCTGGTAAGTGAACGGCCTTACCCACTGCCGTGAAGTTCTCCACACCGCCGCCCGACTGGCCTGTGGCCCCTCTCATACGTAGGTCCCATCCTGTCGCCCCTCAGCTTTAAAGCCTCCAGCAGGTCACCGGCTAAACGGTCCTTCACCTCCCAGGCCCTCCCTGAAATCCCACCCTCTTAAGAGACCATTTCCATCCACTCGCCCACACTCATGCTGCTGTGGCCACACAGGTCATCTTGAGGTCACCTTGAAATACTAGAATGTTCTCTCCTCAAGGTCTTTACATAGCCCTTCTTGACTCCCTCGGTCTTCTCTCTGAGTGCCCCATCCAAGGAGGTCTTCCTTCTCTGCCTTCCCTAAATGGAGACCCGCACTCGCCACTCCTGCCTGCCTCTGCCCCCCTCCCTGCTTTATGTCCACAGCACGTACTGCCATTCAACATACTAGAGACTTTTCTTATTTATCCTGTTAACTGGCTATCTGCCCCGTTAAAAAATGTACACTCTGAGACGGAGGGATGTGTGTTATCTTCTAGTCACTGCGGAAACATGAGGTGCTCAGTAAATACTTGTAGAATGAGTGAACTACTCTTCCCTCGCTGTCCCCGCTCAGGAAGGACGCAGCAGGGTTATGTTTCTCCAGGCCCGGGTTCCTGACACACATCTCCTCTCTATCCCCTTTTGGCACCCCAGCTCCTACCAGGGGACAGCAGACTGCTGGTGGATTTGAGGGGGTCTGGGCAGGAGGAGACCTGAGCTCGTGGAGAACCGAGCACACTGGATAGCAGGGGATGCTGCGTACGTGCCTTGGGACCTCAGCCTGTCCCAGAAATGGAGCTGCCAATGAGAAACAGTCACCTCGGCATGGAGGAGGTGACCCAGACCGTACTTCAGAGGCCCCTCTGTTCCCCTTTCCAAGTGAATCAGCCCCAGGGACTCCAATAAGATCCCAGAGAAGTAGAGGGCTCTCCCTCCCAATAACTAATATTGGTGGTTTCTGTACCCGAGGACGGGGGCTCTAAATCAGACCGAACTGGTTTAGAAAAGTAAGCAAATCATGTTTCTTGGGCCTCAGAGCTGTAAAGCACATTCACCCCCAGAAGTGCTGGTGTCTGTGCCTGGCCGTCCCCTAAGCCGTGAGCTCACTGCAGTCCCTGGCAGTGCCTTGCACGGTTGTGTCTCCAGAATCTAGCATTTGCCCGACATAGAGAAGGTCATCTGTTGGGGTTTGAAAAGGGCAGCCTGAATGGGGGACCTGGGGTGAGGGGCGGAGTCTAAAATGTTGGGGCATAGGAGGGAGCTAGGAGGCCATGACCTTGACTCCTTGGACCTTCCCCAGCCAGCAGGGTCACAGGTACTACTTCTAATTTTAAAACAAAATTTAAAACAAATTTTACAAGAAAAGTCCCCTTTCTGCACATAGAAACCTCTATGGAGGTTACGAATCAAACTGGATGCTGCCTGATGCTCTGATAAATCTGGGATTAAAGGAGGAAATAACAGTCTCGCTGTGCCAGACAATGTGTCATGGGCTTTACATGTAGAATCCTGTCTAACCTTCACAGCAGACGTGAGAGGTAGGTTCTGTGTTCTTCACATTATCCATCTGGAAGTTAAGACTTAGGTTAAATGTGGTCACACAAAGAATCAATGGTACTTAAAAATAAGTACTTAAACCAATAAGTACCATTGATTCTCATGTGAGCGTTTCTAGTTTCCTTGTATAATTAGCTTTAAAACACCACCAGAAAACAGAGTTCACCTTAGTACTGAAATGTATTATTTGCATTAAAGGTGAATCATTATTGCATGTTAAGATCACGGCCAAATTTTCTTTCTTTTTTTAAGTAAAGACTGACTCCGATATTCAAGATAGAGATTAATTACAAGGAAATAAAA
Source organism: Mustela nivalis (assembly GCF_964662115.1). NCBI lineage: Eukaryota > Metazoa > Chordata > Mammalia > Carnivora > Mustelidae > Mustela > Mustela nivalis. The sequence goes on along the minus strand of NC_139032.1, from coordinate 85,630,624 downwards.
TTCTTGCTATATTGATCTACTTATACTTTTCCCGCCTGAAATTGATCTTGCAAATATACTTTTCTCTAAGAACATACAACTGGAAGTTATAATTCCTATTATAAAATATTTTCATCTTTAACATGTCTGAGAGAAAAGTCTCTTTATATGAAACTCTGAGTGTATAAAAGTTGCTTTTTTACTTTGTTTTTTTTTTTAAACGAAAATGGAAAAGAAACTGATGAAAATCAGCTGCAAACCTTGGAGGGGAAGTGAGATCATTCTGTAGCACCTTCCTGACAATGGCCTTCAGGGCACAGGCATGTGGACAGAAGTGGGCAAGCCCAGCGTGCACTGTGTTGGGGGAGAATGGCTTATAGAAGTGGCCTGGGCGATTGGGGAAAACCAGCTGGTTCTCTGGCTTGTTCACCGGGGACCTGCCCACCTGCTGGGGGAAGGCGGGAGATGGGAAAGGAAAACCAGATTCCTGACCCAGAGAAACAGGAGCAAGCGGCACAGTTTGGGGAAGATGGAGGCAGGACTGGGAATCTCTGGGATTCCCAAGGTCTTGACCCAAGTAGCATCTAAACACACAGAGCTGTGGCGCCTGGGTGGCTCAGCTGTTAAGTGTCTGCCTTCAGCTCAGGTCATGATCCTACGGTCCTGGGACCGAGCCTGTATCTCCTGCTTCTCCCTCTCCCACTCCCCTGCTTGTATTCCCTCTCTCACGGTCTCTCTCTGACAAATAAATAAAACTTAAAAAACAAAACACAGAGCTTATTACCTTCTGATGCATCGGTGAGTCTAGGAAAATAGACACACACACACACACACACACACACACCAATCCCATCTGAGATGAAACCAGAGCCTGAAGCAGGAGACCGGCAAAGCCCCGGGGAAGTGGAAGTCCCCAGGCTCCTTGAGCCAGAAAGGTCTCTTGAACAACATCTGCCATGGCGCTGGGCCCCTGCCGCCCACGGGATCGCTGCCTGCTTGGGTCCGTGAGCTTCCAGTTTGGTACCGAGAGGATATCGTCCATGTTTGCTTCCGTGTTCCGTCCCTTTCTGGTTTCAGACTAATCATCCCATTGTGATAACCTGCTCTATCTTTCCGTTCTGATCTTCTCTCCCACCTAAAATCCCTCCCATCCTTTCAAGTGGTTAAAAGGAAAAAAAAATCGACATCAATTTGTAGAGCATCCCACCCCAAGCTTTTCCTTCCGGAGTTTTCAGTAAAATGGAAAGACAACATGTGGAAGAGATGAAAGAAAGAAATGATGAGATCGTACAGCAATGACCTCCCTGCTTCACTGGACACTGTAACCCGGGAGCCAGGACGGCAGGAGCCCTGGGGCCCAGGAACCCCACTGGAGCGTGGGCAGTGAGCTCTGTTCCTGGCGCTTTGCCCGTCGGCCTCCTCACCACTGGGCTATCAAATCTCAAATCTCAAAAGATGATTTTTAGGGCGCCTAGGTGGCTCAGTGGGTTAAGCCTCTGCGTTTGGCTCAGGTCATGATCTCAGGGTCCTGGGATTGAGCCCCACATGGGGCTCCCTGCTCAGTGGGGACCCTGCTTCCCCTCCTCTCTCTCTCTGTCTGCCTCTCTGCCACTTGTGATTTCTGTCAAATTAAAAAAAAAAAAAAAAGATGATTTTTACCAAACAAATTCCTCAGCTGGTAATTAGCTCTCCCATACCTATTAATCAAAGATTAATCAAAATATCAGCCCCATGTATATGGAAATCGATACAATTCTAGGTTGGAAAGAATATTTTATTGCTTTGGTTACACTGGGCAGGCTTAGCCAGGAAAATATCTCACTACTTTTAGCCTTAAAAGGATCCCTTTTATTGTATTATCATATTCGCTTTTGAAATGCTGAAAATCCTTGACTCTCTCGGATGCGTTTGATCTGGTCTGCCTGGAACCCATCCTGCCACGGGCCCCAGGCCAGTACAGGTGAGGCTGGATATGCCAGGCTGGGCCCGATTTCATCAACAGCCTGGAAGCAGCCAAGAGTAGAAGAGTTACCGTGGTTAAAATTTGGGGTGCTGGGGCCAAGATGGCCTCAAACGTGAACCCTGGCTCTGCTGTTTTTGTAGCCGCACAATCCTGAGAAAGGCAGTTCACCTCTCCAGGCCTCAGGGATCTCATCCCCGAATCTCAGGTAGTAACAGGATGAGAATTCAGTGAAACGGTCAGCGCCTGGCACGGGGTAAGGGCTCCCTCAATGGAAGTGACCGCCAGCACCCTGTAACCTGGAGATGGTACCACAGGCAGGCCCATCTCACCAGGAGGGCTGGGCGATCCAGGCCATTTTTAGACGCTCCCTGGAGTGCAGTTAAGGTCACAGGAACAAGACTCCAGGTAAATCTGGCTTCCTTTAAAATTAGGTCTGGCTTCCTTTAAATTACCTGGGGAAAGAACAGATTTAGCAACTTACAGTTGTAGCACAAGAGCAGCCCGGCTTCTCCATCTTCGTACACATCAATAGCTGCCACGAAATTAACCTGAAATGATAAAGGCAGTGGTAGTGGGTGGGCTGGAGGACACTGTTGAAAGTCTTTCTCAAGTTCAAGGCTTTGGCAGGACAGGCCTTGGCTCTCAGATGCTGTGGGGTCACTGCCACCTCAGGTGGCCATGAATATAATGCACAGAACCATCTCCCCTGCCCTTCCCCACTGGGACTTTTTCACCATCTTTTCTACCCATCGAGGCGCTCTCGGGAGACGGGCTTCTCCACTTTCTCTGTTATGGGACTCCCATTTGGGTAATGTGCTCCGGTTCCCAAAGCTTCCTTGCAGGGGGAGTTCAGCCCTGGGGAGTGTGGGGCATTCCTCCTGCTTCACAGATGAGGGAAGTGAGACTTGTGAGTCTGTGCCCCTGCTCAGACTTGAGCCAGGCCTCCTCCTCTTCACTGCCTTACCCGCTCTCACACCTCAGTGAGTGGGCAGGCAGTAGCACAATCTCAGAGTCCTGGGGCCCAGTCTCCGCTTCTATTCTCCCGCTCTCCTGCACCTGGCAGGAGGCAGCAGGACACCCTAGAAAGGGCATCAGAAGACCTGTTCCATCTTCTGTTCCTAGTTCCGGGCAAACTTGCCTCCCTGGGCTGCGGTGAATGGTTTGAGAAGACAGTGCTCAGCCTGGGGGTGCTTAGGTCTCTGGAGTTTCAAACCCCCGGGTCTCTACACACCCCTGCTCCTTTCACTCCTTCGTGGGCCTCCACCCGTAGTCTGCCCCGCCCCCCATGACTGGGGGTCTGCCCTGCTTGGGCTCGAAGATTTCCTTCTGCCCCGAACTGGAGACGTCTGGCCAAGGCTCACCTCTGCCCAACTCTCCGCGAGCCCTGACATGCGGCATCTCCTCCCTCCTGCCCGTCGCCCACTTCGGGTTATGCTTCCGCATCTTGGCTCGTCCCTCGTTCAGGAAAACACTCATCTTTCCAGCTCCACACTTTATTCTGAGCTCAAAATCCCCCCCTCTCCCCGCTCAGGCACACGCTCTCCTCAGAGCTACTGCTCCCATTTCCAAGTTCTCAACCCAACAGATTCTACACCCCAGTTCCCGAGAGGCAGGAGGCGGAACAGGGCAGCGGGCAGGAGCATGGACTCAGGGCAGGCAGACCTGCGTGAACAGCCTGTCTACACCACTGTCTGCCTCTGTAGCTCATGGCAAATGAACGCAACCTTTGGGCTCGGGTCTTTGCCTGTAAATCCAGTGTGAGGACAGTAACTTGGCTGGACTGTACTGGGAACTCCACAGATGAGGCCAAGGGTTTCGAGCAGGGCCTAACGCTGCCCGGTCAGCACTATGATCATCTTCCTCTCGCACGTGATTAATTTCCTCCTTTCCTCCTAATCCTCTTCCTTTTTGTGAGCAGGGCTAGTCCTGATGTCTGAGGGCTCCTCCATCCACTCCCCCAAGCTCAGCAGTCTCCTCTTCAGGGGCTCTCGGGTGTCTTGTGGGGGCCTGCAGCCGCCCCAGCCAAGGCTTGACCTCCCCAGGCAGGAGCATGGGCCTGTGCCCCTCAGCTCGCCTCTCTAGCCCTTTCCAGAGCCGATGCTGCCCAGGTCCGCCTGGGCCGGCCACCCTCCGTACGGGGCACTCCTCCCACTTCACCTAGCATGGGGCCTCTGCCTTGGCTCCGGCTTCGCTCCAATGGAACCCCTGTGCCCTCCCTTCCCTCATCATCTGGCACTGTCCTAGGCGCCATTCAGCACACAGCAATGAATAAGGCAGGGTTCTGCCCCTCAAGAAAAAACCAGAAAAGCATATAAATACATAAAACAAGGTACATGCCACAAGCAAAAGCTGTGGGTGCTTTTGGGGGGTGCTGACAGACTGCGAGGCTCAGAGTTCAGTTGTCAACTCTGGGAGCATAAAGACTTGGGGATCAAATTCCAGATAACTCCCCCCCTGCTCTATATCATACCCCTCTATTTTAATGACCTGCATGGTGTGTGTCGCTGTCTGATGTTCACTTACTTGTCTGTTTATCAGCGCCCCCTCCCCCCACCCCCCAGGAGAACATAAGCTTCGCGAATGGCGGCCTTGCCCGTGCTGTTTGTCATCACCCGCTCAGCATCTGCCCTGGGCCTGGCACATGGCGGGAGCAGAGTCCTCAGTGAATGCATGACTGAATAAAGGAAATCCTAGCTCTGTCACTTTGGAGGTATGTGCCCTTAGGCCACCTGTTCAGCATCACAGAGCCTCAGTTTCTCCATTTGTAGGAGAGATAGGAAGGACATCAGCCGCTATGGCAGCTGAGGGTTCCATGAGGCCGCTTTACGGAAGCGCCTAGCGCAGGGCCTGCTACTTGGAAAATGCTCAGTAAACGTCAGCTGACACCACGACCTGGCTGTGGGACCGGCAGCAATGGAGTACGTGACGTGTGGGAACAGCCTTTGACTCTCAGGTCCCAGAGGGAACCTACCTGTCCCCACCGCTTTGCCTTAGAATCAGTTCCTCCCCAGGTGTCCCAGTACTCATCAGTTGGATGACACTTATTCCAGCCAGAGGGAGGACAGGAGGGGCTGAGAGCTCCCGGCTCTGTAGCCTGGCTCTTTGTGGCCTGTCCCCCATCATGCCTTGGGACGTGGCTCTGGAGGCCACAATGCCTCCTGAGTTGGAGAACCTGGGTTCAAGTTTTGTCTCTGCTCCTTACCGGCTGTGTGGTTTTGGGTAAATAAGTGACTGCTCCTTTCCGAGTCTCAGTTTCCTTTTCTGCAAAACCGGGAAGTGAACAGTGCGTGCCCCACAGTTGCTGGGCAGATGTCGTGAGATAGTGCTTATGAGGTGCCCTGGCATGGGGCCAGACATAGAAGTGATCTTTCAGCAGTGGCCGTGTTTCTTCTCACTTTGGGAGGGTCACTGGAGTGGGAAAGCCAGAATGGGATGGCCTGTGCTTTTAGAGGTAGAGCCTCTATAGGTGCTTGGGGTGAGGGAGGGAGAGATGTGCAGCCATCCCGAGAGTAGAGCAAGTTCAGGCAGAAGTGGACCAAAGTCTGCACATAGCAGTGGCAGATACCAGAGGAGTTGCTAGCATGCGGGGTTCTATGAGGGGGTCCCAGGACCGTGCCGACTGGTGGACGAGCATGGCTGTGTGCAGAAATTCAGGCTGTGTCGCAGGCAATGGCAAAGCTCTGGTTTGTAACAAGCCAAGTCTGCACCCCCCCTTCCCCAGCCCCTGCTGAGAGTGGGAGCCACTGCTAGGTCAGTGTCCGAGCTTGCCATGTGATTTTGGGGTGAGCTTCCCACTGAGACCCACTGAGTTCTGGGCAGATAGATGGTCAGAATGGGGACTTAGGTCCAGCATCTACGCCAGAGATCTAGACCTCATCACCAGATCTGCAGTTCCTTCCAGAGGAGACCTTTGCTTTGGGAAGGAAGCCAATGCTGGCTGTTGGAGCTGGGGCCCCAGGTCACGATAGGCCTGTTGGCATAATGAGCTTGATGTTAACTTTCAGTTTGCTGTTGTGACGCTTCTTAAGCAAGTCCTCTCTTGACCTAGGGTTCTCTTAGACCCTCAAGTGGGGTTGAGGGCTGACACGGAAATTGAATGGGCTTGACTGAGAAGAGAGGAGGAATGGAGGTGAGAAACTAGGCCAGGAAATCCGTACTTGGTGCCGTGCATAGAGTAACTTGAACCATCCTGAAATGCCCAATGACTTAGGGGGAGGTTGGCCTCTCTCTCTCCTGCCTCCATGGCACCGGGGCCTGGGCTGCAGGAACGCCTTGGTAAAAAGCTAGCCCTGGGGGTGCATGGGTGGTTCAGTCAGTTAAGAGTCTGCCTTCAGTTTGGGTCCTGATCCTGGAGTCCAGGGATGGAGCCTCACATGGGGCTCCCTGCTCAGCGGGGAGTCTGCTTCTCCCTCTCCCTCTGCCCTCTACTTGCTCCTTCTCTCTCTCTTTCACGGTCTTTCTCTTAAATAAATAAATAAAATCTTAGGAAAGAAGAAAAAGCTAGTCCAGTTCCCACAGGAACTGGCTATTAGAAAACACTTTGTTCATTACCTTTTTCATTTCTCTAGGGCTTATCTTTCCAATTAGACAATAAGTTACTTGCAAAGATGAGTGGCTGTGTCCAAGCATCCATACCCGCCCAGCAAACACTCAGCGGATGCAGATGTGCTGAGGTCAGAATACACACGCTCACCCGCTTAGATCTAGCGAAGGGCTTAAAACCACTTTTTTAAAGGTTTTCTTTTAGGGAAAGACTTAGTGACTTAATTTTAAAAAGCATATTGAAGAAAAGACAGAACATTTTCTAATTATTCCTGATCACCTTCAGAAAAACAAAACAAAGGAGTCACCCAAGAAAACCATCTTTCATCCGATTTTTCCTGGGCCTGCATGAAAAAAAAAAAAACTACACTCTGGTAAATTATTAGGGTGTTAAATAGAAGTATAAAATAACAATCAGCAGAAAAAGCATGTGAAGTCTTAGGAAACTAGTTGCCAGGGAAGGGACTGATGGAACAAAGACTTGCTTGCTGGGCCATGATTTTTCTACCTCTTTTGGCTGGTCACACGGTTTTGAAAAGTGAGAAGGGCAGGAACATTTTTTTTTAAAGATTCTATTTTTAAGTAATCTCTATACCCAACGTGGGGCTCGAACTTACAACCCCAAGATCAAGAGCAGTATGCTCTTCTGACTGAGCCAGCTAGGTGCCCTCGAGAAGGGCAAGAATTTTTAAAGCCAAATTGGGCCCTTACTCCTCAGAAGCTGGGGGCCTGGAAGAAGTTATAGGTTCCCTGTTGCTGGGATGGAGGGCTTTAAAACCTCCGGCTTTAAATTAGGAAGAGTTTCAGGGCAGACTCGTTCTACTAGGTCTGTATCTGCATTGCCTTGCAAGACACAAGCATACTGATTCCCACACACCCAGAAATTCCAATGTAATTGACCTGGGGTGGGGCCAGTGCACTCATCTTTTTAAAGCCAGGGCTGAGAAGCAATGTACACAGGAGGTTCCCAGACTTGTCTAAACTTACGAATCACCTGAGGATCCTTTAAAAAATTCCAAAGCCCATATCCACCTATAAGACCAGCAAGATCTCTGGGGGTGGACACAGGCAGTGGTGGCTTTTAAAGCCACCCCAGTTGCAGGACCCCAGTTGCAGACAAGTTCGGACATCACCAAATATACATGCAATATATGAGAAGGAACCGATGATCTGTACTTGATAACTGTGGGAGGCAAGAAGGTCCCCTAATTATATCTAGATTTTTCTTTTTCTGATTTTTCTACTTCTTTTTTTTTTTTTTAAGATTTTATTTATTTATTTGACAGAGACAGATCAGAAGTAGGCAGAGAGGCAGGCAGAGAGAGAGAAGGTAGCAGGCTCCCCTCTGAGCAGAGAGCCCGATGCGGGGCTCGATCCCAGGAGCCGAAGATCATGACCTGAGCCGAAGTCTGAGGCTTTATCCCACTGAGCCACTCAGGCACCCCTGATTTTTCTACTTCTTAAAATCTTGTTCTCATTTGGTGTGAAGTCTTCTTAATACAGTCATGAGCAATTTTTTAATGACTATTTGGGTTGGCCGTGCCCTCATGTAAGTTGTATTTTTTAGTATATCTTGTAAAGCATAATCAGAAGGAATTCTGTAGTCTCTCGGACCTAGCTGGACAGGACTAGAGTACGTCTGTAGGTCTGGATGTCTTCACCAGGAACTATGTTCTCTGTGGAGGCAATGTCCCCATTCTGCGGTGTCCTCGGTACCTAAGCTCGGGGGCTGGGTCCGCACTAGGCAAACCTCAAGGGGCCCCAGTGTTACCAGGCCTTGCCCTACTCCCCAGTGATAAGGGGCCCAAGAACCCTCCCATCTGCTGTGTCAGCACGGAGCAGTTCCAGGGACAGACAGGTCAGCAGGTCTTAGGCTTGTGAGCGCTCCCTGTCTCCCCAGGGGCACGGATATTCAAACCCTACCTTGTCATCTTTGGTATCAAATACAGCTACAGGTGGGCCCCGGATCGCCTCCAAACCCCGGACAGCCTTGCGCTCTGTGTAGCCTAGGCTAGAAGGAGATACTCTTTCTCTCTCCCTTCCTCCTTGCCTAGGGAGATTTTGGCGGTTGGACCCAGGGGCTGAGCCCGCCCCAACCACCTGAGCCCCAGGCTGAGAGTCTGCCTGGGCCATGGAGAGAGGATAAGGCCCTTCCGGAGTGAATGGCTGAACAAACGTTCTCATTTCTTTAGTTACTCAGGTTGAGCTTTTCGACCCTTCACTTCTCCGTTATGAGGAAGGACAGAAGGGCAGGGGGAGATCTAGAAAAGCTGAGCAGGGCAATGGGCGATTCCATTAGACGGAACCGTTCTGAGCCACAAGAAGGTGATTTCCTAGGGTGCAGCCTGAACAGTGTATCATGGACTACCACTGCGTTCTGTTGTACGTGATTTTAAAGAAATCCTAATTGCGGCCTCGGGAGGTTAGCAGACACGCTCCTAGTCTTCTCGGCTTCCCACTTGCCCTCCACCTGTCGACTCACCCTGTTGGCCTCCACGTGGTGCAGCCGGAAGGCCTCCCCCGTGCTCTCATTCACCACATCAAACTGGTGTCGGTAAGCCACACAGATGAGATTGTCACTCTCCTCGGTTGGCCCATCTACTAAGGTCATCACCGCGGGAGAGTCGGACAGACAGATCTCCTGTGTGGTTGATGATGATGTGGGGAGAAGGGGGTCAGGACATGGAGCAGCCATTTTCACAGCAACCACCCTCCCCCCTACCTGCTACCCGTCCCCACCCCACCCCCCACAACTAGTAGTGGGTTCCCTCCCTAGGCTCCTGCTGAGCCCTTTACTGGCAGGGAAGGTGGGGACAGAGAAAGAGGGGCAGAGATTGTGCCAGAATCCCCTCTCCCACAACCTGTCCTCAAAATACCTGACAAAACCAAATCAACAGCATGACCCTCATTAGCCCCTAGAGAGTTCGGCCCTGTCCTGTGACTCAGTAATAATGGAATCATAATTGCTAACCTTGCTGAGCACTTAACACAGGGCCAGGTACGGTTCTCACTGGATCCTCAGAATGACCTTATGAAGTAGGTAAGGCTATTTATTATTCTATTTTACAGATAAGGAGACTGAGGCTCAGAGGTCACAAGGCTTGCCCACATTCGCATAGTTTACAGGAGTGGGGCAGCCAAGATTGGAGCTCAAGAAATCTGATTTCAGAGCTGATATGCCACAGAAATGCACGTGCACTACAGAAATAGTCATTAAGATCACTAATTATAATATTAAGAGGACTAACACCTAAATAGAGATTTTAACTTGTTTGAACGTCACTGTGATGGCGGTTCTGTCTGCCTAAATTGACTATTAGCAGAAATGGATAGGCATAATTCAGGAGGCTTTCACTCTGGCAAAAATAATTGCTCAGCTCACCTACAGGCAAAGTCGGCCCTGGGAGCCAATCTCTGACATGGTTCACACTTAATATACCCAAGTTTTTAAGAAAGTAAGAGATAGTAAGAGCAGGAAAGGGACCCTCAAGGAGGCTTCCCTCCAAGGTCCCACCCTTAGTGGATCTGCCAATCCTACCAGCTCGGGAAGGCAGGGCAGCTCCTTCCCCTTCTCTGGCCACCAAAGCCACCGTCATCTACTGCTAAGATCCTGCATTAACCTCTTACTGTCTCCTTCTTTCCGCTTGGCCCTCCCCCTCCATGCTCTTCTCTGTCGGGGCCAGAAAGGTATTTTTAAAACCTTCCACTGGCTGCCTTCTCTCACTCAGAGTCGAAGCCAAAATCTTAGCAATGGCCTTCAGGGCTCTCTGCCCTCCCTGCCGTGTTCCCTCAGCTCCAGCCACTGTGGCCTCCAGATCGCGCCTTGAACAGGGCCTTGGGTCCTTAATTGGTTGCTCCTTCTGCCCCAGAGGGCCTTGGGTCCTTAACTGGCTGCTTCCTCCTTTCCCCAGATGTTCTCCTCATCTACCCCATATTCCCTTGGATCTCTGCTCAAAGGCAACCTTTTCAGAGAGGGCTTCTGGAACACCCTTTCTAGAACAGATCCCCCCGTCCCCACTCCTTGTCTTCTCCTCCCTCAATTTGCTTTACTGTTATCCTTGGGACACAGAGAATTAGTTTCTCTTTTGTGTCATCCTACAACTAGAAAGTCATCTCCATGAGCAGGGAGACTGCTCACGGCTGTCCCCCTAGTGCCTAGAACAACACTGGTAGGTGGCCCCTGGCATGAATGAGCTGGATGGAGTAGGGAAAAGCCCAGAAGCCTCAGTCCTCTGGGGAAACCAGAGCAGCAGGCAGGGTTTCCTCTGCTGGGTACTGACCCGAGAGACAACCCCCGTGGGTGACAGACCCTGGGTGGAACGAGAGGGTCGGCCTCCTAACACCTTGGCCAGGAGAGAAGGGATCTGAAGGGCGGACCTACCCGTATGTACTGGAATTCCTCCACAGGTGACTCCGACAAGGGCAACAGCAGGGAGATGCCGGCCAGCCCGCCCGGCTTGTTGTGTTTCCTCGTGATCAGGAGCAGTTTGTTCCGGATGGCGACGACTATCCTCAGCTCTCTGCTGTGGTGAGTGTTAATAGCGTAGAGGTGGCAGCCTGGGGAGAGAGAGAAAGGATGCTGAGCACGTGATAGGAGCCTGGCAGTGCCCAGGCCCTGATAATGTGGTGATGCCTAAGGACCCTGGCAGTGCCCAGGCCTTGATAATGTGGTGATGCCTAAGGACCCTGGACACTGAGCATGACCCAGGGGGTGCCTGACAACGCTCCGGCCACCAGGCAAACGGAGACGGGAAATACAAGTTAGGCTGAGCTTCAGGAAAATGAAGGAAGTCATAGTCCCTGTATTCTAGAGTTTGTGGTCTTAGCGTCACACTCATGACACCGTATGACTTAAAGCAACAGGTGAGTGGAGCTCCAGGAACCGGAGGCTAAAAGTCTCTCTTCACAGATCTATGAACAGAACTCGACTTACCTTCAAAGCTCGTCACGCCAGGCCTAGACTTTCCTCTGGCCCTCCACATATTGGGCTACCTCTCGGGCTTCTCTTAGGGAAAGAGTCATGCTATCTTAGTGATGTTTCCGAGTAAAAACCAAACCAAGAAAACCAAATTCCAGTGAGATCTGATCAGCCTGAGGGAGAAAAAGAATTGACTAGAAACCACCAAGATAACGAATACTGTGGTCACCTTTTGTCTTCTCCAGCTTGTTGTCCCTGCAGTCACACCTGCTCTTCACCGGCTGTTTGCCCTCGATGGCCTTGTGCACAGCGCTGAGCCTGAAGACGAAGAGGCGAGCGTCTTTCCCTGGGGAGATAAAGAAGGCGCAGGAGGAGATGGGTGGGAAGACCGGAAGAGCGGATTGCGCAGGAAAGCAACTGCTACAGAGCTAGGAGCTGAGGCGTTCCAGAACTGAGAAGAAACCCCACACCGCCTCTACCCAACAGTGCATTGAACACTGTGCCCCCCCACCCTTTTCCCGCCCTCCCTTCTGACTCTGCCACCCAAGAAAACAAAGACCCCTCCGGGGACCCTGAGCACCGGCCACCCACAAGGCAGTAGTTGGCATGACCTATGTGGTCCGACCACCGCGAGCCTCGTGGTGGCCACAGAAGGCTACCGGCTTCCCTGCTCCCAGAGGACACCGTGGGGCAGGGAAGTATCACCTTTGTCTGCTCTGAGGATCAGGAGGTCCAGAGTCTCGAGCACGTGCATCTGCTTCACCGGAAGGGTTTTGTCAAACACGGGCACTGACGGGAGGTCATCTGGAAGAGGAGACACGGTTCCCAGAACTGGACCCAGCCCACACGTTCAGAACCTACAAGACGCGCCTGTCAGTGGTCCTGGACCCGAGTTCTTTCTAGGCAAGGAACATCAGCTTCTAGAACATTCGTAAGGTCAAACACTGTTCTCTCAGCTCAGGGAGAAGGACCGACATTCCTTCCTCTCTACTGGAAACAGAGCAGCAGGGCCTAGAAACTATATTCTTCTCTTCAATATTCATCAAAGAAAACACATCACCTCTCCACCCCAGTTTGTACTTGGCATTGTACCAAATGACTGAACAGCAAATTACAAAAAAAAGGGGGGAAAAAGCTCAGTCATTTCTCTTAAGTATTTTATTTTTATGTAATTTTGAAATCACATCACTTCTCAGGTTATTTTGTATATTTCTCCAGAAAGCAAAATAAAAATTTCCTGTTGAATTTAAAACAAATAGAAACCCACCCTATTTCATGTCTATCTCTGTATCAACAAGAGTTTACCTACACATTTCCAGTATTTCTCTATAGAGAAATAGGAAATCTCCTTTTTAGACAAAAATAAGAGAGAAATGTTGACTAAGTTACCCAAATAACAGGAAAAAAAACCTAATTGTAATGGGAAAGATCAGGAAAAGTTCTGGTGAAGAGATGATCGAAGACACCGTAATGATATGTAGGATTTGTTGTTAAGTTTACTTACTGGGAACTTACATTGCTAGCAAACACCTTGTTCCTGGGGGTCCCCAGGACAGAGAGGGCCAAAAGAAATACTAAGGCTCTTTTGTAAGCAAAGGATCTGTTCTGAGCAGGAGGTAGAACCAGTACAAGACAAAGAGGACATGGAATGGTGTAGACATTTCAGGCTGGATAAGTGGCTTTTTCTTTATCAGTGCTTTGTCTGACATTTAGGTCTTCAAGTACTCTGTTGTGAGTCTTGGTTTGGTTCTTTGGTTACCATTTAGGTTCATGGGGCCCTGAGGGTCTTGGCTTTTCTAGAAATCAGCCTGGCTGGGAGTTTATTTCTCCCTGGATTGTTCCGGGGAGAGAGAAGAGCTTGCGTTGTTGGGACAGGGCTCCTAACTGCTTCCAAGGGGAAGATTCTCCCGCTCCTTGCCGGCCAAGTGGGCTCTGGATTTGTCCAAGCGCAGAGCCCGCCAAGCTTTTGTTAGACAGAGGGCCTTGCTCTGGCTCCCCTACATTCTTTCTGCAAATGTAAATTCTACTCTATGCTCAGGCTTTGTGCTTCTGTTGGGGACAGACATGAATTTTCAAAACATGGGATGATCACTCCGATACCAATCATCATACCTGACTAAGTAACTATGGTTATTTAATTTTTAAAAATATTTATTTATTTGAGAGAGAGAGAATGCAAGTGGGACGAGGGGCCCAGGAGAGAGAGGGGGACGGAGACTCCATGCTGAACAGGCAGCCCGACTCCAGGTTTGATCTCACCACCCTGAGATCATGACCTGAGCCGGAACCAAGAGTCAGATGCTTAACTGACTGAACCACCCAGGCACCTTGGTTATTTCATTTTGTGAGCAGCAGCTCACATACACAGAGGACATCCTGCGTGTCAGGTCTCAGGGCTGAGTGCTTCGCATGTTATTAACTGAAATGTCCCAAGAACCCGCTTAGGTAGGAACTACTAATACTCCCACCTAAAAGATAAGGGCCTGAGGCTCAGACATGCTAATAACTCAACTAGAGTCACGTCTTGAACGTGTGGAGGGACCCAGATCCGGGCGGGGACAAAGCTTATACTCTTAGTGTAAAAGCAGCACAGCAGCCCTGTGGATGGATGGGGCCACCGCACGAGCAACAGTATTGGAAAGATTCATAAATGACAGAAGCGCTTTGTTTGACATTGAAGACAGAGGGATACTGTGTAGCAGCACACCTGTGTACAGAATAAATCAGCATTTATTCTCCGTCAAATCTTTCTCAGGTGGCTGAACAAGTTTATACATAGCCAGGAAGGGAGAGGAAGCAAGGATCTGAGAAAGTGACACGTGACTTTAATGACTCTTCTGTAGCAATGTTTTCCTTCTTGTCATCTCTTTATGAAGCAGTGATCTTTTAGAGCCCATCTTTCTATTACTGCAAACCCAAAACAAATGGTCATGGCATCTTCCATCAGTGTGTAGTCTCCCTTCAAAGTAGCTTTTGCTAAACTTAGACTACAAAGGACCTTGAATTTTAATGATGACCTTGACAGGAGTAGACTCTCAAGGGGGTAGGTCTAATGAAATTAGGCAGACGCTAATGGGATAGAGTGGAACGTGGCCCGAAAGGAAATGGAGAGATTCACTCATGGAAAAAAGATTCATAATGTGATTAAGTATGACAAGAAAAAGGTAAACAAAGAAGTAAGGAAAGCATTGGGGCTTCAAAGCGCAATGAGGAATACAAAGAAAGCCTGAAGGGTTATTCTCTTCTTCCAAAAGCAAACGGGGTAGCAGAGCTGCACACCCAGAGAATGAAAACAATAATCTGAGAAATAAACCCAAGCTCGTGGGGGTGTATACGGCTACCATCTGTGTTCCGCCACTTCCCCCAAGTTGGAAGAAAAGAGCTTCTTGGCACATCGCGGGAATCCTTCAATTTAACACGTCCATTAAGTTTTGGATTCAGAAAATGAAAATTTCAGAAGGGGATTTGGTAATCTTGGTTTGGATTTTACATTTAAAAACCAGGAACTGACTCAAAGAGAATTACATTGTTTTTTAGACAAGCCTCACAAAGAGCCATTATAAAGCACATTTTCTCGATCCTAAAAACGACAAACAGTTAGAATATAACTCCCTTTCGATCACAACATGTCTCATAATTATTTGCCCAGGACTGTATTTTTGGAAACCTGTGTTAAGGTAAAGACAGTAACATGGGTAGAGTTTAATTTGATTTTCATAAAATGTAGTTGGTTTAGTGGACACAGTGCTGGATAAAAATCATCTCTGGGTTCCAGTTCCAGATGTGCCACTAACCAGCTGCATGATCTTGGGTTAAGACACACGGTTTCTTTTGTTTCTTCATCTATAAAACGAAGAGATGAAGAAACGAGACTATACAGCGAAAGTCTGGTTTATATGTGGTTTTTTTTTTTTTTAAAGATTTGTATTTATTTATTCGACAGAGAGAAATCACAAGTAGTTGGAGAGGCAGGCAGAGAGAGAGAGAGGGAAGCAGGCTCCCTGCTGAGCAGAGAGCCCGATGCGGGACTTGATCCCAGGACCCTGAGATCATGACCTGAGCCAAAGGCAGCGGCTTAACCCACTGAGCCACCCAGGCGCCCAGTTTGTCTGTTTTTAAGATTTTATTTAGTTTTTTGACAGAGAGATCACGAGTAGGCAGAGAGGCAGCCAGAGGGGTGGGGGGGAAGCAGGCTCCCCGCTGAGCAGAGAGCCTGATGCAGGGCTTGATCCCAGGACTCTGGGATCATGACCTGAGTGGAAGGCAGAAAGGCTTAACCCATTGAACCACCCAGGCACCCCATGGTTGTTGTTGTTTTTAATAAATCATTTTATTTGGTTGCGCCTTTGGCAAATCTTTGGACTTTGTTCCCTTTTTAACACATCATAAATACAGTAACTGTTGTTTACTAAGGTACTACTACGGCTATGTGCCCGACACTGACCCAAGCACTTAGCATAGGTATTCATAATATCCACAATCCCTTCTTGGAGTTCCGATCATCAGTCCCAGTTTGTTTATTTTTTCCGTTTTCATTATCATGAACCAGCTTGTGGCTGCTTAAAAAACCCTCCCCACCCTCAGAGGAACCTGAAGCTCACAGAGGCTCAGTTTTCTTTATGATCACAAAGATGCTGTAATTGTTTTGTAATTTCTAAAATTAAATATTTAAATGCTTAGCTTATAAATTTTAGATTATCTTTCAGTAAATAAGTAATTATATATATAGTTATATGTGTGTATATATGCATTCACACATATATTTACATATATAATATGTACATACACATATATATATATACATATATGTGCATCTATGTATATATATATATATATATATATATATATACACATATATATGTGTATATATATATAAAAATCAGATGAAGTAAAATAAGTCCATTATAAAGCCTGGTCTGCTTGTCTTGTTTTCCCATAGAAGGCATCTACTTCCACTTCCCAAGGGCGCAGTGCATAGCAGGCACTCAGGAAACAGGCTGAAAGGGTCAGAGGAGGGAGTAAAGGCGGTGGCCAAGAATGGGAAGATGTTGCAGTTCTAGGCCATCATGTCCCTCTCAGGGGTGATTAGGAATCTCATAAAGCATCAGGATGGTAACTGAGACTGGGAAGCCTGCTGTGTGCTATGTAAGATGTACCCTTGGAAGACACTGTCTCTAGGCCCAGGGCTCCCTCAGAAGCCCCAGGAGACAACTTGCTACTGTGTTTAGCCCCTTTAACCTTCATCGACAGTCTGGAAAGATCCAAAGGGGCCTCCTGCTGGAAGGGACCACACAGTCCTCGAGTCTAAATGAAATCCCCATCTGAAGTTGAACTCTTTCTCCAGCATCCTTGCCAAGGTCATGCCTTTTTTTTTTTTTTAAAGATTTTATTTATTTATTTGACAGACAGAGATCACAAGTAGGCTGAGAGGCAGGCAGAGAGAGAGGAGGAAGCAGGCTCCCTGCTGAGCAAAGAGCCCAATGGCGAGGCTTGATCCCAGGACCCTGGGATCATGACCTGAGCAGAAGGCAGAAGCTTTAACCCACTGAGCCACCCAGGTGCCCTGGTCATGTCCTTTTGATGGCTGATCTGTGGTGACAGGGAAATGACCACCTCCCCAGGCACACTGATCCACTGGATTGTCAAAAAGTTTGATTTTATATTAAGTTGGAATCTCTCTTCCTGTCAAATCTTTCTGTTTCTATATGCAACAAAACTGGGTTATCTAAGATTCTTCTTACCTGTTTTGGACACAAGATACTTTTTGAATCAGAAACATTAAAAAGAGAGAGAGAGAGAGAGAGGATGCCCCTGAGATAGGAGATGTTGATTTAAGGTAAAATGTTAGAATCATGATAGGTATTGGCCAAAAAGGAGATTCTTTCTGTGGGTCATTATATGTCCACAGACTAATCAGATTCAGGGCAGGCATGAACCCATCATGCACGACTCACCCTCTGGCTTGCTCGTTCAGAATATATCCCTTCTGCTTGTCCTGAAAAGAAGGGGTTAATTTTGTAAGAAAGGAAAACTTCGCTAACCTCACTGCCGATGACACAGTTATCTACAGGGAGTTGACTGGCTGTCACGCGTCTCAGAAGCCCTACAAGTTACACAAACGAAGACATTTGAAGGAGCAGCTACTCACTAACCGTCCACTAGCAAGACACCAGCATCCGTGGAAACCAGCAGGGCCTGGCCCCAGGGATCCGCACACACGGCTTCATGAGGGAAATTACTGCAGAAACACTGGGGCTCCCAAGGCTGCAAGGCAACAAGAGCATCAGAAAGTAAGTGTACCAGAAATGATATCCTGCGGTCCCTTGGAGAGAAACGTATGGTACGCTGCCTGAGACCACAGCTCGGGAAGTTAAACAGGCCCTAACCTCAGTTACCTTTCTTTCTTTCTTTTTTTCTTATCTTTTTAAAAAACATTTTATTTTCAAGTAATCTCTATACCCGACATGGGATTCGAACTCATGAATTGAAGATCGAGTCGCACGCTCCACCGACTGAGACAGCGAGGTGCCCCTCAGTAAACTTTCTTAAGAAGAAAAGTCTTTCAAATACATATGCAGCAGGAAGAGAGGGAAGGCACAGGCTGTGGGCACGACGACGTGTCTCCATCCATAATAATCCTCCTTACGAGCCGCCAAACCATTGGTATCGTCTTCCAAGCAAGCATTTTTCCTTAATACCTGAAGTTGGACCAATTGCTGCCTGTTTTTTGAAAACTTCACAGGAGCTCATCACCAAAGGAAGACCCATGTAACTAAAAAAAAAATCAGATCTGTGCTGCTGACTCAGTAAAATTATGAAGGCGTACACAAGACAGGAAGTTGATACTGCCTTAACATGAAAATGCTTACTGACCCACTTAAGGCTACAAAATCTTAAAGAAAAAAAAAAAAAACATGTTTGTTAGAATATGGGAGGGGCTTCCTGAAATGGGCTCATGCGCCCGCGCGATATTGTCATATCATGTGCGCTCTTGCCCTCCGTCTCATACCTGGTTCGGGCAGCAGGGTTAGCCCTCCCTTAGGGCTGCCCCAGAGCTGCATGGGGATGCAGGGAGCCAGGAGGCTTGGTCTCGAAGGACAGAGGTGTTTTGGGAGCTTATCAGGAACAAGTCAAAGTTTCACATTTGCAGATTTACTCTCAGACATGCTCCCATGCACATGTGTATATGCACATGGGTGTGTGTGCGTGTGCACATGCGGGTGTGTGCATGCTCTGGGGGAGTCCATGTTTGCATACGGAAAGTAGAAGTGGTGGCAGTGAGATCACCTACCAGGGTGTCATTTGGGATGAGGGCAAATACGTGTGTACTACCGCTGTCTTAGAAAAGTATACTGTCGCTTTAAGAAACTCACAAGGCTCGAAAGAAATCTTCTAATTGCTAAGATAAGGCTCGGGCCATTCTGGAAAGATCACACAAAGAAAGTGGAGACATTTTGCAACCTGGAAAGGGCAACACAAGCGCAGGCCATTAATTGGAATGGCATTTCCCTAAGAAGATGTCTGGAAATTCTGACTTTGTGACTTATAGCAGGTGGACATGAAGAAGCAAAGCCACTGTAAAGGCCAATTGGGAGACAGACCCAGACGTCTGAGCATTAGGTAACACCAAGACATAAAAAACAACTCTTAATAACAAAATGTTCTCTGAGCAGAGAATACAAATTTAGAACACTTCAGCAGACAGGGGTTCAAAGAGGGTCCTAGAGGATCCAGAAAGAGCTTGAGGAGGTGTGGGAAGTCCTGAAATTGTATTAAAAATGTGGTGTATATGTGTTATCCATACATTTTAATGGGCTAGTGTATGTGGTGTGAGGGGTGACCACTGCTTTCCTGGGTTCTCAAAGGGGCCAGGGACTCTAGGTTGCCCGAGGACATCATGTATGAAGTATTAGTGACAGGAACCCAGAGCTGGTCCCACAGAGGCTCCATTCTGAGGTCTGATGGCACTTGCCACTGCACTGGACTCCCTTCTGCCAAGTGAGGGGCTTGGTGTAGAGTCTGTAGGGCAAGGATGGGGCCTAAGAGCAGGACTTTTTGCTGGACCATCTAAGAACATGAATATAGCACATGGACTGATGGGTGCCCAAGAGGTTGACAAAGCCTCTTCTTTGGAAATAAGACACTCTTGGGGGCAGCATGTGGGACTCTGGCCTGTTCCGAGGCAGCTGCACAGAAGTCCGTGAGGGCCTCTAGGACAGTGTTTCTCCAAGGCAGGCCTGGGGCCCACTGGCAGGTTCTGAATGGATAGAAAAAATCAATGTTCTTGCTTTGCTCTTTACCGCCGAACAAGTTACATTTCCACAGACTTTCATTTTTATGGATGTCTAAGAACTTCTTTTCAAGGTTACTAAATCCTGCTGGAATCTGGTATTTATAGAGCTCTTGGAAACACTGTGGTTTCTACCATTCACACAAAGAGCCGATAGTGGGAATTTATGCAACCTTTGCAAAAGATGCTTTGCCATCAGTCTGCTCTTAAACTGGTTGTGGTTTTCTAGCATCAGTTGTATTTTGGGCTCATCATTTCCCGGAAACCAGGCTTTAAAGAGATTGTAAGTCAGATACAAAGCATTTCTACCTTTATCATTAAAGTAAAAGCAATCATAACTCTTTTGCTTTTATAACGGACACTTCTCTAGTGTCTGCGGGTTTGTTCCACGTAGCAAACTTTGACATACTTGGAACGCAGACATAACTAGGGACATAGAGATTTGTTTACGGTACAAAATCATGTGCACGGTACGTTTCTGGGTGGCCAGTGTATTGTCTGCTCTTCTCCTCCTGATCACCACCTCGTTTTTTCCCCCAAGGAAAGTGGAGGTGACCACATCATTTCTCGGGTGACTGAATGAACGATAGAGGAAGCAGTGGTTTCTCGGCTGTGGTCCTCTGACCAGTAACATCAGCATCGCCTGCGAGCTCGTTAGAAATGCAGAGTCTCAGGGCTCACCCCAGACCTACTGAATCAGACGTTAAAAAGGGGATGATTGTAGCACACACAAAACCTGGAGACACACGGCGCTAGAGCTTTGTGGAGTGTGTCCAGGCACCACAGGAGAGCTTGTGAGAAATGCAGCATCTCGAGCCCTCTGCGGAGCTGCAGCATCAGAACACGCATGTGGTCGAGATGTATGGGCGCTCTGTACACACACAAGGCTTGAGCACTGCCCAGCCCCGTCCGCCTCACCAGGCCTGCTCCAGCAGCTCTGCTCCCGTTAAGTGAGCAAAGGCAACACACGCTATGGAAACGGAGGCGGGGGGGGGGGGCGGCCGTGCGGTTCTCCCTAAATGCTGCTCGACTTTATCTGGGGCTTTCCCTGGGGGCTCTGCAACACATAAGCTCATCTCTCCTGCCCGTCCCACAAATCTCTAAGAAGTGCAATAACTTCACTTAGACAAAGGACCTTCACAGGTGAACTTGAGAATAGCATCGACTCACCTCTTTTTTACAGATCCCTGAAGCCACCAAACTTGACGGAGCGTCCCCTCTCACGATGGACTTCAGTTTTAGTGCCTTACAGAACAGAGATCTCTTTTAAAGTTTGTTACTGGGCAGTAAGAGAACCGCAGGCCCAACAAATGTGATTTGAAAAAAATTCTTTTAATAAAATAGGAGCCATTTTAGATTACAGTTCCAGGTTCCCACACTGCCCTCTCACTGAAGCTAAGAAATGCAGCTTAATGACAATGTCCCAGCCCGAAGGACCCCATCCTGTCATTTTAACTCATGGGTATCTCAGGGCAGTGATTCCTACACCGGGAGACTGAAAACACGCCCAGGTGCCTTCCTAAACTTGATGACTCAGAATCTCAGAAAGCAGCGTCAGGGTGCCTTTAAACAAGGACCCGCGTCGGACGCCCCTGTCACAGTGCACCTGTTTGAGGCTAAGTTACTTTTGCCCCTAAGCTTTCCTGGGTCACCCTGCTTGGTTCTCCCCTTTGGGTCAGAACCCTAGCACAGCTGGCAGTTCTCCTCCTCCGTGCTGGGACAAGGGATTAAGACAGAAAGCTGGGTCACCTCCCAGAACGGAGACATCTGAACGTCATATGGGAGTGAGGCAAAGCGGGAGTGATTTCCTCCAGAATCTGGAATAAGATGCAACGTGGGAGCCACCTAACTCCGAGGATTGCTTCCAAGTAGCAGAGCGGGAGCCCGGGTGTGCCTGCTCCTGCCAGGGGAGTTCAAGGTGCTTTCCCTACAAGGACTCCTCGCTCTTCAGAAGTTCCTCAGGAGGGAGGCATACGCTCCCTTGACAAGAGGGAGCCCCATCTGGGCCTGCTGGCCTCCTGCCTGGAGGCAGCGGCACCCCCTCTTCAGCAGAAGGCTTTGCTCCCGCTCCCACCTGCAGAGAACCCCGTCTACGTGATTACAAAAAATCTCACTCCTGGTTTCCACAGTTATCCTGAGAGAGACTACAGAGCTCCCGCGGGAGTACACAGACGGGGAACTCTTCACAGGCAGGCCAGCTGGTGCGGGTGGGGCTCCTGGCTGCACATCTCGCCGAGGAGGCTCCGGAAGAAAACCCACCTGCCCTATTCTGACAAACTCCGCCTGGCGGGCCTCCTCTTTCTTCCGTGCTGACTTGGGTGACTCTGGTAAGACGTCACTAAAAGACCGTCTATTGAGCATGTTCTAGGAAAGAGAAACAAGTTACCAGTTCCAGAAACGGTTGTCGAGTCTCGTCCCCTGGCTTCCCTTAACGCACAGACCTATCTGTCCAAATGCTGCTTCAACTCTCTGTGCCCATTCGCTCCCCAAGCCCGCACGGAGTGTCCCTCACGGGCCAGGGCTGGGGCTAGACGTCGGGGGTAGAAGGTGGAGAGCGAGGGTAGCACCTTGACCGAGAGCCCTGGCTTTGGAGTCAAGTACGCAGCAGCTCTGGGGCTTGCTAGCTTCTGGGGTGTGAAGATGGAGTCACCACCGGGCACAGCTCCAGGGACACTGTTCACATAGAGCCCACCCCCTGCCCTGGAACAAGGCATCCGGAATTCAAGGGGAAAGGTACCCCTGGGGCTGTGCGACGCTGTGGCCCTCGCAGTAACGTTGGGCAAGTGAGTTAATTTCGGAGTCGCAGTGTGTTTGCGTGGCCGATACCCGTCTCCCAGGTGTGTGGTGAAGACCACACGGGCGGGTGCGTGCAAGGGGCTGGGCACAGGGCTCGGGCACACGCTCAGTAAAGGACAGTTCTCTTCTGGGGTGTAGTCAGAGAATGGGCACGCTCCTTCATCAGCAAGCCCTGACTGGGTGCCTGCTCCTCTGACACACATCAGGGGTGGGGAACACAGTCCCCGTCCTTGCGCAGCACAGCGTGATGACAGAGACAGAGCGAGGAGCTGATTACGTGGTTGGCACACGGGAGAATGTCTGTGAAGGGGACACACAGACGGTATCTGAGAGTATCTAACAGGGGGGCTTGGCTTCAACGGGGGGCTGGGGAAGGCCTGCATCAGGCATCCATGCTTCAGCTCGGACCTCAGGAGCTCTGTGTCCTCATCTCGACACCCTCTCTGCACCCCTCCCTGACTTTAGGGGAAAAAAAAGAATTGACAGGTGAGCGATTACGTCTGGCGCTTTAGCACCCTGGAGTTAGTCTGGCCTAATCCCTGAGAGCAGATAGGGTGAACTGGCCATCCGGAGGTCAAGGGCTACCCTATAAAATGGTGATGCTCATGGTGCCCAAGGGAAAGGATCATATGAGCACCAGCTCATTAAAGATAATTTCATCTCCGCACCTAAGCACCTGAACCCCGCATGCCATTTATTTACAAGCCTCACTGGCAGGGCCTTTTGCTGGAGGTTAGGAAGGCAAGGCTCTAGGGAGTCTCCCTGTTTGTTCTGTGCTTCCCTGTGGCAGGTAGCATCCGCTTCCGAACAGCAATGGTATCACTCTGCATCAATGAGCCCAGGGAATCCAGTGATCTCTCACTGAGTCTGGAGGCCTCCAAGGAGCCCTGGTGCCCCTCCAGGTACTGAGGTGGCGCTGGGTCCCCCCGGTGCGGAGATACCTCCAGCCTAGGAAGCGTCTGGCACAAAACAAATCTGTAGTAAATGTAAAAGCTTGTTTCAGGTGCTTGAAAATGGGGCTAGCCAGTAAAGCTCCAGAAACCCTCGAAAAGCTCCCAGTGTCTCTCCAAAATCCCCACTCGTGGTTATCCCTCAGCTCTATGGCATGGGTAGTGTTGAGTAGTGTCACCAAGGACAGCCATCCCAAAAAAGCACTCTCCAGTGCTCTGGGGATGGTGGTTTGATACTCACGCCCTCCCTGCACCTCCATGTCCACAGGCCTGTGATTTCTGCAAATCACTTTCCTGCATCTGGACATTCAGCCCTTTCTTGTGTCAACAATGAAAGAAGGACCGTCAGTCCTGTGGCCACGGCCTCAGAGACCAAGGCGACTCTTTGGCTCTTCTAACCAGGATTCATCACTAGGACTTGTGTTCTCAGCTCCAACCCACGAGGAGGAAAGAAGACCACGGACCCAGGGTTACCTTATGCAAATCTGGCATCAAATCCTGGTATAAAGATCGAATCAACATATCCAGAGTACGTCGACGTTTCTGGGCAAATGTTGGGGTTTCCAAAGTGGCTTTTTCACCATTAATTACTAAAATAAATCAAGTTATAAAGGGAGTTACAAAAATTGACTGGCTATCAAAGAATGTTCTTCTCGAGGAAACTCCTCATAGTGAACGCCACCCACTTCCCTAATACTGGTGTTACCATTGGCGCGACCCTTCCTTCATGGAAGAGCGCTTAGAAACTCTCTAAATTTCTCTGTACAAACCCATAGTCCATAGGTATGTCTGTCTTACTTTTCCTGTTGGACTGTAAGCTTCCTGAGCAGAGGGTATGTATCTAGTTAGAAGATCGCATACACGCTGAGCCCTCCCCCGGCCACCAATTCTTCCTCCCATCCATCCATCTACCCATTTACTCAACCATCTAAACACGCTCCTCCAACACATGGGCCGAACCACCAGGATGCCATTCCACAGGATTGAATATATATTCGCCACATTTTGTTAAGAGAAGTAACAATTGCCTAACAGAGTACTGGGATTCTTACCCTAGTAGAAGTTTCTTCTGGGAAAGAAAGCTGGTGGTTAGTGGACTACAGACACTAAGAAGCAGTAAAGTGAAATGTCCAAATCCATGTTCAAGGTTCAAGCACAGAACAGAAAGTGCACACGACGGGGTCTGGAGCTTGAAGTCAAGGCAGTTATGGGTTTGAATCCCAGCAGTGCTGCCACACTCTTAAGTAAATTGTTTGGCTTCTTGGGGTCTCATTTTTAACCCTGTAAAATGGATGTCACCTTGTTTCCTTATAAGGTCACTGTAAGAATTTAAGTGACATAATACATATAAGGAATTAGCACCAAACTGAATAAATATAAACTCTTATTTTTCTCATAGGAAGAGCCAAAGGAAGGACAGTGTTCACTGACTGATAAATGAATTTCTTGGGCTCAGACATTTCCTAGAAAGGATCTGAGAGGTGGGGGCAAGCTGGGCTTGTCTGTGGCAAGACATCTCTTTCAGAATGTAAACTGCATGCATTTAAGGCCTGCCTACTATTTTCTCTAATTCTGTAATTGTGAATTTTTTGTTTGAGGATATTTTCTCCTTAGTACCCTGGTGGGGGGAGGGGCATTTAAAATGACCCGTTGGGCCAAATAAAGGGGGGAAGTTCAAAAGTTTTGTTGAAAACCCATTTCCTGTTATATCTCGGAGTTTCCTGCCTGGCCCTCTTCCTCCCTCCTGCTGCCTCCACTTTGAATTCAACGAGACCCGGCTTCTACCTTTTCTCTCAGTCCATCAACCCCTCCTGGTCCATCCTGGCCCCATGCTCCAACCCTTTAACACCCCTCTTCACAGCCCACAGCCTGGGCTCTTCCACGTTATTGACCTGTGCAGGTTTTCGACTGTAGATCAAGCCTTCGCTTCACTCCACCCACGTGTCCACGGAGCCCCGAGGGGGCTCGTCAAAGTCACTCTGTTGACTGACTCCCTTGAAATCAGCCAGCTTATGAGTTCTTAGGTTGCTGAGTGATCTTTAACCAGGATTCAATGGCTCTAGGCCTGCAGCAGCCCCTTCCTTTGCTAGGAGCTCTCTGCAAAGACTGCTTACGTCCTGAGCCCACCCCCACTTCCAAGACCCTCCCCATTTCTAGCTGCTAAAGCTCCCTGTTGTTGTTGTTTCAGGTCTGTTCCTTGCTCTCCACCCGATCCATCCTCTGGACTTGGAACACATGGACCCCCATTTTAAGACACAGGCAATTTCATATACAATTTTGGATCTCTGTCTTGTTTGGAAAACTTGGACTATCTGGTAGCACTGGGAACATGCCCCTGAATGGGGATTGCAAGCTGAACTTTCAGCTGTCATAACTATTATAGCTATTCTGGGGAGGGATGTAGCTGAGCTCTTGTGGTTCAGAGGATGGGGGGCATGGAGTCAGGTAGGGTATTATTGGTGGAGCTAAAATGTATGCTCACCAGCTAGTGAAGCCTGGATGGTCAGGTTCTGCACGATCCTATCCATATTCTCTCTGTCCGTCTGTCTTCTCCCTTCCCCATGCCCCCCCCCCACCGCTTGCTAACAACTCCCCTTTCCCTAAGTACACACCCACATAACCACCCTTTGTCCCACCTGCTTCCCGCTCTCCAAGAAAGACTCAGATACACAAGTAGCTACGGATTCAGAAATGGCCATATCAGAAGCCTGGGCAGCAAAGCAAATCTGAGGCCCTTGTATCGTGAGCAGGTGAGTGCAGATAAACTTCAAGGAGGGTGAGCAGCATGGTGGATACATGGTCGGACTGGGACACAGGAGAAGACCTACATAACACTACCAGAAAACCGAATGTTTCTCATGAAGAATTAACAGAACGCGGAAGGGGATCAACGTTTAAACCGTGAGATTTTTCTTAGCGTCCTGGGAGGATCTGAAGACATGTGTTCTGATACAGAACAAGTTGCAAAAAAATTTCAAAATAGAAACTTACGTTTCACTAGCAAAAAGTCCCTGAATTCCTGGTGGTCTGTAAACACCGGTGGGGATGGCAAGGGGGGGCCAAAGAGTGGTACACTTTCTTCCGAAAATATTTTCAGCCTATGTGGAGAACATTTCAGAATTATTTGGTCTTTCTTCAAAGATCAGCAATATTCAGACCTTACATTTGTCCAGTTGCCTATGTGATACGTCAAGAATATTCATTCCATAAGAGGAGTGCCGTCTCTGGGCTGTCAGAGGCTCAGCCACTGTCCGGCTCTCCCAGGAGGGAGAGGAGGGTAGAGGCCAAGTCTTCCTGCATCCTTCACGGTCCAACCTACCAAGCTGTGGGCAAGGTCAGGAACACCAGGGATAATAGCGAAGGCCACCATTGAGCACTCCTTGAACACCAGGCAGCATACTTGGTATTTTAATACATAGCATCAACCTGCCAAGGGAGTAGCATTACCTTTATCCTGTCCTATGGATGAGGCCTGCGACTCTGAGAAGATAAACACTTCTTTCAAAACCATGAATTTAATAAGTGACAGAGCCAGGATTCTAACCCAAATCTATTTGGCTCAAAGTTCACGTTCTTTTCACATCACGATTCCCTTTTAACAGATTAATTTTTGAGATCAGAGGGATACACGGGCCAGGACGTGGCGTAGGAAAGGCAGTGCTCTGGTCAAGATCAAACATGGCAAACCTGTGCCTGTTTTAGGGTACAAAAAAATTCCAAACTGACCCTGACTCTTGGGTCTACTGCACAGGGCAATACTATATGGAGCAAGTTTTTCCCAAAGAGATGATGGCCTTGAAGAAAGTTCTGTTAGGTGAGGACATTCACATCAAATCAATCAACAAATATATCAAGAGTCATTGAATGGATGCTAAATTAACAAGTAAACATGAGAATGAGACAAAGCAACCGAGAAAGTCATCACCTACCTGTAATTGTCATTTTGTTGATCATACCTCACTAAGGCAAAAATATCTGTAGTGATGGCTAAGGAAATTAATCAACAAGGCCGAAACTCACTGCCAATGGCTTATGCCTTGAAATCCCTTGTGCAGAATCATCCTAGACCTGCACTTCTGTGCTCAAGGCATCTGTAGCTCTTTGGTGGAAATGGAGCCTTGACTTCTTTAAGAGACATCTCAGGAAGACAGAAGTTCGACCTCTGTGTGCTCATCCTCTGGGGCAAGAGCTTAGTCTCCCAATCGGTCAGGAAAGCAATGTATACACAGCTACTATTCGGCTAAGCAGGCAACCAGGCAAAAAGAGCAATTCCTTTGCTTGGAAAGACAAAACATCCCACTATGAAATCAGACATAGATTTCCTCTCACCCATTTTAAAAATAAAAGCAGTTTAAATATTTCCGCCGCACACCTTCCCTCTCCTTCTGGCTTTGACAGTGCAGCTGATGGCAGCCTCTCAGCTAAAACGACTTGTCTTGTGTCAGGTGTGTGGAGCCTAAAATACCTTGTCCAGCTTTCTTTCTCCTGTTCCTCCTCCTCCCCTGCCAGCTCCCACCCTCAGCTTTCCTTTGCCAGGGCTGAAAGGCCATCAGTCCCTCGAAGTATTTCCATTCCTGCATGAACTCTCTGCCTGTCCCTTTCCAGAAACAAATGTGTCAAGTCCCAAATCTAAAAGTTACAACTAAAGGAAATTCTAAACATGATGACCGCCTCCCGGTCACTCAAAGGGCCACCTCCCTCACGCCCCCTGCATGTACTTGGAGAAAACTTCTATTTTACAAGCACTGCTGCAGGAAAGGGGAAACAGGGGCCCGAAATCCCAGGGAATGGAGGAAGATACCGCTCGATGAGCAGGGACAGGAGCAAAAACCATTATTATTGAAGTGTAGGTGCTTATACAGTTTTTTTTACCTGCTCTCCTGGAAAAAATCTGGCCATTCCCCACTTTTGAAGAACTTACGTGCTATATTGTTAGGTTACAATGAATAAGTCAAAGCAGGCAGAGTAATCCATTTCCAGACATGATGGGTCACAATGGTCCTGTCTCCCAACATTTTTACTGGAGTTTCCAGGGAACACGAATATCTAGACCAGAATTTATCCTCAAAATGCCTGATAGCTGCCTTTTATTCACTATGTATAACCTATGGAGACACCGGGATTGGGTCTCACTGTTGTGGCCTGTGACCCAAAGCAACAAGGCCATGATGGCCTCCATCAGGCTCACCAAGCTTATGTCCTGTGTCTGTCTGACTGAGCTGAGCCTGGACATTACAGAGAAGGTCAGCAGGACTCTGCCAGCGGGATGAGCCAAGCAGGGATTTAAGGAAGCAGAGGGAAAAGCCAGTGAAAATATGATTAATTCCATCATTCCTTAAATTTCAAGAGGTAATGCAGTAACTATCTCCAGTATTTAGAATCAACAAAGAAACGTTATTTTGGCTTTTTATTTTAACTTGCAAATTTTTACTTCACTAAATTTAGCTGAATTCTAATAACTTCAGTTCCATTCAAATTTTTATTTAAAGCAGATTTCTCCAGAGGGTTCACTACCTGTGATTCTAGGTCATTTACTACTGATGGATGGTAGGTGGTTTCCCTTATTTCATAGACTACCTAAGGAAAGGAAAGAGATTCTAGAAGCCTAGAATTCTCTGAGAATGAATCCATCCATTATAGTGGAAGGAGGAAGAGGTGGGCAGAATATAACCCCAAGGGAAAAATCCAGAATAGCGGCTCCAATAATCTAGCAATGCAAAACAACCATGACAAGCAAGTCAACTGTCAGATTAGTTTTGAGGCCGACCAACACCTCACTAAACTCATTCACACAGGTCCAGGATACGTGTAAAGTGGGAGCGGATCATGGAAGGCTTAAAGGCAGGAGAAGGCTCCTCTCCCTCCTGGAACACAATGGTGACGATGTCATTTCCAATGTGGCGCTTCCTCTCCACCTAGATGTAAGCATAAGTAACGTCATCAAGGAGGTCGCTCAAATGTGATAGATTCACAGGGTTAAAACACTAATGCACTATGGCAAACTGCAAAGATCACATAGCCCTACACTTCCGCCATCTTTAACTTCTTGCCTCCCGTGTTTTACCAGCCCGGCATCCAGGTTCTCCTATCCATCTCCTCTGCTCCTTGCCCACTGCTGATCTGCATTTCTCTGGTCTTCCCTTCTGTGGCAGCCTCCTGACTAGCTTCCTTGCCTCCATTCTCTCCTGTTTTGCTGCTCTGAGTATGTCCACCTTCGCTCCTGCTTCATCTCCTTAGCCTGACGTTCAAGGGCCCCAGACAAGAGGTACTGCATCAGAATTCCCTGGGGAGGGGGCTTCAACATGTATACGTTTATAAAGGCCTTAAGCTAGTTCTGAAACATGTGCTTGGTGAGGACAATGAGTTTACCTAATCTGACCTCAACTGACCTTTCAAAAATGATCTCCTAGATTGTTGTCAGCCAATTTTTCTGTAAAGGGCCAGATAGTAAATATTTTCAGCTTTGCAGGTCATATCGTCAGTTTACAAAACCACGAGCTCTGCTATCGTAGTACAAAAGCAGCTGGGTAGGCGTGGCTGTGTTCCAATAACTTTATTTAACAAAATAGGCAGTATGTGAGATTTAGCTCATGCTCTGTGGTTTGCCAACCCCTGTCCTAGACCTTTGCTTAATCGGCCAAACGGAGTGATTCACTGTTCGTGGATTCCCAGCGTGTGCCCTATTAAATACTGTAAGCTCCTGGAGAACAGGATCCCCGTTGATTTGTATTCGACATTACTCTCTTTTTGCAAGTGAGAAATGAAGGTTTAGAGATGTTCTAATAATTTCGATTCAATTTAACTCAGAAAGTCATTATTTTTGGCACTGGCTTCTTGGCCTTGACACCACAAGCACACCCAACAAAAGGAAAAATGAAAAAAAAAAAAAAAGGAAAAATGAGATAAACTGGGCCACATCAAGACTAAAAGCTTTTGTGCATTTTCCACACCAACAGAGTGGAAAGGCAGCCCACAGAACAGGAGAAAATATTTACAAACCACGTATCTGATAAGGGGTTCTATCCAGAATACAGAAAGAACTCCTGGAACTCAACAAGTCAGATAACTTGATTAATAACTTGATTGATAACTTGATTAAAAAATGGGGAAAGGAGTTGAATAAATGTTTCTCGAAAGGTGACGTGATAAACCCAGGAAAAGATGTTCCATATTGCTGACCAAAACTGTAGCGACCATCCATTTCACATGCATTAGGAGAGTTATTCCAAAATAAAACAAAACCAAAGAAAAAACAAAAAGCCTGGGAATAACAAGTGCTGTCGAGATGTGGAAAAAGTTGAACTGTCACGCACTGCTGGTGGGAACGCAGAATGGGGCGCTGCTGGGGAGAATGGTATAGGCTGACTCCCAAACACAGGATTACCCCATGACCCAGCAATTCCTCGGAGATAAGAAAGGCCACAGGAGGACAGAGTTCAGTATTGGACCCACAAGGTTTAAGGCGTCCAGCCCAGGGGGCCATTGAGAAGAAGGCTGTGCACCTGAGTCTGGACTTCTGGAGGGAGTTCTGGCTGGACATGTACATTTGGGTGTCACTAGCTACTAAAAGCTCTCTAAAGTCCTGAGACCAGGGGAGATCATGGGGAAGGGGTGAATGAGAGTTAGGAGGAGACAAGAGGGCCAAGAACTGGGCCCTGGGCCAGGCAAGGCTCTCCAGGCGCCCAAGTTCACAGAGCTAGCTCTGGCGGGCCTAGAACTGGGCCCAGATGGGCCCCTGAGCCCAGGCTTTCTTCTGGTACTAGATGCTGCCCGCAGGCCCTGGAGCTGGGAGACCAGGAGATGGTGTGGAGGGGGGTAACATCAGGACACATTAGGAGGAAGGTGAGGTCCCAGAGAGGCACGTATCAACCTCTCCACTCCCCATTAAGGTTTGGTTCAGCACCAGAGAAGAGGAGCGGATGTCATGGGGATACCAGAGTTTACAAACTGTGAGAACTGGCTTCTTTATGTCAGATTTGGGATACGGCTCAGACTGTTCCACTTGTGTTCTAGATGTTAGGAGGTCAATAAGCACCAAGATTTTATGAGCCAGGCTGCCCCTTGTCTTTTTGTCTATTGCATTGAGCCCCTGAGGTCGAGAGAGAGGCTCATGGTCAAGGGTTCTTTTCTGCTCTGTCCTGATGGGGCACACTAGAGGTTCACTAGCATCCTGCACGTGTCCCTCTGCCCACCTGCATGATCTTCCCGGTGACAGAGACAAGTTTCAAAGTTTTCATTTTCCTCACGTCTACCGATGCTGGGAGGACCCAGGCGCTACCCACGGAGACCATGGTCCACATGGAGATGTTTCACGGCTGACCTTCACATACGGACAGCCCCTCAAAGAGATAAGGTTAAAGTCTTCAGAGTTGGGCAAAGGTTGAGCTGTCACATTCTTTCCTCCTGTCTCTCTGGCTAATGCCCCATCTGTCACAAGATGTGGGCAATTTTGGCGATTGCACAAGGCCGAAAAGATTAGAATGAAAGGAGGAAGAAGAGGATTGTAAAACGCTTGTGTGGAAGTTCTGTGATATCGCTGTTGAACTGTAACAGGTCAATATAACTCATGATGATGGGGAAGGTCAGCTCAGCTCCTCTTCTGCACGTGATCCTAGGATCCTAAGAGATTCAGCTCCTGCAGGAACTTAGGCAGTGTCAACCACGCCAACGAGCCTTACAGGAAGTGACCTCAGCCAGGAAGCAGTCTTCCTGGGCCGGGGTACTTCCTGTTTCCACCTGACTTTTCCCAGAGGGAGCCCTCTAAAATCAGAACAAGCTTACAACCTCTAGTGGGTTTCCAGCACCTGTGGGACAAATCCACCAACCACCCAATAGGGCCAGGCCCCAGACCATCCAATAGGGCCAGCTCTCCCTACCCCTCCCTGCCATGTCCCCAAAGCACCTTGATCTCTCATGACTGGAACACTGCAATTTAGTGCTCTGATCTGTGCTGTGTCTTTTCCCCCTTGCTGAAGTCTTACTGAAATTAAGAATTACAGGTGCTCAGAAAAACAGGCCTTCTTGGCCCATCACAGCCCCTCTCTAGGGTCTTACTTCTCACAGATCTTTGCTGGCCAGCTGTCCACTCATATTGGTGATATTTATTTGTACAGATGCCTTCAATGTTTAAAAAAGGAAGAAGAAGCTAATGAAAAGTTAAGCGGCATGGCAATCCACCCCCCAAGATCCTTAAAAAACCAGCAGCATGTATCTTTGTTAGCTCTGAAGTCCCCCACACATTAAAAAATTTTCTCCTGGAAATGGCCCATCTCCGGGGTACATAAGGAGTGTCTCAGGTAGTTTTCCCCCCAACCTGGCCCAGCGCGTGTAGACACCTGGCGTTAAACTCCTGCGTTAACCTGAAATGTGCCTGCCAGCCATCACTTGGGGTCCGCTTATTTTATGTCCTGGGGAGTCTCCGACGGAACACCAGGCACATGAGAAGTCACAGAGTGAAGGCAAAACACTTTGAGTCTATAAAACCACACTCATGCAGGCAAATACACGCACTGGTTCACACACGGGCACGTGTGTGCAATGTTATCGCTGCTCCTTTAAGGGGACAACATCGGTGAGGACAGTTCTTCCCAAGGCTCACTGAGAGTCCAAATATACAGATTTTGTAAAGAATCTCCCTACGTTGGTACCTGAGGTTCAGCTCATATACTAATACACACAGTTTCTAATGCTATGAAATCAGAGCGATGATGCTTTCTCCACGTTTCGGACGCCATTCGATGCTTTGAGTGTTCTCGAAGAGCCTGTGTTCACACGTACCTGCTGTTTGTTCTCTTTGGAATATGGCAACATGGTGGAGACGTGAAACATGATCTCGTGCCCGTGGTATACAGTATAAACTGAATGGGTCCCTGTGGTGTCATCTGTAAGACACAAACACGCATTTAGTAGGCACAGAGAGTTCTGAGACCCTGAGGAAGTGGTCTTTATTAGGGGAATACAGCGTACAGTGAGGGCATTCGCTAAGATCATTCTGGATTATCCGCCTGAGCAGAAGCAACAGTAGGGCTCACTCCCCAACTGATACAACGATCCTGCCCACGTGGAGAGCCCTCTTCCCCCCTGCTCTAAGCTCGGTTGCTATCTGATTCACGTACAAGGCTGGGCTAAAAAAGAACGTGCTATAATTCCTCGCCGCCCAGTTATTCCCGGTGTACAGGGCCAGATTAACACAAGATGGTGTACAAATAATTATCCTGTCCATAAAACAAAGCAAGTACGCTCACTGGCAGATGGTATGGTGGCTGAAAGCACGGGCTCTGGAGGGGGGCAGACCCGGGTTCAAGTTCTCAGCTATGTTCCTTTTGACACGTCACCTCACCTTCTTGCGGCCTCAGTTTCTTAATTTGAGAATGGGGATAAAATCAGTATCTAACGCTTAGGGATGTGTCCAAGATTCTACTTGTAAAGTGCTTGGTGGGTGGGGTGCCTGGCCATAGAGAGCGTCAGCAGATGGTAGTCGTGACCGTGACAGAGAGGTTGAGTACTGGCCCCAGAACTGGTGACCTCACGAGCCTTGCACGTGTTCACCACATGCTCATGCACCTTGCTGGACCACTGCCCACACTTTGGCCAGCAAGTTCGGCTCCAAAGTACAACCTCATCCCACCACATGTCTACTTAAAATCTGTTCGTGCCATCCAATTCCATTTACCATAAAATCCAAAATTATACATGTGATCTCCAACACCTTGTGGGATTTCTCCCTCCTCTTCTCTAGTCATAAAGATGTCCTCTTAGTCTCTAGAACATATCAGTCTCTTTCCTGACTCAGGGACTTCACAAATGTTCTCTGGCTTAGAATTCCCTTCTCCCCTCAGGACTCAAATGACTCTTTCTCATCTTCTCTCGGGGAAGCCTTCTCCCATCCCCTAGATTAGACAAAATGCTCCCGTGGCACTCTGTACTTTTTCTTCTCTGTTCCTCCAAGTACTCTGCTAAGGCATTGCATAATTATCTGTTCAATATCTGTGCTATCCCCTGGACTATAAGATCTCAGAGAGGGAGGGACCACGGTGGTTTATCCATTGCTACGTCCCAGTGCCTTGCACAGCCCTGGCACGCAGAGGCACTCAACAGTAAGCATTCACAGGCAGACCATGGTCTGACACACCGAAGGAACGGGAGGGCTGACTTGGTTTTACAAAACTCAGTGGAGCCCCTAAATGTGTCCAGCAACCCTGTGTCAGACTGTGTGTGACACTCTTCCTACCCTTCCCTGTCCATCCCTTCCCCCAGCTTGTGTATAAGTCCAAACACAGATCAGGCTGGCTGTTAGAAGTTACACAAATGACCACAGAAGAGGTCAGGAGATGAGCTTACTTTTGGTGTCCAGACCGCCGCGGTAGCCTGTCCAGCCCTTTAGGGTGATTTTGTCACCCAGAAGATTTAAAAATTTTTGAAAAGCATCACTTCCAATTTCTGTAGGGAGAGGTAAAGTGGGAAGAAAGTACAGAATCAGCACGTCTTCGTTTTCTAAACATGCACTGAAATGACTTGAACGCAGAGGCTCTAAAGATGTGGGCAGGAGACGAACAGAACAGAGAGGTCACACTTCCTTCCCAGAGACCACACAGGAGATGGCACAGTTCCCAGGATTCCACGGAAAGGACAACCACGAATCAGACTGACCCACCTTCCCCCGCCACACGGGGATCACCAGGGGTTAGTATTGCAGAAGGAAAACACTGGAACTGCTTCTTTTAATAATGAATAAGTATCTAACGTGAAAGGTTCTAAAGAAAAATGGAAAATGACACCATTTTATCATTCTCCCAATCATAAAAATTGGAGACCTTCCTTTGCTACTGGAACTTTGACGTAGAACCAAATTCTTCACATTTTCTACTTAGACTCCCTCTCGGGTGCCAGTGCCCAGTACAAGTCTGGTGACCAATAAATATTTGTCAAAGGAGTGAAACTGGGCAACACCTGCCTTATAAAGTTTACTTGGAAATTAATCCTAAAATTTCATGAAACAACTGGCTTTTTCTTTGTTAAGGACTCCAACTCAACAGATAAGTTCAGTCTGGATTGTCAAAACCGCAACAAGGCAGAACAGGGGCTCAGACAAATTAGGGGACACTTACCATTGCTGAGCATCTCATCATCCGTGAGCTGCCCGTCTTTGGCAAAGAGAACCCCAAACTTGAAATTCACAGAGCCCTTACAAGGAGACAACAAAAGGTGTGGGATATAAGCTTTATCATACAGTTAGCTGACCGATATTAACAAGATCATTCCTTTATTTCTGTAGGTTTTGAGAGCTTACGGTTGAAACTCTCTGCTTTGATGGGAGTTAATTCATTGGTAACTTCATTACTAATGGCTTCTGTAGGATGCTAGGTCCATTCGGGGGCAAACCGCCACTCAGGGAGCCAGCAGGAGCTCACAGGCCTGGTGCCATGTTCGGATCAGTTAACGAGGGAGAGCTCGGTGTAATTCAAAACCAAACACAACGATCTTAGGCTGCTTGTGGGCTCTTGGGAATAGACATGGAAAATGGAGACAATTTATTCTAAAAGCTTGTTTTCCCTAGTTCTTAAAGAAGTCACAAAACAGATATGTGGGGGAGGGGGAAGGAAATCAAGAAACAGCTAGTACAAATGTCCAGTGTACTACCCTCGATTTTAAACACAAGATTAAAATCTGACCCCCTGGGGATAATAAATACCAAACGTAAGATGATAGGTTCTGTAGGAGGAGAGACAAAGGAGTCAGGTAGCCCAACGGTACTTTCAGTATTTTTTTCCTTAAACTGGATAACTGGTTTACAGATCTTCATAATATTATTCTCTATTTTTTTTTTTTGTATATCTGATGTATTTTATAATAAAATAATATCTGAGGTTGGAGACAATCAACTTTTGCCAGGCCATTTGATGCAGCACTAGATGGGGGAACTTTTGGTGGTCACTTAAGGGGTAGGCTAGGAACAAAGGTGTTCAAAGCATTGGCCATTGCGTCATAGGTTGGGCAGGGGGAGTCAAGGCAGAATGCTGGGATTCAGGACAGCGGGGTCTGGGAGAATTAAGACTGAAAATCCTGGGGTCGAAGGCTGTGCTTCTCAGCATTTTTCTGTCCCCAACACAGCTGAGGGACAGACGCACACGCACCAGCGAGAGGTTTTCTATCTAGAATGCGGAAGAGGGAGGACAGGCCCAAGGGGATCCTCGCCTGGACCCGCTCCACAGCTCTTCTTTCCAATCACTCAGGCCTCAGCTCAAATGCCCATTTCCAGAGGGGTCTTCCCTGACTTCCCATAGAAAGTCACCCCCCCCCCACTATCACTCTCTGCCACAGCACTTTTTAAATTTTCTTAGCACTATCCATACTCTGTAACTTTTTTTTTTTTTTTAAGATTTTATTTATTGATTCGAGAGTGTATGTGTGTGGGGGCTGGGGTGGTGGGAGGAAGGGCAGAAGGGGAGGGAAAGGGACAAGCAGATTCCCGCGGAGCCTGGAGCAGGTTGCTGGGCTTGATTCCAGGACCCTGAGTTCAAGACCTGAACTGAAGCCAAGAGTTAGATGCTTACCGGACTGTGCCACCCAGGTGCCCCCATACTCTGTAGTTCTTTAATTAAATGTGCAATGTGTCTGTCTCTAGCACGAGAACATATATCTTGTGAAGGAGGGATCATATACCTCTTACTTCCCACTGGATCTCCGGCGCCCACCACACAGTGCTGGGTGTCCTGGAGAGGATTCGTAAATATTCACGGAATGATTGTGTGCATGATACCCGAGAGAAGAAGCAGAACTGGTCAGATTCTACTTATTTTTCACAAGCTGCCTCCAAAGGATTACCTCCTTCCTCACAGACTTGTTTTTGGCAATTTCTTAGAATTTTATCAGGGGTCTCTATCCACTTGAGGATCCTAAACTTGCCAGCTTTTCCTTCTCTGTTCTGGAAATGATGACAGCAATCACTTGCCTTCAAGACTCCGGCACATCCCTTAAATAGCACACAGTAGTGTGGGCTCTCACAGATGGTCCTCTTAGGATAGCAGTGCAGAGCCCAAGGCTGTGGGTCTCAGACTTGACCGAGTGTCAGAATCACCTGGTAGCCTTCTTAAAATAGATTGCTAAGCTCTACTTCCAGAGTTTCCAATTCAGCACTTCTGGGGTAGGGCCCAAGAATTTGTATTTCTTTTTCTTTCTATTTATTTGGTTTTTTAAAAGTAGGCTCCACCCCCAGCATGGAGCCCATCAAGGAGGCTAGAGAGTAGGACCTGAGATTAAGACCTGAGCCAAGATCAAGAGGTGGGACACTCAACCAACTGAGCCACCCAGGGAGCCCAAGAATTTGTACTTCTGACAAGTTCCCAGGTGAGGCTGATGCTGCTGGTCCAAGGACCCCACATGGAGAACAACTGGATTAGAGGAACCAACCAGCAGACTGTGAGGAGGCATGACATCGGGTCCAGCCAAGCTGAGTGCTCGGAAACCAAGGGCATAAAAACTGGGTCAATGGCCAGAGTCATGAGCCAGGGTCCAGCATCCTGTTTGAACTAGAAGGGGCCCCACGGCCCACTGAGTCCACACTGTCATCTTACAGACAGGACACGTGAAGACCAGGGAAGGCTAGCCTGCCCGTGCCTGGCACTAAGTGGACGGTGGAGTGGGGGCCCTAAGTTAGGTCTCTGGACTTCTGACCCAGCGCTCTTCCCAACCCCGCGGCCTGGTCTTCTCAGCACAGTATTCGTTTGAGGGAAGTGGAGAGCTACACCCAGAAATGGGGCCCATCGTCACCTGATCATGGGGGCCAAGCATTCAAGAATTTTTATGGCTCTGTCACTGGCACCCTGCGACCAGGACCCTGGCTGAGGACTCCTTCTGCTTCAGGTGGAGACTCCACAAACACCATCGTTGCAAGGCCTTGTTAGGGACCTGAAATCACCTACATGGTCTCCAGCTAATTTTGTTTCTAGGGCTTTCCAAGTTACGTCATTGGTGAACTCAGAGTGTTCGCCTATCTCCAGAAATCAAGGTGTTATGGAACGTAGTAGATTTCGTATTTTTGGCAGAGATAGTCTTTGGGAGGGAATAGTTTGGTTTGGGGCTACCCGACCACCACAGAGCCGATCTGAACAAACCGCTGAACTTAACATCATTAGCGCCTCAAGACGCGGGCTGCTCCTTCCAGCACTAGATCTTGGAGGTTGGGAGGGAGCTTTCAAGATCCCAAGACTAGATCTGGGCCCGTGGAAGGAGGTGACTGGTAGGGGGGATCCATGCAAACTGGTTTTCTCAGGACTTAATACCCTGCCCAGATACTCATCATAGAGATAAGGTCATTTTGTAATTCCTGCTTGGGTGAGACTTTTGATTTTTAAGTTCTAAATGGTCTGAGACAGAAAACAAACCAAAGTGCAGTCATCTCCTTGGGAATTAATAGGAAGCTAGGAATTACATTTCTTTGGAAGAAAGTGAAGTATGTGGGGACTAAGTTCCAGTAATTCCAGAGGGACCGAGAGATGATGGCCTGATTCAAAAGTGGACACCCCAGTTCCTCGCTACTCTTGTTCTGGCAATGCCTTGGTATTTTTCTTATTCGCATGTTCCTGCACTTCTTTCTCTAGTGCGACCTGGTGTACCATGATCTCTCCTGCGGGGCCTCTCTCTGCAGTGGGCACCAAAAACGTAGGTTTCAGGACACCGACGACCATTTACCAAATCGCCACCACTTCAGGGATATCACTAGTGCTGCTTATTAATTTTTTTTCTGTGCTCATCTTTGCAGTTGGTAGTTTATTAGCATAATTGGATGGAATGAGGATGAATGCTCTGAGCTGAGAAGCCAGCAGAAGAGCCTCGGCCACATCCTCAGGGAAATGCTGAGAGATGACCACTGCTCACACCTCCTTGAACGCACTATAAGAAGGGCTCTTTAAAAAGAAAAAATATATATATATACACATATATATTTAATTTTAGAGAGAGAGAAAGTGAGCAGAGTTGGGGGTGGTCAGCAGAGGGAGAGAGAATCTCAAGCAGGTTCTGCATTTGGCGCAGAGTGCGACGCAGAGCTCAATCCCAGGACCCTGAGACCATGACCTGAGCTGAAACCGAGTTGGACACTTAACTGACTGAGCCACCCACATGCCCCAGCGTGTTTCTGTATTTTTCAAATGTTTGCCAGAAATGTGTCTTACTTTCATCTTTTGCCTTCTATAAATCATACACGGAGCTCATGAATTCTGTCGTCACAAGTGTGATTCATATGTGGATAATATGTAGATAAAAGTGGAGACATCTCTTTGTTGGCGCTCGGCGGCAGCCCACACTACGCCCCCACTGCCTTGCACAAAGTAACCCCTGCCAACAACCTGGGGCACATTATTTTGGCTCCTTCGCACGTATATCGACGCGTTCAGGAATCAGCTGTGATGTCACTGCCTCAGATAAACCTACTCTGTTCCACGTCAAAAACCTACTCCTTCCCCCGTATCGCCTACTTTGTTTTTTTTTCCTCACAGCTCTTGGGGCCATCACGTTACTGTGTTCACATCTACTCAGTTGTGTCATTGGTCTTACCTCACTGGACTGGAAGCTCCATGAGGGACCTTGTTTCGCTCGTTAGTGTATTCCCAATGGCACACACAGCGCATGGGACACACATGGTAGGAGCTCAGGAAATATTTGTTGAATCAATGAAGGTATGAGCAAATGACTGAATATACCTACACGTTTGTTTATAAAAACAACTGGGAATATACTGTGGGTACTGCCCTGGGAATTGCTACCTGCCCACCACCCCCG
This sequence comes from Mustela nivalis, assembly GCF_964662115.1. Taxonomy (NCBI): domain Eukaryota; kingdom Metazoa; phylum Chordata; class Mammalia; order Carnivora; family Mustelidae; genus Mustela; species Mustela nivalis. The sequence goes on along the minus strand of NC_139032.1, from coordinate 85,590,407 downwards.
TAAGTATTGTTGTGGGAAACTTTCTGTGCCAGTAAATAAAGGTTCACCTCATTCTTTATAAGGGCATCATTATTTTTCACACTTTACTCAATCAATACATAATCCACTTATTCAACCACCAAATACGGACTGTGTCTTCTCTCTCCACTGCTCTAGGATCTAGGGATACTTCCAGGAGGAAACTGAATAAGCCCCCCCACCACCCCACTCTCACGCTACTCACATTCTTGGGGGCAGGCACCAGATACACAGCTAGTCAATGAAAACACGTGTCAAAAAGAAACACAAAACAGTGTGAAGGGCAGAGGGTGAGAGGCGGGGTGTGCTACCCTAGACAGAGTGGTCAAGGACAGCCTCTCCAAGCAGAGACCCTGGTATCAAGGAAAAGGTACGACCCTGAGGAGGTCTGGGGAGGCACATCCTAAGTGGGTGGGAACAGGGGGCTCTTCCCGAGCAGGTGAAGGAATAGCACATCAACATGGTTCGTGAGCAGAAGACAGGAGAGGCAGCACGGGGGTGTCATACAGGCCCCCGGGGGGGCCCCAGTCAGGACTTGGGGCTCTATTTGGAGTGCGTTGGGAAGCCATGACAGCCTGCAACATAGGCATGACCTGACTTGACATTTGAAAGGACCCTTGGGCTGTTACATGAGAAACAGAACAGAGTGGAAGCAGAAAGCTGGAGATCGTATGGTGTAGGCCAGAGACGATGGGGCAGCGTCAAGAGATGAGAGTAGTCGTGGTGGAAACCTCGAGAAACATTTGAATTAGGAGTATATTTTGAAGAAGTCGTCATAGGATGTGCCGAAGGATTAGGTATGAGAGAAAGAGAGGTGTTAAGGATTTTTCCAAGTTTGGCTGGAGCAACTGGACGGATGGTATGACCATGTACCAAGAGGCATGATACACAAAAACTGTGATTTACTGGGATTTAATCAAATGCCTTTGATAGCATTTTTAAAAAATTATTTCCCTATGTTTGGTATGTCCTCAGAAAACCCAATAGTGGAGCAACAAGGGATGGAGACGTGTAAATAAATACAGTGTCCATAAATCAGATGCGCTAATAAAGCACAAATGCCCTCTCGATTTGACTTAATGAAAATGAAAACCCCATTACTTGCCCTGATCATGAGGCTAAACTCTGATTATTTCCAAGCAGATTTAAGTAGCTTGTTTTTATATCTTTATAGGTGGCTGCATAGGAGGTCCTGAAATATACCTTGAAAAAACATGTCGACAAAGACTTTGAGTGACAGTAAGCTCAGTGAGCAAATCCATGTAGAGATTTGACTGAAAGAAAAGGTCATGGTCAGGGTGAAGGGAGAAGCACATTTACAAACACAGAGGCAGAAGGTAGCAGGAATGTAAAACTTCTCATAAAATTTCTTACCTCTTGTTCTTCAAGGACCAGCAAGTCCTGTCAAACCAAATTTTGAAAGTTACATCCATGCTTAACAGTGACGATTCTATTTTGACTTTCTGTGAAAGCCAAGCTCCCGTGGATACCGCTTCCCACCCCACCTCCCAGAGGTGCGTAAAATATTCCAGCTTAGTTGTACGTATTTTTGTCAACTACCTGGTCATCTGGGAGAGTCACATTAGAGCACAACTCTCGGAAAACAAAGTTGAACTATAGCAACCAGAAGAAACCCACAGACACCCAGATTTCCCGATCTATTTAAAGCTAGCTCCTCACAGGTTGCTTCTGGAAAGATTTTGGCCAGGAAAAATGTAAGTATGATATAGCAGCCAGAAGCAGACGAATAACATTTTTAAATAGCACCAGCCATCTTCCTGCTTGGTGGAAAGATGCCTTCTTTATAATGTGGTTTATTTTCTGTTTACTTTTTGGATCTGAGACCTTTTCCCTTTCTCTTCTCCCCAGCACCTGTGGCTCGGGGCTTCCTCGGGCACGGCGATAGAAAGCCGGCGGCAGTAGTGAAAACACTACTATGGCGGAGCACACACACGTGCACATTCACACACCCGGGTGGTGGGAAAGCGCGTGGGCAGCCCCTCGTGAAGCGAAAGAGAGTCAAAACACAGATGTCGGGAAAGTGGAAGGTGTCTTTTGTTTGATGAAAAACAGGCAGAGTTATGATATAAAGAGGCAGAAGGTTGCCATATCCTGTTTCTTGTCCTCTGTGACTGCGTGGAAGAGGGAAAGCAGAGAGGCGCACACTCAGGAGGCAGAAAGAAGCATTCCACAGGGGTTCCGTAGGGTTTTGGGCCCATGTCTGGGGGACCCGCCAAGACTCCAAGAAGGGAAGGATTAAAAATACGAGAGCCTGTACAGATGAAGTGAAAAAGGCACATGGATAGAGGCATATTTATAATTCTAAGTCGTTTTAAAATTCAGTATCAAGAATTAGTTTTTAAGCATCGCACAGTTTCATGTTGCGTACAGTTTAACCGAACGCACCTATGTTGGCCTCCGTTCCTTCTGGGGTTGAGTCAGGACACAAATACTATTTTAAACATTACATGAAAACAGAAGATACAGGGATTCACAACACTCTGTATTTGGGGGCAAGCCGAAAAGCGGTAACTTTATTTTATTTTAAAAGCTAACTATTTTAAAGGTATGCAAGCACAGGCTGCTCACGCTCCCACCTATCTTCCTCGTACCCTCTGAGTTATTTCCTCGAAAAGCAGACTTAAGCACGATGCTCTTCCACTTCAAGACTCCAGAGCTCCCTGCTGTCTCCTGGACGGAATTCCCACCTGCCTCTCCGGCCTCTTCCTGACCACCTGGCCTTGGCCTCCCCGAAGCTTAGCTCTGACACATGGCTGGCGCTAGGTGATGGCGCCGTAAGTTTCAAGGGGGGAATTTCAAAGCTATATCAATTGAAACAAGACAAATTTTGGCTGACGTTTTTCTGATGGCCCTTTACCTAGATTAAGACTCTAAATTTTTTCCTCCCAAGGCAGATTGCTTTTCCCTAGCAGTAGGGCTTGAGAAAACAGGATGGATTCTAGATACCTTCTATTCCTTATGATATCCTGCACAGTGTTCTATGGGAGTCTGAACTCAATAAATAGTTTGTGCTTTAGTATTTAAAAAAAAAAAAACCCTCACCCTCCACATAATTCTACATCACTCCGTAAAAAGACTGGTTTTTAAGCTAACAAGGTCTTTCTGAACATATACCGTTTCGGCTCCTGAATCAAGGACCACAGAGTTCTGTGGTTCTCAGATGTAGTTGTGCCTCAGAATCAATCATGCAACTCCTGAAAAATGCATATCCCCCCCCCACCCCTCCGCTTGACAATTCAGAATCTCAACTGTAAGGTTCTTTATGATGATTGTTTTCACCAAAGCCCCACGGGTGGTTCTGATTAGGCTTAGATCCAAGGCTGAGAAATCACCAATGCTCTGTCCATTCCTATCTAACACTGTGATCCGATGTCTACCATTAGGAGACACAGAATTCTGTTACCTTTTGGATCTCGGGATGAAAAATTTCTCTGGGGCCTTTCTCAAATTTGTCCAGGTTCATGGCACTGAAATAGAAAGGACAGAATGAGCCACAGGGTGGTGGAAACTTAACTCGGAGCGAGTCTCCGTGCTTCAGAGAAATGAAATAATATCTCCTAGAAAAATCACAGCTGGATTCCCTGCAGGGCTGGGCAATCAGGAGATCAGTGATCACCCAGGGTGCTCAATGAATGAATACATGAGAGTAACCAAACACCACGCATACTTTACTTATATAACTGGCCCTTGATGACATTCGTGTAATAGGAGAGGAAGGGGCAACCAGGAGCAGGTTTCAGGCAGCCTGACTGGCCTCCAAGATTCTTACTTTTATTTATCGAGAAAGTGGTTCATTGATATTTACACAGCAATTAATGATCAAATGAAACGTAAATAACACTACCTGGCATTTCTTTCTTCCTTTGGCAATTCCTCTGCCACTTAGGACAAAAGGCCCTCCTTAACAAGATGGTCCTTTCACGTTAGAACGTCAACCTCCTTGAGCCCAAGTTCTTCTAGAGGTAAAATAGGGAGTTGAAACACACGCTCCCTGAGGCCCCTTTTATCTAGGAGTCCCGAATTTGTAAGGTAAACATAATAATAGCTAATACTTCCAGAGTACTTAGTATAACGTCAGGAAGCCTGCTCAATGCTTTCCATGGATGACCTCATTTAGTCGCCATGAGGCAGTGCTCTTTTACCCCATTAAACTGTTTATTTAAAAATTTTATTCCCATTTTAAAGGCGAGGACACTGAACTAGAATAACAAAGCTGGGAAGCAGTAGAGCCGAGATTTGAACCCAGACTTACCTGATTCCACAGTATCCATATTTTCATCTCCTTTTATGTTTTCAAGATTGTAACAAATAAAGATAAAATTTTTTCTATTGGCAGCAACTGCAGAACTTTTGATCTTCTGCATCTTTAAAAATATGTTTTCAGGGGCACCCGGGTGGCTGTTGGTTGGGCAACTGCCTTTGGCTCAGGTCATGATCCTGGAGTCTCAGGATCGAGTCCCGCATGCAGCTCCCTGCTCAGCGGGGAGACTGCTTCCCCCTCTGACCTCTCCCCTCTCATGTTCTCGCTCTCAAAGAAATAAATAAAATCTTAAAAAAAAAATGTTTTCTGGCTGAAACATGCTCTGCTCCATGAGTGGGGGACTGAGAAGCACAGGTCCTACTCACAAAACTAAATTGAAATCTTAACGAAATGAAATGTCTTCAAATATAAAGAAGAAAGGAACTGGAGAAACTTCTTTTTTAGGAAAAAGAAAAACCACAGAAATCTTAAGCCAGTTTTATTCTAAGTATTCCTCTCAAAGCCAGTTAGGATTTACAGCTCCTTAGAAGCAGCAAGATTTTCCTGTGCTCAATAAAGACGCTAACCTCTTCACTGATGCTTTCATCGCTCCAGTTTCGGACTGCCCAGGAGAAAAATCAGACGGCTGAGAGCAGAAAGGAGAAGGTCTGCAATTTGGAGACCACATCAAGCTTGAACAGGAGATCTAAAAATTTTTCTTCCAAATCTCTGTGCCCCTTTCCTCAGCCAGATGCGGCCCCTGGCAGATGGAGTCACGACTGTCCCTTGAAGAGCTGTTCCGGCAAGTGTGTATTGCAGCGGGGGACACAGAAAACGCCATCCCCTCCCAACACCTACTTGCAGACGAACAGAGTAAGGCACCAGGGCCCTGGGATAAGCATTCCTGCTCCCACGATGTGGGCCTTGGTGGCTAATGGCCCAAGCGCAGGGATGCTAAGGGCCTGGGTTCGAATCCCAGCTCTGTAGTATACCAGCTGTGAGATCTTTGTCAAATCCCTTCACTTCCCTGAGGCTCTGATTCCTCCTTGGTGGAGGGCACGTAATAATGGGTCTACTTTGCGGAGCTGGTTTAAGAATTTACTAAGAGAATGACCACAGGGCATTTAGCACGGTACCCAACAAAGAGAAGCTGCTGTCACTATGAAGCCACCTCTAGGCTGGACCGGACGCGGCAACAGGTGCCGCGTGAATGGCGGCATTCCCTGGGGAGGGGGCGGGTCTGCCAGCCAGCACGGGAGAGCCAGGAGGGGGACGGAAAGGTGGGGGCAGGAGAGGCAGCTGAGCACAGAGCAGCGAGACTCTCCATTCATTTAACTCTCCTCGCAAAGAATAAGCACATTCTTCTCTAAGACACATTTGCTGACGTATACGTTTCTATTTCAAAGCAGGAAAATGAGAGGAAAAATATTTCTTGATTTTTTTTTGAAACCAAAGTATCTGCCGGCATGCAAGAAGAAAGGAGCGGGCTCCGTCGGCAGCTGCGAGATGCGAGAGCAGAGCTGGCTGCGTGATCTTCCTCTCTGTGTGCTTCCCCCGCCGCCTCTCCATAGCAGGGTGACAGCACTGCCTGGTCCTGCAGAGCTGCTGGGAAGATGCAGGGGGCGGGGGGGGGGGGTGACTGCATGTCCGAGGCTTAGCAAAATGCCTGGGATGCGGTCAGGGCTCCACAAAGTGGAAAAGTGACATCAGAATGATTGCAGGAGAAAAATACTAATAAGGCTCCTGGTGTTGGGTCCCTCTTCTCGAGTACTCACCTTAAGATGGACTTCACAGAGAGAGTTTTTGTGGGACTGTACGGAAGGCATATTTTCTGGGTACCCTGGAAAGTCAAAACACTGGATCAGTCAGAAGTTTGGCAACTTCTATCTCTGAAAGAGCTTTCACTGGTCATGAATCTATACGAAGACACACATTCTATGGTGGGAAAATCTTGCTCAGGCTCAGCGGCATCTTTCCCTATCCCCCAAACCCAACATTATGGATTTAAGCATTAAATCCCAACATTAGGGATTTAAGCATTACTCCTCAATATACAGACTTGTATACGGGGGCCCTTGGGGTCAGAGGCGCGGTGAGCAGATGAGCCATCTGACTGAGAAGAGAAGGGCTTTGGTCTCTGAGCCAAGAGTCAGATCAGCCTCAAAGACAACAAGAAGAAAGCAGTCTCTGCAAGTTCAACAGGACCTACATGTGGTATCTCCAAGTCGAAGGCTTTCTGAACTAGAACTCACTTGAATCTTTCAGAGAGGTTTTCACAACACGTACTTTTATATTTTTCTGTGTTTACTATATATATTTTTTCTTTTTTTCTTTTTTTAAGTAGTCTTCATAACTGACCAGGGGCTTGAACTCACAACTCTGAGATCAAGGGCCACATGCTCTACAGACTGAGCCAGCCAGATGCCCCTCTGTGTTTACTATTTAAACTCTGTTTCTTCCTCTCGAAATGAGCACTCACTGTGACTAACTCATGGAAAGCACTCAATGGATATTTGTTGTGGGAAAGGGAAAGAATGAAAGGTCGCCCAAACGGTTCAGGCCCACGCCCAAACACCCAGCGGAGATGAGTGCTACTTTCTTTATAATCTCTAAAAAAATACAATACAGACTTGTTGTCCACAAAGAATTTACACTGCACGTTTAGCAAGAGGGATTATGATGTAGTACACATTTGAAACTTTCTAACTGACTAATAATAAAATTGGCCGCACAAACAGCTAGAGAAAGACGCAGGGCATTTCTTATAGGAAATGGGCAAGGAAGGATATAGGATTTTCCTTGTATTTTCGAGATACACCTGCCAACTCATCTGTCCAAGCCCCAAACACTCGTGTCGGAGTGGAGTTCTTCAACCTTGTCAAGTCTGTGATCTGTGATCTCTTTTGGCAAATTAAACATTCACACCCATGCCCCTGGAGAACTGGTAACCTCATCCCCACTCCAGGCTGGGGAGCAGTACCAGGGTACCCAGCAAACCATCAGAAGTCCCTCTAGACAGAGACCTTCTCATGGGTTCTCTATTAGCCAATGTAGTTTACAGTGTACAGAGATTTCAGGAGATTTCCCATACAGAGGAATATTATGATGGGAATAGGCATTTTCAAGTTCCCCATAACCCACCCATTGAAACCCGAGTTATTTCGGTGGCCTTGCTCTTTTTCTTTTTCTTTTTTTTAATTATTTATTTGGCAGACAGAGATCACAAGTAGGCAGAGAGGCAGGCAGAGAGAGAGGGGGAAGCAGGCTCCCTGCTGAGCAGAGAGCCCGATGTGGGGCTCGATCCCAGAACCCTGAGATCAAGACCTGAGCTGAAGGCAAAGGCTTAACCCACTGAACCACCCAGGCACCCCTGGACTTGCTCATTTTATTGGTCCTTGGCCTACCTTCCACTGTGCTCAGCTGTATGGGATGCCAACCCTTCTAGAAAAAAGTCTGAATCTGACCTTCCTGCTCAGCCCCTACCTTGGCTACTTTGTCTTCTCACCAAGCACAACAAACGCGGTTTTAAGAGAAGCCAAGGGCAGCCCGAGAGGGGAACGAGGACCCAGCCGCTGCCTGGCTGATGGTGACATCTTTACGAGCTGCCTACACGGATGTGGGACCCCAGGCTCAGGGGACTATGATTTGTACTTTTCTTCACAAGCTGGCAAAGCTCTTCCTCCCCATCTTCTCCCTTTCGTAGCTTTGCAGAGTTGCTCTCCAACAAAAAACAACTTTCAGTTCTGTTTTCCAGTGGGATCAACAGAGGCCTCGTCAGAGTCAAGCACGCGTACGTATCAGGCAACCCCAAGTGATCACTACAGGGATATGGAAGTACATGTGGGACATCACCCCCTTAACACTGCGGGTGCGTGTGTCTGCGCACGCGCGGGTGTGTACACATGTGCACACATGAGCCGGTGTCTGTAAGGCTCCTGCAGTGATTATCCCTGAGCAGCTGGACTTTGAGCCTCTTCTTTTTACTAGCTTCATTGTCGGGATGGAATTTACAGGAAGAACGGGTTTTTTTGTAAGTCTTTTCTTTGTGTTTAGAAGAAACACTGCACAGAGAGACAAGACTGTTTAAATCAGGATTCGCACATTTAGCTATATGTCTGTTTTAGAACGAACTGTGAGCTCACGCTGGAGGCACACGGCTTCTTTGCATTTCCTGCAGCCTCCCGCACTAGTTTTGGACCCAAAGGGGCTTCACAATGGACCCCTCCTGCCAAGCTCTGCTTTGATTTTTCAGTCCCTCCCACCCCTTCAGTACCCCCACTTGTAGCAGATGCTTGGCCTGCCCTGCTTTGAGATGCATGGTCTGGGTCCAAAGCTCTGGAGAAGGCCCCGGACTTCTTGGTAGAGAAGGACGGACTCATTAGGCCAGCCCCGCTGCCTTCACGGGGGACTGGCGGTCCAAGTCGCTCCTTATTGACTTCTCCAAGGGCCAGCAAGAGGAGTTCCAGAGCTCCTCATTTGTCTTATCTTCCTTATTCCTTCTTTCTGGAATGTTCCCTGCCTGCCCCCTGCCTTACATTTTTTGTTTAAGATTTTATTTATTATTTGAAAGAGAGACAGTGAGCGAGAAAGCACAAACGGGGAGGGCAGAGGCAGAGGGAGAAGCCGACTCCCCACTGAGCAGGGAGCCCAACAGGGGGGGCTCCATCCCAGGACCCCACGATTACCACCTAAGCCGAAGGGAGACACTTAACCGACTGAGCCACCCAGGTGCCCTCCCCTCAGACTTTATGTGGCTAGTTCCCTTTCCTCCTGCAGGTCTCTTTAAATGTCACCTCCTCAAAAAACCTTCCCTGGGCTGTCTGATCTGAAGTCAGGCTCCCGTATCATTCTGCCTCTGTTTCCTTCAGAGTGTTTACCACAATTTATCAGGTAACAGAGACAACGTCTTCAGATAGTAAATAAGCGAAACTCCCCCCTGTATCTGCCCCAGCCCCCCTCCTCCAGTACCTGGCAGCCTCCCCAGGTGAGGAGGTGGAGTGGCTGTCTCTGCCCGGAGAAGAAGGCAGGACATTGAGAAAATCCATTCCAGAAAGGTGGCAGAAGTACGAAACTGCCCTTTCTTGTTTTGGTGGAAGGAAGGAAGAAAGAAGGGAGGAAAGCTAAGGGGTTAGATGTCGGGGCCCTTGATTCTGCCGTTCAGAGGGCAGGCCTCAAAGAGGGCGAGGGACGCTGCCCATATAGCGAGACAGGAGACATCTAAGAACATCTGGGCTAGGGGTTCGCTTCCTAGGCATGGCCTTCTGCAGGAATCTTGAACTCCAGGTAGAACCTGTTTGAACCTGATGAGCGGTGGTTAACTCAGGAGCCTCAGGCATAGACAGTCAGCAAGATTAGAAATGTGAGCCTATGGGCACCTGGGTGGCTCAGTGGGTTAAGCCTCTGCCTTCGGCTCGGGTCATGATCCCGGGGTCCTGGGATCGAGCCCCACATCGGGCTCTCTGCGCTGCGGGGAGCCTGCTTCCTCCTCTCTCTCTGCCTGCCTCTCTGCCTACTTGTGATCCCTGTCAGATAAATAAAGAAAAATTCTAAAAAAAAAAGGAAAAAAAAAAAAAAAAGAAATGTGAGCCTAAAGCAAAGTTTCTGCTCCTCCCTACCTGCCTGGGGCCTGGCAGGGGATACGGGTGAGTACAGAGCTGAGAGGCTAAGTGACTAGTGGATGCCTGGAATTGGGTCACAGAGGTCACGGCATGCGGCGATTTCACAAGTGGCTGGGACCGTGGATTTCAGTGGCCATAATTTTCAGTGACCCAAAAAGGCCAGAGGGAACCAGTTACCTCTCGATGGTTGCCAGTTCAGAGACCAGGTCGACAACAGAACCCAGAAAGAACCCAAGGGGCCCCATGTGGACTCAAGGCTCTCTTGTCCTGCCACTATGAGATCCCATAAGCCCTCTCCCGGTGCACCCAAATAGCAACTTCGAGGGGAGCAGGGGAGGGGAAAGAAATCAGGAAGACTGTCCAAAAGGGGCAGGGTCATCCAAAGAGAATATTTCAGCCAGACAGACTGGAATAGCGTAATTAGCAAACATTAAATAAATAAGTTAAAACAAAAACAAAAACAGGCGGGGGGGGGGTGGCGGGCATGGGTGGCTCAGTCAGTTAAACGTCTGCCTTCAGCTTAGGTCATGATCCCAGGGTCCTGGGATCAAGTCCCATGTTGTCAGGCTCTCTGTTCAGTGGGGAGTCTGCTTCTCCCTCTGCCTCTGTTCATCTCCCCTCCCTGCTCTTTCTCTCTCTTTCTCTCTCTCAAATAAATAAATAAAATCTTTAAAAATCTAATCAGGCCAGAAAACAGTCTTCCTGGTGCAGAAGATAAGAGGCTTCAGACAAGTGCACAATCACTTCTCATTAGGTGAATAACGGGGAAAGCCTGTCATGGGGGAACTTGAGAACAACGGGCACGTAGCCCTGCACCACCAGTGTGTCACCTCTCCTCCAGAACTGCTCCGACGAGGGCAAGACTGACACCCCCCACTTCAGTGACACGGGGAGAGAGCCAAGAACCCAAACCCCTCTCCAGGAAATCATTCACGAGTAAAAGCAAACTGGGGTTTACATTAGGTTTTTACCTTAAACCTGCTTAAAAAGAGAAAAATTTCTGCAGTATAACATGGACATTTATATAAACAGGGGCAGCAGAGGACACGGGTCAGGCGGGACTTTGGTGTCATTCATTAATTCCTTCAGTAAATCCTTCCTGAGCTATTTCTGTGTGCCACCAGGCACACGCAGAATTAATTATGTGCAGCGCTCACAGCTAGGCGTGCAGTCCAGAGTTCTGCCTGGCCTGCCAATTTCTGGCATGTGGCCTCAGCCACATCATTTAATCTCCCTAACTTGCAATAATACCTCTTGAGATAAGGCATTGGAAAAGCTCAGTATATAATATGTGGCATATAGTAACTGCTCAATAAATGTTAGATTTTACTGTTAGCACGGTCACTAGTTTTAATCATCACAAAAAGTTTCTAGCCACAGTCAACTCTGTAATGGTTCCTAGAAATTTTTTCTGGGCTTTCTGAAGTTGCTGTATCTGTTTGCATGCATGCAAATGTGTTTATATACGTGTGTGTGTGTGTGTATAATATATATGTATGTATAAAAATTATAATTTTTTAAAAGTGTCTATGTAAAAAAATTAGTTTTTTTGAGTGAGTGTATATACAAAAATTAGTTTCTTTAAGTTCCTGTATTCGTTCTTTCCCAAAAAGATAGACATAGCAATTTTTGAAATACCATGTTGCTGAGAGAAAAATTCGCATACAATGATTAGGTAGTGGTGGCTTTCTTTCTTTCTTTCATTTTTTTTTTTTTTAAAGATTTTATTTATTTATTTGAGAGGGAGAGAGACCGTGCGCAACTGGGGGCTGGGGCAGAGAGACAAGCAGACTCCCCACTGAGCAGGGAGCCCCGAGATCATGACCTGAGCTGAAGTCAAATGCCCAACCAATGAAGCCACCCAGAACTCCTAGGTAATGACTTTCAACAAACACGTCCATAAAGCGAGACCACCACATAAGAGGACTAAGGTTTTCTGAGTGTGATTTATTTTATTGCTTCTTAATTATCCACTGTACTCACTGATTCACAAGTAAAATGTTCTATCCTTCAGGTATTTAAGCAGTTTAAGATTTGGGGATTTAGGACACCATGTAAATGTGGATTTTCAAATAAGACCTCACTTAATACAGTCCTCAGCACCCTGTGAGCCACAGCCAAGAGTTTTCGCCAGTTTACAAAGAAGAAAATGGAGAGCATCAGCAATTTTTGCAAATTGACACGAATGAATTTGCTACTGATGTCATTTGACACTGGTTTGCTTAATTCCAAACCCTCTGTTCTTTCTAGTGTCCTTAATGCCTATTAATGCCTCTCAGAGAAGCGAAGGGAAAAAAAAAAAAGCCCAAGGGAAGAAAATAATAAGAAAAGATATCAACTCGAAGAATTACTGAAGAAATCAGAAAAGAGAAGGGAAAGTCGTGATAGTGACATAAGAGAATTTTCCTGAGCGACCTAGAGGCCTGAATTCCTGAGTTGGAGGGACTTGCCTTTATTCAGGTCACTGTCCCCAGAAGCCACCACAGACGGGGGTACTTGTCTTGTTAAGACTCAAGTCATTTTCCTACCTCAGGAAATTGATGAAGGGGGCTAAGCCTCAAAGAAATTCTAGAAGCACAGCAGATTCAGGGCTGGACTGAAACGACCCAGGGAAACAGGAGCAGGCTGTAGGATGTATCCCAGTAACAACATTATATTCCTCCAGTACATTTTGTTTCTTTTAGTTGAAGGTGAGCCGGCTGGTCAGTCTCAGTGTTAGTAACAGCCAAGATTAAGGTTAATACTCTGTACAATACATTTCTGTAGTCCACCCGCGAGACGGAGGGAATGGACATGTCCAGGTAGTGGCTCGTATGGGGCAAGTTGTGGTTACACTCAGAGCTTGAAGACCCTACCTCTGAATCATATAATCCTGACTATCAGAACTCAAAGAACCTCATAGAAAAAGACTCCCCTGAACCACTGTGACAAAGACACTAATCAAACTTGGCGTGGTGGTGATGCTCAGGTGTAAGCCAGGTACTTACTGTTTTCCTCCAAAGAATTGCTCGGTATTGAGGGACACGCTGATTGTTTTGGTCAGAGAGGGTCACGGACAGGAAGAAGGGGCTCTTCTCGGCATCATTTCCAATATAATTCTGATGGACTGGAAAAGAGACAGGTTTAGAACAGTGAAGACCCACTGGTTCTTCCAGGCCCTGATGGGAGTAGACAATTTTTCCTTCCCACATAAGCACAGAACAAGAATCCCAAATCCAGCTCCGGAAAGAACCTGATCACATTGACCTTCTCCTTGACAGTGACTGGTTCAGAAATGGACAAGTGACCAATTCTGGCCAACAAGACAGGAGGAGAAATGGGTCAGGCAGTTTCTGGAAAGGCTTCCTTATTCTTAAAGATGGCCTGCTCCTTCCTTTGGACATGGGCGGTGTCTAGAAGTGATTCCCGGAAGTGCTGCAACCACCTTGTGACCCTGAGGAGGTCCAGCCTTGATGACAGCACCAAGCCCCTGAGTTCACCAATTCCAGAGCCTACCTTACCTCTGAGTTTCTCGGCATCTGAACTGATGGCACCAGTTTTCTCTAAAGTCACCGCTGCTCTGGGCACTATGCTTTCAACCATTTGGGAGGATGACAACTTTCCCACTGATTTCTTTCTTTATAAAGAAATATGCCTTGTCCAGTAAGTGAACTTCTTAGAATAAAACAGTATCAGATTTTTAAAAAGATATCGTTTGGGTCTGATCACTCTCATGATACAGTCCCCGCCTCACATCTTCTAGAAATACAGGCATTAGCCTGATAAGCAATTTATCTACCTCCTCTCGAATCCTAAAACAGTGATCATTCTTCCCTTCCCAGTCTCTCCTATTAGCCACACTCCCGTTTTCCGCCTTCCCACATATGCTCACCCGAGCCCTTCACTTTAAATGTACACTGCTGCTAATGACCGCGCTGTCGCTTTGGGCCAGGCATGGGGTTTGGCTCTTTCTCCAGCATATCTCACTGAAACTCCTGTTCAAGCCTACTCAGTATGTAATAGTAACACCTCCATTTTACAGATAAGGAAATTAAGTCTCAGAGAAGTGGAGAGTGACCAGCGTAAGATTCTGTGGTTAAGCATGGCAGAACAGGATTCAGACTCATTTTAGAGTCTCCGTGAAGGTTGGGAGAATGACTGCCTTTGCCAGTGTTATTGCCTGGCACATGGTAAGTGATAAACGCCCGTTACCAGAGCCCACGGGACAACGCCTCTCTAGTTCTATGGTGGTCCTGGAGCTAGGGGTCCTTTTTATTTTCCCCCTCATTGTCTTGAACTAAGCGTTCAAAACTCACTATAGACAGGGCACTTGCCTTGTTAGGTCTAAAGATGTTTTTCACCCTGCAAATTCTTCTTAGGTCTCCAAAAACTATTTAGATGATCAGAGCTCCCTTTACTCCCAAGGGACAAAAATAACAGACCAAAAAACCCATTATCTGTCTCTATCTCTATATCTACATGTAGCTTCTCTATATAACTATATATCTATAGTTTCATATATGAATATATATGAAAAATTCTAGGACTGACACTGAATTGAATCTTTCCATTGACAAAGCTATTAACCTGATATTAATGTCCCTAACCCGGTTAGTTTCACACTTCTAGGGGCAGCAGAAAGAAATTACACCAACATTTAATTTGCATTTTGAATATCCTTTCCTCCCAACCACCCTAATGGCATAGTTACCTTGTCCTAAAAAATACTTGAAATACCATCTGGTGTGGTATTCTGGGTTCTCTAAGTGCACGTCTGTTCTTCGCCACGTCCCGGGCAGAGCGGTTGCATTCTGTAATCAGACAAAGTCGTTCCATTAAGAGGCTTATTCAGAAAGTAAACAAGAAGCGGGCAGTGAACCTGGGGACTAAGAACCAGAGAAGTCATTGTCAAAAGCTTACGAACAGGGCTGGGAGCACATGTTCCCGCGGCCACATCACAGCAGCATTTGGAAGGTCCTCTGGGTAGAGCAGAAAGAACGGAGGGAACTAGGAGACTCTGCTATTTCCAGCTTGAGTGTAAACTTGAACTTTCCTTTCTGGCCCAAAGCTTCCAAATATTTGGGAGTTGGTGCCCCCTAGAGGCACGCCCTTCCGTTTGGTACCCCTGTGACAGGCCCATTTCACCTGGAATAACATCTCTGCGGCCTCTCGAGTTCATATTTTTGTTGTAGAATTGTAAAAATGTGTCATAAGGTCACACAGTTAATGGGGGAAATTATGGGTAAACATAATGAATGATGTTAATCTTCTCTCCAAAGATAGTCACCATAAATGATTTGGTATGGCTTCCTCTCCTTCTTTTCTTACATGGACAGACATTCTCATTTTTCTTACCAAAATGCAATCATACTGAACCTCCATTGGCCTCTACTTTGCGCCATGTGTATACAGCAGACGACTGGAATGTACTTTTCTGATTCCAATATGCTTCTGGTGATTTCCTAGACATTTGTGGTCACTTTATCATGTCGAAGGGGGTTTCCTTCCATTCCAAGCTTACAGAGAGGCCATTCTCAGGAATCAATACCAAATTGCACTGAAAGGTTTTTTTGGCAACTCTTAAGAAAATAGGTTAAATGGCGGAAAAATCAGACTAATGTAATGAATTATACTACTGGCTCTTCCGATGCTGAATGTTTCTGAAATGTCTGGAATATATCCGACTAAGTCATGGTGTATGGTATTCTTTCGATACACTGCTGGAGTTTTAAAAAATATGAATTATGTAACATATTTGTTAGTGAGATGCAGCTTGTAGGTTTCTTTTCTGTACAAAGTGCTGTTATGCTTCCAGAATTATATAACTTAAAAAGTGAATTAGGATGCTTTCTGTCTTTTACATGCTCCGGAAATACTGACACTCATTGAGAGAGCTTTAAGGGTACTTTATACGCATTAGCTCCATAGCATCTCCACCAACTTTGTGACACAGATTTTATTTTAGCCTCTACTTTCAGATGAAGAAAGTGTGGCTCGGACACTTCAGCGACGCTGCCTAAGGTTGCTGAGCTCCTAAGCAGTGGAGCTCGAACTGAGTCAGGGCCAATCCTGGAGGGTTGTTTTTTTTCCTTTTTTAAAAATTTAATTTAAATAAAAATAAAATTTAAAAAACTCTACAAGGAGTAAAAAAGGTAGGTAATGTTTCTTAGTATTGTGCTTTTATGGAATTTTCTTGAGTTTTAAAAAAATCAGCTACTGAGTCTATGTACATATATATATATATATGTATATATATATATATATATTTTAATTTGGAAATAATTTTGAACTTACATAAAAGTTGTGGGAATGGGACTGCACAGAGCATCTGTATACGCTTTAACAGATTTACCTACTGCAAACATTTTACCCCATTTATTCCTTTGCTCACACACACACACACACACACACACACACATTTTTTCTGAACCGTTTAAGACTACGATGCACAAATAACAACACTTTATCCCTAAGTGCCTCAGTGTGTATTTCCCAAGAATAGATCTTCTTACATAACCACAATATAGCTTTACCAACTTTTACAAATTTAACATGGATATGGTACCTCTAATCTACCATCTGCATTCCAATCTTGTGAATTGACTTTAAAACGTCATTTAAAGTATTTTCCCTCTCGGGTGCAGGATGATGGGGTTGTCGGGTCTCTAAATTCCCTTCTTCTGCAAATTTCCACAGACTCTGCCTTTTACAACACTGACGTTTTTAAAGAACATGGCATGCTCCTCCCCTCTTCTTTTTTAAAATCAAGCATGACTTCTTCTAGGTTTATCTGATGTTGCCCCACGATGAGGGGCAGGGCACGCGTGCCCAGTCAGAAGGCTACACAATGTGGGGGCTTGTCCTTCTCAGCTTACTGTACTTCAAGACCTCTATCTGCTCCTCACTGGGGATGTTAATGTTGATCCCCTGTTCAAGATGTTGCCTCTTGGTTTTGACCTTTTGGTGTGACTCAAGAAGAGCACGTAACAATTGGATTTTGCTTCTGGTAGAATTTCTGGGTGATTCATTGTCAACAGTATTCACTTTATAATCATAAACCACTGGCAACGTCCATCCACAGTCCCCTATGCCATGGGGCCACGTGCAGCTGCAGCATGACCTCGGGGCCCACCAGCCAGGCTCAGGCATCAGCTGACCAGACACAGGGGGTGTCCGGCTCAGGCACCTGGCCTTCACCAGCCAGATGGCACTGCAGTTGGTGCCATTGTCCCAAGGCCTGAGACCCTAGACACCATCAGCAGAGCCTTGAGGAGACTCTGAAGGAACCAGGAACTTGGGCCTCTGGAGCTTCCCAGACTTGATGGCACAGCACCAGGTCTTGGCTCTGGGCTTCTAGATTTGTTAAAATATTACCCTGGGACCATTCCAGATTCCTCAGGATCTCTGTGGGCGTGGCCCAAGAATCTGTAGTTTCACAAGCATCCCAGGTAACTAGGAAGACTAAACTTTGAGAAGCAATGCTCTATGCCAGCAGTTCTTTTTTTTTTTTTTTAAAGATTTTATTTTTTGGGGCGCCTGGGTGGCTCAGTGGGTTAAAGCCTCTGTCTTTGGCTCAGGTCATGATCCCAGGGTCCTGGGATAAAGCCCTGCATCGGGCTCTCTGCTCCGTGGGGAGCCTGCTTCCCCCTCTCCCTCTGCCTGCCTCTCTGCCTACTTGTGATCTCTGTCAAATAAATAGATAAAATTTTTTTTTTTTTTTTTTTGGTGGTGGTAGTGGTGGTGGTGGGTCAGGTGGTGGGGTGGTGGTGGTTGTTGTTGGTGGTGGTAAATAGATAAAATCTTAAAAAAAAAAAAAGGTTTTATTTATTTGACAGAGAGAGAGACACAGCCAGACAGAGTACACAAGCAGGGGGAGTGGGAGAGGGAGAAGCAGGCTTCCCGCTCAGCAGGAAGCCCGATGTGGGGCTCGATCCCAGGACTCTGTGATCAGGACCAGAGCCAAAGGCAGACGATTAATGACTGAGCCACCCAGGCACCTCTATGCCAGAGGTTCTAAAAGAAGGCAGGGAGGGCATGAATGTGGGTAAAGAAAAAAATAACCAAAACTTGATTTCCCTAACTTCTAACAAAAATGTAGTGTTTCTTGGGTCACCTGTTGTCTCAGTCAGTAGAGCTCAGTCAATAGACTCCTGATCTCAGGGTTTTAAGTTTGAGCCCTATGCTGGTTGCAGAGATGACTTAAAAATAAAATCTCGGGGGGCGCCTGGGTGGCTCAGTGGGTTACAGCCTCTGCCTTCAACTTGGGTCATGATCTCAGGGTCCTGGGATGGAGCCCCGCATCGGGCTCTCTGCTCAGTGGGGAGTCTGCTTCCTCCTCTCCCTCTGCCTGCCTCTCGGCCTACTTGGATCTCTGTCTGTCAAATAAATAAAATCTTTAAAAAAAAAATTCTCAGGGCGTCTGGGTGACTCAGTCGTTAAGCTCAGTCTGTCTTCGGCTCAGGTCATGATCCCAGGTTCCTGGGATCGAGCCCTGCACTGGGCTTCCTGTTCGTGGGGAGCCTGCTTCTCTCTCTCCCACTCCCCCTGCTTGTGTTCCCTCTCTCACTGTGTCTCTGTCAAATAAATAAAAAAAATCTTAAAAAAAAAAATAAAATCTTTTAAAAAATGTTTCTTTCAACCACAAATGTCAGTCAAAACAATAACAGCAACAAAACAGAACTACAGTAGAACAAACAGCCCTGATAACCATGTCACACGCACGTACACACATGCACACGCATGTGCACATGCACAAATCAGAGATATTTTCAGAACTCACTACAGTGGCTGCAGATATCTTAAACACTGTTTACAATCTTCCTGGTTCAAAACTGTAATAGTTCTAAGTCCTGCTGCTGGATTTGTTATTTAATGTACTGATAAAAAAGGGTATATATTACTGTATCATAAATGAGGTTTTTAAAAAATCCATCTGGGGCACCTGGGTGGCTCAATGGGTTAAGCCTCTGATAACTATTTCTTTTCTGTTTTTTAGACAGAGTATGCAGGGGTCAGGGAGGGAGGGAGATAATCTTAAGCTGGCTCTCAGCCAAGCGTGAGCCTGATGCAGGACTCGATCTCATGACCCTGAGATCATGACCTGAGCTGAAATCAAGAGTCAGATGCTTTAACTAGCTGAGCCACCCCTCCGATATATTTCAATTTACTGTTTTCCTTTGTAATCCCGTGTGTTCTGTTTTACGCATTCAAAAACATTCTGAGAAGGGGTCTACAGGCTTCAGAGATTGCCAAGGGGGTCAAAGGATGTAAAAACTGGCCCCCACACTCTAGATCTTCTGAAGCAACGGATCTGCTTTCTCCCCTCCCAGAGGTCTGGACACTAGCAACCGCAGGACGGAGTAACATGGGAGGAGCGTCTCAGAGTCACAGACGGGACTCTGGCCGGTGGCATGCCCCAAATCTCTATCAAGTACAAAGTGTCAATTATGAGGTGTTTGTGTTTTTTTAAATGATCAAAAACCTAACTACTCAATTTTTGTCTTCACTGAATCCTTAATTAAAATGGGGGGGGGGGGACCCCAACACCAAAAAAGTTGTTAGTCTCGCAGAGTGAGACACTTCATGTCCCTTGTTAAAATCACATACGATGAGGTGTAAAGACACAAACATACACAGGAGCTGACAAGGAAAGGAGACTAAAGCAAAGAAACAACAAAAGTACCCTCTGCCCAAGACCCCACGGGCCAGAGCGACTCCAAAGATGATCTCTGGTTTCTGATGGTAAGTGCCAGAAGCAGACAAAAAAGGCCCCAAATCTTGAGTGAATAGTAAATGATTTTTAAAATATGTAGACACCCGTGGAACCACTCCCTGGATCAAGATAGAAAATATCTTCAATGCCCTGAAGGTACCCAGTCATACTGTGAAAAGTAACCATTGCCCTGACTTCTATCACCACAATTCATTTTACTTGCTCTTGAACTTCGAAGAAATGAAATCCTAGCATGTGTATTTGTGGAGTCTGGTCTGCCCTTTGGCACCAGGTCTGTGACGTTTATCCATGTTGGGGATGTAACAAGCTCACTCTCTCCCACTGCCGTGTGGCTAGTCCCCAGTGTATGTATGCAACCTCTGGCTGCTGGACATATGGGATGTCTCCAGTTTGGGGTCGTTAAGAATAAAGTCACATGAACAGTCTTGTATCTATCTTTTGGTGGCCATAGCACTCATTGCTACTGCCTGGGACCAGAGGAGGTAGACTTCAGGTCTAGTACATAGTGCTAAACTTCCAAAGAGGATGCACCAGCTTACACTATTAGCAAGATGTGCAGAGTTCTAGTGGTTTCCTGTCCTCTGACCAGCTCTTAGTGTTTCAGGCATTTTCCTTTTAGTGGTTCTGGAGTGGGCATAGTAGTGCCTAACTGTGGCATTAATTTTTGAATAAACCTTAAGTCTTTTTTTTTTTTTTAAGATTTTATTTATTTATTTGACAGAGAGGGAGAGTACAAGCAGGGGGAGCAGAAGAGGGAGAGGGAGAAGCAGGCTCCCCACTGAGCAGGGAGCCCGATGCAGGCCTCGATCCCAAGACCCTGGGATCATGACCTGAGCCGAAGGCAGTCGCTCAACCGACTGAGCCACCTAGGCGCCCCAACCTTAAGTCTTTTTGTTTTTTTTAAAGATTTTTAATTTATTTATTTGGCAGACAGAGATCACAAGTAGGCAGAGAGGCAGGCAGAGAGAGAGGAAGGGAAGCAGGCTCCCCGCTGAGCAGAGAGCCCGATGCGGGCCTCAATCCCAGGACCCTGGGATCGTGACCTGAGCCGAAGACAGAGGCTTTATCCCACTGAGCCACCCAGGCGCCCCCAACCTTAAGTCTCTTAAGTAAGATTTATTTTACAGAGGGTTTCAGGGATATAAAAACTTTGTCTAGAACATTTAAGGTGACAATAACACCAGGAACACTTTATTTGACATCAACAAGCAAGTTTGGAGGAAATACCCTGATGGACACATCTGCCAAACAACTAAACATTAAGGCTGCAAATGCTCATAGGTGTTTTATGCCCCTTTAGATAATCATTTGCTAAAAGATATTATCAAGAGTAATAAACTCAAATTTTTCCATGCTGCAGATATGCCTGAACATGCCACAGTGTTAAATGAGGCCTGAGACCAAGAAATCCTGAATCATTCCGATATCAAATTCCAAAGCCCACAAAGGCTCCTTGTTGCCTTCATTGTCTTTTTTTTTTTTTCTTTTTTCTTTTTTAAGATTTTATTTATTTGAGGGGTGCCTGAGTGGCTCAGTCAGTTAAGCATCTGCCTTCAGGTCAGGTCAGGATCCCAGAGTCCTGGGATTGAGTCCCACATGGGGCTCCTTGCTCAGCAGGGAGCCTGCTTCTCCCTCTGCCTGCTGCTCCCCCTGCTTGTGTACTTTCTTTCTCTCCAACAAATAAATGAATAAAATGTTATTTAAAAAAAGATTTATTTGAGAGGGAGAGTGAGCGTGGGGAGGAGCAGAGGGAGAAACAGACTTCCTGCTAAGCATGAAGCCTGAGATCATGACCTGAGCCCAAGCCAAGAGTGGGACGCTTAACCGACTGAGCCACTGTCTTTTTATTTTATTTTATCTTATTTTATTTTATTTTATCCTATCTTATCTGATCTTATTTTATCTTGTTACTCCATTTATACTCGTGGGATGTGAAGGGGAGGACTGAACGAATCTGGCCAGGATATTTTGAGGAGAATGTAATCAAAATCTACATATAACACCCTCATTTTATCTGAATGTTTGCTAGTGTTGGACTTGAAGCAGGGAATCTGCACCATGAACTTGAACTGCAGATGAGATCCCTTGTTTTATATAACACCTGGGAGTTCTGAGAGTCTGTTCCAGAGTGAGCCCAATTAATGAGAGAATGCATTTAAACAGACTTTACTTCAGTTTCTAGGTTTAAATTGCTGAGAGAATGCTGGCAATAAAGAAGATGGATTTAAAAAAAAAACGCACTAAAGACTTCTGAATTGCAAATGCAAATAAATATAAGCTGGTTGAAAAAGTGAAACCACACACAAAGTAAAATCTGTCTCTTTTGGTCCTCCATGTCCCTGTCCACATCCTTTGCCTTTGATAACCATTCTACCAGTTTGATGTGGTTAGTCTCAGACCTTTGTATGCATTTACAAAGGTGTGTTTGCTGTCTACATTTGTGCATACAACATTAAGTTCACATCCATGTCCACATATACAGATAAATTTGTAACAAACACATATGTGTATACACATAGAATTTATTTTCATAAATGGTAGGCTAGTGGAGCTATTACACTGAAACCTGATTTTTTCCACTAAAGAAAATATCTTAGGGGGTGCCTGGCTGGCTCAGTCAGAAGAGCACACAACTCTTGATCTCAGGGTCATGAGTTCGAACCCCATGGTGGATGTAGAGATTAAATAAATAAAATTTTTAAAAATAGAAATTATCTTGGAAATATTTCTAGGTCAGTACATTTAGATTTACCTTGTTCTTTTTAGTGACGATGCAGGTTTTTATAAAAATTAAATACTACAGTTGTGTAGAGATATGTAACATCTGTAAATGGCATAGAAGGACCTGCTGTGGCAAGTCAAGGTTCTCTGACGTCTTTCCTGACTTGCCATTTCCATTCTCTAGAAGCAATTACTGCTTAATTCTTATCTATTCTTTTGGAAACTTTCTTGCATACTGACAAACTTATTTACCTTTTTGTCTGTTAAGGAAATGCATGATATATCCTAATCATTCTGGAACTTGCTTTTCGGTCTAACTGGACCCTAAACATTTCTCTGTGGTATTACATATACTACTGCCTCATTCTTTCTAATAGCTACTAAGCATTTTATTGTATAAATGTATCATAATTTATGTAATTACTCCTTTACTGATAGAAATCAAAGTTGCTTCCAGGTGGGTTTTTTTTTTCCCCCTATTTAAAATAACGTTACAATACACATTCTAGCAGTAGAACTACTGGCCAAATGGTGTGTGCATTTTTAATTATTGCTAATTGCCCTTCCAAAAGATTGTCTCGTTTGCATATCCCCCAACAGTGTATAAGAGAATCCTCCCACACCAAGGAAGATTGATTTATAAAAAGCTGAAAGATTGTCCCTCTGCTTCACAATATACTAATTGGTACATACAAGTGAGCTGTAAGGGAGGTCTCCAGTGATCCACCCGGGGGGGTCACACTCATTTTAATTAATAATCTGAGTGAGCACACAGATGGCAGGAGAAGCACAGTGGAAGGTAATGGAAAGCTTCTCAGTGGGTTAGCTAATAGGACAGGTGACAGAATCAAGATGTCAAAAAAAAAAAAAAAACCTCTTGACAATTAGCAATCAGGGACACACTGATGAGATTAAATTTAGTATGGACAACAGAAAATCCTACATTTGGGGATGAATTCTAAGTGCGTAAGTACAGGAAGGAGAAGGCCAGGTGCTACAAAGCAGGAATCCGCACCCATTTCACCTGTCTGGAGACTAAGGCTCTAAGAAGTTGAGTCATAATCTGGTAAGTGATAGAGTGAAGCCCGAACCCACGTTTGCTTGACTCCAAAATTGTCTCCACTACATCGTGAAGAAGACTGGGGCAAGGGGCAGCTTTATCGAAGGTCTGTAATGAATCACTGGCTTTGTAAAAAGAGAGTGTGCCTGGCAAGGAAAGGGACGAGCCTACTCCCCCTTGTCCCTGTGTGGGATGTACCTGGAGCCCCGAATTTAGTTCTGACCACTTCAGCTTAACATCAACAACCTCCCACGTGGCCCAGGAGCACAGTGAGGACGATGATGAGTGGAGCAGAGTCCACATCTCAGGAGGAAAGCAGCACATGTCCTGGAACGCTGGAGGCCCACCATGGCGAGGAGGGCGAAGACTTACAGAAAATGTAAATAGCAACTCTGAGTGGAAAATAGAAACAGATGAATTCTGCCCAACAAAAAGAACCCTGGGGATGTCCTGAGTGATGAAGGTGACAGGAGTGCCTTTTGTTCTAACGAGGGGCCCTTGCTGGGTCTCTAAAGAGCTTCAGGAAGGAGCCGCTTGCTAGGAAGCCCAAGCCTTGATCAGAAGCTTGTACCTTTCAGCCCCACGGTGAACCCTGTGGGAGAGGAGGGACTGCAGACCGATTCAATCCTTAATGGCCAATGATTTGCTCGACTGGTGAACACAAGAAGGTGCCGGGTGGGTGGTCCTCCCAGCGGGGGCGTGGGAGCTCCGTGCCTGCCCTCGCCCCCCAAAACCTTGCTCTGGGCATCTCTCCTGTCTGGCTGATCCTGAGTTGTATCCTTTGTAGTAAACGGGAGAGCAAGTGAAGGGCTTTCCTAAATTCTATGAGTCATTTTAGCCAATTATTAAACCTGGGGTGGGGGGTTGCTGTGGGAACGCCTGACTTTACAACCAAGTGGGACAGAAGTGTGGGTGACCTGGCAACCTGATACTTGCAACTGGTGTCTGAAATAAGGGCCGTCTTACGGGGCTAACTCGGGCAGTTATGTCCTAACTGAATCGTAGGACACTTGGCCACTGTCTGGAGGAAAGCGAGCTATCACGGAGGGAGCCCCTTCCCCATTCCTGCAGAAACATTCGAGCAGGGACCTATGAGCTGACTGGAGCGAAGCTGGTGTAGGGGCGCTTGCCTTGGGTGGGGGACTGGCCTAGATGACCTCCGAGGCAGTGAGAAGCGGACGGACGGGCGCTCGTCTGCAGGCTTCTTCCCGCTCAGTGATGACATGGACAACAACGGAGAAGCATTGAGGACGCTTTACAAGCATTTTGACATGACCGTGTGACCGAAGTCATGCTCAGGGGGTTCATTTCTTTAAACAGAGTCCAGACCTATCGGGGTGTTTCTCAGTTTGGGGGGGCATTCTGTGAAGGGGATGCTGTGGGCTGGGGACGCACAGTAGGACCACACTGAGTTCTGCAACAGATCAGAAATTAAAAAGTGGGTCCTTTACCCCTGGTGGTCTGAGAAGCACAGCTGAGAGGCCTCGGGCTCACTGTGTCATCCCTGGGGAGGCCCTGTTTGACCATCTCAGCGAAGTGGGGCTCTCCCTCTCGCTTGGTGCCACACGCCAATCTGGTTTCCCCATAGTACTTGCCAACACTTGCTTTCTGCCTAGGGTATTGTGCACCTGTTCATTGACTCCTCCGCCCGCCGGTCTGCGAGGGCACCAGGCGGGAAGCTCAGCAATCCTACCCACCCCCTACATCACCAGTGCACAGACTACTTGGCACCAAGGAAGGATCCGACGAATGAGAGCTGAATGAATGACATGACGCGTAATGGGAAAAGACACTCCTGAGACAACTTTTGTGTTTGGTAATGGTGGGCTAGATTATTCAACTAACCTTCCTGTGGCAAAAACTCAAACTGCTCGAAAAAGATTCAAATCATCTCCTTAAAAGCCCTTGCTGTGCTCACGAGATAGTCCAGAAATGGCAGCCCAAACAGAGCCAAGTGGGAACCCAGAGGGGTGGGGGGGCCATGGCCACCTTTTTCAGCTTGAGGATATCTGTCAGTCTGGGTGAAACTAAACTTGAGTTTTGGTGGCTTCCTGGGGCCAGAGGGCAAAACAACAAAGCCCCAGACCCGCTGAAGCAGGTCAGTGTAATAGGAGACACCCCCCACCCCATTATGCTGTAGCTCCAAAAGGGCCCCACGTTCAAGGAAACACATTCAAGGAAAAGGGAACCCGAAGAGACCCCCTGGACCTCAGAGGCTACAGGGAAGGTTGTCAGTGCCCAGGAGAGCTGAGCGGGGAGTGTCTCTGAGGTGGTGTGCCCGCAAACCAGCCTTCACATAAACCCGCAACTCTGTTCTGCAGCACCAGGGCGGTTTGGAAAGTCTCACACTGGGAATTTAGTTTACTGTGTCTGGCAAGAGAATGTGCAAGCCCCTCTGATTCTGACATCAATTCCAATATGTGTTTTCTCCCCACATCAACAAGCACTTCTCTGACAGCAGCTGGGGGTTCTGAAATTCAAATCCGTTCTGACACCATCTACCTGAAGACAGCCTCGGGTCCCGCAGGTGAAGGGCTCATCCCACCTGTGCTTCTGACCAACCAGCTATAGATCGGAGGATCCAATGACCCTCTCCTTGGGTTCAATTAATTCGCTAGAGTGTCTTACAGGACTCAAGAGGAACATTTTACTAACTAGATTACTGGATTAACTACTAACTAGATTCATTATAAAAGGATATAACTCTGTTAAGGAGGCACAGGGCAAAGCATGGGGAAGGGTGTGGAGCTCCCCAAATCTCCCCGTGTTCCCCAAACCAGAAGCTCTCTGATCCCCCATCCTGTGGGTTTTTATGGAGGCTTTGATTGATTAAATCATCAATGAAATTGTGTTTTATTAACTCATTGGCCACTGACAACTGAACTCAATCTTCGGCCCTTCTCTTCTCCCCAGGGTTGGAGGTCAGGGGTGGAAAAGGAAGTTCAAACCCTATAACTGTATGGGAGGTTTCTCTGGTGACCAGCCGCCATCCTGAGGGGTTTCCCAAAAGCCACTTCATTAACATGACAAAAGACACACTGATCACTCTCTGCACTTGGGAAATTCACAGGTTTGGGCCGCTCTGTGTCAGGAACTGAGAAAAAGACCCAATAGGCATTTATTTTAACTCATGATCTAGAACGCCCTACCAAAAGGAGACTCAACCTGGGCCTCCTAGTAATACTAAAAATTCATTTTCAAGAACAATACCAGCAACTGTTCTGTGGCCACGCACAGAGGGGCACACAGTAGGTGAGATCACATGGCAGAGAGCCCCCGCAACGTCACACAGGGAAATGATCTGCCACAGATGGTAACACCATTATCCTGACCGTATCGAAAGAAAACAAGGCAAATCCGACACTGTCTTTCCTGGAACAGTAAGTGTAAGAAGTGACTGAGCCACCTTGAACTAGGCAATGCTTCTCAGAAATGACATGAAAAGCATGAGCAGAAAAAAGAAAAGCGAGGTAGATGAGACATCATTATATTTAAAAACGTCTGTGCTTCAAAAGACACAATCAAGGAAGTGAAAAATTCCTTGGGGGAGAATTTTTGCAAATCATGGATCTGATGAGGGTCTAGGATCCGTACTGTATAAAGAACAGTTAAAATGCAATAACAAAAGGAGAAATAACCCAGTAATGAAATTACTTTGCAATCTGTCTCTTCATGCACCTGAAAATTTTAAGCAGCTACAAATCCGGTGCCTTCTAGTGCACGGATGGCTTTAACGGACTCCGAGCAAGCTGGGTTGGTTTCCCTCTGAGTCTCACGCGCACTTGGGTCTTTTATCAGGGTGTACATTAACACTGGCCGCAGGCTTTTAGTGGAAGACCATTAATATAAAACAGAGCCACTGTGCTCCAGCCAAGCACGCCCGCTCGGTGGCTCTGATAGAAACAAAATTGAAAACAGCGTTTGAGCCTTGGTATCATCTTTCGCAGAGAGGCAATCTGAGACAGGACTGGGTTTTGGACACAACAGACCACAGTGATTTGTGAAATCAATAACTCCACCGAATGGTTTCAGAGATGCTAAGTGAACTGCCCATGGTCACCGTGCTGGTGAGTTGTGGACTCACCATCTGAACCCAGGTGGTCTGACTCTAGAGCCACGCCTGCCCATGATCGTCCAGAGGCGAGTTCTAATCCATGACCGGATCCAGAACACGTCCTTTGGGATGGGGCAGGGCCAGGGGACACAGCTGGGTGAGGAGAGTTCGGAGATCCTAGGACCACATTTAGGTCTTTCTTAGGAAGGGTGGCTCTCCTCCTGACGCCGGTTCCAGCAGGGGGCAGAACTTTGCTTACATGGCGTTGGGGGAAGTCTAGCACACTTTACTTGGTTCAGGCTGGGCTAAAGGTTTACAAAAATTTGGGGAGCACAAAGATGTCTGGAGGCAGGGCAACCTCTGGGGCCCCTGGCACTTAAGGTTCTTAAAGTAAAAACTGAGCACAGTGGCTACTAGCTTTCTGAGCACTGGAGAATGAGGCCTCAGTGTTTCTGCTCCTGGCTTAGCTCCTGGCACACAGCGGACTGCCCGAGTCTGTGGTGCTAAGACCATCTCATTTCAGGAGCTGGGCCATTTGGGGAGGGCTGTTTCCAAGATTGAGAAGCAAATTCCCCAGGGACATCCTTCTTCTGTGTGGCTCAGTTGACATCACTGTGGATGAGAAGTACATGGGCACCTCTTCAGGAGTCCAGATAGGATGGCCTCCTTGCACCTCACAGAGCAATGGCGAAGGTCCCATGTCTCTGGTATGGGAAGTGAAGGCCAAAGCTGAAGATGAGAAATGACTTCCAAATGCTGTGGACTTTCAAGGTAAACCCATAGCCCTTCCTCAGGAATCTGATCAAGGAGGTGGTCGGGAAAGCAAGGCTGGCAATATGGCAGTAGTTAAGTTAACAAACCCACCATCGTCACTTCCTGTTGTCACTTCCTGACTGCTAACAATATGGCGGGCACAGTGCTGAACGCTTTACGAGCTTCTAATAATCCTGAAACACTATCCATCTTCTAGATGAAGAAACCAAGGCTCAGAAAGGCTGGGCTACTTGCCCAGGATCATATAGCTAGGAGATGGGGAGTGAAAACTTGAGCCCAGGCCTGTTTGATTCTCCAAAGCTGGGGCAGGGGTGCTAAAGAACTCTGACGGCCTACCTCTCAGGGAGGTAGGTAACAGAGATGGAAAACACCGGGGCTCACACCACACTCCGCAGTTTGGGGGGTAGACCTCAAGGGGCAGGATGGGCAGTAGAAGTCTGAAGAAGAAACACAAGCAAGTTGAGTCCCTGCGGCCAGCAGCTGGGAAGACCAGGAGACCTCTGAGAGAGGGCTTAGGCCCAAGGATGGTGGGCAGACACCTTTCCTGGTGTCTTTCCTGGATAAAGATGACATTTGGTAATTATAGTAACTTTTGCATCTCTCTCCTGGACCCTATGTTGCTTGTAGGGCGATGCTGAGCTGAGCAGCTTGGCAGAGGGGGAGAGCTGGGCTTCTGGGACACCCCACAAAGGGTGCCCCGGCTAAATTCTTCTTTGGTCCCATGGCTGGCAGACCACCTTAATGTCCCGGGGTTTATTATAGATCTTTGAAAGGGTGCGCCCCCTTGCCCTATTAATAGCACCTTCCATATAGAGAACAATGGCATTTCCCTTCATGTCTGCTTCTGGTGAGGCTCTGAAGAGCTCCACTGAGCCCTTCCCAGGCTGCACTTAGGCAAGTCTTGTGCAGTTAGGAGCATCACCAACTGTTCAGTGCTATAACCCAGGTGCTATAATCACGTGCTTGGTGACAATAGAGGGGGGTGGGGTGGAGGCTGGTCGGGGGCTCCCTTACCTCATCTGAAGAGCCATTTTCCACTCTGAATCTTCCAGCCCTTTGGATGGCACCATCAGCATCACTGGAAATAAGCTAGGGGACAAGAGAGCAATCAGTTAGGGAGCTGGGCTGCCATGGGCAAAGCTTCTTCTGTCTGTCTGTATCTGTCCTATGTCAGCCAAAGCCAAGGAACGACAGCTGGAGGGCCCAGCCCAGAAGCTAATGGGTCTTTCTGAGGCTTGGTCCGCCAAGCCCTCACACGGTTGGTCTCCACAGTCTTCAGGAAGCTACAGAGTGACGGCCCCCT
Source organism: Mustela nivalis (assembly GCF_964662115.1). Classification (NCBI taxonomy): domain Eukaryota; kingdom Metazoa; phylum Chordata; class Mammalia; order Carnivora; family Mustelidae; genus Mustela; species Mustela nivalis. Next base: position 85,560,886 of record NC_139032.1, on the reverse strand, counting down.
ATCCCGTGAGAGTAGGAAAACAAGAGCATCAAATCTGCATGTGAACGTTTTCAATAAAATCTAAATGTGAACCTATTCCCATCCCGAGAAATGACAAAGCGATGCTCCCTGGAAAAACAATCTTAATACGCGTCACACGTGGACAAGGGCAGCTCACAGATGGCAAAACCGAAAGCCAAGTCTCAAGTTCGGCCGTCTTCACAGGAAAGCCTGAAAAACAATTAATGGCTGGCACGAGCTCAAGTCTCTGCTAACGTCACAGAAAGCTCTTGTGCTTCATTCAGTTTTAAATGGTCTCCAAAAGGCCAATTAGCCCCTTCCAAGGCAGGCAGGCTCTATCTGAGCTCTGGCAACACGATGCTTGCAAATAGACAGTCTTCAAGGAGCTCACTGGGAGCATGAGATGCGGGAGAGCGGGACTCGCGCATCAGTCCTAAAATTACTGACTCGAGATTTAACTTATTTTCTCCCAAATCTCCTAGATTTCTCAGTAGCAACTTGGGAAAATGACATGTCTTTTTTTAACCTTTAAATCTGCCCACAATTTGTAGCCAAGATCTGCCAAGCATTTCTATTTCCCAGACTCATTCGAATGCGCTTGCCCAGACTCATTTGAATGCGCTTGCCCTGGGGGAAGACAGTTCCTCCCTTTCTAATTCAAGACTTACCTGGTAAAAAAGATAACACGATTTCTGAAGAAAGATGATTATCTCCTATTTTCACTCGTGGTAAGAGATATGGAAGTGTGAAGATGGAAAAACCACAGGGAAACTCTACAAACCTTCCCAAGGAAAATTATTTGCAAAAGGCAGATAAATCTTTTTCACGATAAATATAGAAATAATAGTATGTAATATTTATTGAGTGCTTCTAGAAGCCTTGCACCATTCTGGTCTTCACAAACATTCTCTCATTTAACTCGCAAAATAGCAACGCAGGTGGGTACCATCATTGTTCTCATCTACCAATAAGGAA